>NC_060230.1:1946551-2588734 GCF_907164935.1 Osmia bicornis bicornis
ATTTTTTTTTCTTTTCTTTTTCTTTTACAATCCCAACGCATGCAACTTGCTGTCTCTCGAACTCGTCGCGATCGAGTACCGATCTCGAGGCAGTTATCTGTCGCGGCTCCTGAAGAATATAAACGGAAGACGAGATAGACGGGGCTGCGGAGTGGTCCACGCATTAGCCCCGCGGGAAACGTAAGTGCGCTACTTACGCTAAACGTCCGCTCAGAGTCGGCCATATGACGCTGCCGATCGAGTAAGCTCGCCGAGGGACCGGTAATGATGGCGCAGGGGAAGCAACGCCCTCCCTGCGACATGCGGTAACGTCGTATAGACAGAGACCAAACAATTTGTATTGAAATGAGCTCTACCCTCGCGATGGCAAACGATTTTGGGGGAAAAAAAGCAGGAAAGGAGAAGGTACCTACAGGTTGGCCGTCCGAACGATCAATCTACTTTCCTGTTTCCTGTTTCCTATTTCTTACGAATTAGATTTCGCGTGATTGTAGGACACGGTTCCCTCGGTTTTAACTTGGGAATTAATATTTGAAATTATCAAATGGATCATTCGTCGTAGGTTGCCGACGTCTTCCCGGTAGAAGAAAAGTTTTTAATTTTGAGTGAAGTATTGGTTTAAATGAAATAGAAATTTTGTTAATGTAACAAGAGGTTTTATTAGTATAAACGAAATATAACATAAAAATTAGTGCGCATTAAACATCGGTAGTTCTAGTGTTAAACGAAAGGCGATTTGCCTCGGTCGAGATCGGTCGCATCTAGCCAACCTTACCCCCCATGGTTCCGTTCCATCGAAAATCCAGATCTGACTTGCGACTAAGAGGACACGAACGACGATCGGTTCGTTGTCAACCGGACACGTTAAACGAGCATGCGTCCCTCGTTAAGGATGGAAAAGGAGCCACGTATCTCTGGATGCGGTGGACGCGTGTACGCGCGATCACCGTCGGTGATCAATCACGTTCAAACCGTGCTCGTACAATGCTGTCGTGCCACTAGAATCTGCCCGCTCGAAAGAGCTATTGTTGCCACCCACGTTGTGTCTTTCTCTCGGCTTCTGCTTCTTACCTTTATCCCGTAGCGACCGTAGCCCACCCCCTGCAAACCACCGACACAAGTATTTCCCAATTTTTACATCCCCCTATCGATTGTTCGATCTACTCTACTTTGGGACCCTAAAATCGCGATATCGGGAATGGAATCCTAGCGAGCACGATTCTCGTAAATCGCGTTGACCGTTTCAAAATCGAAACTTTGGATAAAAAGGTATAAATACGTGAGAAAACGTTCCCGCGAGACTTACCCTTCTCCTCGTTGGTCCCTTCCGGATGCTGAACGGACGAAAATTTTCAAGATTTCCTATCGTTTTCGGACCGAACGAATGGTCGTCGTAAAATTAGATACAAATGCGTGTTATCGAATCCACCGTTACCCATAAAATCCTCTCTGAAAAGAATGCTGCCTGGAAGCTACCACTATTAACGACTTCGACTATGATGCCTATTATGGAAACGAGTCGATGGTCTGACAAGATGCTCCTTAACACAAGCTCGCGTACTACGTTTCCGGGGTATAAAAATATTCGAGCTCTGCGTAATTTCTCGCGACAAGGCGACAGGTTAAAAGCTGTACTGGCCCGAACGCCGGCGTCTGGTTTAGCTTCAAACTGAATCTTAAGCGGTGATTCTTCTCAGAGACAAAATTCTCCGTCGGATAGAAAGAAGCGTAAGCGACACGTGCCACTTATCCATCGCGTTATCATGCAACTTATGGTTGGCTAGATACCAGGAACCTCGACCACTCGACGACTCGAGTACGTCGAGACGGTTTTCGGCGACCGCAGGATCGTTGAACGCTCCTCTCGAGTTTGCCTTTGAACGACCGCCGGGAAACCACAAGCGTTGTTTGGAAGAGTAATCTATGGACGAGGCACGTGGAATATCTAATTTGTAAAGAACACTGTATCGAGTTACCTATAATTCGTTTCGCGTTAGTTAACGTTCATATCGAACAAATAAACGTACTCTTGTTTTTCGAAGACCCCGGTATTCCTGGCTTCGTTGAGTCATAAGGAAGGAAGGTGTAGGAGGAATAGCAGAGGGAGAACTGGCGATAGAATCTTCAAGAATCGATGCTATCTCGGAGAAGGTGGAGGATGTGCCGATGTCGGAGAAGCGCAACCCTTCGAAACAGATCTCGCGCCATTAGTCAGAGTAGCGATGGTAGGAAGGCAGCATAAACCAGCATAAACACGAACCGATGGAGGAAGGGTGGTGGTGGTGGTGAGGACGAGCAGGGCCGCCCATCATGCGTGGGACACCGCGTAAAAATGAGTTGTGTCAACGTGCTGCTCGAGACCCCCCGCGCCGCAACCACCAGGTGGTCAACTTGTTTTATAATACGTGCTTCGTATATACCGGCTTCTTCTACGTGTTCATCTTTTTCCATCCGTCTCGGAATTACACGTATACCTAGCTGCGATCCCGCTCGATCGATCCTCGGAACGTTTTCAAAAATCCACTCGAATCTTGCGAATCCTCCAAGTACAAAACTGGACCTTTACTATTTTTTTTTTTGCAACTTATACTAATTGATCGGCGTTGCTATCGCGTTCGATTATAGAGAAAATTGGTCGTCTGATGCATAACTCGGCTCTCTTTCTCGTGGATACGAGAATCGATTCGAGGTGATTAGCGATAATGTCAAGGCAGCACGGAGGCACGTCCGTGATGAGTCCGTGACTGGTGTACCTTTTGTGTCGGCGTGCTCAAGTTGCTCCAGTACGTCGATACGTAACCACGAATCCACCTAATTGAAGTAACCACAAGGCGCAACGCTACACAGGCAATGCAATCGAGCAAACCGACTGTACGAACACCGCGATCAGACGGAGAAAGAGCAGTCGAGTTAAAGGAAAAGAGAAAAAAAAAGAAAAGAACAACGAAGAAAATAAAAGGAAAAGAGGACAAAGGAAACGGAAAATAAAAATAAAAGAGAGAACGGTTCGCACGAACCACAGTGGGCAAACTGTGTACGTGTACCCGCGTACAACGACTACCTCCCGTTTCTGTCTCTCTGCACCCTACATTTCCGTTCGCACGTGCCGATTCAGAGCCAAGGAATACCGAGCATACCTTGCGCTTTCCGGATCTCCATTACTTTCTAAACGAGAAAACCCACGGAACGACGAAACGTGAAACCACCGAGCATGCCGATTGAAATTCTTTCCGGGGAGAATAATACGTCCAAATAACGAAAAAACATCTTTATGCGTAGTATAAATATATTTATGTGAATATTTCATAATGCGATTGTGTCTACATATCGTGACACGAATAGTGTTAATAAATGCCACCTCTCTTAATTGGACGCCGCGTGTGAAAATCGATCGATCGCTAAGTTTCTTGACGGACGTTCTCGATCGTCCGTTCAAGACTTATCGCTGCACGCGTATCCAGTTTACGTAACGTTAAAGTTTATGAAAAAAAAAAAAAAATAAAAAGAAAACGTTAGGCATCGATTCTTCGTTTATCGAATAATACAGTTATGTTCCTTCAATATAACTATCATAGTAAGTAAGCGTGCGAGCGACGCTTCTCTCGACCAGTCCATTGTGCTTTCGCTTACCTAATCGCGTGTACTACCTATCGAACGTTGCAATCGCTCTTACAAGATCGCCTACCAACGAATTTGTTGATTGAATTTTACAAAGTATAAATCCCGATTATAACCACCCTCCTCTCTCAGTCGTTTTCGTTTCTCGTATCAGTCCGTACCGTAACGAACGCTGATATGTACAAAATCAGGTATGAAAAATCGGTGAAAGCAACGCGCTTCTACGGAAATTTTCTGTCACACGTAGCTGCCGCATAGAATTTTCGAAATTGTTATTGCGTGTTTGAAAATTTATTCGAGAAAAAGAAACGTCGGCAACGTATCTATAGCGTATCATAGTCTATACATTCGTAAAGTTTCTAATACTGATTTTACTAGAAAGATACAATTTAATCCGGTATATTAAAATCGAACACTTTGATTTTCTTTTTCCGTAATGTTTGATTGATTCTTTGCCGTGACGATGTACGAAACACAAAATACTATTAATCGATAGCAGCAATTCTTCTAATAGGGATATTACCGAAATTTTTAAACGATATAAAATCTTCTATGCAAAGCTTGACAAATTAGAAAATGTTTGTGCAGCATGCGTTTAAGAAAAATCTCGAAAAGCCGATAGAAATTTTATATTGCGTGGAATGTGGTCGCGATTTTAGTATGATCGTATGAAAAAGAAAAACTGTTGAAGTTGTCGCGCTGTAATATTAGCGGCTCTTAACGTGTTTCCGAAGATTAATATTTGTTTTTCCAAAAAAGGAACCATGTAAGCACGATTTTTAATTTTTTTAACAGTGCTTTATACTACGTATAAAATTCGCCGCTTGCTGTTTTTTACTCATCGCTTTGTTTTCCTCTTCTGAACATGCATCTCTCTCTTTCTCTCTCCAAATTAATACTCTTTTTATAAGAGTATACACTTCCTCTTCTTCACTGGTTCTGGCGGTTCCAGTGCAGCTAAGATAGCCTCGTCGAACACGTTCTTCAATCCTTTCTGTAACGTTAAAAACATCGTGTAATTACTGAAAGCTTGTAACAGAAACGAATGCTATATTCAATGCACGTTCTTACTTGTGTAAGCGCGCTACATTCTACGTATTTTACTGCCTTCAACTCTTTAGCCAGCTTCTCGCCTTGCTCTGCCGATATTGGTTTCTGCTTATTTTTTGCCAATTTCTCGATAGTCGCAACATCGTCTCTTAAATCAATCTGAGTACCAACAAGTAGAAACGGAGTCCTCTGACAATGATGCGTTATTTCGGGTACCCACTAAAACACGATATACGAGAAATTTATATTTTTTAAATAACAATTTTCATTTTACTACAATAATGATGTACAACCTTTTCCTTAACATTTTCAAAAGAAGACGGTGATACCACTGAAAAACACACAAGAAATACATCCGTCTGTGGATAGCTTAAAGGTCTAAGCCTATCATAATCCTCTTGTCCTATAATACAAAGAAATATTAATATTTTAGTCTTATTATAATTGTAAATTGATTCTTACCAGCAGTATCAAATAATCCCAAAGTGTACGGATCACCACCTATCATTACTGTTACCGCATAATTGTCAAAGACTGTGGGTACATATTCTGATGGAAATTTATTTGTAGTATATGAAATCAAGAGACAAGTTTTACCCACAGCCCCATCTCCCACTACGACACACTTTATTGTCTGCATACTGATATCTTTATTATATTATCTAAAACATGTAAAATATATGTTAGCATAATACGTATATAAATTTCTTAAGTTAATCATGAGAATAACTTTAAATGGAAGACAGTACGAATATAAATTATATACAATCTGTCAACGTGACCTTATTACGAGTTGTATGAATTACGAATAATCATCCAAGCACCTTAATACTTTGCAAACAAATAAAACGATAATTACACCTGTACTATTTACCAAGTTGCACGAAATATACATACTCAATACGGATTTTCCCGTAAATCATATGCGAGCTGGGTTAGCCCTTAACCTACAAATAAGTACCTAACGCCCCACACAGAAATATGAAATTATTTAAAACCTTACGCTACTTTTTATAAAGATGAAAGCCTCGTATTGTCTTCTACATTTATTTGACATTTGTTACTGAACCTTAAAATAAAATCGTGTTAATCCACTTAATGAAAAACCAAGTCAGTTACCTACAACTGTAAGTTTGTCATTAAAGGCTAAAATTATAGTTCATAATCTTAAAATACAGCGGGAAAATAATGCGAGATATTTGAAACGAAAATAAAACACTACATAAACACATCTAATATTCCGGCACTATCGGTTATAATATATTCTACCGTACTTTATCACGAAATATACATTTCCTCTGACGGATACTGATTCTGAATGCTTGACGCACACGCCTAAAATCCAGTACGCATGATAACCAAGCTACGGTAACGCCTTTGAAGGAATCGTTTTTAACTTCCAATTATAATTTTAAATACAATGAGAATTAATACTTAATTATTATTTATACTAAAATAATAGCAACAACGGCAAATGGTAATATTATTAATTTAAATCATTATGCGCACATCGTATTGTTCGTTCAACGAAAGATCGCACCTATCATACGACGCATTTTCGGTTCGCTCTGCGCATACTTCGTCTGCGCAAGCGCGTTATAATTAACCGCTCCATGCTGAAGTACATCAGTAAGTCTTCGGACGCGGAACAGAGTAAGTGGGGGGTGCTTCTTTTTTTTCGGCGCGCGACAGTAGCGCCATCTATTCAAAAATTGCTCAAACTACTCAACAGGTTACCGACCGATGGAAACACTATCGGAAGTAGGAGGATTGGCCGGTAAGCGACAAGTAGTTTCCGCTACCTTTCGATAGAGAGCGCTAATGTTTCCCTGTTGAGTAGTTTCAGCCGCTTTTGTATAGATGGCATTGGAATCGAATTTTAAAAAAGTGTCAAAGAATTATTTTATTTTCTAATATTGTTCTCTGCGTAAGTTGCATGTTTGGGACAAGGATTTTAAAAGAAGAAAGGATGCAATATCACACGTAACAACTAATCAATCAATGATTATATTTTTATAACTTAGCTAAATACAAGAGTATTATACATGCTCACTATAAAGTTTCGTATATGTGTATAAAAAACCATATTAATCACAAAATTATTAAAAAATTTCCACCTTTCTACGATACAAAAATACATTATAATTTATCCCCTGCATACATAAAATGTACAATTTCCTTACTTCCTAAGGACGTCTATAAATCTATTTTAAGATTTCATTTCCTACAATTACTATCTCACTTCAGGTTTTGAGAATGGTTGAAGAGAGCCTGGTTGTACCCAGGACAAACCCAATGCTCTATTTTCTTCTTCATCCTAAATCGTATAATCGTGTAGTTACAATTTGTTCATAAATTAAATAATGCTTATATATATTTCTAACCTTGGACTGGTAAATTTCTTGTTTGATGGAATCATAAAGTTCTCCAACATATGGACTAAAAGTAATATAATGAGGATCATCAACTGGAGGTGGATCGTAAACTCTGTTTAAACTCTCCCTTACACATTTTTTTACGCGATCTCGAAAAGCTTCAAAGTTATTTTCTAATCTGTAATATATAAGTAATGTATCAGGTGTGTATGTACATTCAACTTCAATATCCTAACATAACATTATCCATGCACTCACAAATTAAGTGCTTCTTGATTTACAGCATTCATTTTGATATCAACTTTAGTCAGTACTTTTGTTATGAATTGTACCAATTGCCAAATTCTATTGCTTTTCCTCCATTCAGAAAAACTCCATGTTGTGCACAACTCTCCAGATTCAGGATCAATTAAAGGATGAAAAACTGGAGTTTGAAATACAATTTTCTAAAATTTGTTTAAAATAATTATATTGGTATGGTTCTAATGTAGTCCATGGTGAAAATATTATATGTTAAAAAGTCTTACAGGACAACCCCCATCTGGAAAATTTTGAGGTAGTGTAATATTAAATCTGAAGATTCCTCCTTGATAAATTCCTTGCCGGACAAATTGTACACCAAACCATACTAACATAAAATAATTCATTATAATTTAGTAGATGCTTGTTGGAAACCTAAGTATAAGAAATGGTGGCAAACAATAAATCATGCACATATTTACATGGAAACCATTATATAGGGTGAAGTCAGGATAAGCAAGACCTAAGAATCAATTGATAATTGGCCTAAATAATTTAAGCACAATTCTTTTCGTACATAAAGTGTTTTGAAATAAAAAATTAATCTTTACTTATATGTATTACTTACATAAGGAATTCTGAGCAGATGGTATAACATATACACCCTTCAGATCTTGTGTGCACAACATGTTGCTACAAAGAGAAGAATTATTTTATTTAATGATAGAGGTTTATACGATGATATACATTTTGTGGAAGACATCTTACTATTCTGATAAAATGTTATACTCTTGCAAATAAATTGCATATTCCTTATTAGTTTGCGAAACGGTCGGCCTGTCGATCATTTTCACAGACATACTCAATTGAGAATCTCCATTGGTATTCAGAGGCAGTAATTTCCTAAACGAACCCTGTCTTCTTAGATTATTATCCTTATTAGTATCTCCCTAATATTAACAAATATCTGCTGTTATTTTCTAACTTTATACTTTCATTACCGAGAATGAAATAGGACATGTAATTATTCTTCTTTTCCGCATTACCTTTATTCCTGACATAATGATATTATATGTATTACGTTAAAAAAATATCCTCTCAATTATTATCGATATTGATAATTTTAAATAACGAAATCACCTCCCATACTTTCACAAACTGCGACGGATGATTAGTAACATAAACTAACGGTAGAAAAGATGTGTGTTATTCGTTAATTGAGTTTGGGGAATCTACCGTCGATCATTTTCCTTGTAACAGTGACTACTGTAGTCACTGCTCTTGTAATACGCAATACTCCATCTCACAGATGAACGAATAATATTTGCCAGCAATGAATGTCGATAAATATCAATAAAAAGTTCAAATAAACTGATATTTTGTAACAAAATTTAATGTAAATTAAATCGTAATTAGATTTTGTTATATTTCATTAGAAATAAGGCGAATAATTCAAAAAGAAGAATGAAACCAAACTTTTTTGTCATTAAAGAAAAAAGTTGCTAACTTTTCTATAGATGAAGGCGTTGTCGCTCAGATGCTTACATAATTGGCAATCATTTTTTATTTCTTTTACGTATTATGCATATGTTTATATTTATGGATATTTAGAAGTAGACTACGTCTACAGTCGATAAAGAGGAACAGAAAAGGAAGGCAAAGAAGTCTCGTGTGACAAATAAATAGCACGAACAACGCCGATAGGTTCTCCACAATCTCTTAAAAAGTCCAACCTTCCGCCTTCATAAGGTATAAACTTTGATTAATATCGAAGTCCGACAACTGTCAAATGACAAGTCTGCTTCGAATAATACTATTTAAAAGTTGAAATGGCAGCAGAAATAAAACCCGCTCCTGGAGTGAATCATGATAAATTCAGTACAAGCCGGAAGCCTATACTTTTATCAAAATTGGAAGGATGTAACGACGATGTCAATGCGGCGATCATTATACCGCGGGAAGATGGTGTGATTAGTGTTTGTGATGACAGGTAGATTAAACTATTTTATTGAATAATGAAATTCTCTTTTGAAAAGATTTATTGAAATAACTGGTTTAGATACTTTTTAATTTCATGTTACCAAGAAGGTAATCTAACATTCATGTTTATCTAAATTCATTTTATTATAATTTTTACAGAACGGTTCGAGTTTGGTTGAAACGCGATTCGGGCCAATATTGGCCTAGCGTTTGTCAATACATGGCTGCTGGAGCAACATCCATGAATTATTGTGTCCAAACTAGACAATTATTTGTCGGTTTGGAAAATGGAACAATAAATGTGCGTATCGTGCAAGCTTTTTATATTATTATCAACAGTTTCTTTATTTTAGAATAAATATGTTAGGTGTTAATTTTAGGAATTCATTTTGGAACAAGATTACAATCGAATGACTGCCATGCGTGAATATGCAGCGCATCAAGCAAGAGTCACAGGTGTTATATTTGCCCCAAACTGTGAATGGGTTCTAAGCATAGGTCGGGATAAAATGTTTCAATTACACTGTTCAGAAACAGGGCAGAAATTGGGTTCATATCAGACAGATGCATGGTATACTGCCTTGCAGTATCCTTTTTTCATGACAAATTACATATAATATACTTCTTGTTTGCTTATTCTGTTGTACTGTTTATAGGAATTTTCATTTAATATTAAGAATTTCCTTAACTCGCTTAGATTTGACGCGCAATCGAAACATGCTTTTATCGGTGATTACTCTGGACAAATAGCAATGTTAAAGTTAGATACTAACGGTGTTACGCTAATCACTACGTTAAAGGCACATACAGGAAGTATTCATACCTTAGCATGGGATTCTGAAAAACAGCTTTTATTTTCTGGTAGTTTTGACCAAAGTATCATAGTATGGGACATTGGTGGACGTCAGGGTACGGCGTATGAACTTCAAGGACATCAGTGAGCCACTCAATTTATTAGAAACATTTCCGAATAAATGGTATATTCTACAATTTTATTTATAATATCGCAGCAACAAAGTAACGGCACTGTGCTATGCAAGTGCCGAACGCGTATTATTGTCCGGTGGAGAAGATGGGGTAATTGTGTGTTGGGATATGGCTGCGAATAGAAAAGAAACTGCAGCATGGGTAGAGTCAGATACATGCCAGGTATACAATTACGGAATAACAAATTCTTTAATAATTGTCCTTTTGATTCACTTACTATTAGTACCATATTGAATTTAGGCTTGTGGAAGACCATTCTTTTGGAATATCAAAGCAATGATGGACCAACGACAACTTGGTCTGAGGCAACATCATTGCCGTCATTGTGGTCGTGCATTATGCGCACGATGTACGTCTCAACGAATACCGATACCAGCAATGGGTTTTGAATTCGAAGTTAGGGTGTGTGATCCATGTTACATTCAACTTAAAGCTGCAAAGTAAGCGGACGATTACCTAATACTTTAAAGGTTAAAGAGGAAAAATGTTATTCAGTAACTTCGTTTGTTATATAGCCAAACTCCTTTAGCATCTTTCCATGATGCGAAACATAACGTTGTTGGAATGGATCTTGATGCGTCCAGACGAAGATTATTGACGATCGGTCAGGATCGTCTGATTAAAATTTGGGATATTTCCGCGCTTCTTCAGTGAACTTCCATACATGTTAATTTATAATTAACAAAACTAATCAAATCGTAAGGTATAAGAGAAACCTACTACCATATTTCAGTGTAAAAATTCGTTATCCAAAGCTTATTTTTATGTAATCATGAAATCACAGTTTGCTTCTTGTACAAAAAGTTTTATGACATTCAAACATTCTACAATTCCGAAATAGTATAACATTTGTAAAATCACTAAAACATATATTACTTGGAAACATCTTTCTCAACAGAACAAAAGGGATAACAGGATAACTTATTAAGGATCTAATATATATTAGTCTATTTTTTAACATTTCTTACTTTGTGCAATCACTTTTTAAAAAACGACCAAAGCATGAATCGGTAGAATATGTCATCATAATTTATTACAACGAATTATTATTTTCAATCAAAGTACATACAAGAAGGTAAAATTCATACGAATAACGCGATGGATACGAATGAACTGTTTCTGTTGCAGAAAAGCAAAATATTGAAAGATAATCCGTACCATATGACAATGTTATTTTAAACTATAAAATTGAATTATATTAAAAATTTGTTAAAGCAGTGGAGAAATTTACAAATAAGTCATTATAGCTCCTAGTCGTTCTGTTTATCTTATTCCTAATTATTTAATATACGTAAAATCGTAACTTCTAATAAGTAACTAAACAGACAGTTCGTTATTAAAATTGATTGATTTCTCGTCGTCGACTTCTTAACAGATAATTCAGAAACAGGCACGGGTTATGCAAAACAGGTATGTTAATTGAAAAGTATAAATTAGTGTTTCAGTTGTAATGATATTCGTAGCGATAATATTTATCCTAGTATAAAGTTACAACGAAGAAACGCAATGTTTCTATTTTAATTATTTCTTCTACAGTTATTTGTAATTATACATACATCGATTTTACTTAACATAAATAAGCATATCTTGTGCCTGAATATAATTACTGTTAATCGTGCTGGAGCGATGTACCAAATAGCATTGATTTCTCTACTGTATCTAGTGATAAAGGTAGTTGCGGTAAGAGAGATTACATTTATCGTCATAACGCACTAACGTCATAAGATTGCATTTTAAGCGAATGTTCAACCATAATTTGGTGCAATAGTTTCTACCACAGTGGAATTCATCTTCATTTTTAAACGTATCTATTCCATATGTTTTTAGAACAACTTACGAAGTTGCAGCATATTATTATAAATACTTTGTACGTTGTTGAAAGAATACATGCTTCCAGATTAATTTCTTTGTGCTCTGCGTATTTAATGTTATGCTGCGTATTAATGATGCTCACGATAAAGGTTTCGATCGTTTCGAAATATATATATAAATGTACGTGTACGTGTACTCCTCCATCTAATTTATATACTTATTAAGACGTAGGCTTTACCATTGTCTCATATCGTATGCAATAGGATATACAGGATTTGTTGCATTATGTTATAGAGAATCGCTCGTTTATACAAATAATTTATACTCGATCAAATTAAAGATTATTTTTAGCGTTTGCTCAACGTTATGGTTTTCGTTGCTGTTAGAACCAACGAGTCGGTAACAAAGTAGCGTGATATTTTTCTGTAATTTTAGTAGAGAACCGATTGAGATGCTCGTAAAAGATAGATCGTTGAAAAGAAGGTGTCGTTCTCGTTGTACGAAAAAGGAAAACCATGTTTATATATAGAAATGATTTTATAAAATCGTTAATTCAATACGCATAACGTCGCCAATGTTGTTATTGTTGCTGGAATTTTCAATACTTTGCATGTTGATGTACATGTTACGAGTTATCACAGTATATGTATGTACAACGTTCATGTGAAGTTCGTATGGAATGAAAATATATTTTCAATGTAAGCGATTCATTTTGCCTGTGTTACCCTGAGTTAGCAAGGAACATGCAAGGTAACCAATTTGAATCGATTTTCGCGCCAATCGCGGTAGGTACTGCAGAGCAAATCTCGGTCGGTAATAGTAGAACCCCTGGAGAACGAGAAAAGGTAACATAGATGGCATCGAATCGCAACAGGTTGTACGTGCATTACGAGGAATGACGTCACGATCGAAACAAGACACAGAATTAAAGAAGATTTAGGGGTCTTCAAAAGGAGAGGCAAAGACAGAGAGAGGGCCGTCAAAAAGACGATTCGGTGGCCTGGCTCGAATCGTTGTCAAGGTAGTATGAGCTTTGGTGGGGTGCAGACGAAGTCGAAGCCGATCGTGGCCTAACTCAAGGTAGTTTTTCCACCTCTTCCAGTTACTTCCACCTGGCACGCCCGATTCGAACCGAAGCTCCCCGAGTGGACGCGTTAATGTGCCGGTCACCGTGGCCCATTCTCCGTAACGACTACTGTTGCTTTTCGTGTCCCATTTCCTAACACGGTACACGATCTTTTCCTCTTTCCACGTTCGCCGCTTCTGCCAAGCGCCAAGCTCCGACGATCATCTCTAGTCACGTCGGACATGAAAAGCGCGCTTTACGTCGCGTCCGAAGTGCAGTGCAGTGCCTCTTAATGGAGTGTGCCGACATCGTGTAGCCGCTTTCGTCGTGTTTCTCGTTACTCGCACAAGGTACGTTTAAATTTCTTCGTTTGCCAGGCAATCGACATTCGTTCATTGAAATTCTCTATGATCGAGGATAAAGGATTTCTTTGTCAGCTAAACGCGTATATATTTCGTTCGAAAGAATCCTGACGTCGACTCCGGAACCGCGTCCTTCCTCCTTGTAGATCGAACGGATGCATTATCCGATAGAGACGATTCTTTTATTACCGCAATTAATATCGACGCCTGTAATTACCAACAAAGTTATCATATATTTTTCTTTCTTTCAATGGTTTCCGCGGTAATGATCATTAATCGTAAAGCGTACAGGTGTAACGCAGCGTAGATACAAAGGTAGCCCGAGGAGATTACAGACCGATGACTGTTTCATATAATTTTGGATTTCGCGTACGCGTATCGTGATAATAAGCGGAGGAGATAAGCGTAACTTTCAGATATAAAACTTGCATCTTGTTCTCTGCAAAATTCTGCAGTGTTTACTAAACGATCTCGTACCAGAGACGTCTGAGTTTTCGCCGATCAACCGGATCGGTTTTCCCTCTATCGGTAACGCTTCGAAGCTGCGCGTATTCTCTCGCGGGAAACGTTTCGCGACACTACGCGATGCATTAAATCTTTTCAACTTCAATAGCGTTTTTTTCTTCTCGATTTTTTCCCTCGATCCGAATAGAAATTGCGTCACGACGAACCGGATCGAGTCGATTCGAGAAGGAAAGAACGAGAGTGGAATAGAGCGAAGATGCACACGTGGAAAGCGAACGTGACGTAAGGAGCAAAAGGCTCGAATCAACGGACCGAGTAAACGGGGAGTCATCTTAGATATATTATTGTCATATTTCTTAGAAAACAGTCAGATCGGTAGAGATGTCAATTAGAATCGGAGGAAAACGAGCGCGCACGGTCACGCGTCGTCGTTCGATCAGCCGTTAAAGTCTCCCGCACGCGGTGCGATCGCTCACCGTTCTTCGTTCTCGATATTTTCAAAGTCGACCAGTAAAGATACCGAACCGCATTCCGTTTTTCAAGTTCAAGAATAAAGATCGAGTCTCCGTGCTACTTTTCTTTTCAAAAATCCATCCCAGCAGCAGATCAGTTCAGAATCAATCGATCTCGATTTTGCATCGGAGAGAAACGATATAATTTCCCAAGGCTCTATGGTAATTTCGATCTCATCGATCCTCCGACGAGTCTGTCATCGATCAATCGCGAAAGAAGAGAAAATTGATGGACGCGATGCGCTTCGCCGATCGATGAGTTTACTCGTGCGAACATAATTCGAATGGACGCCGGACTTTTAGCGAACGAAATCGATCCCAGTGACGCGTAAACAGCAATTTCGATGCGCTTCTCGGGTTTAGAACAATCGGAAATTCATTCGACTTCTCTCGATTTCAATTTGTTCGATTCGACTTGGTAAACGGTAAACTGTACGGTCCCGAAATTGATAGGCACATGTTGGTAGAGAGAAGAATTCTCATGTACGAATATGTGGTAGCAGCAGAAACTGCCTAACCCACTTTTGCGAACAGGTTTATGCTTGTGCTGCTTCCACTTTAACGGTGATCGGTCGGACATCATCGTCGCCGGTCGGAATGATTTTTCCCCGAGATTTCCCCGTGAATTTCCCCAAGGTATCGACGGTGGATTATGGGGAAAAATGGCCCGGGCAAAGTCTGCCTGTGCCTTTTTTCCCCGAGAACTTCCCCAAGGTATCGACAGTGGATTATGGGGAAAAATGGCCCGGGCAAAGTCTGCCTGTGCCTTTTTTCCCCGAGAACTTCCCCAAGGTATCGACAGTGGATTATGGGGAAAAATGGCACGGGCGCTGCCCGGCCGGCCGGGCAAAGTCTGCCTGAATGTAGATGAAGGTTGCCTTAATTAGATCATCGTCTACGTAACTCGACGCGCAAAGAAGAGTGAAAAAGCTTTGTTTCCTTTCAGGCGGAGTGCCGACAACCACGACTTGAGAGATGGTCATCGTCACGCGGGTGAGTATCCTCGCGGAAACGATCCGATCGTTTCGCGACACGCGTTCACACGCGGTCATCCGGGCGGAGCCTCGCGCCTTCGTCCACGCTATATATCACCGCTTTCTTTCCTCGCCGTTTTCTTCGAAGACGGTCAGTAGGAATCTGTGACAAGTGAAATTGACGAAGACGACCGTCCACGGATTCTTTCTCCGCATGAAAAGTCACGTCCGAGAGACGAACTCTCTCAACGTCTTCAGCGTCTCGCGAGATTTTCCATCTTTCCATCGATTTTCACGTGGACAGTTTTGAAAAATCGACGCTTGGATCGAAGAGATCGCTTTCCACCTTCGACGCGTTCGTGGCTTGATGCCTCGATAAAGCTGGAATGCGCCTAAGGCGGGATAGAGTTCTTACGACTCGAAAGGCCGCGCGTCTCTCTTCTCTGGGAACTCTTTTTTAAACGATTATCTCGATGCACTCGTCCTGTCGATATTTCGCGGTAAAGGGGGCAGGAAAGAAGACGATACGCGTATCTAGACGAATGGTCGGTTAATTAGGCATAGTTAACGGTCCTTCATCAGTTCGCGGATGCCCTGTACAACGCGCCTTAGCATTTCGCGCGAGCGAACCAGCCGTCGTATAACGGGACGTGAATCGTTTTACCGGACACGCGTTTGTACCCTCGATCGTATTCTATTCTTCTCCTGGCCGGCGTGCACTCGCGTGCCCGAACCGAGCAGGCGTTAGAAAACGCTCACGATTTTCAATCGGTACCCTATGACCCTGAACTAGGATCTTCCTAGTAGAAGAAAACTTTTAATTCTCCTCCATCCGTCCCGAAGTAATCGGTGAAGATGCATAAAAATGAAATAAATCTACCGATCGAATCCTGACCTCCTCCACCTTTTTCGAGGTCGGTTAATAAAAATAAAGAAACGACCGAAAGTAAAACCGAACGGCAAAAGAAACTCGAAATCGAACGGAGGCTCGGTTCTCGGCTCGTAACGAGCGGACGAGCTCTTCCGATGTTCCGGAGTGGTGAACAATCGGAACGTATACGAATATCAGGCACAGTCTGCGCGTTCGTGTGTACACGTATCCGTAGAACCGAGCTAGGCTAGAGGTTCTCAAACTTTCTTTCGACCGATCTAAGGATCCGGTGCAAGAGGTTACATTACGTTCTCGCGAATAAAAACCGTCTATTGTTGTTCCTATTTAAGAAACTTGGCTCCCTTAAGCGGTACCGGAGCGTAGGAACGACCTTTTCCTTTCATCATTTCTAATTAGCCGGTTGGAAAGAAAACGGTTTGAGAATATTCCGAGAGACACGTACGATCGTTAAGAGGGTTTCGTGGGAGTTTCGGCGCACCTTGACCTCTTGCCGATGGAAACGATCGAAACGATCGAAACGATCTTTGGCAGCCGTCGACTCGTTCGAACATAACCGAGGGAGGAATGATTTTTTTTGCCGTTTCGTTTCAAGCATCGCGATCACGAGCCGTCCAGCCAGATCTTAACGCGTATCGCGTTGCGTTCCGCGTAATACCTTGCCGGAAGCCGGAGTAATACTGGTTCGCTCGGCTAACGCGATTATCGGCTGCCGTGGACGACAGCTTACCGGCGAGAAGACGCGATCGCGGCAAACGGCAACTTGTACCAGGGCTAACGTCCGATAGAAAGTCGATCGTCCTTACCGTCCGTTCGAAGGAAATCGATACGCGCGAAAAACGGGGAAACTACCCGCGAGATATTCGGCAATGTCCGCTATCGGTTATCTCATGAGAACGCCCAAGGTGCGAATTACAATGTTAGGGATCGAGAATTACGTACAAGCGCAATGATAACGATTCCGTTTCAGGGAGATTACATATGGATCGAGCCAATCTCAGGACGAGAATTCGACGTTGCGATCGGAGCACGAGTTATTTCCGCGGAGGGCAGACGCATCCAAGTGAAAGACGACGATAACAAGGTAATCGTTGCCTACTTTTTCACCATCAGTCTCGAAACCGTCTCGATTCGTCGAGAAGGATTCGCGTATCTCGGTGCGCGATGAAGAAAAAGTCGAGAGAAATGCCGGGAGGCGACTGAAAACTGAAAAACCTGTTTCAAAGGTGCGATTGAAATTTTTCAGGAACAATGGCTGACTCCGGAGAGACGAATAAAGGCGATGCACGCCACTTCTGTGCAAGGTGTCGAGGATATGATCAGCTTAGGAGACCTCCATGAAGCGGGCATTCTAAGGAATTTGTTGATTCGTTACAACGAGAATCTCATATATGTAAGCGATCGTTTCGTCAGCAAAGACTAAAGGAAACTTTATCGATCATCGAACTCTGTACTATGTATCCCTTTTTTTTCTGTCACGCAGACCTACACGGGTTCCATTCTAGTCGCTGTTAATCCGTATCAGATACTGCCTATTTATACCGCCGAGCAAATCAAACTGTACAAGGATCGTAAAATCGGAGAATTACCGCCGCACATATTCGCCATCGGGGACAACAGTTACGCGCACATGAACAGATATGGTCAAGACCAGTGCATAGTGATCAGGTATTGGTCGACGTTTTCTTCTTTCTTCTCGTGAAAATATCTCTCCGACGGCTGTCTTTCGATATCTTGATGCCTGTTACCCTTGTCATATTCACGAATCTTTGTGTCTTATTGTTAGCGGCGAAAGCGGAGCCGGCAAAACGGAAAGTACGAAATTAATTTTGCAATATTTGGCAGCGATCAGCGGCAAACATTCTTGGATCGAACAGCAAATTTTGGAAGCGAATCCCATATTGGAAGGTAAACTGTTTTAGAATCGAAAAGAGAGAGCGACTATTTTGTTGGAAAGGTGATAATAGTTGAATATTATTCTTTTTCGTTGTTGTTTTAGCGTTCGGTAATGCCAAGACGGTACGAAACGACAATTCATCCCGATTCGGAAAATACATTGACATTCATTTTAACGATCAAGGGGTTATAGAAGGAGCCAAGATCGAGCAATACCTCCTGGAAAAATCGCGAATTGTATCGCAAAGTTTGGACGAGAGAAACTACCATATATTTTATTGCATGCTGGCTGGTCTCTCGAGGGAGGAGAAGCAAAAACTGGAACTGGACGATGCGTCTTCCTACAAGTACTTAACAGGGGTAAACGTGTGAATGTTGAGAAAAGCGGATGCGAAACGAATCAGCAAGGTGGTTAATCATTCCGTTTATTAGGGTGGTAGCATCACGTGCGAAGGCCGCGACGATGCCGCGGAATTTGCCGATATAAGATCAGCCATGAAGGTTTTGTTATTTTCCGATTCGGAAATATGGGAGATTTTAAAGTTACTGGCTGCTTTGTTGCACATGGGAAACGTCAAGTACAGAGCCACGGTCGTTGGTAAGTTGTACGACGTTTCGTTTCTACGATTTTAATCTCTACTTGTAATCTCTCTACTTGTCTAGACAACCTGGATGCTACAGAAATACCGGAACAGACAAACGTGCAAAGGGTGGCGCATCTATTGGGCGTACCCGTTCAGTCGTTGATAGATGCGCTCACTCGAAAAACGATATTCGCTCACGGTGAGACAGTCGTAAGTAACGAATTACTCGCGTTACGAATCTAAAGCTGCGTACACGTTTGTTACTGCGATCTAGCCAACAAGACTGTGAGTAACAAGATCGAGTAAGAAATGTGTACGCAGCTATTACACGTTGTAACAGACGGTGTCGTTCTGATGTGGCAATCGTAACGCGTGTGCAGGTCTCCACGTTATCCAGGGAGCAGTCGGTGGACATCAGAGACGCTTTCGTTAAAGGAATCTACGGACGATTGTTCGTGCACATCGTGAAGAAGATCAACGAGGCGATTTACAGGCCTAAGAACACGTCAAGAAGCGCCATAGGTGTACTAGATATATTCGGCTTTGAAAATTTCAACCACAACAGCTTCGAACAGTTCTGTATAAACTACGCGAACGAGAACCTCCAGCAGTTTTTCGTGCAACACATTTTCAAGTTGGAGCAAGAGGAGTACAATCACGAGGGTATCAATTGGCAGCACATCGAGTTCGTCGACAATCAGGACGCGTTGGACTTGATAGCCATTAAACAATTAAACATAATGGCTCTGATCGACGAGGAATCAAAGTTTCCCAAGGGGACGGATCAAACGATGCTGGCAAAGATACACAAAACTCACGGCAGCCATCGGAATTACTTGAAACCAAAATCGGACATCAATACGTCTTTCGGGTTGAATCATTTCGCTGGGGTGGTGTTTTACGACACCAGGAGTTTCCTCGAGAAGAACCGAGACACCTTCAGCGCCGATCTCTTGCAATTAATTCACATAACGTCGAACAAGTTCCTTCAGACGTGTTTTGTGGAGGACATAGGGATGGGTTCGGAGACAAGGAAAAGAGCGCCCACTTTGTCGACTCAGTTCAAAAAATCATTGGACTCGTTGATGAGAACGTTGTGCAGTTGTCAGCCGTTCTTCATCAGATGCATCAAACCGAACGAGTTTAAGAAACCGATGATGTTCGACAGAGGTCTGTGTTGTAGACAATTGAGATACTCCGGAATGATGGAGACGATTCGAATCCGTAGAGCCGGTTATCCCATCAGACATTCGTTTCCGGAGTTCGTCGACAGATATCGGTTTCTTATAGCTGGCATTCCTCCGGCGCATAAAGTAGACTGTCGCGCAGTCACCGCGAAGATTTGTCACATAGTATTGGGAAAGTCGGACTACCAGCTAGGGCATACGAAGGTATTCCTCAAGGATGCCCACGACTTGTTCCTGGAACAGGAACGCGATCGCGTTTTAACGCGAAAGATTCTGATATTGCAACGGAACATACGCGGCTGGGTGTACAGGAGGAGGTTCCTTCGCATGAGGGCAGCCGCGACGATCGTTCAGAAGTACTGGAGAGGTTACGCGCAACGACAACGATACAAGCGTATGCGTATAGGTTACATGCGACTGCAGGCACTCATCAGGTCGCGGGTACTCTCGCACAGATTCAGACACCTTAGGGGGCACATCGTAGCCCTTCAGGCGCGAGCGAGAGGTTACTTGGTGCGTAAGATGTATCAGAAGAAACTGTGGGCCATCGTGAAGATACAGGCTCACGTTAGAAGATTGATCGCCCAAAGACGGTACAAGAAAATCAAGTACGAGTATCGGTTACACATCGAGGCGTTGAGACTTCGAAAGAAGGAGGAACGGGAATTGAAGGACCAGGGTAACAAGAGGGCGAAAGAGATCGCTGAACAGAATTACAGGGAACGAATGCAGGAATTAGAGAGGAAGGAGATAGAAATGGAACTGGAGGATCGGCGCAGAATGGAAATTAAGAAGAATCTGATCAACGACGCGGCGAAGAAACAGGACGAACCGGTGGACGATAGCAAATTAGTCGAGGCGATGTTCGACTTTCTGCCGGATTCCAGCAGCGAAGCTCCAACCCCCGCTAGAGAAACTTCCGTGTTCAACGATCTACCCGCGCCAAAAGCGGATCAACAGGAGATCATCAGTCCCGTTCAAACGGCATCGGAAGACGAGGAGGATTTATCGGAGTTTAAGTTCCAGAAATTCGCGGCAACCTATTTCCAAGGGAACATCACGCATCAGTATTCGAGAAAGCCTTTGAAACACCCCCTGCTGCCATTGCACACGCAAGGTGATCAGCTGGCCGCGCAAGCATTATGGATCACCATCCTTCGTTTCACGGGCGATTTACCGGAGCCGAGATTCCACACGATGGACAGGGACACGACGTCGGTCATGTCGAAGGTAACAGCCACTCTCGGTCGTAATTTCATACGAAGCAAAGAGTTTCAGGAGGCGCAGATGATGGGGATGGATCCGGAAACCTTCCTCAGACAGAAGCCTCGATCGATTAGGCACAAGCTGGTCTCGTTGACGTTGAAACGAAAGAACAAATTAGGAGAGGACGTCAGACGGAAGTTGCAGGAAGACGAGTACACGGCGGACAGCTATCAGTCTTGGCTCGAAGCGAGGCCCACGTCTAATCTCGAGAAGTTGCACTTCATCATCGGCCACGGGATACTGCGGGCGGAACTGAGGGACGAGATATACTGTCAGATATGCAAGCAACTGACCAACAATCCCTCCAAGTCGTCGCACGCTCGTGGCTGGATCCTCCTATCGCTCTGTGTCGGATGTTTCGCACCTTCGGAAAAGTTTGTTAATTATTTGCGCGCTTTCATCAGGGAGGGACCACCGGGTTACGCGCCGTATTGCGAGGACAGGTTGAAGAGGACGTTCAACAACGGCACTCGGAATCAGCCGCCCAGTTGGCTCGAGTTGCAAGCCACCAAGTCGAAGAAACCCATCATGCTACCGATTACTTTCATGGACGGAAATACTAAAACGCTGCTCGCCGATTCCGCGACCACCGCCAGAGAACTGTGCAATCAGCTGTCCGACAAGATATCTCTTCGCGATCAATTCGGCTTCTCCCTTTACATCGCGTTGTTCGATAAGGTCTCCTCGCTGGGCAGTGGCGGGGATCACGTGATGGACGCGATCTCTCAATGCGAGCAATACGCGAAGGAACAGGGTGCTCAGGAGCGAAATGCACCGTGGAGATTGTTCTTCCGAAAAGAGATATTCGCACCGTGGCACGAGCCGACCGAAGACCAGGTCGCCACTAATTTAATCTATCAGCAGGTGGTCAGAGGTGTGAAATTCGGTGAATATCGTTGCGACAAAGAGGAAGATCTGGCGATGATTGCCGCGCAACAGTATTACATCGAATATCACACCGACATGAACGTCGAGAGGCTGTACACCCTTTTGCCCAATTATATCCCGGACTATTGCCTAACAGGCATCGACAAGGCGATCGACAGATGGGGGCACCTCGTTTTGCAGGCGTACAAAAAGGTGACCGAATAGCCATACTTGCCATACTTATCGTTCACTTTCCAAACGTGTTATTTAACGTGTTCTATTTTTCCAGAGTTACTACTTGAAAGAAAAAGTGCCCGCGTTACGAGTGAAGGAGGACATCGTTGGCTACGCAAAATTCAAGTGGCCCTTGCTGTTTTCTCGCTTCTACGAAGCTTACAGAAATTCGGGGCCCAATCTGCCGAAAAACGACGTTATCATAGCGGTGAATTGGACCGGTGTGTACGTCGTTGACGATCAGGAACAGGTGCTTCTGGAATTGTCCTTTCCCGAAATCACTACCGTATCTAGTCAAAAGTAAGTAGAGTTTTTCTTAATCGAACGGTAAGAGGCACTTTCTCTCTTTTTATCTACACCTTTCTAGTTCTCCGCCACCTCCTTTTCTTCACTGGTTTGAACGGTTTCTTCGTATCGTTGTTTCCAGAACGAACAAAATGTTCACGCAGACGTTCAACTTGTCGACGGTGCGAGGAGAAGAGTTCACGTTTCAGAGCCCAAATGCCGAGGACATCCGCGATCTGGTGGTCTACTTTTTAGAGGGTCTAAAGAAACGTAGCAAATACGTGATCGCTTTGCAAGATTACAAAGCACCCGGCGAAGGTTCCTCGTTCCTCAGCTTCCTGAAAGGGGACCTCATTACTTTGGAAGACGAGAGCACCGGTGAGACTGTCCTCAACTCCGGATGGTGCGTCGGTACCTGCGAAAGGACCGGCGAAAAGGGCGATTTTCCAGCCGAGACTGTTTACGTGTTGCCCTCCTTAACGAAACCACCAAACGATATATTGGTAATACAATCTTCACGATATTCGTGCATTACCGATCGAGATCGAACGAATGAACGGATCAATTTTGCTTTCAGTCCTTGTTCAGCATCGAAGGAACGGAGAACGGCCGCAAATTGTACCCTCAACAAGTGAACGGAGTAGAATCTCGCGACAAGCCTCATACTCTCTTAGAATACGCCATCGACCATTTCCGGTACATCCTCTGCTCGACGAATCTTTGCCAAGGGCAACCAAATAACGAAAGATCATTTTTCTCCCGTAGAACACCGCCGAAGAGAACAATGTCGAAAGCGTTGACTCTGACAACGGCGAGACGAGGGCACACCGACGAATTGTGGCATCATTCCAGGGATCCGATAAAACAACCACTTTTAAAAAAGCTGATATCCAAAGAGGAATTAGCCGAAGAAGCGTGTTTCGCTTTTAATGCCATCTTAAAGTACATGGGAGACCTGCCGACGAAGAGACCGCGTATCGGTAACGAATATACCGATCTTATTTTCGATGGTCCATTGAAGAACGAAATTCTTCGGGACGAAATTTATTGTCAGATCATGAAACAGCTCACCGACAATCGAAACCGACTTAGCGAAGAACGCGGATGGGAATTGATGTGGCTTGCCACTGGTCTCTTCACTTGTAGCCAAAGTCTTCTAAAGGTATATCAATATTTTTACGTTCACGATGTTTATAGATACATGAATCGTATCGTTATCAGGAATTGACGTTGTTTTTGCGCACGAGACGACATCCCATATCGCAGGATTCTCTACAAAGGCTACAGAAAACTCTGCGCAACGGTCAACGGAAGTATCCACCGCACCAAGTGGAAGTAGAGGCTATCCAGCACAAAACAACTCAAATATTCCACAAAGTGTATTTCCCCGATGACACTGATGAAGTGTGTAGTATTTTTTTTTTCATTCTGTTCGTTGAAAGAACAATTATTCAACGATTTTCATTGTACACAGGCATTCGAAGTGGATTCATCGACAAGAGCGAAAGATTTTTGTCAAAACATCGCGCAAAGACTCAACCTACGGTCCGCGGAAGGGTTTAGTTTATTCGTGAAAATTGCCGATAAAGTAATCTCGGTTCCGGAAGGCGATTTCTTCTTCGATTTCGTACGACATTTGACGGATTGGATCAGGAAAGCTCGGCCATCTCGCGACGGTACGTTTTCCATTCTTTCTCGTTGACGAACCCTTGTTAATCAATCGTGTAATATCGTCGGTTTACATACAGGCGTATCACCTCAATTCACGTATCAAGTGTTCTTCATGAAGAAACTGTGGACCAACACCGTGCCTGGGAAGGATAGAAATGCTGATCTTATTTTCCACTTCCATCAAGAGCTTCCTAAATTATTGAGAGGTACAGACAGTTTCCCCAATTTCGCTGCCGTCTTAATCCATTGTTTGTTCAATTTCACCTATAGGATATCATAAATGTACGAAGGAAGAAGCTTCGAGATTAGCGGCGTTAGTGTACAGAGTTCGTTTCGGTGAAAACAAACAAGAACTTCAAGCGATTCCGTAAGTGAGACACGTCGAAATACTTTCGTTCGTGAAACAGGTAATAAAACATTGATTTAACTTGAACGATTACAGGCAAATGTTAAGGGAACTTATACCAGGCGATTTGGTAAAGGTACAAAGTGCCAACGATTGGAAGAGATCGATAATAGCAGCCTACAATCAAGATGCTGGTGAGCCATTATTTTAATTGTATTTAAAGGTGAAGAGAAAATATAATATCAAACGGCAAATCAAGAAATTAAATTCGTAGGAATGAGCCCCGAGGACGCAAAAATAACGTTCTTGAAAATCGTTTATCGATGGCCAACATTCGGTTCAGCGTTTTTCGAAGTCAAACAGAGTACGGAGCCAAATTATCCAGAATTATTGTTGATCGCGATAAACAAACACGGTGTAAGTCTCATACACCCGCAAACGAAGGTAAGTAATCAGATTTTTTAGTTATATTTAACCATGAGGTGAAACTAGAAAAATGTTCACACGATTGCCTTTGTTTTTTTTTTTCAGGATATACTAATAACGCATCCTTTCACCAGAATCTCAAACTGGTCGTCAGGAAACACTTACTTCCATATGACGATCGGAAATTTAGTGCGTGGTTCGAAATTATTGTGCGAAACATCGCTGGGTTACAAAATGGATGACCTCTTAACTTCTTACATCTCTTTAATGCTCACGAATATGAACAAACAACGTACAATACGAATCAAGTAAACACGTACAAGGTAGTAGAACAAAATCATTAAATGATAATTTGGCAATTTTACGTGTTACGTTTAAAACGTAATTCGTTGAAAATTCACTTGAATACCAATCATTTATTTTTTATTTTTTTTCTCGATAAATTTCTACGCGATGTGATAAAAAATGTTTTATACAGAAATATATTACTCATTCCGAATAGGACACACGAGGAAAGTCGCAAAATTCGCGTGTATCCAAGTAATTAGCTGAAAGAAAAAAAGAAATTGTATATGATTTATTTACAAATAAGATTTTCATGTAGTTTTGTAAAGTATTATTTTAATATGTAGGAGATACAATTAAAGAAGTTCACCTTCAAATATATTCTATCGGACAAAGACGAAGTTGCGTGCAATTAAGGCTACGTGTGTGGTCAAAATAATATTCAATATCGATGAAAAATTCTTCGGAAAATTAATTAGATTACATATATATTTATATACATATATGTACGAAAACTTATGCTCAAAAATAATGTTCCGACGTAACGAATAGCAGTGATTATTCATCGATTATCCGTCCACTGATACATGTAAGGATGTAATTATTAATAATCCGCAGTTTATTACTGTGAATAAAGATAATCGTATTCTTCAGGTACTCGGTGCAAATTTTAATCGTGGGTAAATTCCCATGGTATACATAGACCGACATTCCTCGTTTACAATGGATCTCTTTGGGAAGACAATTCCCAAAGCGATCCTATCTCGTTTCCTGTTGCAGATAATTATATTCGATGGTATCTGGCAAAAAAAAAAAAGAAAAATCTGTACCGATTCGACGGTAGTCGAGAAGTTAAGAAACGAATCGCTTTTAACCGATTAATTTTCTACCTTTTCGTTTAACGAGATTTCGGGATCTGGAAGTAACGTGTGCAGGTCGTAAAGCAAAAGGCTTTATATTATAGAAATCTTTCAAATTTATTGTAAAACATAGAGAGACATAAAAACGTATATATACGTTGGTTCATCTTTGTGTCTCACCCATCCGAAATGCATCGATACCTTTATTGTACCTTTCGAAGCGCATGGTCGGGATTGCAAACGGTACCGCGAATTTCGAGAAACCACCATGCCGACAGGTAGAGCGGGATTAATAAAAAGCGTGCGTAACGTGATATTTGTCTAGGGTTAAAAAAAAGCTAAAAATCCGAGATGTGTCGCCGGTAAAAATAAAATATATCGTATAGAAATAAATAATGATCGGTAAAAAAAAAGAGAAGAAAGAAAAAAGACCGTGATACACCCGAATAAGGCGATAAATTAATCGAGATAGCGCAGGTAATTTTCGATAGGACCTTAAGACGCGACTCGTTTCTTCCCCCCGGTTAAAAACTAGAATTATTCCTATGTCATGCAGATAATTTTGCAAAACTAGTGCAAACGTCTCTCTCTGAGATTACATGTAACTTTGCGTGTTATTACGCAAACGCGATTATCATATGAAATTTACATCAACGCGTGCACGAGGTTGCGGTGCACCTCGAAAATAAACTTAGAGCCCGAGTAGTTCGGTACTGAAACGAAAATATGGATTCTGATTCTCCCTAGTGTCTCGAATCGGTATCGGGATACGTTTCACGACAAACGAAACGGATACTTAATCGCAGAACTCTCTCCCTCTCTCTCTCGATCATAGAGCTTTATAAACGTGTAAAATGTAAATCAAATAGTGTTTCCTCGATAACACAATCACTTTCAGCGATCGATATGCAATTGCCACGGACTAAATTGCCGTAAATTCAGATGGTTCGCAGAACACGCTGGAATAGAACTATCCCCCCCGTTCCGTCAGATAATTACCTATTCACATTCGTACAAAGCTCTTAATTCTAAGATCGCTATAAATTCTAATCCCTGTGTAACGCTCTGTATCAACGCTTAAAGCTAGGAACCTACGTAGTTATAAACATAGGGAAATGATACACGGCACATTGTACATTACATATCCGCGGCGGGCTATGTTTCGCGAAAGGGTTTGCGACGTAACGAAAATCGCTACGTCTTCGTATTGTCTAACGTTGTTGCCGCGCTCTCGGCTCGAAGTAACGCGTTCTTTGTCGCGTAGGTCGTTGAGCTGGTATCGTCGCCGATCGACTCGTTATCCACGGTAATCGAAATATCGTTCGGTGGATGAATAACGTTCGAAACAGCGTTCGTCTCACTAGGTCGTAAACTTTGGTGATGCACACTGTAATTGTCTAGGAAATATCAGAGACCCGACTGGGGTGGTTGATGCGTGTTCCAAGGTACGTCCGCGATCGCTGGCGGCATGCTCGCTTGATTGTGCATGGTACGCGGCGCTCTCATGATCTCGTCCGCGGGCGGACAGTGTGGTCGTGGGCCAGGTTCAGGGGTGTAGGTAAACGTCAAGCCGGTCGCGTAAATGATACCGTCGTTGCGTACCAACGAGACGGGTACCTGAGTCGGTTGCCGTACCCACAACCATTCGCCTCTGAATTGAGATATGTCGGGTACCACGCAAAGCATGCTCTCTTGACATCTGTACATTGTCTCTGCCTCGACGTCACCGAACCACACTTGTAGATTCGGGGTAAAATTGTCCCCGGTCAATTCGAGCATCGCCACGTCGCCGCCGCCGTTCAGGTGCAAACTGTGAACAAGCGGCACCGGTGTGACCGGCGATCTTACCGGTCCCATACCCTCGAAAAATTGGTATTCCGCCTTATCGGTACTGATTATCGTCCAGCAAGCACCGTCGTTTATCATCTCTTTGTTCGCCTCTTTTGGACACGGTGTAGCTTGGAACTGTATTATACGTTCCTGGGATAAACAAAGGTACATGTGATCCGTGTCCTTCATGTAAAATGCGCATTTGTGCAACTGCGATACAGGATCGTCCGCCTCTAAACTGGCCATCTGTTTGTCCACTTTACGAATTACCAAACGCGGAAGCGCCATTCCAGTCACGGAACATACCAGTTTCACCGTGCTCCCGTAGTGGACGTAACCGTCTCGCACTTGAAACTCTTCCGATTCGCTCTCGTTGTCGTCCAACAGATGTATCGTGAACGCGCCCCACTGCGTGGAACTCGCATGAAAATTACCGTTTTCCACGTGGAGGTAACGCGTGCTCACTGTTTGGGATCGCAATCGATTGAACAGTGCGACCTTCGTTCCGCTCGCTATACACAAATCGGCGTTCTTCAGCGATTGCTTCTTTTTCGAAGGTTTCGAGATCACTTTGATTCTTTTACTATGAAACACGCCGATATCGTGACCGCTACCGTAGAACATTTTCACCGATAGCATAAAGTGTTTCCTTTTGTCCGAATCCGAAATGTACAATGTCTTTGCTGCGCAATACTGTTTGCCATTGTTGAGATCTAACTGTTGCATATCTTGGTCCGAGTTACCGATTCCGATAAACGCGCAAAGTTGCGCGGACTGTTCGCTCTCACCCTCGCGTAGCATCTGTTCTTGACGCATTCTCCAACCATCCCCGAACAAGTAGATACAAGGTGGAGGGCAAAAGAATCGTTTCTCGTTACCGTACGATTTTTGTGCAACCTTAGCATGAAGAATTACGATAACCATGTCGCTTCTGTCGCGCAAATAACGCTCCATTGCTTCGCGTGTCAACCTTTGATCTTGATGATCCGGTCTGTAGACACCGGATCCATACCGAGGGTAAACCGACATCACTGAGGTCGGCGACGGAGGAGATTGCATTCCATGTGCCATTGTAGGCAAACCAAACTGGTGTGGCATATTTAACCTCCGGTTCTATTCTCTCTTATGGTATAACAAAGATGCTAGGTTGGCCGCATGCTATCCTTGTCATCTATGCATGTCATAATTGCTTGTGCCAATTTACCTGAAATAAATTTCAACGTGAAACTTATAATACACGGTACCAAATAATTGCATTAATACTTATTAATAGAATATACTTTGGAGAAGTAAAAATAAAAAATACAATATAACATCAGGATGGTATAATAGAAAACAAAGCTGCATTATTAACTATGTAGATTGAAACAGGCACAGAAACATACAACACTGCTTGTCGAAGACTTTAGCGTGAGAAAGATTTCTGTTTTTCACGATCTAAGATGTAATTAACGTAAGGCATCTTTCTTTAAACAAGTTACCAAGAATTGCTAGTCTTAGCACAGGAAAGAGGAAACACACATATATGCTGTGGGAACCAAGCTGAGCTCATTTTTCCTGCATGAATTAAATCACCCTTGTTCATTGTGTCTGTGCAATTGTATCTATGTACTTGCAAGTATAAAGGTATTCTTTGATTAATTTTATGCATTATTATATATATTTTTTTTGCAATGATCTTGATTCTTTAATATTCTATATACCATTTCCAGCAATTAAAATACATCATTCAATGTTTATACAACATAGTTACATATAAATTAGAACAATAATCCAGGAAGTGAAAGAAACTTATACTTCCTGATAAAGTTTACATTGCCAATTGGCTGTCACAAGTTATATGTACTTGTAACTCAATTTAATGTATCATGAATAGTAACAGAAACATATATCTCCATATGAAATCAACAAACTAGACTTCATGTTTTACACTGCTGTTGAACTTAAATTAACATTAGTACATAAATAAGACTGTTTTAAGTTTTACAATCATTACATGATCAAAATTATACATTCCTCTTCTATTTTATATCAATTGGAATATTATAATAAAACACAAACAATTTTTTTTTTACCAAAAGAGATCTACTAAAAACAATGAGTTCACTTTATATAAAAACTTTAATAACAGAAATTGAATATGATATTTTTCTTTTATATCCTTTCCGATATAAAAAGTGGTTCATAAACGTTTTATAAATAAAAGGTTTATGCAATCCTTTGGATGAAAATCGTTTATTTATCTTTTTTAATACAGGGAAAGTTGGAGCGAAGAAAAACAGGTTACGTTTTCGGTGCTCACCTCATTTTTTATAATAGCTCGAATTAAAACATAAATCCCAATGCATTTTCTAAATTGTCGATTATTCACAAATATTGCACCGTTCGTCGATCGTTCACCATTCGTAAATCCTTCTGCGTCCTCGTCGACTATTCTCCCTAATCCATTCAAAAAACACCTGTTCACTTTCCGAATTTTCCGAACAGTCTTACCAACCCTTAGACATTATTTGACCGCGCGCGCTACTTTAAATCTAACATCGAACCAGAGTATTCGGAAACACTGTTTAGAATTAACTGTAAGCGGAATCGTAAAATCTATGCTGTTGTTTCTTTATTTCCAAAACTTTTTTAATTTCTTCACTGCCAATCTTAACAACAAATCACGAACACTTGTTTGAAGAAACTGACCGAAAAACACCCAACCTTCTTCGGCGGTATTCGCCGAGTAACTAAGTTCGAAACGACAACGTAGAGTTATTACTACCGCGTAAGTGGCTGTAACAGGAGCGTACCTATGGACTATAGTAAGGTCCTTGAAAACCAAATGGTTCTCACACTTTGTTTCTATACATTTAACTATTCTTTCTCTTGATAAATGATAAATATAAACCGGTTATACATTTAAATATTCAAAATACTATGAAAGTGTTTAGAAACGAAGAATGTATGTTCACTTGTTACGAGTCACTACAAAATTTTTATAAAATTACAATTTACATTACCGAACGCCCGTAAAAATTATATTAATTTTAATTTCTCTAGAAGATTTGAATACCAATTGTTAGTTGGTCAGAAATGTTAATCAATGTTTAAGTGCTTTAGATAGCTACGTTACTGAGCTGCAGATTCTATTGTTTTACTGTTGTACAATGGCCCGGTCGACCCAAGCGCCTCCAGTTTCCCCTCTTGTTCCCCACCTGATGTGAGCTATTCCCCTCTGCCCCGTAGGTGCCCTGGAATTGCTGCCGCAAAAGGATGTTGGGGTTACCCTGGGGGGCGTGGGAAAAACCTGCTGTGGGAAAGAGTGGGTGGCCTCTACCTCACTTCACTTCTCTGATGATGACGATACGATATATGTATACATCGTGCTTATGAACGTGTGCATACATGCATACAGAATATATGTGAACAGAGAAATGTATTTTATACGCATTACGTTCTGTATTTGTGTACGAGCACATGAACGTCCACAGCTTGATACTGCGTAATATAGGACGAATATGTGGTTAGGCAAATTAACGTTCTATCAGCTTAGTTTTTACTCTATTGCAAATATAATTTTATTTAAATAAACCGATGGACAGTAGTTTCAGAAATACATATTATGTACACCGTGAATTTTTTGAAAACAATTATATACATTCTTATTCCGTAATTTATTAAAAGTCTATTATAATGTTGATAATTTTATTATGTTTTCATGACGTTTATACGAACAAGTTTTATTGTAATTTAATATTATTCGCGCAAATAATTAACAAATCGGTGCAGTTACGTATGTTATAGGAACAATAATAAAAAAATAATCAACCCTTTCAATATAAATAAATGTGTCATTTTATAGGACTGATTTGAATGCACTTTAATAAAAGCGAAATATCGTCAATAACGTTTACAAAATCTGATGAAATAAATTACAAACTTATTTTTATCTTTTTATTTTACAATTTTTAGTTTTTTCAAATAGTAGATGGAAATGTCAAAAGCGCGCATACAAGTGTATTGTTTTTGTAATCAGCTGATCAGTGCGGTGCGATGTCTGGTTGGGTGAAAACGTATACAGTGAGGTACATATTTAATAATCTATAAAAGTCAAACGATTTAACGACGTGTAATATTAATATGCGCAACATAAGTACAAATAACGTTACTTTTATATAAATGTCAATGTATTGAAATTTCTTTTTCCCTTCTGTTATACTAATTGAGTATTTAGGTTATAAATGATTACAAACATATCTCGTTGTTAATATACAGTTATTTTAAGTTAAGGACAGAGTATGCACTGTATTACATTATATTAGCTAGTGTGATACATGCTTATTTTGCTAATTATATTATTTCTTTACAGATTTTTCACCTGGCACAATGGGTGTTTACGGTCTATGGCGTTTACTTGATAAAACAGGAAAGCAGGTTCCTTTGGAAACACTTGAAGGAAAAGTGTTAGCTATTGGTATATTTAAATATTTATATATTTATTCAAGTTGATAAACTTACATATGGTAGCTTGTATTTAACTTACATTCATTGGAATAACATACTTCTGTATATTTGTAGATATATCAATATGGATACATCAAGTATTACAGGGATATCAGGACCGTTTTGGTAATCCTAAACCTAATGCACATCTAATTGGTTTATTCTATAGAATATGCAAACTCTTGTATTACAGAATCAAACCAGTTTTTGTATTTGATGGAGGTGTGCCAATGCTCAAAAAGGACACAATTGTAAGTATATCTTTAATTTGATGCAATTAATAAATTTTATTGAATTTAACTTTCTAAAACATAGTTGGTATATACATTGTGCGTGCATGTATTAATGAAACTGTACTTTTATCTTGATTATAATATTGTCTGTATGTAATTAGTTTGCTGTGGGAACCGGGTAGTGAGAAAATAGACTCTTATTCTTTTGTGTTCACAGGCTTTACGCAGGAAGCAGAAATCTATGGCCAAGAATAAAGCCCAACAGATGAGGACAGAATTAATAAATAATTTGATAAAGCATTCTGCTGTGAAAACCGTTCTCAATCCAGGGAGTGAAGATAGTACAATTGGCCCTTCTGAAATAGTTATAAACTTGCAAAATAAGCAACCTGAGGATGATATCTTCAAATTACCAGACGAACCAAGCACCAGTAAAACACAATTAAGTCTTAGCGATGATTACGATTCCGATTCGTCTGTTGAGCTGAGTCCTCGTAAACAAACAAAATGGATCGGAAACATTCATAACGTGGATGTGAGCAGTGCCGAATTCAAGGCTTTACCTGCCGATATGCGCTATGAAATCCTGACCGATCTCAAGGAAACTAGGAAGCAAAATTCATGGGGTAGATTGCACGAAATGCCCGAGGTACTTGTACACTTTCAATTTTAAATAAACGTTTACTTTGTTCTTTTCTTAAAACATCTTTCCATTCAGGAATCACACGAATTTTCTGGTTATCAAATGAAACGTTTGTTGAAACGTCGATTAGTCCAACAAAGTTTAGAATCTGCAGAAAAGGAAATGGGTGGGAAAACACTTACATTGGACGAATTAGATAAATTATTAAAAGAACAGGGTATAAATACTACTGGTCAGAACTGTACTTATCGTGTTGCTTCGGACAGTACAACTAGACTAATTTATATCAGTGGTATGTTATAGATCTTATTAGTTTTCATATTTCAATCGATTGTTTTTTATCTTCATACTTTTCACGTTTCAGATAAAAATGCGTATATTAAAAACAATACCAATGATGTTAATTCAAATGATGAGAGCGATACAAGTAACACGGATAAAATTGATACAAATAGTACGGATCAAAGCGATACGAATGACACGGGTAAAATCAATACAAATAATATAGATAAGATCGATACAAGTAATGCTAACAAAATCGATGAAGTTGTAGCTAGTTGTAGTAAAACTGTATCAATTTGTGATGATATGAATGAATACGAACTTAGCGATGAATGGGACAACGATATTGAAATAACGATGGAAACGACCAGCAATACGGAATCGGAAGTAGATTTGAACGAATCGCGACCATTACCGAAAAAATATTTTGGTAAAAATGTTGCGAATCCTGCTTTGACGTACATGTTAGAGTATAGTGGATTACCGGAAAAACAAATTCTTCATCTTCTTGAACAGAATAAACAGGACAATCATAAAAAATGTACTAATGCATTTGCAATAGTAGACTTGGAGAAAAAAGATAATTTATTAAATATGCAATGTTTAACCTCGATAACCGAAGATAAAGAAGAGAATGCAAAACATGATTCTACAGAGATTGTAAAATCACTTGATACACCGAGTACAGAATTATCTAATTCAAACACAGAAATGAATATCAACCTTCCATCAGTGATGATATCAAATATTGCAAATAAATCCGAAGTTAAGTCAATAGAAGTAACTATAATTAATTCTACGGATTCAGATACGGATGATTTTATAGAGATAGATGATAAATCAGTGTCAGACATGGATACTAGTATTAATAAAAGCACTTCACCCGGAGGGATTGAAATACAATTTAAATCCGATGAAAAAATCGAAAATGATATGTTTGCTGATATATTTGAGACGCCAAACAGTGAACCGAATACGAAAATAGATTCGCAAGAATTATTATTTAACAAAATACTTGAAAAATCGAGGAACAAATTGTTCAACGAACGAGAAACAACCTTGAATTCAATGGAAGACCAAAATAAAGACAAACAGTTGCCCGATATCACAAAAATGAATGATGTCGATGTACAACCCATGAAAAATGATACTAATGGTACAAATGTAAATGTACAATTAGAAAAAAATCAAATAGAGGAGACAAATGATATGGAACATACAAGTGAGTTTAAAACGGATAGTGCGCAAGATAATACAGATGAATCTGTACTAACCAATGTAACAGAGAAAACAAGCCCTATACCTTTGAACGAAGACGACTTATTATCCTTAAAGGGACGTCTAGAGGATGAGCAAACTGAATTAATGGCAAATATCGGTAAATTAGAGAGGCAGGGAATCGACATTTCTGATCGCATACGGACCGAAGCTCAGGTACGTTTAAATCATATAATTCCAAATAAGTACCATGCTTTTCCAATGAAATATGATAACAATCATTCATCTAATAGGAATTGTTACGATTATTTGGAATACCATACATTGTGGCGCCTATGGAAGCAGAGGCACAATGCGCATACTTGGAACAAATCCAGCTCACCGATGGTACAATCACAGACGATTCGGATATTTGGCTATTTGGAGGACAGTGCGTTTATAAAAATTTTTTCAATAATAATAAAAAAGTCCTTCAGTTTTGTTCAGGCGACATACAGCATCATTTTAGTAAGTTAAATGTCTTTCTGTTAAACGCAGAAGGTATTCGAAAGTTTCAGTTAATGAATAATTATGTTGTCTTCTAGAATTGACCCGAAACGAAATGATACGACTTGCGCTTTTAGTCGGTAGCGATTATACTACAGGTTTAAGCGGCATTGGACCTGTTACTGCCTTAGAAGTATTAGCAGCGTTTCCATCAGGAGGTGACGACCTATTGCAGGGTTTAACAGACTTCTGTTCGTGGGTGGAAACTGGTAAAGTCGCAGCTCCCGGGAAAGCGGGTTTACGAAACAAACTGCAAAACTTAAAAATTCATAAAGGTATGTGGCAATTGTTTTATCGTTATACATATTCACGTACGATTTATTATTATTTTCTACATAGGATTTCCGAGCCAGGCTGTGGTACAGGCATATCTTTTCCCAAAAATAGACGATTCGAAAGAATGTTTCACTTGGGGTAAACCTAACATGGTACTGTTATACGACTATACGAAAAGAAAATTTGCTTGGGACAAAAGCAAATTCAATGCAATTATGACACCGGTTTTGAAAAGATTAGAAGAAAAGAAAACTCAAAAATTAATAGACATGTATTTCAAATTGCAAACCGTTCCACAGTCGATTGAGATGACTCTGAGTAAACGAGTACAGAAAGCTGTGCAAAAATTAAACAACGCAGAGAACCCAGAGAATCCAGAAAAGCCGGAAACTACAGAGGATACTCGACAAGAAGCCCCGAAACGGAAGTTGAAAGCTTTGAATGAAAGTCGAAAGAAAAAGAGGAGCGAACCATGTGACGATGATTCCAATAAACCTGAGATTAGTCACGTTGCAGTTAACAACGATAAAAATGTCGAAGAATATATACCGCAAAGAGAAAAGGATAAGGCGAATGCTTTGAAGAAAAAATTACACGCGATCGAAGTACTTAGAAAATCAAAACAAGGATTATACAAAACCAAAAAGATAAAACGTTGCGTAAGAAAAGTGAAAAAGGAAGCTGAACTTTCTGAAAGTGATAGTTCGTAAATCATTTAATATAATATTATACACGATAAAAATTAGCCATCAGATTCTCGTATCGATGACATTTGATGAGTATGTTAATACAAACGTGTAAAGATCAAGCAGCGGTATGAAGTATACTCAAAGTATTACATTTATTTATAGATCTCTTGTTTTAAATACATTATTTTTTTTTATAACTGTTTCCTTTTCTAGAAATATTTATTAAAAAGTTAAATACACGAAATAATCTGATAACAAATTCAACAATTGAACCTAATGTTACGTTTAAAACAACGTACATCTATTCGATTTGTAATCATTAACATCTGTATATTGTTCCTATTCTATTAATACTTTTTGAAATGTTTATTAAACAGACATGAAAAGATCACTCTGTAATTTCCAAGTGGGCGTGTAATATTGTACCGCCACATTCTTCAGTAATCTCTCACGGGAGTCTTACTATTTAACATTGCTGGTTGATATGGTATCTCGCATAAATTAATTAAGGACAGAACGTCCGTCCTCTATCCTGATTCGTTTCGCTCATGCGTTTCGTTTCGTCCATTAATAATAATTAACGATCGTTTAAAAGCCTGCAGTTCTTCCTTCTCTGCGAGGATCTGAGCTAGCAAATATCTTTCCATTTTCTCTGGTTATTGCTGTGATAGCGCTTCCAATTCCTGAGAAAGTGGTAACGTTATGACCGATACTAGATAAATATTGTAACACGTCTGGAGCAAAGCCTTTCTCGCTTTGAACAGCCATTGGAATTAGCTGCAATTTTAATTAATTTGTAATTAATATCACGTTGCGTGGTCAGTGATGTAATAGCTTTCCATTTACCTGATGATGAATTCTGTTCGCGTCGAGCGCCTCTTTTATACTGTATCCTGACCAAAGATTTAATGCCATTCCCGTTGCGACTGCTGTCGTAATTTTCGCGCCGCCCGCGGCACCGATTACCAAACGAACATTTCCGCTTTCATCTACCTTTAGAAAGAAAAGAAAAAAAGTATTCGTCTACGCGATACATTCGACGGATACGTAAGTTACAGCGAAACGCTTACAACTATCGCTGGGCTCATAGAACTCAGCGGCCTTTTCCCAGGTTGAATAAAATTCGCTGGCGAAGGAGGTAGATCGAAGCCATTGGTAATGTTCGGTGAACTAAAGTCATCCATTTCATCGTTGAATATTATTCCAGTCTTTCGTGAACGTATCATCGCGCCGAAACTGTGAAATCATGATACAACGTGTAATATAAAATATTCCATTCACGACTTCGATTAGATAGCATAAATATAAAGGGCTTAACGTACACCTGGTTTATGGTGGATGTTACGGACACAGCGGAACCGTCAGGGGCCAAAACGGAAACGTGACAGGTTCCGTAATCTTCGCGCAAAGCCGTGACAGCACCGTAATACTTTGGATCGTTACTCGTTTTATCGCTTTTTATTTTTCTTCGTATCGTGTTAGCGTATTCGGTAGACGTCAAGTTGTTAAGTATAGAAGCTGAAAAGATTGCGAACATTTCAACGTTACGTTCTAAAAGATTAGCTAAAATGCGTGGCACACGTGCAACAAGTTAAATCGGTATCATTTACGTCAGGAGCAATTAATAGGAAATATTTCAAGTTATCGATCAGACCCCGAAAATAATACGCTTTTCAAATTATCTACGATATCAATCCCTTATCACAAATACCAGGCATTCAATAAGCTCGTAATATTTTTGAACAGAAGAAAATTAAACCGACGCTTATCACGCATTTACTTATCTGATACAATGAAGCATTTTTAATTCTTTTGTTGTTACAAATGTATACTTTGTTGCGTATAAATATCCCTATGAGATAATATAAAATGACGACTTACTAACGTTAACGTAAGCGGGATCACCCAACTCCGTCCTCCTGGCGTAAGCCCATTTAAATGTTTCCACGAAATACTGCCACATCACCCGAACATCCTCGTTCGGTACCAAACCGTTCAGCACGTTCATAATGAACGTTAAAATGGCCCCCGAGCCCGGTGGCGGTGCAGTGTACATGGTCAAATTCCCAACCTTGGATTCGATAGGGTCCATCCATTTTACTCTGCAATGAATTCAATGTATTCTTTCATTTTTAATTGCAACGCGAAATACAAGCGAAGTTTTTAATACAATATTCGTCGTGATAAAAGTAGACTCTAGTCCTAAGATGGTCCGGAAAAATCTGCCCCCGGAGGAAAAAGTGTTGGGTATTTCATAGGAAGATGAGAGTTATCATGAGTCCAGTGGTCGGTAAGGGATGAGGTCATGATCAATGTTGATCATGAAGGATGACTTAAAATATGATAAGAAAGCCGGACTATCTAAGTACGATAGTGAATGATGACAAACCTATAATTTTGTAAATCTTCCTTCTCGATGATTCCATTGAAGGCCTTTAACTCCTCCACCAAAATGTCCCCTATAAAGCCGTTGTAAAATATGTTTGGTCCGTGTCTCGCGATCAATTTCAACGTCTCCGCTAAACGTGGCCTTTTTATTCTATCGTCTACCTAACAGCGAGCCAATTTACATCATCATCGATGCATAAATAAAGAAATGGGGAGATGAATGAAGAAATAAAAAAACGTGTTCACCTTCCAGGTTGAATTGGTAGCAGGATTTATAAGAATCTCAGCCAAAGATTCTTCCTCTTTTATCAATGGTTCCTTGCTCGTCAAATAATTAGCCAGGTAATTGTTTATCCGCGATCCATCGTGGCATAGAGAAATTGTAGGTTCGAACAATTCGGACCACGGTAGTTTCCCGTATCTTCGATGTGCTTCCCAGTAACCGAGGAGTTCGCCAGGCACAGCAACCGCTAAGCCGCCTATTGCCGATCGTATCAGTGTAACGCGCGTGCATCGACGAGATACATTCCTTGTCGATAAGAATATAAAAGGTAATGACTTACCGCGCTGTGATAATTTTGCGTCACCTTGGAACATGTCTTTGTCCGCCTTGGACGGGGCCGTTTCACGCGCGTCCAGATAACTCGCTTTCTTTCCATCCCAAATTGTCATTAAAAATCCACCGCCTAATCCCATACTAATCGTTCGAATGAGAAACACGTGAAATGAAAAATGTAAACGAAAGAATTATGAGAATCTGTTGATTATCGAATTAAAGAGTTACCTGTGCAAAGAGGCGACTCCCTCGCACAGAAGCGCAGCTATCGCTGCATCCACAGCTGAGCCGCCCCTGATAAGCATATCCGCACCGATTTGGGCGCATTCCTGCCCGTTTGTCGATACCGCTCCCTATAAAATAACATTTATTTTAGTGATCGTTCGATCAACAATTAGGATAATCGATACCGCACCTGTTTATAAGTACCGCTGTACGAGTCACTGTCCGAACTCTCTCCATTTGCTGAATTTTTAGCGAGTAAAACGATTATTATCGCTAAGACCAGGGCTAAAATTATAGCGATGCTCACCCCATATATTAGGATCTTCTTTTTGCTTAATCTGCATAGGAAGGAATGATTGAATTAATCTTCGAAACGAAGGAACGCGAAAACAGAATATTTTGACGATAAATCTTTGGATACTTTTCAAGGTAATTCCTTTTAAGCCTTTCCAAATAGAGATTGTGTATCGTTGGAAAAAAGATGCACAACTACTTCAAGTTTATTTACAGTCGATCTTTTCGACTGATCGTTGTGTGCGATATCATGGAAATTATTTTTTTGCAAATCAATCAGTGTCTGTGCAAAATAATGTATTCAGCTGATTCGGTCGACAATTACGGAAAGATTGCTTAAAACCTGTTATTCAATGTAAATTCGTTTAATTTGAATTTCGATTCGAAAAGAACTATACAGTGTTATTTTTGCGAAATGGTAATCGTCTTCTTCCTAGTCTTAACAAATATCTTGATGCAATTTATTAGAAGATGTAGAGGCGCCTGGCAAGCGCCTGTATCGCTGACACGATTAACTCGTTCCTCGTCACTTTCGATTACAGTTTATCCTTCGAATAGAATAAGTGGCAATTATTATGATAATAATTGTACGTGAAACAATGCAATCTAAAAAATTACAAATATTTTTCTTTACATCCACCGGGTGAACTGTATAATATTTTCATAAAAATTATTAATAAAGAAAGGAAGAAAAACTCGGTACTATAATTAGAATTAATTTCCGATCCGTCTGCGATATCAGTGATTACGATCAGGTGAAAATGATATCTTAATTATACCCGTGTAAGGTTGATATAGAAAATTATACGTCTACTTAGTTATCTACCTAATTTACTTTGTATCTTTCTATGGATAGTATCTAATAGCGTAACACTTGTAAATCAGAGAAATAAGAATTAACAACGATTCGTTGAAATTCACGTTTGCGTATAATATTGCAAGGAAATATCTTTTATGTAATGCAATTGATCTCGAAGACGAGGTAATAGTCAATGATGCAATTGTTATCGGTCAATTTCATTTACAATCGTTGTGTAAAATGTACAATCACGTAGGTAACGTAATTGTGTTGAAGAACTTCACTGTCTTCGCGTTCTAATAAATTAACTGGATGTAATATCACGTGTAAAGGCACTTAATTAAATAATCATCGAACCTCACACATTTGCGTGAAAGATTATTTAATTTTCGCACTGTTACGCGCAACTATGATCGATAGAGATGATGCGCCAACGATGATGATCCTACACGATGGTCCATCAAGAGGAAAGAAAATCCAACGAAGAAAAGTCGTTCGTAAAAAGATTTAGATAAAACGTGAGGATTAGAAAACTTTACCAACCCGATCATGTTGCGTGAGCAAACACGGCACTGAAGAACATTAAACCTTGACTAAACGTTTCACCAAGCCGATCGTTGCCTCTTATACTGGTTACAATACAGATTCTATTTGTTCATCCCCACTACTCTTACACATTCGTAACATAAAATTCAATCAGTTTCTTCGAGTATTTTCAAAATACTATTTTATCATCTTTTTTAGGTTTTTTTAAACCGTAATTTCTTACACTTTCTCCCCTGTACATGGAACGAGAAAGGGTGTTCCTTTTTATACATATATGTATACGCTTATTTAAATCCTGCATCACTGCTTTTGCAGTCTTTTTAGTATTATCTTATATTTGCTTCTATTTCTAAACTCAATATATCTTACTGAAATCTGCGAAATGCAATTATAAATGTTATAATTAATGAGCGATCAAAATCTAAATACATTTACATTTTCTTTTCAAACGAAATAGATGCTCGCCTGGAAATCACTTCTCTAGCATTTTCCGAGTGATAAATTTTAAATTATGCATGTATTACATACCCGCGTAAATCATTCTTTTAATTTTAAAACTGGAATATGTAGAGATCGATATCTGAAATATCCTTTTTTTTCGTAAAATAAAGGCAATGTTCCATGATACATCATAGAAAGATCAATTAAAAATCAAAAAGAGTTAAGTTGCATTTTCACGTCACGTTACCCTCTACCGGTAAGACGTAGAATCAGTGCTGCGGATGAATAGCAACCTCTTTGAAAAACGGCGAAGTCATTTTGTGTGTTAAGTAGGTTCAATATAATTTTTTAAAAACTTAAAACAATGACAGCAAGATACGATAGGGCGATAACAGTATTTTCGCCTGATGGACATTTGCTTCAAGTGGAATACGCGCAAGAAGCCGTTAGGAAAGGTTCCTCAGCGGTACGGTGACAAATTATATCTAACCTGTTCGTGTTTGCAATCAACTTTATGCCGTTTTCTATACACTTTTATTGGATCAAGTACATCTTCTTTTGGATGAATGTTTCTAAAACGGCACTTGATTATACTTGAATTGTAAAATTAAAGTAATATTTGCATGTTGAAATGTAAACATTCATTCATTTTAAAAAAGTATGTTTCAATAAATTTCAATTCATTTCAGGTTGGCGTTCGTGGTAACGATGTAGTCGTTTTAGGAGTTGAGAAAAAATCTATTGCAAAATTACAAGAAGAAAGAACAGTTCGTAAAATATGTCTTTTGGATGATCATGTTGTAATGGCATTTGCAGGTTCGATCTCAGATAGATTAGATACAAAATATCAGATTAAGGATTAATTTACTAGTTCATCATCCTTTAATGTCAATCATTTTATTTCTTAAGGCTTAACTGCAGATGCAAGGGTATTAATTAATCGTGCACAGATAGAATGCCAAAGTCATCGTTTAACTGTAGAAGATCCTGTTACATTGGAATATATAACTAGATATATTGCAAGTGAGTACATGTATTTTATTATTCATATGAGATAATTGAAAATAATTTATTAATTATCTGTAGGTTTAAAACAAAAGTATACACAAAGTAATGGTAGAAGACCTTTTGGAATATCGTGCCTTTTAGCTGGGTTTGATTATGATGGTATTCCTCATTTATATCAAACAGAACCCTCAGGCATTTATTATGAATGGAAGGTATATTTTTTTGTAGAATATTTGTTACTTTGAAAAAGAAAGACTACTTTGGAAACACTAAAGAAAATTATTCTTGATTTCGTTTTGTAAAGGCAAACGCGACAGGTCGAAGTGCTAAAACTGTTCACGAATTTTTGCAAAAGTATTACACGCCAGAAGAAGTAGCAACAGAAAAAGGAACCATAAAACTAGCTATTAGAGCGTTATTGGAAGTGGTACAGTCAGGGAAAAAGAATTTAGAAATCGCGGTAATGCGGCGTGGTCAACCATTGCAGGTATAACTTCTACACCCGTTCTCATATTTATACAAAAAACTACATTACTTACAAATGCTTTTTATATTGTAGATGTTAGATTCAGATACTATCGGGGATTATGTCACCGAAATTGAAAAAGAAAAAGAAGCAGAAGCTGAAAAGAAGAAACAGAAAAAGTGATGTCTTTATATAGAATTTCACTTTTATTATTCATTCATTGATAATGTTTTGCATAAAATAAATATACAACACATGGGTGAAAAAAAGAGAGACGAAATTATCATATTCCGTTTATTTGTACTTTACTGCTGTGTTTAAAAATTATATGTACATTTACACATATTTTTAAATACATGATTTAAGGCTAGCAATGCAGAGGATTGCACTTTCCTTTATTTGTTATCTACATTATGATAGAACTAATAATAAATATTCAAATTGCAAAGCTGTCATAATGTTTTATTTGTTACTTCATTTGCAATTCTCTATGAATGTGTCATGAATACATTATTTTTTTACAAAAATTACATTTTGAAATAAATATTACTAACACAAGTGCTATTGTGAATAATATGGAGATAAAGATCTTCCCCGATGACTGAACATTTGGAATGATGGAAGATTTCTTAATGTTTCCCAAGATTTATTTTCCAGATCAACTACTGCTCGGATCTCTTTGAAATCACCCGCAATATACATTACACCATACATAACCATAAATAAACTGACAATACCCTGTATTAAAATCTAGAGAAATAACATTATTCATTAGTGATTATGCACTTTATATAATTTTTAATGTTATTCAATACTTACATCTATTGGTAAAGTAGTAAATTCTTGTTCGGTTATTCGTAAATACGTACGATCTATAAGAACATTGGTTCCACGAGATTAGATTAAATATCAAACGTGAAACATTATAATCTCGTAGGTATTCTATTGCAATTAAATAAGATTTAAGTATACGAATAATACATACGTTGAGCTGCTGAATAAGCTGCATGCAATATCGACATAAGTCCTATAAATGTTATAAATTTATGTAAAGTTGTGGCAGGCATTTTAATGACTAAACATGAATTACAGCAATTCGGAATAATTTAACCCTTTTTAGTAATTCTTATGTTACTGATATTAACATTTTTAATAAATAAGACTCATTTTCATCTACAAAAGAACAGTTATTAAATTAATAGCACTCTTGTATTTATTACTACTGAATATTAATGTTTTTTTCGATATTACAATTGTTTTGAATGATATGAAATAAAACTTTTATTTTACAGATGTAGAAGACTTTGTTTTCGAGGGGTAATGATTTTGGGGGGTCCCAGATACCCCCACATGAAAGAGGTCTCTGTATGCAGATCATCTCATCTGGGGTATCTGAGACCTCTGATGTACCGCCGGTGACGCCGCATACAGTTATCAGTTATCACAAAATCTGTTTATTATAAAAAATTACTAAAAAGTTTCGGCTCATGATTGAAATAAATTTGTTAATTAAAAAAGAACTAATTTGTCACAAACGTTATAAATAGAATCATTCATGTAGGACTTGGAATCCCAGTACAGCTGAGCAGCGGGGTCCTAGATACCCCAACAGGGGTCTTCAGAACCCCAGCATAAAAGTGCAGCGGGGTCCCCAGAACCCCGATTGGGGTCCTCGGAACCCCAGTATAGTAGCGCACTGTCGCCATCTATCGGCAAATCGCGGAAACTACTTGCCGACTAGTTTGCGACTTTCGCCGACAGATGGCGCCAGTGGTCTGCTGTACTGGGGTTCTGAGGATCCCTGTTGGGGTCCTCGGAGCCCCAGTATAGTAGAGCACTATCGCCATCTATCGGCAAATCGCGGAAACTACTTGTCGACTAGTTTGCGACTTTCGCCGACAGATGGCGCTAGTGGTCTGCGGTACTGGGGTTCTGAGGATCCCTGTTGGGTCCTAGGAGACCCAGTATAGTAGAGCACTATCGCCATCTATCGGCAAATCGCGGAAACTACTTGTCGACTAGTTTGCGACTTTCGCCGACAGATGGCGCTAGTGGTCTGCGACACTGGGGTTCTGAGGATCCCTGTTGGGGTCCTCGGAGCCCCAGTATAGTAGAGCACTATCGCCATCTATCGGCAAATCGCGGAAACTACTTGTCGACTAGTTTGCGACTTTCGCCGACAGATGGCGCCAGTGGTCTGATGTACTGGGGTTCCGAGGATCCCTGTTGGGGTTTCAAGAACCCCGCTCTCTGTGCACACTGATTTGACATCTCGGGGTGTCTGGGACCCCGAATACCATTAACACTAGTCACTGTACATAGCTTTCAGAAAATAATGAACATTGTATTAGGAATTGGAAACGTTACTACACGTCTATTCGCATCGGCTTTTCCATAAAATCCTTCTATTAATGGCGCGTAGCATTATGTTAAAAAGAATTGCGTGAAATTTTAACAATTTACTACAACTACGTAGTGAAATCTTAATGAAATTAATTCAGTTAAATGAGTTACATTTTCATACGTATATCAATATCGTTTTTTTCTCTACTTTTTATTGTACAAAGAAATTAGTCGGCGTTGAAATACCCCGAAGAGTTCCAATAATTTGTAAACACTTATAATGATGATAAAAAAGAAAAAAGATATGTGATTTGTAAAATATGTATGTATAAAAATGACAGTTCTGATTTCTGAGAAATGGTAAATTAAGTTGTAACTGAAATCTTACAAGTATAGCGTTTGATGGTGTTTGAAAGAAAATGAAATCCGATTAAAACGAAATTTAAGTTGGCGTAATTCTTAGTTCATAAACGCACGTACATAAAGTACGTGAAATTCTGCATTTATATTTTTATAACAGAATACATTTGTTATGTTAATACATTTTTTCGTAAGTGTGTATAAAACTTTGATGAAAGCATTAGATACATTTTTTAATAGAAATTGCAGCAGCAAAAGTACTATATCGTTGATGCATTTCAGATACCATGGATTCTGAAAATTCTATCATGCTAGAATCATGTGAAGAGGATTCACTTTTGATTCAAACTGTAAAGAGCATGGTGACTGAAAATACCCATACCGAATTGGAAAGCGAGGAAGGATTTTTTGTAGTGACAAATGTTCAAGACGAACAACAAAATGTGATTGAAGTTTCAAACGAGGAATCAACTGTAACACAGTCCGAAGAACGATTGTCTTGGTCTAATTTGTGCAGAGTATGCGCTAATACCAATGATCACATAATTCCAATATTTGAAGGAGAAGGATTACAACATGATTTGTGTAACAAAATACATAAATATCTACCGATACAGGTATTCATTTAGATATATTTACGTATACATTACATTTGCATACATAACATTGCTTAAATATCTCTCATAGGTATCTGAAAATGATACACTTCCATTACAATTATGTTATCATTGTGCTGCTACATTATTAGCATGGCACGAGCTATCAGAAGGATGTTTGAACGCGGAAAGAAGATTGCTGGAAATGCAAGATGCTTTACAAGAAAAACAAGTATGTTATTATTTCTTTTCTTCTAGTAAAAGAAATGATTGATTTCAGTAAGTTATATTAATTTTATAGAGTTTAGAAAAATTGGAGGCTTCTACACAGGAGGATACTACAGCTATATCTAATGTAACAGAATCTCTTGTAAGTATGAAAAACTTGAATTAATAACGTTTTACACGTTGTTACACTTGCTTCATCTACTTATTTTTCTAGCATCTCTAATTTTGATACTTCTTCAATAATTCGTTTAATTTTAGCATCAGCCACAAGATACCGTAGTAAAGGATGAAGTTTCAGAAGAATCATCTGTTAATGATTCGGACAGGTAATGAATTATTTTAATTAAAGATAAAACAAACTCATGATACATTGGATCTGTATAATATATACATTGAACGTGCAGAAAAAATGCCCTTTATAAATTAATCTTAATAATTACTGACCAGTACATATTTTCATGTAATAGTATGATTCACTTTTCCATAATAATTTTTCATCGTGAATACGAAATGGATAAATAAATTTTGTGTACAAATTAAAGAACTGCTCTTTAAGAACACGTTGGCTATTTATATTTGAAACATGGAACAAGGATTACTGTGAGTCGGTTATGAAAAATATTTATACAAACGTACAACGAAAATGAAAATGTGACTATGAAATACAACGGTTAGACTTTGAAGGTTGTCAAGAAAGATAAAAGTTTTTCAAGAGCCATTGATAATCGGATTGAAACAAGAACAATCTTCCGCATCGTATAGCTGCAAATCCAAAGACAAGTATTGACTGTTTTACAGGTCCAGTAATATGCAGACACCGTTTAAGGTGTTTCTAGACACGCAGAATATTTTTCGGAAGCCATACAGAAATAAATACCAGCTACAAGATAAAAAAAAATGTATGGACGATGGGGATTACGATTCGATGTGGGTCACAGTGATGAATTCGACACTCGATCAACCTAACGATATATCTGATTCGCTTCAGAAAAATGACATTGAGGTAAAAGTTGAGGATTCACGGATATTAGACAGCTGTCAGACATTGGATAGACGTTACAAGTCGGACAGCTTAGAGAAACTAAAATTAGACGATGAAACGTGCAAGGAATCAAATCCTCGAAACACAAGAAATGGAAGCAAAAGAGTAAAAGGAAAGTGTAAAATATGCTGTAGCGATTCGAACGATTCTAATAATCCTTGCGAGCATACGAAGCAGAAAGGCGTCGTCGAGATTCAAGAATCTTACCAATGCATCGAATGCGGAAAATGTTTTAGATTGAAAGACTCTTACTTGAGACACATGCGAATTCATAGGGACGAAAGACCGTTCACTTGTCACGTATGCGGCAAACAATTCCGGGATTCCGGTGGCCTGTCCAGGCACTTCAAAGACGTTCATGCGAAGCTTAAAAATTTCACCTGCGACATTTGTGGTAGATCATTCGCATCGAAAGCGACGAGAGAGGATCATCGTAGGACGCATACCGGCGAAAGGCCTTACGTGTGCGATTCGTGCGGAAAGGCTTTTAAATCGAAAGCATCCCTGTACATTCACAGTAAATTACACACGGACGAATTTCCGCATCCCTGTTCTTACTGTAACAAAAAGTTTCGTAGGAGGCAGCAAATGCTGGCCCACGTGACCACTCACACAGGGGAGATGAAATACGATTGCGACGTGTGCTCGAAAAGATTTAGAGTGAAATCAGAACTCGTCAGACACAAGCTAATCCACTCGGAGAATAAACCGTTTGCTTGCACCACGTGCGGCCTCGCTTTCCGACAGAAACGTTACTTAAATAATCACATTAAAAGCAGACACATCGAAACCTTACGTGCATGTTAACGTGCATTTTATATCGTTTACTTCTACACAGATAGTTCTTCGATTATACGAACAGACCAAGAGTATTCAAATCCTGGTACATTTATTATTTTTCCAGGTTTGGTCTACCTCGGAAGAAATCCTTCACCGAGTACTGCTCATGGCAGACGGCCGATAACGATTGTACAGTACCTCAGAAATTCGACGAGATAAATGTTCAAGAGAGCACAAACGAGACGAATGAAAGTACCGATTCGTTCGACAACGACGATAGTACGGATTTCGATATGGCAGAAATGATAAAAACATTGTCACCCCCTCGAAATTGTTCAAACGAGACAGCGCCGTTATTCAAAATGTACGACGATTCACAACGTACCGAAAGTCCCAAGGAGAATAATAGCGTACAGGACAAAAATCGGAAGAACTGGAATTTATTTCATAAACATAAAAGGAAAAGACTGGAATCGCATCCCTGCGTGTATTGCGATTATACAAGTAAAAAGAAGAAATTACTCGAGTTGCATTTCATGGAATCTCATCCGGAATTCAACGGGAAGAAGGATAAAAAATTGAAATGCGCCGATCGCGAGACGGTGATGCGTGCCAGAATGGAGGTCGATGGAAAAGTGTATTATCATTGTAACGAATGCGGTAAAAATCTTTACTCGCCGTACACGTTTTCCTGGCATGTACGTATACACACCGGGGAACGTCCGTACACTTGTCATCTTTGCGGAAAACAATTTCGCGTGAACCAGGGCCTGGCAAGACATTTGCGGGACACCCACGCGGGGATTAAGAACGTTCCTTGCGATATCTGTGGACGAATGTTCTCTACCAAGCGTAACGTCGAGGATCATAAACGAATTCATACCGGTGAACGACCGTACGTTTGCAACGTTTGCGGAAAATCATTTAAGCAGAAAGCTTCTCTCTTCGTGCACAATCGTACTCACTCGAACGTATTTCCTTTCAAATGCAATCACTGCGAGCACAGCTTTCGAACAAGGCCGTCGCTTATGGTTCACATAACTAAACACACCGGCGAGAAGCCGCACGCGTGCGACATATGCGGCCGATGTTTCCGTATAAAATACGAGCTGAAACGACACCGACTGATACATTTCGACGAGAAACCGTGGCAATGCAACGAGTGCGACCTTTCGTTTCGACAGAAACGCTATTTAGTTAATCATAAGAAAAGTAATCATAGTACAACCGCATTCGTGGCTTCTGTGAAGTAATTTAGCAATGCTCTCTTTTCAGGTGTAATTGTGAACTGATGAAACTCGATGTTAAACAGGAGCCAAGCGTTTCTGGCAAGACAATGAAAGTACGGAAAGACGTAATAACGATTTGAGAATGCTACTGCTTTCAGTGATTCGAGTAAAATAATGTTCAGAAGAATCGAGAGGAAAGAGCACGCATCATCGTCGCAACGGAGTCTGGAAGAACCGAACGATTTGGCACGAAAATAGTTTACCACCTCGCATCGAGGAAAAATCGTACATTTGTCTTCGATGCATAGAAGAATCTGTACAGGAGAAAGATTTCAAAATCGTAGAAACAAAAGGCATCTCTGCACGTTCATAAATAATTCAATTAAAAAAATCTTTTCTCACAAATGTTCCTTGTGCGAGAAAAAATAGCAAGGGCTCTACCTAGTCGTAAACGCGTTTGCAACGAGCAACAGTGTAACACGTTCGTCTCGTATGAAATTCAATGAAGAACGTATTCGAAGAACCGCAGCAAGAATTTACATAAGACTTAGCATTCGATCAGCATGATATCGACATGTTTATTTTGCAGGTGGAAGACCGACACTGACGAGATCGTACAAATGCCTACAGTCGATAGCGAAAGTACAAACGCTGAGGAGGTAGAATACATCCAATGCGCTCAATGCGATGTCGTCTTCGTAAACATGAAATATTTCATAGATCATATGAACGCCGAGCACGAGACTCAGATGCATTACTGTCAGTATTGCAAGCTCGTGTACAACGGTCAGCAGAAAGATTTCGAGGAACACATATCGATGCACAATTCTGATAATCAAAATTCAAAGTTCATCTCTGAAAATAAAACTGTGGAATGCATGAACGAAACAAAGAAGGGCGATGAGGTGTTCGATGGAAATATAATTGATACAGAACAGTTTTCAAGTTACACATGCAATTTATGCGAGAGAAGTTTCACGAAGAAATCTGAATTAAAGAAACACATAAACAGACATTCCGACGTGAACAGAATCCAAAATCCAGAAGAAACGGAACTCGTAAATAAAGCTAAGCAAATAATCAACGATCGTGTCTCGTACAAGTGTGACACGTGTAAAAAGATCATATTCACGAAACGTGGATTTTTACGGCATATTCGTGTCCATTCTGATAAACGACCTTGCAGATGCGACTTGTGCGGGAAATCATATCGAATCGAACAAGATCTAGCTAGACATATAAGGGACGTTCACGAAGGATTGAAGAAGTACGCCTGCGACATTTGCGGCCGTGCGTTCGCGAATAAAGGAGCTAAAGATGATCACCGAAGGATTCACACCGGCGAACGTCCGTACGCTTGCGAACATTGCCCAAAAATGTTTCGTACATTGAATTCGATTTATATTCATAATCGTGTACATACGGATTATAAGCCACACAAATGTTCGTACTGTGGAAAACATTTCAGAAGCAGGCAAAGATTAACTCATCACGAGACTACGCATACCGGTATCAAAGCTTTCGCGTGCGAAATTTGTGGTAAAACATTTTCTGTTAAGGGAGAAGTCGTTAGACATCGGGCTATACACAACGATGAGAAACCGTTTGATTGTAAATGCGGTATGAAATTCGGTCAGAAAAGATACTTAAGAAATCATATAAAGCAACATCACAAAGAAGCGTCCTCTTGGTTGTTGGCGGAATTATTAGGGAATAATAATTAAAGCGCGGGTCGTTAAAGATAACTTTGCCTTAAATACTTTTGTACGAATATTATGCGGGATAAGCTGTACAGTTAGGATACGTAAATTTTATTTGTTATATGATTTTTGTATCGCAAAGAAATATTATAAATTGAAAATTGATACTAATACATTGTATTAAATACCTGTCTCTGTTACACTTAACGAAGCTCTATAATGAATCAATTATACGAAACAATTAAAAATCAGTCTATTAATGTCCATTATTCAATTACTTTGATAAAATTTGGGATTATTCTTTAATGCATATGAAATACAAAAATATATTGAAGACAGTTATAAGGGAATTTTGTAAAAAATAAAAAGTTTATTTTATTTCTTTATTTAAACCATATTCTTTTAAATAGAAATTATAAGAACAGTATTATGAAAGTACAAAAATAGTGTATAAAGATTTATTATGCCATCCATGCATGCTTTGGCTGTGATTTCTTTAAAGGAACTTACTTTTTTAAATAACAGAGCATCTGTTTTTTAAATTTCTGTACTAATATCTGTAACGCGTTTTTAAATATTGTAATATGATTATTTTTACGTGTATCATAATATTTCTTACCTCTTCGACAACACATGGCACCTCCTTTGGTTGGTTAACTGTATTATTAACATCGCTTAAAACGAGTTTACCAATATCAATATTTTGCACTAAAGTATCGAAATCGTCTAAAGCTAATCTTTTTAAATTCAACATAACATTTGAGATCTTTATATGGTCTCCCAACTTTTTATATTTCTAAAAATATAAAAATACAAAACAATACTCATATATTTGTGATAAAACATGTATATAAATTTAAATAAATAATAAAACTTACAAAATTATTTGTTAAGTTTGAATCTATTATACCAAGTTTTTCAAGATTCTTTATTCTTCTTCTTTCGGTTAACTTAAACAGTTTCCTCTGTGACTTTGTTGCTCCTAATAAGCATCGTATGATGTTCCTTTTTTCTGTACTTTCCCAAGGATTGTACACTTCAACATTTTCCTCCTTCCAATCCTCCATTAAAGGTACGGAGAGTTCTTTTACTGTTTTCAAAGGAACTGATCCAACTTCATTTGTTGATTGAAAATTATACAACTCTTTTACGTTTCCACTGCTGGCACAGTTTAAGATGTGATGCTACAATTATACACATTTGTTATAAATTTCAAGATGAATGTTTTCTATTCTGATACCATCCACACAAACATGTTTTATTAGTACAATTGTATTATTATAATTATATATAATTATTATAATTAATATAATTTATTTTCACCTCAAAATAGTTTTCGTCAATTAGATGAAAAGCATCGAATGGACATTGTATTTTCGTTGAAGGATAGCCTTTCTTGCATTGCATCAAATATTGTGCCAACACACTTTTACGAATCTGATAAGTTTCTTCCCGCGGATTTGATAATATCGAATCCAATGCCATTATATTTATCCTAAAAACATATCGAATTACATAACAATTATTTAATTAGCGTTTCGTTATAAAGTGGTTAAAAAGTGAATGCTTACAACTTCATGTTTATTTATTGAAGTTTTGCAACCACGTGTTGCTCTCTTTAGCAGCCTGAAATCGTCTTTATGTGAATTTTATAGGTGTAATAAGGGCACGTGGTAGGGGGCTTTACTATGTTTCCATAGAACTCGGTACATACACAAATCAATGAAGAACTATAAATATAAAACGACATTAATTCTTACCTTCAACTGTTAACTTTCCTGTTTTGTCGGTCGATTATTTTAGCTATTACGATTTCCGCAGTTTTGTATATTTTTACTACTCTTGTTTGAAATCAAATTACTTTGTTCATTTCAAAACATCCTTTCGGAATTCATTTCGTCGCAACTAAAGTAGATTTCGCAGACCTCTTTTGTTTAAAGCAATTGAATTACAGAAACGGATTTTGCGCTAAAATTACGAATTGGCGTGTATTAATTTGTTTTATTTAAGACGCATTTAGAAACGTTATCTCAAAAATAAGTAATTTTACGTATTTTCAGAATTGAAACAGCGTATCTATAGTTAAAACAACCTTGCACGTGCACGTAATACATCGAAAACTATTTATAAGCGAAACACCGTCATCGTATTATTGCCCGAAATAAGTTGCTCCACGCAAACACAGAAAAGATGGTGTTACGATTATAAATATCATTTATGTATGTGATTTATTTTACTCGAATTCTGTATTTAATGGGGTACTAATTTTTAGCATGAAGTTATCCATGATTAATTGCGCGCCAATATATCGATCGAACACCGTGAAGTTGGTACAAATTAATAAAAATTCAAACTTTATGAACAATTACAAATTAGGATGATATCAATATTATAAATATTGTAATTTTCTCAACCTATGGTAATTAATGGAATAAGAAACGTGTTCTTTGTAAATAAATAATATAAAATATGAATGCGTTAGAGGGTACAATTTTGTTCGACATTTTTATAATATTTTTAACCCGAGTCCTGTCTTCGATTCTGTTTGCACATGTCTATAGAGGATATAATAATCGACGCGTTGGTAGAGAGGTGGAAAGCTAACGAGACGGACTGACAAATATATCAGTCTTAACCCACGCAGTTAAAGCAAGTGGCCGACCGGAGACGACGAAAGAACAGTCATGGAAATTTGCATTACGGGAACTGCGAGTTTCGTCAACGAATATCTTTCGCGTGTTTTACTTTGAAACGAGTTCCTCGTGTTCTATGACGCTTAAAACTACAATCATTTTCATAGTTCTTTAATCAATAATCCTTCGCGTAGGTCTTTGGATAAGATATTAGTTCTTGATCAGTTTGGTAATATTTTAGTAATAATGGGACACATTCACCATAATACTTTTCTTGATATTATTCTATAAACATTACTGAGTAAATTTTCATTTTAACATTTTGTTTCAGACATACATATGCTACCGTGTTAATTATGTGTAAGAAATATGATTCTTATTAGTATCGAATTATTCAAACGCGTGTGATCAAGATTGCCAACATGCAGCGGGTTCTAAGTTTTCAAATGGCTCGCGGTTTCAGCGAGTCTAGTGAGTTTGTAACGAAACGTATGTGTTTTTCGTTCATCTTCTCCGTCGGTTTCCTTTGTCTACTGTGCGGTTTCTTACTTGGACGTTTTGCTACGCAAAGGGCCATAGAGTTTCGAGCAGAAAAGAAACGTCTCGAATTTGCGGGAAACGGTCTCGAGAACACTGAGCATCTACAGCATCTGTTGCACGAGCAATTGGAAAGGGCGCCACTCGATCCTGATTTTGAAACGTATGCCTATTCGCTGTTTCCATTCGTCAATTAACAAATTGTTATATTACATTTGAATATTTGTAAAAACAGGAAATGGGAGCTTTTTAATGTCGGAGAAAATGACGTGCGTCGAGTAAATGGAATTCTTTCGAATTTATCGCTTATTCATAAAATCATCGAACACGAATCGTATATTGCCGCAATTGCTCGAGGATCCAGAGAACCTGGTGAATTAAATTCTATGTAGCAATTTTAAACGAATTAACGTAATTGTTTTTTATTAATTATCATATGTTTAGACAGGTATGTGGTTTTGTCGGCTAGCGGCGAAGGCGTTGGTATTGTTTTAGAATTGGCAAAAACTTTGAATCACATTCAAGGAGAACACCGGTGGAAACCACGCAGATCTATCATTTTCTGTTTATTTTCGGGATTTTCCAACCCTTGTTCAGAGATATTATCTACATTTATGCGCAACAAAGTTATAGCTTATATTGTTATACATCATCAAGCTTTACAGGGTTTGTATATCCTAAAAATGTGTATGGAAATTTTCAGTTTTATATATAATTTAATTAATTACAGGGAGAGGTCCATTTATTGTATCTGGATCTGATATAGTACAATCTGTAGTTCTAGAATCTGCAACCACTGTGAAAAATTGGTTATCTTATAACAGTCAATTGTTATCTCTAAACAATGTGTCTCATAATGTTACAATTTCTAGACTTACTTTAGATACACCTCATGTGGTATTATCTTTCATGGTAAGCAGTAGTAACAAGCATTATTATTTATGTAATAAACACTTTTTATTTGGATTTCTATACCTTTAGAACAACAATAGTACATACACTGAGAATGATCATGAGAGAGAATTACGTAAAATAATTTTAGCCCAAGTACTTGGTCAAACCATTTGGAAGTTATCTGAATGTTTAGTTACAAAATGGAATCCAAGTTATTTCAATGAAACTGTTTCTACAGCATTAGGATTCATAAATAACACTGAATTAGTGGAAACCAAAGGTATAGAATATTTAGGTATACTTCAATTCTAATGATATTAAATAAAATTATATTTTTTAGTAAAAATACAAGAGACTGTGGTGAAATTATTGAATAATATCAAACTTTTAAATGAAAAGATTGATACAATTGATAATATCAAGTATGTAATTTTTATAAATTACTACATAGTTATATATTTTAAAATTTCAAAAATACAAAAGGTCTCTTATTATTTTCCAGCACACTTGAGACCAGAATACTGAATGATTTCTTAATGGACTTAGATAGAACCCTTCTATGTCCTGATAATAAACTTCAATCAAGAACTAATTGGTCAGAATTCCTTAAACTAAGTCACGAGCCTTTTAACATAATTTCAATGTATCTTAATGAGATGGTAAAGTGTTATGAAATTGCCATTCAACTATTACAAGATCGATAGGAAAAATGTAAAAGTACAAACAATTTAGGTATAATATATTTTTTAATGACTGTGGTAACACTAATTAGTTACCACTGAAATTTATTGCACTCTTTTTAACACTTTTACCACATATTAAGTCCAAATTTATGTTCAGGAGTTCCTATGTTTCATTCAGATATTATTATAAAATGCACAGCATGTTTATGTACATAAAAATAAGTACAAAACATGTATTACTTCTACCTGTGATAAATAAGATGAATTTAAGAGCTTTACATTAATGCATGCTCCCTATACCATATCGTATTTCCCTTTCAAATTGTGAAGCATCAAGTGTTCCCTCAATAGCTTTACAGTCTGGATTAAACACAGAATATGCACTAAGTTCACCTGGTTTCTTTGGCTTAGAACCAGTATTCAACCAAATAAATACCAATGTCGATAAAACAAAATATACTGCTCCAAATTCAAATTCAATTGCAATTATGTATAAAGTGGCCCACAGAAGGAAGTAAAGTAGATATGTTACTGTTGTTAACACTGAACATTGTGACTGGTCTGTACTGTCATCTGAACAGGTGCTTTCCATATCCTGGACATCCTGCAAGCTTTTAATCTTTAATCATACTAATCTATTATATCAAGTTTTCAATAAATATTATTTGTTCTCCGTATATATTTATTGTAAATAAACTACAATAATACTCATTTATTTAATGATGTAACAATACGAGTGGTATACAACAGCTACTAAACACGGTATTATATACCTTACGTCATAAAATAACATAACCTTTACCTCTGAGTCGTTTGTGGGCGGTAACAGTGGAGTTTCCGTAGCTGTTTTATTTCTATTCCACGGTAAGACATTATGTATAGCATTTTTAATAGATTCCGTCATTTTTTCATTCCGTTTTTGACGTCTGTAGGCGTCTATCTTATCTTTTATACCGACCCCATCCATAATAGATACCGACATTGACTTCTTTCTTGTCAACCACGTTACGGTACATATGTTTACAATTAACGTGCATTTTGCAAAGTAATTTGCTGTTTTAGTATACACGCATTATTTTTTTTTTTTATTGATCCATGATCGCAAAAACAGATGACAGAATGTATACAAAGTTTTATTGACGCACGTGTTAAATTAACCAAATGAAGTTCGCCTATTACTTCCGGTTGCAAACCTCTATATTTAAGTACATTACAATAGAATGATCCATGATAAATGTGATTTCATAAATTGTGTAACTCAAAAACTGTATCAAAAATGAAAGAAAGTAAAAATGTAACAAATGATGGATCACAGACTGACCTTACTAATCAATACAGTCGCTTATCCGCGGCCGCCGACTTTGGATTTTCCTTTGCCATTTCTGGACTCTTGGCGATGGTGTTTAAAACCATAGTCGCACCATTAGAAAGAGTTAAGTTAATTCTACAGACACAGTCGAGTAGCCGTCAAATTGGAACGGCAAAAAGAACCCCTTACTCTGGTTTTCTCGACGCGCTCGTTAGAATACCCAAGGAACAAGGATTTTTATCTTTGTGGCGTGGTAATCTGCTCAGTATATGTCGATACTTTCCAGCGCAAGCAATTAATTTTTCCTGTTATGATATTTATTACAATGCTTTATTACAAGTACGTCCAAAAATAGTTGCATCAAATTCATGATGCAATGTAGGCTTTCTTTGGCTGATTATAGGGAGAGGAGTCTCCCTCTACTTATCTAGGATGCTGAGAATATCAAAGAAGAGATTAAAGAGAGTCTAATTTAATTAAAACCTTTCATATATCTTTTTAACCAAAGGAAGCTTAAATTGCACACGATCGGAGATAAATATCACGTTTGTGCGTAAACATTACATAGTATTATTTAGATTATTCAACCATGGACGGCTTATAGTCATAATCTACTTCCGTTTTTGTCGGGTGGCGCCGTCGGCGTTACGACCTGCATACTTCTCTTCCCCCTGAATTTTTGTAATACCAGAATATCCGTAGATCTCGGAGACGACAAATCGGTCAAACGAGAATTTCTAAATTTAAGGGACTGTTTGGGTAAAGTTTACAAAAATGATGGAGTCAGGGGCTTCTACGAAGGGATGTCACTCATGGCATCCGGAATGTTTATTTACAGGTTTAAAATAATCTTAATATCTATGATTTTAAAATATGTCCATCGCCTGTTATTTGTATCGCCACGCGATAGACTACTGTAATTGGTATATTAATTTTTTCTTCGATATAGAATCAATGATGGAAAAATAAAAATATTTAAAATACGACATAAACTAGATCATCGATTTTGAATAACTTTTTACAGGGCAGCTTACTTTGGTATCTACACAATCTCTAAACGAATATATTTGAACGCAAACTCGTCAGATTCGACGGTTCAAACGATGCGAACGCCATTTTTAGTATCCCTGGCGCTTGCTGAATTCTCATCTTTCACTGGAACAATAATTTCTTATCCACTCGAGACGATAGCTAGACAGAAAATGCTTTGGAGCGGACATGGTTTGAAAAATTATGTGACAACAAGACAAATGGTCGGTAAAATGAGTCATGATTGGAATTTTAACCTTCATTTTTTAAATTATTCAATGAACACACTATAGATCAGTAGGGTTTTAAAGAAAGACGGTCCAATTGGTTTTTATAGAGGGGTTATCGCTAATCAATTGACGACGATATGCGGATCCTTTGTTCTGGTCACGTACGATTTAATTAAGGGACACTACGACATATTAAAGGAGCCAAAGGTATACAGTCTATGTGGTATATTGTTGGATCATGCGCGTTTGATCATTTACAATTATACATTTATTAAAAGGCTGCTTCTAATACTCGAAGGCTAGATGATTAATTAACACGAACACTAACGTCCATATACGAAACGTGTACTGACTGTTGAGAAGGAACTTCACCTATAACTGAATTGTATAAAGTTGAAAAAACAATATTTAACATTTTCAAATAAAATAAAATTTGTCAATTTCTCGTTTCTGTCTAATGTTCTTGAATTTCAGGTATACAGCGTTTTACGTTCCCTGCCAAGTTCATCGTGCGGATAAGCGTATTGTGTTACATAATTACAGAGGCTTAAGAAATATCCGCATGTAGACTGATACGAATAACTATCGGATTAAGGATTACTAAGAAATTCTCGATAAAATACAATTTAGCGATTAATCACGATATAATCCATTTTTAATCCTGCGTTGATTATAGTTTTCTCGAACTCACGATAGATAAACATAAATACCAAAGCATATATGTATTTCATTCGAATGCTTTTCTTTCAGACGTATTGTATATTTTTCTACAACGTCTTGGCGTTTAATGCGTTACCAATCATGTTTAATAATTATCCAGGTCATTAAGCTCCTGATGCAATGCGGCGCCCACTTGCACGAAAATGCGTGCATGATAGGAGAAAAGATGTGCGCCGCGGCCGCTGTTGGACACGTGAAACGCCTCGAATCTTATCACTTCGCCAACGCGGATCTCTCTGAGAAAGATTTCTCTGGAAGAACACCGTTGCATCTTGCGGCTCTGCACAATAAAGTGCAAGTTGTCAAATTCTTATTGAAACACGGCGCAGAAACGGGCAGCGTTGACAAAGTAAATCAATCTCCGTATGACTTAGCTGTAACTGTAGATTCCATCGAAGCAGCCTTTTTGTTGTTACCTTCATGGGACAGGGTGATGACAAGGAGATGAAAGTGAAACGATGCTCTGTCTGTAGACTTAACACGCGGGATAACGTATTATTATAAAAATAAAACTTTTCTTTGTACCTGGCGCAATAGTACAAAAGTAAGCGTGTCCATTAAACGATTGTCCTTGCATTGTACTAGAGAATGTTCTAGTTCGGATGTCGTACTAACAATTTCATGACGTATACAACATCTGTTGTTTTTATATTTTATAATGGCAGAGTCGTTTAAACACTTAACTCGAACTCACGATAGATAAACATAAATACCAAAGCATATATGTATTTCATTCGAATGCTTTTCTTTCAGACGTATTGTATATTTTTCTACAACTATAGAAAAATGAACTATAGAACTATAAAAAAATACTTAAAAATTTTTGCATAGATTTAATGATTTTTGAAAGAGAATCTTAATGCGTGTATTTGTCAGATTAGATTTTCACAAATTTTCCAGTAGATCACGTACAGAAAAACTCTAATCTATCACGTTTGACCTTTGTGTTTTAGCGACTTTGACCGTGAAACGCTACTTTGACGCAACTGGCTCCTGGCAACTATCTTCTAACCACACATGTCGCATTAAGAAACACGTGCATCAAGAGCCTTGATTAATCCCACTCTTAATATATAATAAATCACTCTTAATAGAGACTTCATCGTGACACCATTGCCCAAAGGGGCACGTGAAGAGATTAGGATGTCACAGGTACCTGTAAACGTGCCTCGCAATAACAACCATGTCTCAAACAATAAGGAAAGTGAAATGGAACATTTGAGGAATGATAGTTTGGCCACCAAGAGTGTTAGGGATGTGTTAGAGAGTCACGTGTTGGTCCTTTACACTGGTGGCACGATTGGGATGATCAGAAACGAGAATGGAGGTACCGTTTCAATTAATTTAAAAATTAATTGTTTAATATGAAAATTAATACGTTTTCCTTTTACAGTTCTTGTACCCAAGTCGAACGCTTTCGTGAAGAAATTGCGCAACTATCCTCACATGCATGATAAAGAGTACGCGGATGAACGTTTCGGATCTATGGGATCGCTAGTACTTCCGTAAGTTCAGGTATCTGATCGTTCAGACATCATGGGGGTTTTATTCTCTGCGGTCTGACTATCTAATAGTATCTGATTGTGAGAATACGCAATTACGAGATGAACTTATTCATATTTTTTATTTTTTTATTTTAAGGATGACATCGACGGATAGTCAACGCGTTGTGTATAATGTATTGGAATATTCACCGCTTTGCGACTCCAGTAACATGACAATGGACGATTGGATTCGTATCGCCAACGATATCAAGGTAACAATCTACTGCGTGCAGTATGGACATTAATAAGGGGCATATGTATGAGACCTAGTTCAAGAACTGTATGCAGATATGCGACAAATAGGTAGACGTATATAAAGGAAATTAGAAAATAAAAATTTCTTTTTTTTCTAGCAATACTATGAACAATTCGACGGTTTCGTCGTTTTACACGGAACGGACACGTTAAGTTACACCGCGTCTGCCCTGTCCTTCATGCTCGAATCTCTGGGCAAGATAGTTATTTTAACCGGCTCCCAGGTACCGATCTTCGACACTAGGAACGACGGCATGGATAATTTATTGTCGTCTCTAGTAATAGCCGCGAATTACAACATACCAGAAGTGTGCGTGTACTTCGGGACAAATCTGATGAGAGGTAATCGTACGAGCAAAGTATCGACATCGTCGTTCGATGCGTTTCATTCGCCGAATTGTCATTCCCTGGCGAAGGCTAACATCAAAGTGGAAGGTTAGCAAAGTATGGACCAGGATTCAAAGATAGATCTTTCTTTTTCTAAACTGTACGACTACATTGTTGCAAGGTGTTTTCATTGCAGTGGACTATCGAGCAATATTTCGCTCCTGCACCCTGGAGAAATTCCACGTCCATGCATCACTGAATAGGAACGTCGGCTTGCTTCGTATATTTCCCAGCATAACCACGCACTTGCTGAAAGCATTCCTGCAACCACCGATCGAAGGTGTCGTCTTACAATCGTACGGATCAGGAAACGTGCCGACGAACCAGGAGGACATAATTAAAGAACTGAGCGCGGCTACGAAACGCGGTATAATCATCGTCAATATCACGCAATGCTCGACCGGTTGCGTCTCAGGCACGTACGAGCCTGGAAAATTACTGGAGGATGCTGGTACAGGAAACTTGATATTTATTATCAGACACTCTTCCACTATCTTTAAAATGATAATAGAATGCTTCGTATAGGTGTAATATCCGGCTTTGACATGACACCTGAAGCTGCATTGACCAAGCTCGCGTACGTATTATCAAAAAATGAATGGGATAATGAAACGAAGCTTCAAATGATGCAAACGAATTTGCGCGGAGAGTTAACCGCTGGACGATCACCGCCCCTTCAGGATCTGAAGCTCTTTGGTCTTTGGCCGAGGTCTTTGAAGCTCTCTTCTACGGCAGAGCTTCAGGAATTAAGCTCCATACTTTTCCCTGCGATGTTAAACGCTGCTGTAGTTGATCGAGACGTAGTCAAACTCGAAGCGTTAAAGGAATACGTGAGTGGAATGGAAAAAGGGATTCACGTGATTTCTTTAGCTAATGCGTTTTTCCTTTAGGGCGCAGATATCTCCCAGGGAAACGCAGACGGTCGCACTGCGTTGCATATCGCTTGCTGCGAAGGAGATCTGAAAATCGTGCGTTGCTTGCTGCGAATGGGTGCAGATGTGCATATCACGGATCGTTTCGGCCGTACACCTCTTATAGACGCTATCGAATGCGACCATCACGAGGTAAATACGGTCATCGTCTTGGCGTTTAACGCGTTACCAATCATGTTTAATAATTATCCAGGTCATTAAACTCCTGATGCAATGCGGCGCCCACTTGCACGAAAATGCGTGCATGATAGGAGAAAAGATGTGCGCCGCGGCCGCTGTTGGACACGTGAAACGCCTCGAATCTTATCACTTCGCCAACGCGGATCTCTCTGAGAAAGATTTCTCTGGAAGAACACCGTTGCATCTTGCGGCTCTGCACAATAAAGTGCAAGCTGTCAAATTCTTATTGAAACACGGCGCAGAAACGGGCAGCGTTGACAAAGTAAATCAATCTCCGTATGACTTAGCTGTAACTGTAGATTCCATCGAAGCAGCCTTTTTGTTGTTACCTTCATAGGACAGGGTGATGACAAGGAGATGAAAGTGAAACGATGCTCTGTCTGTAGACTTAACACGCGGGATAACGTATTATTATAAAAATAAAACTTTTCTTTGTACCTGGCGCAATAGTACAAAAGTAAGCGTGTCCATTAAACGATTGTCCTTGCATTGTACTAGAGAATGTTCTAGTTCGGATGTCGTACTAACAATTTCATGACGTATACAACATCTGTTGTTTTTATATTTTATAATGGCAGAGTCGTTTAAACACTTTAGACAATAGTCGACGAAAAGTGAAAGTCTAAAGTGACTGCGATTATGCTTGAACCACGCTGGCGTGCACGCGATAACGTTTCACACCGCGCGAGTTAAGATAATAAGGTATTTCCTTGAAAAAAGCAGCTCGTCTATGGTCTGAAGTACGAAACAACTTGAAAAGAATTTTTAGCTTTCTTAAAAAGAAATATTCTCTCTTGTATTTGTACGGTACAATAAGGATTACATTCACGGGTCACTCTATACCAAATTGGTTCATCATGATTTTCAAAAGTTTCGGTGATATTACACAGTCCTTGTAAACGCGTGCGCAATCGTTTCCTTTCTGACCGACTGCTATAGCTTCATCGACAATTGTGCCATTTGTGAAATCTTTGAACCATTTGTAACTGTTTTATGCAATTATAAACTTCAGAATTTTGTTTCACATAGAATTGATTATTAATTTCTTTTCTAACGTTACCTTGACAGACCGTCGATTATTTTATCCGTGCCTGTTGGGTTCTCTGCGTGAGTAGCCAGCGAAACAATGGAGCAAACAACTTGTTGCATACAGGGGACCATGTAATTGTTACTGAAAATCATCTCACTGATGATGTTACCCATTTGGAACCATTGCACGTTGTCCTCGGAACCTGTGCATTAGACAAAAGATTAAAAATACATTTGTAAACATAGATAGCTGAAAGGATCGCTCACGATAGTGATGATGTGCATTGTGTTGCGGATGCGTTTTGGAAAATAGCGGTGTGATCACAGTGAGTAGAGTAGTCACCAATCCAACTAATCCAAGAGGTTTTGTGTTGACGTTGAGTAGGGAAGGAATTTCTCCGTGTTCGCCTATTTTGTGATCCAGGGGTATTGAGATGAAGGGAATTGTTACGGCCCAGTCGATCTGAAATGATAATGAAATTATGTAGATTTTGTACCTCCAGTAATGGAATATTTCTAGTAGAATATATCAATATCTAATAGGCCAATCACTCACGTGAAGCTTCTCTTCTTCAGAATTGAAAGAAATCAATCCATTACTCGGATGTTTTCCAAATGTTTTGCTCTGAGCTCTGGAGATCCTTGTTTTTGTATCAGCATTAGGATCAACCGCTTCGGAATGACATAGGATCAAAGTGACCATACACATCATTGAAGTCTTCATGATTTAATTTCTCTAAAACAAAAGAAGAATATACAAAACTGTTTTGTTAAGATTATGTTTAACACTTGCAGGTGACTCAACTAATTGGAGCGAACACAGAAGCTCGTCTGACGAATCCTTGATCCTTGCCAGCAGTTTTTGTACGGGGACCAGCCCACCCTCGGCAACTAGGAAATTCTGTTTTCACGAGTGGAATTAACGAACCTAAAAGAAAGACACTTCTGGTTCAATTATCGCTGGGAAATTAGTGCAGCTGTTACGTCTTCCATCGTCACAGGTGAAAATTTTTACGCACCTCCTATGTCCTCGAATTTTTCATCTTTTATAACTCCAATTCGGACTTTCCTACGTTTAATCTTTGTTTAAGACGAATGTAATTATTTCATGATATTTCAGGAGTACTGGAAAGAGGTAAACGGATGAGAAACACTGTAGGACATTTTTTAATTTTTCTGTGCATTCATATGGGAAGTTTGTTATTGCACGCATACGAGGCCACGACTTTCGTGAATTTTCTAGAGCAACCTCCAGAACGAATTCCTTGTCTGAAATTCAACCAGAGACAAATGCAGAGTCGCAAAACGTACATACGTATCGCATTATGGTTTCATGAAGATTCTATGGTTTCCTGTTCACCGAGTAAATGCAAAACATTATTCTTATTATATTTAGCATTCTTATCATAATGCAATTATGCTCTTTAATCAGTAAGGATAGTATTTAACGTTAAACTGTTAGGGGAAAATAGTGATCTAGACTTAAAATTTTGGTATATGGAAAAAAATAATGTAGATCTGAAGTTTAAAGAACAAAAGGTCTAGAATTAAATGTGACCCTTGTACCTGTAAATCAGGTAAAATAATAAGGGTAAAATTGCCTCTGTTTTGTCTCTGGCTCGCTATCTAAATGGTTAACAAATCATTTGTAAGGGTTCTTGCGAAATATTTAAAAGAAGTTTCTACGATTTAAGCAGATGCTTGCCTGCACAACAACAATACCCATCGCGAGTGATTCGTGGCGACAGTTTAACGTCCTCCTGTTACTTCAGGAGAGACGAACGAGTCACGCACCCGTGGATGGCGTCCCCATGAAAATCTAACAATGAAAGCGAAACCACCGGCTCCAATTATTGTCCATGGTTTGTCATGTCGTGACCATCGGGAGTAGGTGCACGACTATATATGCCACAAAACCACGTTGTTCTCGTTCAGTTTCTTCAAAACCGATCCACACGACACGCCCTTACAAAAAGCATCTGCTTTTCACGTTTATTCAAGGTACACTTTTTTTGCACATTGAAACATTTGTCTCGTTAATAACAGTATTGTTTTTTAACTTATTTTCATAGATGTTGAATTGTCAAGGCATCGTTTTGATCCTAATTTCATCAGCAGTGGTTGTCAGGGGGAATCCAAAGTTTGATGATGGAGGGTAAGAGAGATTTTTAATTTTATTTAACACGTTGATCAGTATGAAAGTAAATGAGTTCATTTAAAATTCTTTTCCATACTTATTTTATATTAAATTTGTAGCCTTGATCACCACTGACCTCCATGATAGTCAATGTGTTAATATTTTTAATTAAGCCATAGTATTTCTACTATGACAAAGTGTTAACATCTTTCATTAAGCTGTACTATTGTGCTCAACGTGTTAATATCTTTATTTAGGTCATACTACTTCTACTGTGCTAGTCAATTTTGAACAAATTGACTAATACAATAATTGTACTACTTTTCAGGTTTGTCCCGAGTTCAATGGTTTATTTGGAGAAGAACGGAAAATCGCAGGATCAAATAGCCATGCCTTCTCAAGTAGAGCTGCGAAGCGAGACGTCGACGAAACGAGGTGACACGGAATCCAACAGTATTATGGATCGCAGCCAGGATGCTCGATTTGGTTTCACGAATCTTGGTACCACAGGAAGTGTAAGGCAGTTTCCTTTAATCAAAATTTCTTATGTAAAATCTAATAAAATGAGAATTTATACACGTATAGGGTTACGGGGTATCGACTTACGCGCCCACGAAGATAGACTTGGGTGGCCTACTATTAGGCGCCATTATAGGAATAGGTTCCATCCTCATCATTCCTAAATTGCTGTACGTTCTATCTGGAACTTATGGTCATTATGCAAGAAGTAAGTTAAATGAAATGGCATTGCATTCTGAAAGTTTTGAGAATTACAGGTAAACCATACTACTAGTGTAATTAATTTCAGGTGAAGATAGCGGCATCACTCAAATTATGACTAAATTAGACGACGTGTTAGCACGTCACGGAATCGACACTACATCTTGCATGCAACGAGCTGTGTGCACGTATTCGCAACAGGCAGCATCGTCCGTCAGAGAAGGGAATCAATTAAACGACGACGAGAAAGTGTCGTCCTTCGATCGCATGATCAACACCGTTACAACGAATCAGATTTTCCGCACCGCTATGGAGGGTACCGCGATAGAAGAAGCTATCGAAGCAGGGAAAAACGGTCGAAGTTGCTCGCGTGCTTATCCCCATTGCGGATTTTCTATGGAGACCATGCTGTCCCTGTTATCAAACGTAATCGCAACTGTCTCCTCGGTTAACACTGAAATCACGAGCCCCACGGGAACTGGAACGTTGTAATTCTTAAAAATCAACGTACAGAAGCATTTTAGTTTAGAATTGAAGCGTTGAAAATGTTAAGGAAATGTACAGAAATGTTACTAAAGATACTTGAACGCCATAAAAACGAAACAAGTATTAGATTATTCCATAAGTTCACGTTTCGTTTATGTATGGCTGAAGTAAACGTAGAATGACCCCGGTTCCCAACGAAGAGATCTTAGTTGTTAATCGCAGGTGAAACAGTTGCAGGCAACTCGAGAAATTAAAGCACACACGTGTACAATGATTGTTCTTGTATAATTATTATTTCTGTTTCACATCTTACACACGCGCGAAGCAAGAAAAGTGAAATTGTCATCGCGTGAAGCGACGATGTATCGTTACTCAACGCACTTTACCGTGTAACGAGACAACTTTCATTCGTTGCGAACACTTGTTTCTTGCAGGATCTTCGTGTAAGATAAATGAGCATAACGATCTCTGCTATCTCGTTGTTTGTTGACGTTAGAACAAGGTAGACGCGGTCTACGACTCCCGATCTGTACACTAATCTTTTACAAATATATAGTTTCCATTTCTTTTCCTTAACCCTTTCACTGCACATCAGTGAATAACTGTAAGAAAAAAAAAACATTCTAAGCAGTATCAATATTGTGTTAATTGCATAAGGTAGCAAGTGAATAATTATAATTGTATGCAGTGAAAGGGTTACAAGCAATATGCGTGCGAGGTCTTCATTCCTAAGATAAAAGTGAAACGAATTGTCTAAAATTGATATCGTCGCTTGAACGATCGACGTTGAAATAGGAACTTAAGTTCCCAAAAATAGTGAACTCTTGGGTTCTTAGATAAATTGTAAAGCATTATGATACATACACATTAGTAAAATGCGATTTTTCCTTTCACAGAAAAATATTCGATAATTTTTTTCATTATCATTCTAACACATGTACGTATTTGGAACATCGTTTGGTCCTTAGCTAGCATTTCAATTATTCGTATTGCATCGTGAATATTGATAAGTCGAATAAGTCATCTGTTATCTCGAGGTAAACAATTTTCGTGCTAGCTAATTACGCGATTTCGAAGTAATTAATACTGTCGTTACGTTCGTATTGCCTCTTTCGACGCATTTAATTGCTAAAATTCCCCCTATTTATAAACGTCATTCGTTTCTTTTATAAGAATAAGATCCTCTGATTAATTACAATATACATTAAATGTACAATCACCTACGAGCACCTTTGTTAATGTCAACATTCTCGTACTCGTCCCTATGAAATTGACGACGAAGCATTCGAATTTCTTTCTCTAAAATTCAACAACTTTCACTATAGAGGTACGTTAACATTTTTTACATAACAATCATTTCATGTACTGTCGCTTAGGTAAAAGTAACACGACTCCTATGGCGACGCACACGTGCCACAGACTGTGAACAATGTAGTAATTCTTTCGCGTTTGCAGGAACGCGTAGCAGACCAGACCAAGGGAGACTAGAAGGAGACCAGCCGGAAAATAAATGCTTCTGTGAACATAAATTAACGTCCCATTGTATAACACCGCCATCGTATCATATTTCTAATCGTTGAAGGAACCATGCTTACCTATAAGGACGTAATGGATAACGAACGGTGCCTCTCCTCCTGCACCTCAATCCCCAAGAGAATCCGATCAAAGCGAAGCCGCTTACAGCTGGCAAAAGGAACACCCAGAGGGCTGTGCGGTCCATTTCAGCGCTCATGGCGAGAACAACGGCGCCGGTTATTTGACAAAATGCGGTAAGCTTTGGTCCAAAGGAAGCCATCGCCACCAGGGTCACCCAGATGGACAGGAGGGCGTTGAAGAAGTCACAGAACTGCAACACGCTTAATCTCATTATGCACATGCTGTAAACATCCTCCCCGGCCTCGCAGGCGTGATAGAACGTGGAGAAGAACATCACAGCCGCGTAAACAATAGCCTCTGTAAAATATTCCCTGCGCACGGCAACGTATATCGAGCCGATAAACGCCAGGTTGCTGAACGTCAGCAACAGGACACGGACAATGATGTCGCTATTGCTGAGGACGTAAGCGTCGTCCGCGCAGTCGAATCCTCGATAAGCGCCTGTACAATGACACGCGGCGAACACGAAGCCTCCGCTCATGTAGTGCATGCACTTTCCTCTCGAATTGCAGCGACCCTCGATGCACGGCGAGGAGGAAATGCGGCTCTCCACCCTGGCGTCGCAAGGACCCATGCAGTCGCAATCCTCGCACGCGGTCTCGTTTATACAACTTTTGATGCAGAGACAATTCTCTTCTAAGCAAAATGCCTTCAAGGTAATATGCCATACGCCTGGCTCTGGAAACGGTGCGTTAAGGGTGGATGGCCCTGTACTGTTCACATAAATGTCAGCCGCAGTTGTGTTCCCCATACGAGAGCACCCTCCACCGGCAGTGATGTTCGAGTAGTAACCTATTTAAAATATACATGTACATGTACGTTTTTGTAATATGCGCAAACTTTCTGTTCTCAATCTTCTAACCTAATGAAATACACACGGCTACAACAACGTTTTTCTTCTCCTTCTCTTCGACCAGCTTGAACCCTACGGTCAACGTTCCACCGACGTCGTACACTCGGCCAATCTCAAAACTGAGGACGGACAAGGTATCCGCGGTGAGGTTGAACGCCGAGGGTTTCGTGCTATTCTCTTTCAAATGCTCGTAGTCGAAAAGGAAGAAATCTGGCAAGGATCTCCTCATCAAGTCCACCGTGATCACTTGACTCGAATCAAGAGGTGTATCATCGATCAATTGTAGGACCACGTCTGACGATTCTCCAGAGAGCAAACGAAGGGTAACGTAGTGAAGGGCGTCCGAGTAAGGCTTAAAGAACACGCTGGCATTCGTTGAATTCAGGATAGTTCCCGCGAGATGATCATCGGCAGTCACGTGTACCACTATTTTACATTCTTCTCCGCAGCTGGATTTCAAGAGGAGACTGGAATCTACGAATTCGTCGGGCATGAACAGCTGCATCACCGCGGAATCTATGCTTTTGTTCATGTGCACCTTGTGCTCTCCTTTCGGATCCATCGGTAATACTACTAAGGCAGACTCCACGAGTAGTTCAGCATCTAGCACCGTGTCGCAGGACGCACCGAGACCTATGAAGAAAAATATATATTATTAATCTCTGTAGGTACTCCTAATTTGTCGAGGGTCCTGGCGTGTTGGTTAGAGGTCCCGGGGCCCTCATCTGGCCCCTGGGCCTAGGCAGACTAGGCGACCACCTAGGGCCCCCATAAGACTTTTAATTTACTAATTTACTTTTAATTTTAAGTAATTCACCTTGCTGAGTGATTTTTCCATTGTCAGGATCGCTCCAGGATCGAAAAGCAATGGCGTACCAATCACCCGGCGAAGGCGCTTCAATTTCAATCCTATATTCATCACCGTTGCTTTCCATATCCAAGGAATAATACCCGCGTCTTCCTTTCATCAGCCTCGCCGCTATCTTCGATCCATCCGGCCGGACAAACGGCAGGCTACCGGATTTTAGAAACAGAGAGACGTTCTTTGCCGCGCATTTACCTATTCCTCCAGTTTTCTCTTCTTTTACAGTGAACCTAAAAATGAGATATTAAGAATCGTCTACTTTAGGGACTCTTTTGGATACTTACTTGAACGCAACCCTGACAGTGGAGTCCGGTATATTGAAGTGGACGATCGAAATATGACGGTAGGCATGGTAATCGTCGAGGACGTTGTTCGGTTGTTGAGCAATACGCTCCAGTTTGCCGCATAGTCCTGGTTGTATCGCAAAAAGGATCCATGATAGTGTAAAGACCGCTACGCTGTCTCGCATATTATAAATCCTACGATCCGCCACATAACAAGCCCTTTGTACTTAACAAACTATTCTTGCACCGACGTCTCCTGGAAGAGAAACATTTCATATTTCAAACAATTCAGACCAACGAGCGGATGTATTAACCGCGGTTCAAGATAAGATCGGTGTAACGTTACACGGTCAATGAGGAAATATTCTAATTCGTGGTAATTCAGAGCAGAGGAAATGAAGTAACAGGAGCTACACCTTCGCCGGTCGGCTCTTTACGAGACTCGTTTCAGGCACTTGAAGAAGATTCGCGCGATATTAATGATGAAATAGGTCAGATTCCATTGTTAATTCGCGCGCTTCCTGCGCTTCGAAGAAGCGATAGCTTATCAGACAAGTTACAGACGGTAGACGGTAGACAAAATCTCGTTGAATTTCTATTCAATCTTGGCAACATTGTGGAGTATCTTTAGCTGGTCGCAAGTAGTCTATTACTTTGATTGCAATTCTCAAAACTTTCAGAGTAACCCTTAAACGATATAACAAATACTTTCTGACACAGTTAGAGCGAGCATATTTATCAACAGAAAAATAGATTATAGAATGAGTATCTGGTGACCCATGAACCGATCAGACAAAAATATTATCAGTAAAATCGTTCGGAAGACAAATAAAACAGATGCAGTTTCCTTGAATTCCGATTATTAAACGAAACCACTTGAAATAAATTAATCTACCTTACAATTGAACCCAGTCTGGTAAATAATGCATGGAAAATTGATTTCCTATAATACGACCACTTATGAATTGAACGCCAACAACTAACTATTGCCAGCTTGAATTCGAAACACTTGTCGACGAACGTGTTACAATGGATTTAAATCGGCGTTTGATCCTGTACGAATCATTTGAGGAGTGTATTTCAATTCAAGAATATCGCTGAACGTCTACACGCTCTTTGCAACGAGAGAACAATGCACGGTACATCAATCACTAGTTTCAGAAGTGGAACGAAGAGATTAATTATCGTGATTTACGGGGTAACGCAGCGTGCCCGAATCACGTCACGTTCAATCTCTTGAAAGAAACTGAAGAAACAAGTTTAAAGTAACCGCACGGTAACGCGGCAATTTACAATGGTACAGTGTTAACATTACTTGCTCGTGTCAACACACTTACACGTTTGCTTTCTATTAACGTTGTTATGCGAGTTCATAATCATTTCGCACACACAGACACGCGCGCAGAAAAGAGAAGAGGGTCGGAAACGATGCCAGCTCATCAAAGTTTAAGCCACCGATTATCTTCAATCGGTTCAGCAACAAGTGTTCTAAACAATGCGTTCACTTCAAACTTTCAACGAACAGACAAGTTGTCCAGCCAATCGAAGTTAGCGCGCGAATTTCACGTACCGTCTTCTGACCCTTTTGCGCCGGCCGGATATTTTCGATAATGTTAGTCAAACGTTGACCAAGTAGACGGGTAAGCGAACAAACTTAACTATTATTCAACACTTGTCGATTAATTTACGTTAGCATAGATTTTCATAGATTTTCACGGTCATATTTTCGCTCCGAGTGATTTAAAAGAACAGAATACAATCTTGAGCGGAAGTTGAAACTTTACTAGAAGCTTATTGCTTTATCGGTGGACTGTGCGATTATTGATAAAATAAATTGTGCTGTTTTTTACGTAGATACAGATATGCGCGAACACGTACCGGGAACTCGTAGGAACACGTGGTCCCTTTAACAGCTATTCCTGATCTCACGTGAGAGAGCGTTCGTGGCCGCTCGACCGACTGAAAATCCCCGGGAGCCGTTTATTGATCGTTCGCCGCAGAAAGATTTTAATTCACCGGTAAACGCGTTCACAACGGTACAACTGGTAGAAACGGTGACGTCAAGCGGCCGCTGAACATTCTGAACTCGTGCTTAAATAATCTCGCGAGATAAAACGAGATATCCCAAACGAGACAAGATTTCCGTTTAATCAGGCACTTAAAAGTGAATCGAGACGGTGTCGCATCGTCGAGGCGCAGTTCCAACACGTGAGTCGATCAGCTGAGTAGACTGCTTGTTCGAAAGGTTTTAAAGCATTTTCGCCTCGTGGGTGTTTGTACAGCGCTCTTTTCTCATCGGTATACCATAATCCTTTTTCTACGATTTCGAAATTATTCTGGGCAATTGAAATTTCTTATAAAAACATATAAAATATCTGAAATAGATATTTAATAATATACAAGTGAAGTTTTATTAAAAATTTTGTTATATTTATAAAAGACGTATAAAAAATTGATATGTACAAATTATTATCTCTTTAAGAAAACTTATAAATAGATCTATGATACCTTGTTACTTGAAACATTTTACTTGCTTAACAAAAGTACTTTGTTAAAATTCCCAAGTATCCATCCATCTTAGAGAATGCATTGGATTGTCAGGGTCTGACGAAGAGGAACCTACCATACCATAAGCCAATGGAGAAAATAAGTAAAAACTGAAACAAAACGCATAATGTAAAATTTTGTCATTAAATTTACTAATGAAGATTCGTTTAATTCCTCGTACCTATATACAGTACTTGAAATAACAGTACCCACTATTGTATGATAAAAAACATTTCCAATTCTATTTGGAAATAAAATAAGTAAACTGTCGATAACATAATTCAGAGTTATTCCAGTTAACATTGAACTATACAATAAAGCTGGGAAATAATGATGGAAATATAAGACTCTACTCATTGCCCAAAATGGTGCATAATGCAATATCCAGCCAATGAAGAGCCACTTTCCTGCATTTACTATCCTATTCCTTTGTTCAAGGACAGCAGGACTTTCCACGCAACCACGTTGTTGCCGTACACATGCATGAATATATAATATAATAAAAAGTATTAAGAATACGATATTACTCCACCATATAATCGGATTACCGAGTAAATATATTCTTAAATCACTGCCAGAAAAAAATTGACCCTGAAATGTTCGATTTTGATTATGTTTTACTGATTGTGTCTTTTATAGCTGTAAGGCTTACCCTATAATTAATGGGCCACTGCCAAGGGCGCGACGATACTTCTCCTTCCTTTACTTTCAAATCTGAATTTCCTTGCAACATGACTGCATGCGACTCGAAAAATCTATCCAAAAATCCTGGCGCATATACTTGGAAACTAACGTTTGGTACTATCAAAAGACATTAATAAATATGCATTATAAAACATTGAGGAATTATGAATATCAAAATACTAACACTTTGCATAGTTATTATCTTCAATGTTCCATAGCGCATTTTTATCTCTCATGTTTGGGTTACAAGAGACTTCTTGCTGACTGTATGCCCTATAGATTACACACAAAAATTACAGCAGTTTTAAAATATTATTTCATTTTCTTCTGTTTGGAAATTTATAAGACATTACAGCTAACCATTTAGGCAATGTTTTGCCGCTACACGTTAGAACGCAATGATGTAGATAGTGCACAAACTTTAATTTACTTGTTACCGTTTCGATCACATCACCATCTTTACCGTTTATTATCATGATTTTCCATACATCATTGGCATCGCCAGTACCATTCTAAAAATACAATCGTATAATGTTATAATAGAATATAGCAATAAATGATTTTGTCTTACCTCACCGTATCCAGTAACTTGATAGTGTTTCTTAGAAATAGGCGCAATTTCCTTATGTGAATGTAAATTACGTCGTGTAATAACATGCTCTAAGCGTATGAGATCACCGTGTCTTACTAATACTGGTTCCGGTGGAATATCGTCAGTATCAAATTTTTTTACCAACCATAAATTATTATCATCTTTATGCGAATAAGTTGTGATCTAAAGAAAAAAATACATTATAGTATTCTATTCACATATGTTGTAAAAATATATGAAATAGATAGATTAATACTTGTTGCTGTCTAGCTCCAACACCCTCAGGATAAAGATGCCAGTGAGAATGTAAATATCCACCACCAGTACGGTGATTTTTTAACGTAATTGTAGCCCCATAAGCCAATTGCCGTGGCATGGTTGCATTGTACAATGAATTTCCTTCTAATAAGGACTGGAATTCAGAACTATAAAATCCATCTCCACTTCCACTAAAATGTTTCAAATTAATGTGATATGTACTTAAAATATACAGTATTATTATATATAAGTAATTTGTTTACCTTTTATTTAAAACAGTAAGATGGATGTAAAAAAATAACATGTATAACAATATCGGTAATAAAATCAGACAAATACATCGCGCTAATAAATGCTTCGCTACATACGTCTGTAATAAGTGAATATATGTAAATACATGCTTAAAATAATCATTTTGGAAATAACCAGTTTGAGAAACTTACAATAGGTTTTGTAAGATCTCCTAATTCTCTCCATAATTCAAAAGCGGTATACAGTCCAACCAAAAGTACGACAAATAAACCAACAAATTTTACACTAATTGTACATGCAAGTGATATTCCTGTGAATGATAACCAACCCCACCATTTCCACGTGAATGGTTCATCACGAAGTGAACCAGTATGCGCCATTCCCCAAGTTGCACACATCATGAAGCATAAGAGTATGGGATCCAATAAAATATATTGGTTCAATGTCAGTAGCCCCACATCTGAAATGCATGATTATTGATAAGCATATATCTTTTTTACAAATGATTAAAGCACTGAAAACATAACATATGTACCAAACAAGATAAATAATGCAGAAAATACAGCTGCCTTAACAGATTTTGTCAAGTCCCATACAATGAGATAAGATAAAGGGACAATAGATGCACCTAAACACGTACAAAACTAAAACATATAAACATTTAGATTAAATTCTATACCATGATATGTGAATACCTTTTATTCATTTTAAAAGGAACTTACTATTCTCATACCAATATATTTAACATTTTCAAATTTATCCCCTGGTTTCTCAAAGGGAAATGTTCCATCATATCCAGTTAAATATCCAGATAATGCTATTAACATCTAAAAATTGATAATGTTAATTCTTAATATACATAAATTTCTTCTCGTATTATTTACCTTTCCAAGTGGAGGATGAACATCAAAAAAGAATGTTCTATTTATGTACCAACTTCCCATCTTACCAAAATGAGTCTCATCCCAACTAAAACATTAAAAGCTTATAGAAATTGTCTATACATTTATAACATACCATTATATTTTTACAAATATCTTACCAAACATGCTGGGGCTCTGCAACTTTATAAAATCTTGTTCCTGCTGTTAGTATTATAATAATTCCAAATAGTAGCCACCAACTTCTATATAAACATATTAACAAAATTGCATTATTATCAGAAAATATACATGTATGAGATAAATTAAAATATAATTATACGTACAAATCTGTCCTTTTCTGTGTTTCTTTATTTGATTGCTGCTTGTATAAATGTTCATTTTTTATTTTGTGAATACTTTCTGAATTAGTTGCATTCTTCATACTGTTTTCTATTTTTAATTTTATAACCACTTAGGTTACTCAGTATTATATACCGTTGAACGAATAAAATCAAATCAAGGTAAACAATTATTCTAACAATGTAAAATATTTGAATAATATGCTACAACAACAGAACCGTATTGCTTAACCAGTTCCCAATTCTTCAGGATACATTCGAAGTACCGCTATTGCGTTACAGGTGTGCACACTTAAAAAATGAACCATCCTTACTCAAGTTTCTAATTTATTTTTGGTAACATGCGAATTTAATATTCATAATAAATGTATAAAATTTATCTATTTTTTTAGTATACAAAAATTATAACAAAAGTATATTGTATTTACTTGTTGGTCAACATTTCAATTGATACTAAACAATAGTTTCATTTCAGACTCCATTCAGACTGCTTGCAAGGTAAAGTATAGCACGTGGAGATTCTAACAAAGAAATAGGAATGTATTGTTTTAATTATTGAAAAAGGGACAAGGCATCGAAAAACTTGAAAGGTATACAATAATAATTATATAATCGTTATGAATGAAAATATGGTTTTATATATATTATTTAACGTTGTATGATAAGTGTATTTAGTATTGTTTTTAGACGTAAATATTCCGGTGAAATGGATTATTTAAATCTTTTTAATGCAAACGCTACATTTAAAAGAAAAATACTGCCAGGACCATCGAGTCGGAGGCAGTTACCAAAAGATATGTCCTTATTAGATGCAAAATTAAACGTAAATATAAAGCATATAGGGAGAGGAACAGATTATGTAAAGGAATATGTACAAAAAGAGGAAGATGAACTTTTGGAGGTATATTAATTTGCAGCTTAAATAAAATTTGATGGAACCTTTTTCTATTTAACTTTATGTATTTTTAGTCAGCAAGCTACTATAATGGAAATAATCAGAACAACCTAGAACTTATATCACAAGGTACAGCAGCTGTGCAAGATACAAATATTGAAGAAACAATGAAGATTTATTCCACTTATGATTTTGCTTACCGCCCAAAGCCTGGTTTAACAATTAATGCTAATAAAAATCAAATAACATCTATGATTGATACAAATTCAGTAGTAGTGATTCAAGGTCCAACTGGTTGTGGTAAAACTACACAGGTGCCACAATTTATTCTAGATTCCTGTTATAAAAAGAAGCTTCACTGCAACATCATAGGTAACTAATTGCATTTATAAGAATGTTTAATTTTGTTTAAATAAAATTTTCACATGTATCATTGTATTTTATAGTCACACAGCCTAGAAGACTTGCTGCTATAAGCATTGCAAAACGTGTTAGTCAGGAAAGAGAGTGGCCAGTAGGTAGTCTTGTTGGATATCAAGTGGGTTTGATAAATCACACCAGTAAAGATACACGTTTGACATATTGTACAACTGGTGTTCTTCTACATAAATTAATAAATGCAAAAAATATGTTAGAATATACCCATGTGGTACTTGATGAAGTTCATGAAAGAGATCAAGATATGGATTTTCTACTTCTTCTTGTTCGAAAATTATTACGCACGAATTCACGTTCGGTGAAAGTAATTCTGATGTCTGCCACATTTGAAGTAGACAGATTTGCCAAATATTTTTCCTCACCTGTAGGAAACAAACTTGCACCTGCACCTATTGTTGATATCGCTAAAAAAAGTTATTTTAATATTACTTCTTATTACCTTTGCCAAATGGATGGATTAGGGCCGGTAAATACTTCATATAATTATTGAATATAATTATATTTTTAATTGAATAAGTTTCAGTGTATTTATGTTTTATTACAGTTGCCTCAAGTTTCTGCTACTGAACCAAGTGTTTCAATCAAAATGTTGGAGTTTTGTGTTAATCTAATAAAAGTTCTTGACGACGTGGATCTGAAAGCTGATGATGCGAATTATGATCCAGAAACAAATACTTATGAAAGACACGTGATCCTGATATTTTTACCAGGTATCCACGAAATCGAAGAAATGCATAATATATTATCATTGCCGAAACATGAAAAAGCTAAATGGGATATAGTAATATTGCATTCATCAATTACAACTGAAGAACAGCAACGAATTTTTATAAAACCTCCTCGTGGTTACCGTCGTATTATTTTATCTACAAACATTGCTGAGAGTAGTGTTACGGTGCCTGATGTAAAATATGTAATGGATTTCTGTTTAACGAAACAACTTATCATCGATCCAAAAACGAATTTTCAATGCTTAGAATTAAAATGGGCAAGCAAGGTAAATTGTGAACAGAGAGCGGGTCGTACAGGTCGAGTAATGGATGGAAGAGTATACAGATTGGTACCAGAAGCATTTTATGAAACCGTATTGCCACGAGAAGCGTCTCCTGAAATGTTACGTTCACCGTTGGAATCTTTAGTCCTAAAAGCGAAGTTGTTAGATATGGGAGAACCCAAAGCAATTTTAGCGCTTTCTCTTGATCCACCCGATCTTAGTAATTTAGAAAGGACAATATTACTATTGAAAGAAGCAGGCGCATTGCTTAACAAAGTCGACGAAATTCAACACCTTGATGGAGAACTAACAGATCTTGGTCGAATCATGGCGAATTTGCCAGTGAACATTAATCTGGCAAAATTAATGATGTTGGGTCATGTCTTCAGCGTTTTGAAAGATACGATCATTATTGCAGCTAGTCTAACTGTAAAAGATCTATTTAGCAGTCCCTTTCAACAGAAATTACTGGCATACGACGCTAGACTCAATTGGTCTGCTAATTCTTGCAGCGATTGCGTCGCATTTATGACTGTTTATAAAGTATGGATCAGCGAAAAAGCAAATCGTCGAATAAACAGCGATGCCGCGGAAAAGAAATGGGCATGGAGAAATTATGTACAGATAAGAGTATTGCGTGAAGTCAAAGCGCTTGTTACAGAATTAACTATGAGATTAGAAAAGATGGGAATCCAAGAAAGTGTCGGACTCAACAAAGTTGTTTGGAAAGAAACAGAAAGGCCGTTCGTTTTGAAGATTGCAATTGCTGGTGCATTTTATCCGAACTATTTTCTAAAACATAATCCTGAGGGACAGTTAAGCGAATATAATGGAACAAAAATGTTAGGTGGTTTAGATCCATCGAAAACAGTATATTTACAAGGTTGGCCATTAAGACAACCTGGGCTTTTATATGCTCGTAGAATTCAAGGTATATTCGCAGATAACTTAGTGTGCTCTGCTGAAAAGATCAAGGTATCTTTTGATTCATCCAGTCGAGTATATGTTCAATTTGTTAATGATGAAGTGGCTAAAACTCAATACAATATGACAAAGAGAATATCTCCTTTTGTTTACAAAGCTGTCAGGATGAGGCAGTGTAATATTCCTATAGAAATACCTGTTTTATACGAGGATGTAGCCGAGCAGCAAGCGGAAGAAATGAACTTAGTTAGAAAATCATATTTTACATGTGAAAATTTTGTCAAAGATAAAAATAAACCTGTATTGCCGAGTATACGAGTGTCTCGAATTCCAATAGTGATGCAGCATGTAGGTATCCTTAACGAAACTGTATCTTAATACTTTATTAAATTAATAATTAAATTTTCAGCTAAAGGATCCTGGTCGTTTCTGGGTACAGATGTATGATTCTTCGATAAAGTATAAACTAAATGCTATAAACTCAACAATCTACAAAAAGCATAATTTAGAAGCACTCACGGAAGCTCCAGAAACCGGCACGATTGTGATTGCACCATATGAACAAAATAATTGCAAATCATATTTTCGGGCGGTAGTTGAAGGACATGTAACATCACCAGAAATATTGGTCCAATTATTTTTCATTGATTATGGTTACTCGAGTGAATGTCGATTATGTGATTTGAGACGTCTAAGAGACGATAGCGACATTGCTGATATTCCGGCACTGGCCATGGAATGTGTGTTAACCCATGTTCGGCCATCCATAGCGCGTACATTAAGTGACGAGTGGTCAGAAGCTGCATCCAGTCTCTTCTGGGTATTAGTTAACAAACCAGGTCGACTACATGGTAACATTTATTCCATTGTTAATTGCGTTATTTCATTGGAACTTATACATGTGAACGAAGAAGGAGAAGAAACTAATATCAATCAGTGTCTCATTGACAAGGGATTTGCAATAAGAAAAGAAGAAGACTACTTTTCACGTTTCAATCATGATCTAAGAATTCAACACGAAGATATGGTGGACCAACAATGTTATCACTATGAAAAATTACAATACGATCAAGATTTCATGCCATCGATTTATCCGGAACCACCTTCATTTAATAATTGTCGTTCAACGGTGGCTTTACGGGGTCCATTTTCACCGCTAGAAATTGAATTAACTCATCTTACTATGGCTGGTAGAGATAAAAGAATAAAGATGGCTGTAAATTCTGTAAACTCTGTCCTTTTGGACACTGATCCGGAGGACGTCTTCCAGCGACTTTTAGTAGCTGGGTCTGTGTCACAAAATGCAAATGGCACTAATTTGACATTGTTTAATACAACACTAATGCCACGACTTCCTGGATTGACTGCTCTGATGGTATTAATTTTCACACCGTACATGGAATTGCGACGAAACAGTTTCGGAACTTACTACATTGGTGCATTATGCGGATTAGGGTCTGAACCAAATACCAAAAGAAGTATTTTTCCAGAACACGATATAGAGCTTCAATTTGATGCTGAAATTACCATTGATGATCTACAACTTGTAAGTATGCTATGCAAAATGTGTGTTTTTTTTTATTTAAGTAGACTTTAATTGTTTTTCTGGTTGCCCTTTGCTAGATAAATAGACTGCGTCATTGGATGAACATTGGAATACAAATTAACCAGCATTATGAAAGCAGTGATAATATGGAAGAAATGATTATCTGTCAAAACAGAATTAAAGATGCATTACTGAAATTAATTGAGAAACAAAGGAAACCACGAACTTCCGAATTAATCAATCATTTTGATAAATGGAACTTGTACGACGAATCTCTGCTTCTTCAACCTAGTAAGCAATATATGGTCAAGAATAACATTTATAGATTACATAGTGCATTGGACTTGGAAGAAACGAATGAACTACAAGAACTTACGGAACACGTGAAACATTTACGATCATTAACAATTGAGTAAGTAAACTATTAAAATATGAAGATCTGTTCAACTTATTCTGATTAATTTATATTGTTTTTTGTTTAATAGGGATCCCAGAAAGCCTGAAAATACTGAAATTCATTGTAAATTATGCAAAGTTACGATAGTTGATATTTTTGATCTTCGTGGACATTTGTACTCTAAGCAACACAGACAGAACGAGGAAACGTTAGGAATTAAAGTTTAAATCATAAGATAAAGGCGAAAAACGTAGTGTAATGTTGGAGGAAAGTATTAGTATTATTATTATTAATTGACAGTTACTTTTACATTTGACCGATATTAAGAAATACTAGGTAAATAAGAGTGATATTTAATTTTGTTTTTATGTAAAGCAGTTTTGTTTACATATTTTTGTTGTTTCGTGAGAATTTACGTGAACTTTAGTTTCCTATTAAATGACATTGTCATTTAAACTAGCTTTATAAAATCATTGGTGGTATATTTTTATTTAACTACATCGGATAATTATTTAATCCGAAAGATATATAAATAATACTGTTACATTTATTGATAAAGTAACATATCTACATATTTCATATTTATACATAGCGTATACGACGTTTAGTTAGATACATATAAAATACGCTTTTTTTTACAGTTTATTAAGTGAACCTGATAAACAGCTTTAGTTATATTTTTTTAAACGTTTTGATACGACTGATTGTGATTATAAAATATATATGATGTTCAGATTACCCCAACTTAAATGATTATAAATTAATATTTTATACTTCTCTCTGAAGATAACGCGCACCGGGCTGAGTGTATAACAATCGGCCAGGAACGTTAGCACCGGATGCGCTAACATACGTACCTGGCGGTGGGGGTGGGTATGGAGCAGGTGGTGGTTGCGGTGCTCTCACCGGATATCCTGATGTAATTCCTCCGGTTTTTGCACCCTGTTCACAACAAATACCGTAGTATGCAACCATAAATATCGTAATACACATATATTTAAATACAAGTGGATACCTGTGGCGGTTGTTGAATCGGAATAGCCCCACCATGAACAGTAACATGGCTACTTGGCCGCAAATAAAATTTATCTTCTCCATAGGCACCTTTATGATCCAATGAATGTAAACTTGTCACATAAGCTAACAGAAAATTATTATAATGTATTTGTTATGGTATGAGTTTGAAGTAGATTAAGATACGATGTACCTGTCTGATGCGTTGACAATGTTCTGTTACCCGAAAGGTATACAGATTTCGCAGGTTCGGGTTCTCGAGACTGTTGCGAACTCGGCGCAGAGTAACTATACACACTTTGACCAGTAGGGGTCGAGTAAAAATTGGATGCAGAATACTGATTATTTTCTGCAAGATAATACACCATGAATTAATTGTTAACGAGCGATGCAAATGTTATCAATCGATGATTTTTTTTAAAGAGAGAGCATGGAAATTAAAGAAGGTTTATTCACTCACTGTTCCAGAGAACAGCTCGGGAATCGCCAGATCTCCTAGCTGCTTCCTCAGATTCTATAGAAGCATAAATATCTACGTTTAATGCTGTCTTTTCTCCATATAACCATTTAAGTCCACAACTGCTGCATCTGTATATACTTACTGGAAGGTGGAGGATTATAACTTGGAATTGGTGTTGGTTTGTACCCATAGCCAGCATGGTATGGAGAAGCTGGTGGTGGTGGTGAAGGACTATGCGTTCTTTTTAATGGTCCCTAAGAAGAAACACTATAAAGTACCTTGGTTTTACATAGATATACAAGTTGAGCTTACAGTTGGTAATAAAGTGTGTGTTGGTGCACCAACAGCAACTTTATAAAGTGGACTACTACTTCTTGGTAGTGGAAGGAATAACTGTGGATGAACTACTCTGGGACCTGTTCCAGGATATCCTCCTACTGCTGTTAAAACTTCAGAGCAAACACTGCACAATAAAAATAACTGATTATGACATATTATTGAATTGCATATTTTGAATTTTAAGAAATATATGAACCTTGTTTCTTTAATTAATTGCCGTCTTCTGTTATCATCTTCGTTTAAAACTTTTTTCAATTGTAAAAATAACTGATGTTTTTCATCTTTCAACTGTGACAGTTCATTCTCAAGATTTGAAATCTGTTCTCTGGTTTCACCTAAAGTCATTACATCTTGTTTCTGTTGTCGCTCTCTTTCTTTTCTTTGCCGTTCTTCTTCTGCATCTGCTTCTTGTTCTAAGTAAATAATTTATATACCTTGAATAGTTGAAATAAAAATGAGAGTTCGATGAAAACGATGTAAAGTAGGTTACCTTGTTTCTTTCGTTGTCTTTCTCTTGTAATGTGAGCTTTTAATGCTTGCCACATTTGTTCACTCCGTTGAGGAGGGCCTACAATTACTGCTGGCATTTTTATTTCTTTCTTTGCTAAATTCAGACTTTAAAATAACTTTTTACACTGTAATGTTGAATTGTCCCTACATCTGCCTATATGTATATATACCGCAGTTCAGCAGAGTCCATAACTGCGACGTGCAGGTTGGAAGATGGTGGGGGAACGCAGCGAGCTCTCTGCTAATCGCTTTCCACTTCGTTTGGGAGTATCGCCAATCAGGGCGAAGATGCGTACTGGAGATGCGTAAAGAACGAAAACTGGTCTTTTCGCAGTTATGGACTTTGGTGAACTGTGGTATATATATATACATCTTGAGGCAATGCAAGCGTCGAGGCCGAACTCTGAATTTCGCGTCGGTAAAGCAGTCGAACAGTAGAAAACGAATGAACTGCGCCCTATAGAAAAAACGAGGAACTAAATTGGTGGTCTGTTTTACCTTTTTGACGTCTTTTTTCAGTAAAAAATGAACGAAATCGTAGTTCTCACTATTTTTCTAAACGGAGGCTTGTACATCATCCCCTGAGTGCTCGTTTTGCTCTATCTGACCCGAAGAATGGCTCTCTGGTACCCATTTGGATATACGATTCGCAGAAATGTTTATATTACGAATAAATGAACGCAGATGATTCGGGATCCGCCATTTTCCTGACCGTTGACAGACATCAATTTCAATATTTTATAATTTTTTGACTATTTGGGTAATATAAAGACCAGATTAACATTCTTTAGGGCCTTTTGAACACGTCCCTCAAATTTCTTTGCAATCTGTTCAATAATGACGACGTAATTTGAGAACTCGTTTCTAGGAATTTTTCTAGGGACTGTCAATAAAGTTTTCAACGTTTGCATCACCTTAAGGCACGTTCATAGACATGGAAGTAGGGAATAATGAACAACGCTGTACGAATAAGAAACAGCAATTAAATAGTTTCGGATGTTTTTTAGTCATTAATTTTAAATATTATTGATAGTATGATCGCTTAAATATAAATTCAAATATTCCTAATAAAAAAATAATAATAAAATAACAAATGATAAAGATTTGTAAAGTAGCGCGATCTAGAACGTTCGTACGTAGTCGTGTTTGATCGGCAATCTCCGGCCGATGATTGCCGAGTGCACATTACTATTTTCAGGCACACAAGGCACCTCTTGACGGGTTTTCAATAAGTGAAGAGGGCGACGGTGCAAAGATCCTTTTTTCTTTTTCATTTAAATTTTACGTACGGTAGATGCCGAAATTGTAGTGGCTTGTGTTGCACGTAATAAAACGTACGATGTTGGAAGACGTCTCGGCAGGGCTTAATGCCTGACGGTCTGTCGGTCGTTTCGGCAAAAATGAAAGAAGCTCGTCGGTCCGAGCAGCTGATGGCGGCCGAGAGCTGTTCAAGCCTCTGTGTCCCCCATCGCGGCGTTTAAATGAGTGTGTGCGTTTAACTGATCGAACGAAGTTCGGCTACCACTTACGGAAACAAGATAAATCCTGTGGAAGATAGATTTCGCGCGGCGAGAGACCGCCTGCAGACGAGCTACGAGGTATTTCGTAACGGTGCTTCTTTAGCGACTCGGTACCCGACACGCAAGCACGGTGGAGTAAGCCTGCCAGCCGTTCACGGTCTCTGGTGCTGTGAATCATATATTTCGTTTGAACCGAAAAAACTGAAGAATAACGAAGCTACAAATAAAGGCACCGGTGGTTTCAGGTAACGTGTAATCCACATACGATCAAGGAACGACACGGTGCCGCTTCTGTGTTGCACAGTGTAGGTGGGAGATTCGACGTACGACGGGGCGTGCGTTCGCGTGTGACAACGCCTAACAAGCGATCGCGCCCCTTTTCTCGGCCGATACATAAACGAGTCGGCAATTTCTTCCGAAAATTCAATCAATTTGTGAACTCGGTGGATCTGCTCGATTGACAAGCATTCTCTATTAGCACGCTGCCCTATTACACGGAAAAGCTCCTCGTGCTATGCACGCATCACTATCAATTTTCACCCCTCTCTGCCACAGGAACATCTGAACAGTAGGTTACCGTGATTCCAAACACACCACGTGCGCTTTGTAATCGTGTAGTGCTACTTTGTCCTTGTGAGTGTAGTGCGTTCATCCTCGTCGACGCGGAATGCGGCTTCCTCGGGGTGGACGCAATCTTTAGTCGCGTCCAACGCCGGAAAAGTGCAGCCGAGGCACGAAAGTACCTCCAGTGTTCCACTTCCCTCCAGCTCTCACAGTGCCTCTGTTAATCTCAACATGTCGTCAGGGACTTTTGTGGACCGGATAGATCCCTTCGCCAAGAGATCTCTCAAGAAAAAAAACAAAAAATCACAGGGCTCATCACGATACCGTAACTCCCAAGATGTTGAGCTTCAGCAGTTACCGCAGCTCAAAGGTTAGTTATAACTCCATAACTTACTTTTATTCTTCTCTCTATTACATTTTCAATAATAACATCAGAAAGATAATAATGACTCGTATAGCAATAGAATTTATGAAAATAGATACTTTCTTTGCTTTATTCTTTTTCAAACCTTATAGGTTTTTAAATAACAACAGTAATAGCTTGCAGTGAGCATTTTTTTGTACAGCTATAGTTGAACCACAAAGTATGTGGTTCAAGTATGACAATTTGTCTAGTACTTATTGTTTTTATATTTTTATCACACTTATGATTCATTGCTCTTATATAATAGAATGAATATTTCACTTGAACTAGTATATCAAAATAAATTTATTTACTGACACCAAGATGTGAGAATTTAAACTGTCTGCTTCTTGATATCATTAGGTTCAAACATTATTGAATTTGTATAGCTAATAACTCATTTATTCTTTTTGTATCGAGCAATCATAATGTACAAATGAAATGCAACTGTCTGTGGTAGTAAACAAAGTTACTAAGTAATATGTTAATGATTCCAATACTGATTTATTTTCAGTCTGATATAAATTTCATGCACATATTCAGCAAAATGCAATTCTAATATTAATATTTCTTCAATAATAATGAATGAAATGTATAACTAATATGAGTTTCATGTCATTTTCACGAATTATACATTAGATTGCTCGATACGTATAGATAGGTGTACAGTTGCCGAAGCTAACCTCAAAATATCTGAGGGGAAAGCGTGTTCGAATTAAGCATGAAATCTTATTGTTTCTTTCTAAATACTTGATACAATCGTGATATGGGATGACAAAAATTGAGATTTATCGAATGTTTCGAGAAGATAAGTTTTAATTCTATGAATACGTGTCCAGCGTACTTCGTATTGACGTATGTTCTGAAAATCGATGAGAACAGCAAAGCAGAGGTCAGTTCGCGTTACTCGACTGATTTTTCTGCAATATAAATTTTAAGGGCTATCAATAATCATAACGCGAAAGATAAAAAAACGTTGTCAAGTTTTTTTACACATTTTTCAAAATAATTGAGTTTATTTTATGCACATAATACATGTGTGCATGACTATGTGCGAATTGAAAACTGGAATTTATATCGGTGCTTGCAAATTTCTGTTACGCCATGTGCGTGTCATTTTACGTCACGTATTTCTATTACCCTGTCGGGGATTTTATTTTGTCGATTTATACATCCCTCTAGGTTGACAACAATCTGACAATATCCGTAAAATCAGATTATCTGTGGAATTCTGATTCTGTTCTTGTTGATTAGGCCGTTCCCCTGTCGCCCGTCCTTCAAATCACTCTTACATAACCTCTACAAGCTTATTATCTCTTGCAGTTGGAAGTTGGTTATACGGGATTAATTGTTCGTTTTGAAAAAGAACCGTTGCATATACCGTTGAAATAACAGTTTTTAAATTAACCAAGCATCCGTTTGGATGTTTGAAGATAAATCAACTATTCAGAAATTCAACGTTATTCTTTCATTTTTTTAAGTAAAGATACTTGAGCATTGATATAATTTAAAGATGGAGGACCGTTTTATCAGTTTGTTGCGATTATTTTTATTAAAATCATGAGATTTGATTCGAAAGAGGGATCATACTATGACGCGTTAACGTGTCGTCGGATCAATCTTGACTCAACGAATTTACACTATTTTCGTATGGGAGGTGGTGCTTGAAAACAGTATACATATAGTGACCTATAAACTCGCGGCACGTTCCAACGTCGAGCGGTTATGCGAAATACAGGCATCCACCTTGCAGTAGGCAGTGTCGTTCACCTCTGCCAATAAAACAGCAGTGGTAGTCCTTAGTCTCTCCTTCCCTTATACACTGTCGTCTTCTTCGCTTCTCTTCTTCTCCTCTTCTCCTTCTTGTTCCTGTCTCTTTATTTCTACATTAGTTTCTTCGTCGTCTCATACCCGTACGCCGCGTACATAACCTTTACGCACGTGTTTTCAACTCGAGCGTCGTCTACGTGCATTTACGTATCGACACGCGACGTCACCTGTTTCATGGAAGAGTAACTTTCGATTATAAATGAAAAGTAGAGAACAAGGCTCGTGCTCTTGACAAAAATATTGTAGCCCTTTTCCTATAACGTTCAGTAACGTTTGATATCTCCTTATCAAACATCGGTAATCGTTTAGGGATACCCAAACTCTTAGTTACTAGAAAAAATTACTAGGAGCTTATTAAAAAAATATTATCAATTCTTCGATCTGTTAATGAAACGATAAAAAATAAAAGAAACGTCGTTCTTTGCGATAGCTCGTGATATCTCGGTAGAAGGGTCAAACGTGTGTAATCCTGGTTTCATGCAGGATTTATGTACTGCATAGAGTCTGCGGCATAAGACCAAAGCAAGGAAATATATTTCGGGCTGGTTACGTACACGAAGGAACTCGTACCAACGATTGCGGTGCTCGAGATGATTTTCAGAGACAGAACGCTGCAGGAGGGAGTCCTTCGTACGTATATCAGGTCAATTGTGACCCGGACCTACGAGAATTGATTACCTTTTGTCCCGTAGGTGTATGGTTACACGGAAAGATCGTAGTACTCGATTCACGACGATACAGAGACAGTGACGTGTTTAAAATCGCGTTTAGATAATAATACGAGCATTTCGTCTCTGCTCTGCAGAGCCAGCCTACGAATAAGACTTATTTAGAAACACGTAGGTGTGCGCCCGGTGTCTGCCTACGTTTTGCGATCACCCAGCCGAAGTACCTTGGAAGTTTTAATCGTCTGTGTTGTAAAGTAGGAGGAAAAGTTTTATATGTTTTCGATCAACAAACGCCTTATCCTTTGATTAGATTTTCATTGTGACCCTTGTTTTCAAGTTTTTTTTTGTTTCAAGTATATATATAGGGGAAAAAGATTGTTACGAATGGTGCTTGGAGAAAGTAATTTTATATTATCAAATTATCTGAAATTAGAAAATTAAAAAAGATTATTCTTTAAGTGATCTGATTAAGTTAGATTCGTTTATTAGATATTACGTGTTTTGAAGTATAGAAAAAAATTCTTCCTAGAATTACTTGAGCGCGTCACGTAACATTCACGAACCCAAATTTCCTAAACTCATGCTCCGAATCGAAGGATCACGGTTATCGATATTGCCTACGGTATTCGATGGATCGTCTCGGAACTCACGATCGAGACGTATCGTTATCTGTACGTGCTGTATCACCGAATGTTACAACAGGCCAGTACGATCCTCGGTAATCGGTTGCTGACAGATATGAAGCCTCAGATTTATCATCGAGCAGAAAACAAACTGTTCGCGCGTACCGTGAGCAACGGTATAACATGTGTATGATTTTTCTTGCGATTACTACCTGCCCATCACTTGCTCGCTTATCATCACGTCAATGTTAATAGATCCTCATATTTTTTTTTTGCATAAAACGAATCGTTTGTTACGCCATCTTTTGACTGATTCTTTCTCTCAGCGATCGATTACCTAACGCATCCTCTTATGCTCTAACTGTTAGAATCTAACAAGGGGAACGTACGGCCGTGAACTCACCGATTCGGCTTAAACTTTGCGTAATTACAAGGAATATCAGTCATAACAATTTTACAATCTCAGAATGCACAATTCTAAAAAAATGAAAGAAAAATTTACATTCAGTATTTCAGATTGCATTCCAGTAGGTTTCCAAAGGTTGACTTGCGATACTCTATACATTAATTCGCAATAATAAGTTGCATTCGTTGGCAGATTGGTTCTAATGTACAGAATAAATGGATCGCAGAAGGGTTAAAGGGGAATCGACAGTTAGCGCGTCTTGTATCGCAGTTGAGAAATCTGTTTAAACTCGATGACGCGCCTAGGGTATTATTCCTACTTTTATTTGGTAATAATATTTTCTACTCTTGAGCTACTCGAGGCACTTAAAATACGTTTTAGATATTAGTTATATTAATAATCAGATTCGAAGTAGACTAATGCATGCAGAATTGCTCTTACGGCACGCGTGTACCCTCCAGCGACGATGAGTCGCTACTAGCGAACGTTTTTCCACTTGTCGCGCACGAAATTGGACTAATTTCGTACACTTCCGGTTTCCTGTAGGGTTCTCACGCATTTTGCCCGTCTACCGTTCGCCGTTTACCCTTCTACTTTCTTTTCCACTTCGACAGAACCGATGTAAAATGGAGGTCTACAGAAAATTACTAGAGGGCAAACGGTTGAAAAACAATAAAAGTTTGCGACAACAGAACGGCTTATAACGTTTCAAGGGTGCAGCCGGCTGCCGAGATGGAAAATAAAAATTTGCTCGCGATGCATTAACGTTATTGCATTAAACGAGACCTGGTCTAAACGCGTGGAGGCTTCAAAGAGATAAAAGGGTTCGCGTTCGAATCAGCAACGAAGCTAGTTCAACGATATTATAACCGTAGCAACGTGTTCACTTGACTCTCTTTGCGCGTTGCTCGAGTAACAAATAGGTATTTCAATGAAATTCATGAAAAGCATCTCGCGGTTTGAGGAAAGACTTTTAGCTTCATTAGACGAGAATCAATAAATCTCCTTTCTAACGTTTGCTTATTTATTGTGACTTGAATTTAAAATAATATTTTCATTCACTAGGAACTTTTTAAACGACCCAATACTTTATTCTCCTCTTGGAAATGGAGAGCGGTACCAAAGGGTTTCACTTTACTCTTTCCTTCTTCTAGATTCTCACACAGAATCACCCGGTTTGACACTGAAAGCAACAGTTTGTAGGTGTTTCCACGATTCCACGTGATTCGCCGTCCACGAACGGCCGGTGATACAACACTGGCCACCGAGCCGTAAACGCGAGTGAGTACGCGATTCGCCTAATTGACGAGCACCATTGATCGCGCTACGGTCATTGTCAAGATCATCGCTAGCGCAGTTTTCCAGTAGAGAGTGGGCGAGCAACGTGATCGTCAAGTTACATTAGTATCGAGAACAATATTCCTTTTTTTACCTCGTCGATTAGAATTCGTATAGTCATTTTCGTGGAACATTCTGTGATACTTTTATGTCATGAAATTACTGTCAGACCCGAAAAGACTTGGTTTGATATGCAACGACCTAATGGAATCCCTAGGTATCGAGTATCTTCTTGATACTCGGAGAAAGACGTTTCCCCTTATTTGCATTTTGATAAAGAGACACACCTCTGTTCGTTGAAAATGCCACGTTTCACCGTCACCTTCGACACGCAAACAATTCTCGTTAATCGATGTCCGCGAGACGTTTTACCGTAATCTATCGCGTCATTTGCCTCGAGTTTATGGAAAGAACGTATCCTCTCGAACTCGCTCCGGCGATAATAATTATGTTAATAACGTGACGCGTGCACTTGGCTTCTCCTCTCTTTTCTTCGTCTGTGAATCGTAAACAAAACGAGGGAACGCGTTAATTGCTCCTGCCATTGACATTGACGCGAGTCGTTATGGCAGAGACCAGGGCCTGTCCCTAATAACAGGCGTCCCAGGAACAGTGGACGAAAAGAGGAGGAACGAGTGCATCCACGAGTGGAATCGACGGAACGGCGTCGATAGACGCGACGAATGGCGTCGCGTCGCTTAAACATTCCCTTCGACGTTCCGCTAATTGGCTTCGATTTCGTTCGACATTCTGTTCGCGTTTCCTAACAGGGGAAGAGTTCATTCTGTGTCAGCCATTTCTCGATTCATACCGTTCGTAAACATGGCCGAAGAAAATGGAGGGAAAAAATATTCTCGACTTGTGTTATCACTTACCACGGGGCTTTATCTTATTTTTACTTCCTCTTTTATTGTCAACTGCGTATGGATCGTATATTGGCATTGCATTGATGCTGTTTATCGACCTTGAAACAAGTTATGTAATTAAATATTTCAGCTTACTAATTAAGTAGCCTTTGATTGGTTTCTTGATCAACAGGTATTTGTTCACTTGCAAGATAACGTTGCCGTCGATTAAAATGGAACGTCGTATACTTTGCGCTTAATTTGCTTCTTGGTCCTCCGTGAAAATCGAATCCCGATTCTTCCGCAATCACGCTCCCCATTGTAGTTGCGAGCATCCTCCGCGTTGGATGCAGGCCATCCGTGGAACACCGAAAGGATCGAGACCTTTTCCCTTAATCAAAGATTGGATCCCGTCCAAGCGTATTTGCCGAGCAACACGCTCGATGGGAGTTAAGCTGTAGCTGGTGTAACGAGAACCAGGGGTCAAGAATCTCTCTTTCTTCCCGAGAATCGTCGAGTCTACGCCGAACAGAGTTCTGGATCACTGTACAACCGTCTGAACGATCATCTTGTTGAGGAAGAAGATACCTGTGACTATAACAAAATATTTAAACAGTGAATGAACTGGAGAACGAAGGAAGAGCAAGACTTAGGAATGAATTGTGAGTTACCAAAGCGAAAGGGATCTTCTTTTAGCAGGGAGTCCCCTACCAGAGGAAGTTATACTTTTATAACTATGCAGTTCTAAGGCAGAAGCGATTATTACGGTTAACTATTCTCTGAAGAATACATTGCGAAGATTAAGGAAAATTGTATATTGCAAAGCGCTTGAAACGATCGCCCTAATTTGCATTATTATCCGTGCGCTCAGAGCACTTATTGAAACTCGAGCAGAATAATATTCAAAAAAAAAAATATGAATAATAACGAATTAATATTTATAAGTAAACAAAGCGAAGTGTAGAGCTCCCGTTATGATGTTGTCCGAGCAATTATCGAGATTACATCGGTCACCGATGAACAACTGTTCGATTGTTACATCGGCAAATTACGTGTCGAGCTTACGACTAGACGTCGGTTAATTGTCCTCGAGAAAAACAGGGTAGAGGAGCGTTGATAGAGGAGAATCTTAATAGAGTCATCTACGATCTCGTTGCTCGCCGCGTTCTTTAGTATCGTTTCTCGACTCGGCGTTGCAACCTTGTTAATTCTCGCCCGCTAACTTTGTAGTCGTTGCTTTCCTAATTAACGAAGGTTATTGCTGGTGATACGAATTAAAAGGCGACTGAAATTCAACTAAAACCGAGGATATAATTACTCGGTTTTTCATGGATTTTTATAAAAATATTAAATGAGTATAAATACTATTGCCGTGCCGTATAAGTAGGCTGTGAAGGGAAAAATGACAGTGAGCAAGTGGTAGTCTAGTGGTTAAGGTAAACGACTGCGAATCCAAAGGATCAGAGTTCAAATCCTCCGCGGGGTGTGTAAACCCTTTGGTTTTTAACGAATTTCTACATTAGTAAAAATACTAATTATCTATTATATTAATTAAAAATATGAAATGGAAATTCTTCAGAAAACTAATAAGAAATGATAGTACAGAAAGAAATGTGTAGACACACAAAATAACGTTTGTTGCTTCGCTACGTAGTTGTGAAGCAAAGTGAAAACCCTGAAGTTAATTCGCTAGACGATATCGCGAGACAAGTATAATAGGATAGTAACAGAAAGTTGCTACTATGATATGTACTAGTGGTTTTCTTCACCCAGATATTATTACTAATCACAATCTCCTTAATATTTTCATATAAATTACAATGAAATTGGACTTCATAAAAGGAGCTTTATAAGAATTTGTATAAAAGAAAAAAATATTGAATTAACTCATAATTACAGTAACATCATCGGAACATCGACCTTTCTATGCGCTCTTGAAGACGATATCGCATTACGTTGTCCCATTCAGCTAATGAGAATTACGTAACGACACGCGCCGTCATTGCATTCTATCCTGGAATCGACTTGCAATCGTTACCCCCTTGATGCAATTGAATCGAGAGAATCAACCAAGACTCTTATCTCAAAACGAACCTTATCTTCATTCATTAAAATATTGTAATACCGTATCCAACCTGTCGATCTTTGTTTTCTTACATCTCTATCGAATTGAAAGAAAACACACACCCACACAGCTTCCTGTGTTCTTCTACTAGCAAAGAAGATATATATATATATATATCTCTATATCGATCAGCAGCTGATGGAAGAGAAAATTGAATGCAAAGATCCCAGAAAGATGGCGATATACATTGCTGATGGAAGAAATCGAACTTGAAGGATCTTCGATACGTATGCCCTGAAGAAGAAGAAGAGGAAGAAGAAATGGAAAATGAGAGGAGGTAAAAAAGAGTAGGAGAGACAGAGAAAGAGCCGGGCCACCCGACGAACCCCCAGAGAAGCGACGGCGGTGGGAGTATTGATCCGGAATGCCGGCGACCGCCTGCCTCGAACACTCTCCACTACTCCTTTACCTTCTCTTCTCTTCTCTACAACTACTCTATCCCTATCTCCCTTCTCTGTGGCTGGTCTAGTGCACATACACTTTCTAGCATCTCTGTTTAACCCCATCCTCATCGTTGTTCTTGTTCCGGTCTTCGTTTATACCAAGTGTTCGCACTCCCTTTCTCTGAGCTTCCAAGGCAAAACCCTAACTAAACCACGAATTACTCGTTTGCCTCTTGCCTTCTTCCTCGATTTCATACCTCGCGATCGTATCCTTGGTACCGTATCAAATTTCAACTCTCTCTCTCTCTCGAGCTCCTCTTCTTTTCCTGGGGATATATTAAAACACCATATTGCGATCCTCTTTTGTCTCTTACTTGAGGTTACTCGTCTTCCTTTTGATGTAATATTCTGGAACGTTTTCCAGCTTTGTAGCACGCCCCTCCCTAACTTGAAAGGAAGTTACGCGTAGCAGCCTCCTCCTGGTCGCTTCCGGTAGCGCGCCAGTGTCGAAGGTGCTGCCATTTTGGAATAAACGACACACCGTTTTAAGCGTGATTTACTCTGCGCCTCCGGCGTTATTCGTGAACCGTGTACCAGACCTACGGCTACGTTTTTCTGTGTCACCATTTTGGCTGAGATAGATCTGCACAACAACGCATGATTTTGAATAATGCCGAGGGGATTACCGGTAACCACTTTGGCAAGATTAATTCCTTGTCAGGTGGGATCCGGAGGGATAAAATGAATACTATTAACCCCTTGAAACTCAGTGTGGTATTGTTTGAACTATTCATTCTTTTTTCTTTAATTGCATCGAGCATGTACCAGCAAGGGTAACGAAGCATCTACCACGATTTACATTTTTCTTCGAACGCTTGCATCGTGACCAAGTACATAGTATCGAGCGAGGCGTACACACACAGGGGCGATCGTTTTGTTGGTCGCTTGAAGAGCCAGCAGAGACCCCTTGGTCGCATCAAAGAATCGTGGCGGTGGGCGAATAGTCGTAAAAGCAAAACGTGTTCATGTTGCAAGGCCACGGGAGCGATATACTACGCTTGCCGGCAACAGTACGTGAAAGTACATCGCTTTATGAATGAAATTATAAATACGTGCATGCTAAGGTGATCGTGCACGTAATTCAGGTACAACCTGCCGAGCCTCTTGTTGCTCTTATTTTAGAATCTTTCGCGATCATCGATTTACCCCGTCTTCCTCCACCCCTTTATTGACTCGTACAATATTATCCGTCTGATTTGATGCGGTTGATCGATGAAAGAATAACAAATCTAAATCGTCTTTGGAAATTGGTACAAAATAGCACTTAGAAGCGTATCCATATGAAGCTTAAATTTTCATGAAAATGACCTTATGAACTCTTGGTGCATCCACAGGTGATACAGGGTTAGGTTCGAAGAATATTCGATTATAGATTAGATAGAAGCATGCGCGACCCTGGATCGTATGATGCAAATTCGATCCGCTAATAACAGATAATAAAATCGCATTTCCGACGTGCTATACCGCGCACCAGTCGACGCGGCGCTGGTGAAATTCTAATTATGTTTTGGACATGTAGCAAGCACTCTCATTCCGGGCACGGTATCAATTCGCGTGCTGAATGTCGTCATTCGAAAATGACGCTTGTTCGTGACAAACCAATTTCTTCCTCCTTCTTCCGTCTCTAAACACGTGCCACCTTTTGGCCGACTAACCGGTATGGCGTGTTAAGAAAAATTGGTTAAGCGTTTCGAACGTCGAGGAATTATTAATTTTTTAATTATAATTGGTATCAGATAAAAAAGAAGATAGAGAAGTTTTGTACACGTACACGTATCGCGTGGAAACACGCCATAAGAGGGAGGTCTAGAAGCATTCGCCTAATTCGATAAATTCATTGAGGCCATGCTTCAGACTCACGGAAAGCAAAGTTACTAGGGAACACGGGTCCTTCTCCCGCGATTGTTATACTCATCGATAAAGCGAATTCGATTAGTCGACGAACGTTCACTCGATTCTAGTAAAAACGTTCTGAGAAAATGCCGGTCAGTGGTACGAGGCTGGAAATAAAATGAAGGAGGGGTTTCTGGTCACATCGGTGGATAGAAAGATACGAAATTATCGAGGCTGTTCGGTCGCGTAAAGAAAACAACGATTATTGCTCTCGCGACTCATTGACTGACCTGAAAATAAACCCTACGGAGAGAGTTCTTTTCCCTCCTCTGTTCTCTGTTTCTCTCGTTCGTTTTTTACCATCGGAACGTCGAGACTGAAATCTCTATCGACCATGAAAGTAGCAGAGAAACGAGGCGAAAAAAGATTCAGTCAGCGTTCACACACGTAGACGTTCGAGCTAGGTATATTTTTAAAGTTTATCAGTCCGAACCAATTCGACGTACGATCGAACTGCTACTTACGGTTACGACTACTTCTGCGTTCACAATTAGATTTTCCATCTTTTTTAAACCGTACTGAAAACATCGGTCGACGTTCAAACGCACGCGTTCACAAGGTCGCATAGCTGGAATATTCGGCTCGCAATTTCACTCGTACTGTATACGAGATACGTATACATATAACGTTACGCGTTCGCAATAAGTAGATCGTTAATTGATCGTTAGCAGCACATTGGCGTGAGGCTTCTGGCACACTGAACGTTTCCCGCGTATATCCGTGTTCGTTGCGCGGTATACTTTCCACTGGAATTTCCAGTTGGATCAAACCGATTGACTCGTTATCGTTTTTTTCTTTCTATCATTACATACGCTGGGGGAACGTGTATTGCAAGTCATACGATGAAAATTGTGTATCATGTCGGATGCTGCGGTCTCGAGATGCTACTGTCGATTATCGATAAGTAATCGATATCTTATCTTACGTCATCGATAGCACTGTGATTGTGACTTACGAGACACTCATTCCAATTTCATACGCGCCATTATTAAAGTCAAATAGATGTAGAAAAGTATGTCCCTAATTTAATTTTTTTTTTTTCGAAAATTACATTCCTGTATCTCTTTTATTAACCACAAGCCCTGTATGAAACGTCAAATACGATTTTTCTGTCGGAAATCATGATTGAGTTAATATTTGAATGAACGAGTTTCGTGTACGAGTTGAGAGCCACCTATCGACCATTTTTACCGGCCGCTATTAGCGGCATTCTAACGGTCGTGATTGCGGCGAAAATCGGTGGCTCAAAATTTCATTCATCCGAGATCTCGGTTCTCTCGTGCAGCATGCTCTGCAATTACGTAAATCCGTCGTACGTATAGGGGCAACGTAAAGGCCAGCGTAATTGAAGAGTAACTTTGTTAAATAAAAACTTGAAATAGAGTTGTCGCCGCTTGCTCGTTTCCCCCGATTCGCGATTAAAGCGATCTCTGGCGAGAGAATCTTTAATGCTTCTTGCTAGTATCGTGCGTGCATGCTGTGCACGTTTTTGGCTTGTTTTTGCATTCACCTCTCAGCACCCCTTCAACCGTAACCCGTCTGGCTATCCATTACAAACACGTACTCTGAGTATCGAAGGATTTGATCTACGAAGCAATCATTCTTTCTCAATTTCCTTGTATCAAGTATTGTGGATCTATTATTAGTATCATTTCTATAGTTACAACAAATATATTTATCATTAGTTTTGATATTCTAAACGGATTGTTGCCTACGGGTGTTGTTTGATCAGATTGTTGTTTTTGATTTGTTTTCAAGAACCACCGATTTTTTACTATGATAAATGGAGTATTGAGTATCACCGTCGCGGAAGTTCGCTTTAACGAGCAAATGGCGACATTGGTTTAACGTCATGGCCTTCTACGTTAATTATCTTACTCTCGATAGCGCAATCCACGATTCGGAAGCCACAAGAACCGTGTTTGCGCGTAACTGAAAATATATACGATCATCAATTTCTGATTATCAGTTTCCAATTTGATACAGATCAACGAACAACGAGAGTTTTTCGACGATATTAACTTTTATCCAACGGTTACCGATAATTCTTTACCTTTTGTAGTAAAAATAGAAAAACTGATACTTCTATCAAGGGCTTAAGATGAATGAGACAGCAGAAATGCAAGTTTAAAGTTCATTACGTGGCTGAATCGATACGCCACCGTCGAAAAGAAATAGAAACTGTGAAATGGTAAAGTGGGACCGACGTATAAAAGAAAAAGGACAAAATAAAGTTTGTTCTGCCTTCTGTCCTCCTTTCCTTGTAGCGTGAATGAAAACTTCATTCGCGAGAACGATCAACCCCCAGGAGTAAACACGCTAATAAAGCTGAGTAATTTATACTACAGCTGCTATTTTCTCGTTCAAATTCCGAAGAAAACAGAAGCCATAAGATGTCGCTTCAACGCATGATTTTTTTTTCCCTACTTTTTACAAAACTCAGTTGGCCTACTTTCATTGTTCGAAATAGTTTCTTGCGGTTGATGAAATATTTAAGTTTTCCTCAAAATGTTGGCGTATATGCAACCTGGTATATGCGATTACAATTTTCTCATGAATACAATGTTGTTAAATCAAGCATGATGCAGAAAAAATTTTGTTTATCGTTTATATAACAGGCGAAGAAAAATAACATCTAATATTTTGATGACGCCAAAGAAAACAGTAGCGAACGAATTTATGCACCTTGGTCACAGCGCTGCTAATGGATAACTACGCGTACACCGCATGGTGCGCGCGTGTCGTATGAGCACATAACCATAACCTTACTTGACATAACCTCCAATAAGATATCGTACGATATATTTTGCCGGCAATATAATAGAAATGTATCAATGTTATGCATATTTTTATGATATTTGCAAAGCGCAAAAACTATCTCAAATAAATGTTAATCAATCTAATTAATTTCGTTTATCTATTTATTGTCCCTCTTTATTTTATTTCCTTCTTTTTAATAATAAACTGTATTTATTTTACTTATTTTTTTAGTACATTTGTATTTATCGTATTAGTAATTTGCGAAAGATTTTGTTACTGATCATGAATTTCGTTTAATTGCAAGGAAATTTTTGAGCTTCAATTTCTATGTAGTTGGAACGTTCGAAGTCAATTCTAAAGATGTTACACAGTCCATAAGCAAACCGAAAATAACTTCACAGACTGTTAATCCTACTATATTGGGATTGACGTATCTCGTAGGTGGCACATCAAGTGATTAGTATTACGAACGACTTAACGATAATATTAATGGCCGAACCGTGTATTTACAGCAAAGTTGCATTTGATATTATCATAATAATACTATTAAATTAATAGGTTTTAATTTAACAGAAATTTTAAACGACGTTAATCATTTGTTACAGATGTCACACCATCGGAGCAAGAAGAACTGTTCATCAGAAAGCTCCGACAATGTTGCGTGACCTTCGATTTTATGGATCCTATGGCAGATCTTAAGGGCAAAGAAATTAAACGTAGTACACTCAATGAACTGGTGGAATATATCACAGCTGGACGAGGGGTTCTTACAGAGCCTGTATATCCTGAAATCATTAAAATGGTAAACATATTTTGAAACCAATATCTGTAAGGTATAATTTAGTAGAAAAACCTTTTCAATATGATAATGTGTTTGTTAAAGATTTCTGCAAATCTGTTTCGCACATTACCACCTAGTGAAAATCCAGATTTTGATCCAGAGGAGGATGATCCAACGCTAGAAGCCAGCTGGCCCCATTTGCAATTGGTTTATGAATTCTTTTTACGGTTTCTTGAATCTTCAGATTTTCAACCAGCAATTGGCAAAAAAGTTATTGACCAAAAGTTTGTTTTACAGGTATGATTTGTAACATGTGTTATTTTGTTTCTGTGCAATATTCGTCATTATTATTCGATTTATTTTTATACGAATTTAATGTTTCAGTTATTGGAGTTATTTGATTCAGAGGATCCTAGAGAAAGAGATTTTTTGAAAACTGTTTTGCATCGTATTTATGGGAAGTTCCTTGGCCTTAGAGCCTTTATACGTAAACAAATCAACAACATTTTTTTGAGGTATTTGTACATATAATAAGCATTGCTCTGTGTATGCATATACAATGAAATTTTACTTAACTAATCATTGTTACAGGTTTGTATATGAAACCGAGCATTTCAATGGGGTGGGTGAACTTCTTGAAATTCTGGGTAGCATTATAAATGGATTTGCTCTTCCTTTAAAAGTCGAGCACAAGCAGTTTTTAGTTAAGGTAAAAATTGTTAATGTATGAGTGAAGATATTATAAATTCATTTGAAAATATCGTTTATCATTTATTGTTTGACAGGTGCTGCTACCACTACATAAGGTGAAAAGTTTATCATTATATCATGCACAATTAGCTTATTGTGTGGTGCAATTTCTTGAAAAGGATGCAACCTTAACGGAACCAGTTATACGAGGCCTCCTTAAGTTCTGGCCTAAAACGTGTAGCCAGAAGGAGGTAATGTTCCTTGGTGAAATTGAAGAAATCTTGGACGTGATAGAACCTAGCCAATTTGTTAAAATACAAGAACCTTTATTCAGGCAAATTGCACGTTCTGTGTCTTCGCCGCACTTTCAGGTATTTCAATTATAAATCTAGCTTTGTCATTCATGAAATGATGCTTTAACTTTACAACGCTAAAACTATTTTAATTATAGGTCGCTGAAAGAGCATTGTTCTTTTGGAATAATGAATATGTAATGTCTCTAGTCGAAGATAACAATCATGTAATAATGGGAATTATGTTCCCGGCATTGTATAGAATTAGCAAGGAACATTGGAATCAGACGATTGTCGCTCTTGTTTATAACGTTTTAAAAACATTTATGGAAATGAATAGCAAGCTCTTTGATGAACTAACTGCCAGCTATAAGTCTGAAAGGCAAAAGTAAGTAATGTTCAAGAAATAGAAAATTAAGTAAGGTTTAAAGAAGTTATTTCTTTTTCAAGACAACACATGAAATAAAAGCTTGTCGATAGATTTTTTACATTATCTATAGAAATATTTTATAATATCAGAGAAAAGAAGAGAGAAAAGGAAAGGGATGAACTGTGGAAGAAACTGTCTGAATTGGAGATAGAACGACGTAACGCGCTTACAGCTCCTCCTCCCCCCAATAATCCAGTTCCTGCCACAACAGCTTCGACACGAGCCCGCCCCTGAGCTGGTGTGTAATTATTTCTGTTGGTTATCGACTGGTAATTGATTTTCTTTTCAATTTAAATTTCTTATTATCTTTGACTAATCAAATATTATAAATCTGTTTCCAGGTGGAAATACATTACCACGCTGCCCAATCATTAGCCCTTAGTTTACGTCGATTGTCCATACACTACATACAAAAAAATTACTGTTGTTAGTGGAGCAAAAAAAAAAAAATGTTTCACGGCGGTATTCTTGACGTAATGTAATTTCTTTCGTTAGTTGTGCCTAAAAGGGCGAAATGGAGAAGAAAAAAATAATGAAAGGAGCAGTAATCGCAATTTTATTCTTCTTTGGCGCAATGATGATTGATGAGTTCTAATATTTTTATTGTGTACATTAATTTCTACTTTACCAATTTTTTTCTTTTTCTTTGACAGCAATGATTTAAGTTGTACAATGTACTCAGTGTCAGCACACAATACGAGAATGTTAGTCCCTTCTTAACTAAGGTTCAGCTGCGCTCGGTAGGAGGAGACGATCAAGGTGTAAATTCGAGTAGATACAGTATATTGTTATAATATTGATTTTTGCATGTGACATTTGCTTCAGTTACTAAATGGCTAATGTCCTCTCATGACTGACCCACCTTACTCCGATTCTCGCCTCCAACAGAGCCAGCAGGGGCGTTGTTTGAAATGTATCATATATTCGTATTAATAATAATAACTATAACAAAACATAATAAAATTAGGTAAATATATAAATATATATAAATATATATAATACAATATATTATAATAGTAATATTTGATGATACAAGTCACACATTCACACACACACGAATACATGAAAACTGTGGTAAATACGTGTAACGTACAGACCGATGTGCTACAAATACTAACATTGTGCTGACTGCATGCCCGCAGCAAATGGAATAAATTTTTTCAAAGAAAGAGAACCGTGACGATATGCGACGAGCATATCAAGAATAATATTATTGAATGATTAAGGTTTAATTCATTGAAACAAACGTAAAAAAATATATGTTGTTTTTTAAATAAAAAAGAAAATAAATAAAAAAAAAATATGATGCGAGGGGCAAGTATACAATAAAAAATTTAATTGTACCAAAATATCCATTGCTTATAAATATAATAAATAATAGAGATACAATGCATAAGATTTATTCGGAGCTGTGCTCCCACAGGCCACCGCAAAGACGTGGGATCGTTTTTAAAGTTTCTTACCATTGCATAATAATAATAAACAATAGTAGCTCTTAATAAAATAGATGGTTAACAAATGAGTGACTGCTTGCTCATATTTTCATGAAGTAGCTGAGAAACATCTAACATATTTATCTTATTTTATTTTTCCATCCTTCTTGTGTTAAATATGTTTTGTCTCATCTCATTGTACATTTTATTTACACTTGTACACTGTTTATCTCCACTTCATGAAAATTAATTAAAAAAAAAAAAAAATAAATTGAAATATATATATATATAAATATATATATATATATATATATATAATTATTGTAAATGCTGTAATGTGACTCGAGGAAAACAACACGGATAAATTCATAAGAGTTCTATACGCATAAATAGACACTTTATTAAATGAATGTCTAATTTATTTCTACTCTCTAATTCTTTTTTAATCACTACTTAGTCGAACATCGGTAACATTGTAGATTGCTTAAAGTTTGTCGTGGCCTATGTTTTCTTTATTCCTTTTTTCTCTTCTTTCTCTCTTTGTTAAAGGTGTACAAACATCGTCCTCTTGTGTTGACACTAATAAAGCATTTTGATAATTATTATGTTTGGGGCTAACTTAGCTTTTAGTACAGTTGCAAATATATTACAATAAGAAATTCTAATGATATATTAGTATTTTTTTATATGGTATAAACTGCATTTGTATGACAGCATATAATTAACAGAATCGGATACGAAATATCTGCAAATAAGTACTTCCATTTTTTGCGGCAAAGTGAATATAATCAAAAGATTAGAACAATAGAGATCCTACGGATACAAACGCGAGCTACACTGTGATAGTCTATCGTACGTATTTATCGTTAAAATGCAATCATTAGTGATTATATTAGTTTTCTTTTCTCATGCAGATTACACTTGGAACAACCTCAATATATACGAGTAGTCCGAATTATAGCGGATATAATTTCATTGTAAATATATTTAATAGATATATATATATACTTCAGATACTCATATTAATCATTGTTAGGAACATAACAGCTGTACAGTTGATTTTAGAATGTAAAAAGAGTAACATAAATGAAAGTTGATTAATTTATCCTTGTCATATTAAACATAAGAATGATTAGCTGTTCGTATAATAAATTTAAGTGCATTAATTCAATAAGATTAGTCATTATTTGTATATTTTAAAATAGTTGTTGCTTGATCACATACAAGTATACAAGTAGGATATTCTACTGTAACCAAGTACTTTTGTTTTTAATTTAAATTTAATTACAATTACTATAATTGGTACTACTTAAAAAAAATATTCAAAAAATGTCATTTTTATTTGATTTCTTTATCTTTCGAGGTCAAAAAGGAAAAATTTTCATAAAATCTTTATTTATAGCTGCTTGGAAATTTTTTCAATGTAATAAATGGAGATGTGCAATTTATTCATTTTATTTGTTTAGGTACTCATTAAATAAGTACGTACAGGATAACGAAAAGATGTGTGTTAACCCTGCGAACAAATGGATATATGGACTAATTTATTTTATTTCATAGTGGGTCAACTATGGGTGCTTTGAGGTAGGTTATGAAAATTACTATTCTTATAAAAAACATTATAATTCCTCATCATAAAAAGAATGAATTTACCGGAAGACAAGCTTTCGTTCATTTTGCGGGTGGTGGCGTAAGCGCTCTTATGACGTTTGGAACGCCAAGCGTGCAAAAAGAAAAGTCTAATGAATGATTTTTGTTTACAGTGTACTAATTAACAAAATGATAAGATAAATAAAATGCAAATCAATTTTCTTTTTAATAATTTATCAATTTATCAAATTTAATTAACAGTTCCCTTCTAAAAAGGCAATAGTAATTCATAAACTTGTCAAATTGACAACTCGTTGACAGATACACAAAGTGCATATTCATAATTCTTTCTTAAAATACTAAACGCATTTTCATTTTTTGCAAACTTTTCAACCTTCAATAGATTACAAAAAGTTAGTTAAAATGAACAGGAAAAGTTTGTCAAAAAGCTCAATATTTTAAATTGTTGATATACATAATACATTGTCGATCCATTCATCATTTATGAATGTCTACAATACAAAGGTAAAGGATACATATGTCAAGCGCAGTGTACAGTTTGACAAATTTTAAAGTTTTAATACGTTAATGAAATACATTTTTAAGATGATGTAAGATAAAAATCTTTTCACTTTTAAGCACTAATTGATACATTCGAAATGCATTTGCATCAATATTGCGCCTGCAATATCATATTCTGTAGGTTATAAATATCGACAATTTATCGATTTGACGTTCGATCAAATATTTATCATCATGTTGTCAAGAAAGAATAAAGATTTAAGAACAATTAAAGAAGGAGTTGTTGGGAAATATGTTAAGAAGGAAACTCCTCCTGAAATGCCAAGTAAGCTGTTACTGTTACTTATTCTAGGTATTTAATAAGAAAGAATTGAATAAAAAAACGAGAAACTTTTCTGTTATTTCTTTTTAGTTATTAATGTATGGACCACAGAGCCAAATAGGAGAACAAGAAATCGCAATAATCATCCAACAATTCCAACATCAATGGTAAATACCAATTGTACATACAATATCAAGTTCTGATAAGCAAATAAAAATGAATCTTTATGTAGTCAATCCCACAACAACCCAGTATGGTACAAAAGTTTGGAAACACTAAAACAACAATGAGTGCAGTAGGACTGGGAAGTCATGAGGGGAAGTATACACCTAATAGTTCTGTTCCAGATTTAGCTCAAAGGTAATTATTTGATATAGTTAAAGATTAACTAATGATTTCTTATAACCAGAGAAGTAAGTTAAAACTTGTTCATTCAGATTTGCCAGTCTTTCTGTTAATACTAGTACAAGGGATGGAATGCCATCCCGTACTGCAACTCCAATGTATCATACTGGACTTTCACCTGCTATATCTCATACTTATGTTAATCAATATGCTGGATCGGAGTATCATTTAGATAGGGTCCAAACACCTCAGATGCCTTATAAGCCTTTAGATATCGATTCCGGCTATGAAGACTATAATCATTCAGTATATCATCAAAGTACAGGGTATAACATCATAATTTGTATTTCTATAATTACCATAAATGCATATATTTTTTGGTTTATTTTCATATGTTCAAGATATAGTAGATGCCATTCGGAAAGATCTAGTTCTAGAAACGAACAACAGGAAGAACTTCCTCTACCACCTGGATGGTCTGTAGATTTCACTCTTAGGGGTAGGAAATATTACATAGACCACAATACAAAAACTACTCATTGGTCTCATCCTCTTGAAAAAGAAGGCTTACCTACTGGTTGGGAAAGGATAGAATCACCTGAATATGGTGTATATTATGTTAAGTAAGTATAATATAAATTAGAACGTTAATGTATATTATTTTTAACAAAATATCATTATTTGTTTTTAGCCACATTACACGACAAGCACAATACGAACATCCATGTTATCCCCATGAAATACAAGCGGTACGGGTTGTATCACCTCCGCGTCACACACACTTTCATTCTCACAGTGTTTTAGTTCCAGCTAATCCTTATCTTAACGAAGAAATACCACATTGGTTATATGTATATAGTAGAGCATCGGTAGCATTAGATCGTAAATTACGGTGGGAGCTTTTCCGTTTGCCGGAACTCGACTGTTTTAATGCAATGCTTACTAGATTGTACAAACAAGAACTGGAGGAAGTAGTTATGCGTTACGAGGAATACAGGTATGTTGAAAATATAGTTTTCTAATGAAATGTTCAAAAAGATTTATACAATAACATTTTTATTAGATCTGCTTTGTTATGCGAAATGGAACAAAGATTAAAAGAGTTGAATCCAGAAACTTCAGGAGCAATTGCATTACGTCAGTCTCTTCCTTAAAACTTGGTTAAGTAAATATTTTAATTTTTTGTGTGCTAAGAATGATTTCTCTAATGTGAATGAAAGAAGTGAATAAACATATTTTATTATCTTCATCTGTGAATAACATAAACTTTTTGGAATTTTAAAAAATCTATTTTATTAGTATTCAATAAATTATATACACATTAAATATTCAATTACCACTATGAATTATATTTGCAGCAGCTCTTAATCTTCTTTTTCAACTTTAGGTGTTTCTTGATCTATGAGATCAGTTTCTACTAGTGTTAATCCCTCCATGCGTATGTGTTTTATACTTTGACCATGAGCCAGCTTTTGCATTAATACATTTTCTGAAAAGTATTAAATTATAACAATAACTGCTATAATTAGAAAGCATGAAATGGATCATTAAATATATATATTAGATACTTTGTTCTTCTGGATCTGTTGGTAGCTGACTTACAACTATTGTATAGAACATATACATAAAACAATTCCAACTCAAAAATCCATATACCATTGAAAGATACATTCTTTTTTTAGCAGCATCTTCCACATTTTTTGGTCTAAAGAACCGGTATATGTAACTCAACATTTTTTAATAGTTTACAAAAAACAATAAATATAATTTCCGAAATAAGTAATTATTCGGAGATATAATAAAGCTCGGTCATTCGTTCATAAATTGTCTCATTTAGAAACAATATAATGATATATAAAAAACCTATTAATTTTTAATACAATATAAACAATTTCCTATTAAAACGTTTCATAAGAGATTTATTCGTAAACAGTGACTACAAACCCCAGTCACTGTCATAACTTAGAACGTATGTTGCAAGTTGCAAGGGACCATTAAAGACGGTGTATATCAGTGTTACATATACAAGCAGCATTGGCTACAGATACAAAAATAGTGAACGTGTTTTATGCACGAGGGGTCCCAAATACCCCTGGAGAAAGTAGGTTTGATTCAGTCGCTTCTCCATTAATCTGCATCGGTGATGATATTTCCTTTTTTTTAAGTTTAGGTTGTAAATTAAAGTGTTGTAATGGTTTAATTTGTGTTAAAAACAAGAATTTTTGTAAAATAATTAAAACTTCCTCTAGTGCCGTAAAGGTTTATCTTCAATAGAGATATGTCATGAAGTTGGCAGTAGAAATTTAGGGATATTTTCGGAATTTATCTTGGTAATATTAATTGACGATCACTTTTCAGGAGTGTGCGCCGTGGGTTCATTCGTTCGGCGACAATGGCGGCAGACCTTGAGCAGTTTCAACAGCTTTTACACACACTTCTTAGTACGGATAACGATGCCAGAACACAAGCAGAGGTGCGTATGCCTTTCCCAATTTTTGCATACATGTCTTGTACTTATTAGTTGATCGAAAAACATGAATCTCGTAAAAAAAGGTGTTCCGTTTTTGGAGCACGTTGCCAACGTGTTGTCAGAATTCGCATGTGGAGTCTGTTACCTGATCGCTACTATTAAACAGTGATTCATTGTTTGATATTATTATAAATTACTTTTATACAGTATTAATGCAATTAATTTTAGGATAAGTGAAATTGATAATTGTAATGATTACTGACAAGTGTTTAGAACAACCTAATAAAATCCAAAATGGTGTCGCATGATAGTATGCACTCCGCCAATCTTTAAAATAAAATCTGGAATTACTCCTAGTTCATTATAAATTTCTTGAATACTGTTTAGCATTTATTTATATTTTTCACGTATTACTGTTGTAAATAAAAAAATTAAACAATTTACCTTTAAATGAAACGTCATATATAGCATAACTGCTTAATAAGATTGATAATTTGTGTATTTCACTTTCCCGCCTACACGCAACAGTATTTGGGAGGTTTCCGGCATTTCTGGACCTGCCTTAGTTAGACAGATTTTATACTGATTTTTTCGAATTTTATTCAATTTTCATTGTATTATTCTTCTTAAAATGATCGTTTTTATGTTTATTATATATTTTGTATCCATTACATATGTTATAATAAAATACTAATAATACTCACGTTTATGTGTCATTGTCAAGCACCATGTGCTTTATTTTTTATTTTTAGTACTTGTTAAAATTTTACCATAGATCATTTTTTAAATATTCTAATCTGAATATAATAGCTCGTAATAAATATGTAATTTTTATTGTAATTAATTTCTAAATTATATTTAATATTAATTATTACTGATGATTATTAACAATATGTATGATTCTGGTGTTATTATTCATCTTAATGTTTAATGTTATTGAAAATAAATAAAATTTTATCCTATGCATACCAAATATTTTAGGAGGCATACAACAATCTCCCGGTGGATAGCAAGGTGACGTTTCTGTTGGCCTCATTATGCAATGCTACCCTTACAGAAGAGATGCGTGCTATGGCTGCTGTCTTATTACGTAGACTCTTTTCTTCTGAGTTTATGGATTTTTATCCAAAAGTAATTATATCTTTAATTTATTAGATCTTAATAATTGGTTACTTATACAAATGAAGGAAAGAAAGCAAATGATTCTTGTATTTAAATTTTTATTCATTATAAATGATATTTAGTTGTATGTACATATTAATGATTTCTGTTTTAGATTTTTTATTACAACAATACATTTATTGCATTATTATAATGTTTTTCAGATTCCACCAGAAGCTCAAGTACAGTTGAAAGAACAAATTTTGGTATCTGTTCAAAATGAACAAATCGACACTATTCGACGTAAAGTATGCGAAGTTGCGGCCGAAGTCGCCCGAAATTTAATTGATGAAGATGGTACTAATCAGTGGCCAGAGTTTCTGCAGTTCCTATTTCAATGTGCAAATAGTCCTTCACCAGCACTAAAAGAAAGTGCACTTCGAATGTTCACGTAAGCTTACATTAGTGTTTTAACTGCAGATACAAACGCGACAAAAATATAATTTTAAGTTACATATTTGTTTACATATAGATCCGTCCCCGGTATATTTGGAAATCAACAAGCAAATTATCTAGATCTTATCAAACAAATGTTACAGCAGTCGGTCATGGACTCGGCAAATTACGAGGTAATATAAAATATGTTTCATGCTTGAATATAAAAATATTTTTGTTATTTAATATGGAAGATATGGATACACGAGATGCGTGTAGTTAAGCTTCTCGTCACAAAGTCGTCCTAAAAAAAGTTGCCTTCTGATGACTGTGACTTGTGAAGTTTTAATTTACAGACAGATACGGGGCATACAAAAATTTGTCAACATTTTATCTCTTAGTTCAAAATTAGAACTTAGTATCACAGTGATATAGGGACGATATTGACCCGGTCAACAGATCACATATACCGTCGATACATTGCCGTGATATAATTAGCAACACTGTTTCTGGGTCAACTTGTGATTAATGACTTTTTTCTGTATTGCATGACTTTTCGATTATCCTAAGTAAATTTGGTTCATATCACTCCGAATATACTTCATGCATATTTCATTTTATTATAATAATGTTGCTTGAACTACTGTATAATTACTATAGCAGTAACTTTTGTTGTGTAGGTCAGATTCCAAGCAGTAAGAGCAATTGGAGCTTTTATTACTTTGCACGATAAAGAAGAAAATATTCAAAAACATTTCTCAGAATTACTACCAGCGATTGTACAAGTAATTGCTCAATCAGTAGAAAAACAGGGAGACGATGCTCTGTTAAAAGTTTTAATCGATTTGGCAGAATCAACGCCTAAGTTCTTGAGATTACAATTAGAAACTATAATGGAAATGTGTATGAAAATATTTTCTAACGAAGAGATGGGTGATTCGTGGAGGCAACTATCATTAGAGGTATTAGTAACACTAGCAGAAACCGCTCCAGCGATGGTACGTAAAGTCGGTGGGAAATATATTGCATCCCTTGTTCCGTTGGTATTAAAAATGATGACAGACATAGAAGAAGATGAAAAATGGAGTTTCTCTGATGAGATTGTTGATGATGATAATGACAGTAACAATGTTGTTGCCGAAAGTGCTTTAGACAGATTAGCATGTGGTTTAGGTGGTAAAACAATGTTACCGCAGATTGTACAGAATATTCCTTCAATGTTGAATAACAGTGATTGGAAATACAGGTAAATATATGTTAAGTGTTCTCATGCTATTACATCACAGTAACGTCAGCAATTATATGCTTCGATGCAAATAACTGTGTTATATCTGTGATAGAATAACTTTCAAGTTTTCTCTATTTCTAACTATCGTTCTGATAGTTAGATATCTGAGACCTTGTAAGGGGTTCTTTAATAAGAGAGTTGACAATAATAACCCAGTATTATCGTTGTCATAGTTTCAGAACATACATTTATATTTGTGCATATCTATTAACATCTTAATATAAAATTTTAGTATATAATTATAAAACATTTACACTTAGGCATGCTGCTCTAATGGCAATATCAGCTGTCGGTGAAGGTTGCCATAAACAAATGGAAGCAATATTACCTCAAATCATGGAAGGTGTTATACAGTATTTGCAAGATCCTGTAAGTTTAATTATTCATGTATAATTTAATTTAAAATCCATGAATGGAGTCAGCAGTTATATTTATGGTACGGATATAATAGCGTTACATTCATGGTAGAGTAAATAAAAAGGTGTTGATCTTTATACATGTTATCGTTTTGATAATATGTATTAAAGCACATCCTTTGGCGTTCCTGAGAGTTGGCTGGTTCGCATGAATTAGCCTTAGTATTGGAACGTACAAGATTCACATGAAATGAAATTTTATGTTACATGTTCTTAATGACTGGATTTTTTCTTAGCACCCTCGTGTAAGGTACGCGGCTTGCAATGCAATAGGTCAAATGTCCACTGACTTCGCACCTATATTTGAAAAAAAGTTCCATGACAAAGTTATTCCTGGGTTACTGATGGTTTTGGATGATAATGCAAATCCAAGAGTTCAAGCTCACGCGGGAGCGGCACTCGTGAATTTCAGTGAAGATTGTCCGAAAAATATTCTAACGCCATACCTGGATGCAATTATGGCTAAATTGGAATCGATACTTACTGCTAAATTTCAAGAATTGGTTGAAAAAGGCACTAAACTTGTTTTGGAACAAGTATGTATACGAATTACGTATACTTAATTAAAAATAATACTAAACAGTAGAATAATTATTAATCAATACTTTACAGGTTGTCACAACTATCGCCTCAGTTGCTGATACGTGTGAAGAACAGTTTGTTACATATTATGATAGGTTAATGCCATGTCTAAAATACATTATTCAGAATGCAAATCAACAAGAACACAAGATGTTACGTGGTAAAACAATTGAATGCGTTAGTCTTATAGGACTTGCAGTTGGACCTGAAAAAGTATAATAATGCTATATTTATTTGAATAAATTAAGTATTTCTTTATAAATATTGTACGTAACTAAATGTTTTTGCGATTACATAGTTTATTGCAGACGCCAGTGAAGTTATGGATATGTTGTTAAAAACGCATTCAGAAGGAGATCTTCCAGATGATGATCCACAAACAAGTTATCTTATATCTGCTTGGGCACGAATTTGTAAAATTCTTGGTACATATTTCAAACTTGTATATTTGATTATATTTCTAAATAAAGATGTAACTCAAATTATAATTATATTCTTTAGGAAAACAATTCGAGCAGTATCTACCATTAGTAATGGGCCCAGTTTTACGTACAGCGGCTATGAAACCGGAAGTTGCTTTGCTAGACAATGAAGATATGGAAGGTATAGAAGATCTTGATTGGGAATTCATTTCTCTTGGAGAACAACAGAACTTTGGCATTAAAACAGCTGGTTTAGAAGACAAGGCTTCTGCCTGTGAAATGTTAGTTTGTTATGCGCGAGAATTAAAAGAAGGATTCGCAGATTATGCGGAAGAAGTAGTACGACTAATGGTTCCTATGTTGAAGTTCTATTTTCACGATGGTGTTAGAACAGCAGCCGCTGCAAGTTTGCCATATCTTCTCGACTGTGCAAAAATTAAAGGTTAAGTAATTACGGTATATTATATTATTTTTATTATGAGGTAAAAATATGAGTGTAATATAACAATTCTATTACAGGTCCACAATACCTTGAAGGTATGTGGGCGTACATCTGTCCTGATCTTTTGAAAGCAATTGATACAGAACCCGAGTCTGAAGTTCTGCTTGAATTATTATATTCATTGGCTAAGTGTATTGAAACACTTGGCGCTGGTTGCTTAGGAGCACAACCTATGGCAGAACTTCTGCGCATATTAGATAAATTGCTTAACAAACATTTTGAAAGAGCAGTGGCTCGATTGGAGAAACGTAAAGATGAAGATTATGATGAAGTAAGATTTTACATCAAACGTATGATGTCATACGTATGTACAATATTACAATTATTATTAATTAAAATTACAGGTTGTTGAGGAACAACTAGCCGATGAAGATAACGAAGATGTATATACTTTAAGTAAAATAGGAGATATTTTACATGCTTTGTTTAGTACACACAAGTCTGCATTTTTCCCTTTCTTCGATCAAATCTGTGGACATTTTGTTAAATTGTTAAGTCCTGAAAGGTCTTGGTCAGATCACCAATGGGCTTTATGCGTTTTCGACGACGTTATAGAGTTTGGTGGACCCGAATGTGCAAAATATCAAGAATATTTTCTGCGGCCAATGTTACAGTACGTATCAGATAAATCGGCAGAAGTGAGACAAGCTGCAGCATATGGTTGCGGGGTCTTGGGGCAGTATGGGGGAGAAGCATTTGCTCAAGCATGTGCAGAGGCGTTACCTAGGTTAATGGAAGTTATAAACGATCCAGAATCTAGATCGCCGGAAAATGTCAATCCTACTGAAAATGCTATTTCTGCAGTAACAAAAATTCTTAAGTATAATCATAAAGCAATCAACGTTGATGAAATACTTCCTCATTGGTAAGTTTTTAATTCATAATGTAGTAAATTAATTATTGTTCAATATTTCATTTTTATTTATTTAATTGTAGGCTTTCTTGGCTACCAGTGGTAGAAGATGAAGATGAAGCACCTTACGTTTACGGATATCTGTGTGATTTGATCGAAGCAAATCATGTAGCAGTTTTAGGACCAAATAATGCTAATCTACCTCGACTAATAAGTTACTTTGCAGAAGCACTTTTTAAAGATGCAGTACCTATAGATAATCCTGTCATGGGTAGAATTCTTAGTATTGTTAGACAAATACAGGTATGATAAATGTTAACGTTATGTTTTTGCGCTCTGTGTAATAATAATAATAATTTAATTTGTTTCAGAACAACGAGTCTATGTTCCAGGCATGTATAAATGCATTAACAGCGGATCAACAACAAGCGTTGCATGAGGCACTTAGTGCATAGCCTACTAATTAGCTATTTGCTTTTACCCCAGAACTTTAACACCTTAATATAAAACAACAAAAAAAAAAACATTTGCTTTAATAAAGTTTACGGAGAAATCACAAATTTTAGGTAGCTACATTATACCTATGGAACATGCGCCAGCCTAATTATGAACAGACACAACTGTACGTAATTGATATATCTCGCATATTTGTTGATTGTATTTCATTAATTTGATACAATAGTAATCTCATTTTTTACTATTTGGAATTGTTGCAAATTATATAAAACAAACTTGTGCTTCTCACTACTCGGCGAGTTGTGATATGTTGCACAGAAATCTAGCGATATGAAAATAATTGAGTCATTTGTGAGTTCGCATTGACGAAATTTCTACAATTCGTTCCCATTCGTATCGTTCATAAAAATGATGTACATATACGGGTTTACTTTAACGTAACAAAATTAGTACAAGACTATTTTCCGCCATTGAAAGCCGAACGATGCTAAATTATTATTTTTTTTTTTTTTATATATATATATATAGCTTTGTAAATTGCTTAACGTTTCTAAATTTTATTTCTAAATTTCTTGTAGCATTGCTCTGAGGACATTGGAGAAGTTTTTGTCACTGCGATCTCTTCGTCCCAATTGTCTGTATTTTGAATCAACTTCTTTGGCAGAACGATAAAACTGCAAAAAATAGACTGGAAAAACACCAACTCGTTGCTATCGAACGGTGGCAGAACATATTGTGATTTAGGTATTTTTATTATTAAATTTAGGTGCAGTAAATGTTATTTAATAATAATATCGATAATATTACAGCGTTGAAGTTAGAACTGTATACGAATGCCTTTTACATGAAACGTAATGAACTGCTCTATAAAATTTAAGATTTGGATAAATAACGATGTATAGTATATTAAATTTTCTGTTAACTCTAATTTAACGAGTTGTGTTTTATAAAACAAAAGCAAAAGAAAAGATAAAGAAACATTTTCAGTTTTATATAAAAATTGTATTTAACATTTATGATTCTACAGCTAATTTATATTGACTCATTACGCTTATTTAGCTGTAATTTTTACACTTATTTTGTTATTATGTCATCTACAAATAAAAGTAACAATAAAATTAAGAAATACGACTGAAATGAGCGAAAACGGTGACAATGCTGGGCATTACGTTTCTTCCGATTATTGTGTAATAAAATAACAACGTGAATTAAGAACAGTGATGTTAAAAAAATAATGACTGAACGGAGTAGCGTTACAACTTCCTGATCTTGTTGCTATTTATTTGTAATCAGTAATTACCGATATTTACTATTGCATGCAAGTTCGCAATGCAAAATATATCTCATCATAAAATTTACGGCTACTTGCAACAAAATCCTTAAAAAAAAATTTTTTATCAACATATAAAATATATATATATATATATAGAAATGTGATAGAAATAATTATTGGATATTCATTTGTATATGTATATATATATATATATATATATATATATATATCAAAGTATATAAATACTAAAGATAAGTACATACATGAATGTAATTATTATTGATCTTTGGTAGACACTGCCTCATCAATTATTTTATCAAGACCAAGATAAAAAAAAGTACATAAAGATACTTATGAAACGAATACAAGTAATATGAAGTTGTAAACATTTCATTAAGAACTGCTGAAGGACTGTTTGTGCGATATATTGTGACAAAAAAATGTGAAAACAAAATCAGTGCGAAAAAGTAAAGTTATAATTCGTATAATTATATAGAGATTATTTTAAAGTAATTATTATTTAAAATAAATCTCAGCTTTTTAATTGATTGTCCTACTTCACCTTTAAATATCATATATATCGCGAAAGCGAAATTTTCTAAATACAAAGGGAATAGGTGCTTGAAAATATGATGTGGAAGCTATAATCATCATTACATTCACCTACACCTAATTTGCATATTTTCTTTAAATATCATACACTACTTTATACATAATTAAACTTTAGTTTTGTTATTTATTTCACATGCGTGCATTTAAATATCAATAAGATAAAATATAGTAGTGATAGACATATTTTTATTTACTGGTAACTATTTTAAATTTACTTTCATACAACTAGAACTTAAAGAATTTAAATAATACATTGCATGCTGTTTTAATAAAAGATTACATTTTTCCACTTATTATATGATTAACATAATGTAGAAATATAAATTTTTAATTAATCTGTGCTTTTGATCAGTGGTTTAAATATAAATTAATTGTTTGTTTATAATCTACATCATATATCAGTTCATTTTAAATAAAACTTTTATTATTAATATGTAGAAGAGCCTATCAATCACGTACAAAAATAATAAATAGAAATATTTATATAGATACTCGTTTATATTTGTAGTGCAATTTTATATTATATCGAAAATAAATCCTCAGACGAAACTATCCAATAATAAATAATTAACACGTGGAATTATATTTTAAATGAGAATGCTATTTGTATTTACTAAAAATCTGGACTTTTCAATTATACCGCATAATCATTTACTCATTCAATTTTTATTTAGCTTACAAATAAGCGTCTGTTTCGTTTAGAAGTAAAACAATGCTATTATAAACTTGGAACAATTATTAGTTACAAAGTAAACTTGTATTTTACTATAAACAAGAGGTATAGAACATTATTTTGAATTATGCATATTTGCTTTATGCCGTGATTCAAAACGGTTCTGTCAACATATTAGTAAAGCGAGGGTAAATATATGCAGATTAAGTTGTAAGGGAAATTGTAAACGCATGGAAATTTCCATTAATTTAATTCGTATTAATTCTATAGTTATGAATTTCATATAATATGATCATTTTAATTATATTCACAGTTAATTATTGAAAAAAAGATACTAATTTTTCAAATTACCATTGAAATATAATTTTATATTTTAATGCGAAACGTGTATTAAAATTTTTATCTTAAATACATAGGTATTAAGGCAATTAATCATTACACATTTTTTCTGAATTAAAAATATATGTGCGCATGTGATATTACAAGTATGTGACGTTTCTGATCATCCGATATTACGTCATCAGTATTCCCCCTTTTTGTAACTGGCGCTCGTTCTATCGTGAAACACCTATTCGCATATATTCCGTGTATTTAAACGTATTTTATACATTAAAAGTGATTACTGTATTGTGTAAAATTAATGTTTATTTAATCGTGTTAGCTAAAATTGTAATTATTAACTAATTTACTCCAACAATCAAGAAATCTTAAACAACGTAACTGTATGTTTTAAAACCGTATGTTTTCTTAAACCGTAAAAATAAGGACTACAAATCGTATTCATTCTATTTTCTAATCCACATCTTAGGCGGCAATTTCAAACATTCAGTAATTCATATTGAAAACTATTTGTACGTATGAATAATTTACTCATTCAACGAATTTTCATAATTGTATGCCTTATTTAGGCTTGTACTAAAATTTGAATAATAATATTTATAAGGTTTATATTGTAATTAACAGAATAATCTTAATTACATTGATTTTTCCTTAGAATACCATTTAAAAAAATATAACCAATTATGACAATAAAATTTGGAATACGTAGCTCCTACGAGCTTGTTACGTGACTTCTTTCTTTCAAAGTTAGAATAAATTATAGAAATTCTGGTTGAAAATCATCCGCAGCACGATATTTTGGTACTTTTATTCCCGACAGTTGTGAAAAGAAAACTAGATTCAAATAAAGGTATTGGTACGGCTTCTTGTCCTCGTTCGTAATTCCCGTATTCCTTGAATACACATGTATTTCTTAGTTCGTTAGTTGGGGTTCATAGTACTGTTATTCCGCCCCTGATTGCACATTGAAACGCTTGCAGTGCGCAGAATATCCACGACAAGTGTCGTGGCAGACGTCTGCTGCATCAGTTGTTAAATAGTATGTAATAGTAACATGAAACGTAACATTTTTATAAATGTCTGTACGTATTTTTATTTAACATAAGTTTTTTTCTACAAATTTCGTATCACAACTTGGCAAAATTTACAAGTTCAATAAACTCTTAACGGAACTTCGATTTTTCGTCATATACTATTACTTACTGGTGTAGTTGTGCGATATGAAAAAATAGGGCGTGAAAAGGTTCAATCAATTCACTTGGAATTTATAAAAATTTTAAAATAAAAAAAAAATATATATATATATAATAGACATTACACATGCCAATAAATTATAGAATGCCGGGTGAACAAGTGATTTAGTTGTGCACATTCTTTGTACAATTCAATTGTTAATTACGTTGTATTAATATTGTATTTGTAGTTCACTGTTTTGTGTTACATTTTGTTTCGTGTGTTCTTTTTTCTAACCTTAAAATATAATTTTTGACATGTTAGGTGCTTTGCAGGGGCTAAATGTATGTCAGTAAATTTTTATCAAACAATAACATGTAATAACACCAAACATGATTAATTTACACAAATTTCGGTATATTTTTAATCACTTCTTTGAGATTATGCGGCTATTTACAACTGTTTTGTAATAATAATGATTTGTATTTCTCAAATTGTACTAATGACATTGATCAATAATTTTAAGATAATTTTAAAAGGCCAGGTAAACGTTCGTTAATTACTGTATAGATTATTAATTATGTAAAACAATATTTTGATAAGTAATTCATACATATCTAAAAGTACTTTGAATAAAATTTTAATTTTACATATTTTATTTTTCTAAAATAATATTTCCAGTAGTTAGGAAATATTCTCCAACTTGTTATTAAAGAAACACAATATGAATATGTAGTTTTATAGCTTTCAATAAATTTATAAATTTGCATGCAATTTAAATGAAGTTAACCACAGTATTTTAATAATCGATATATTACATATTTGCTCATGTTAATAACTTGAATTATTACATGTTTTGTAGGGTTTTTATGGATCTGACATTGAAACTCTAAAAAATGTCTAGGAAGCGTGTGAGAGAAGAAATTATGTTGAATTCTACACCATATTCAGATATTCAGAATGGGGAAGATGCATCATGCTCAAAAGAAGATTCTCCCATTTGTCCTGTAAGTATTAATATATATTTTATATAACTTTCATGAATTGTAAAGGAAGACTAGATTTAATATAGCTTTTTGCTTTCATAGTATCTACATTCCTCTATCAGATTTAAATATATTTATAAAGTAAAAATTATAATTTATTCTTGGTAAGTTTGTTTCCTATTTAAATTACACCCAATACATAGTTATTATATTTAATATTAAGTATCATAGTGTAAGCAATGTTATGTATGGTATCTCTATGTGTATTAATTTTATCTTCTAAAGTATTATATTGACTATATACAAAATGTATATACACATTACTATTGCATGGAAGGATTATCTATAATCTGTTAGTGATAGTATATACTTACTATCATATGTAGAAGCAAGAACTCATGATAATGGTATGATGTGATGCAAGATCATGAACATATCTAAATTGATATAATACGTGGATATTCCATTCCTTAAATAGTCTTGTTGGAATGTTTTGCGAGTAATAATATTAACACATGCTCCAATGTATATATTTTAGATAAAGAATTTAGTACAACATAGTTACAAATTTAATCTAAAATAATTAAGATATTATTATTGAAGAAAGTTTGTTTGTTTTTGTTAGAAGAATAAATTAAAATTGTGATAAAAATTTAATATTAAAGCAAATTGACATGTAAATTTATTCCCATTTTTAAAAAGATACATTTTTTTAATAACATTAACAGCTGGTGACAATGACTTGGGGGACCAACAGGAATTCAAATAATGAATCAAGTCAAATTTCACTAAAAAAATATAATAGTGAAATTTCTGTTAACCACAAAGAACTTCCAGTGAGTTTAATTTATTTTTTTTTTTTTATAATTTTTCCACTGCTTAGTACCATACAGTATAATATTTCTATATTTTTTTTATATTAAAAATAAATTTAAACTATTATCTATATTATATGTAAAATACATTAAAATAAAAAATATAAAATACTGAAATAATTTTTTATGTTAGATATAAAATTATAAAAATTAAGTTATATATAAAAAATTTTTCGTTATTAATATAAACAAATATCTATTTATATTAATTTTTAAAATTATGCTTAATACTTATTGTATATATTTCATATAATTTTAGTTATACTATTAATATTTTTCTTGATGGATTTTAGTCAATCTGTAATGAAGCTCCTTTCAGTGATGATCCAGAAGCACTAGCTGAAAGAAATGCATGTGATTATAATATACGCATTACATTGAAAATGGCAAAAAATGGCAAAGGTTAGTTTGAATAGAAGTATCTTCAATATTCTTTACAATTCTTTAACTTCATTTACAATGTTAATATACATGTTTTAGCACCAAGGAGAATCAGGGTATATGCAGATGGTATTTATGATCTATTTCATCAAGGACACGCACGGCAACTTTTACAAGCAAAAAATATTTTCCCTAATGTATACCTTATTGTTGGAGGTAAAAGAAATAAATAGTATTTTCTAAATACGTTACATATACGATTTTCGTAAAATTTATAATTTTTATCGTATTTTAGTCTGTAATGATGAACTAACACACAGTAAAAAAGGCAGAACAGTCATGACAGATACTGAAAGATACGATGCAGTAAGGCATTGTCGTTATGTAGATGAAGTAGTTAGGGATGCACCTTGGGAATTGGATGATGAGTTTCTTACAAAACATAAGGTAAAATTAAATATATACATTTTTTTTTGCGATATACTTATAGAGCGTTAACTGTCTGATGTTTAATTTGATAGATTGACTTTGTTGCTCATGATGATATACCCTATATGACAGATGACAGCACAGACGTTTATGCAAGTTTGAAAGCTAAGGGTATGTTTGTGGCTACTCAAAGGACAGAAGGAGTATCAACATCAGATATTGTAGCAAGAATAGTCAAAGATTATGATATATATGTAAGAAGAAATCTTGCACGAGGTTACAGTGCCAAAGAGCTCAATGTTTCTTTTCTCAGTGTAAGTCCATATTTTTTAAATATAATATATGGTCACACTTTATATCACATAATGTGCTATTATAGGAAAAGAAATTCCGTTTACAAAATAAATTTGATGATTTGAAAGATAAGGGTAAACGAGTTATGGAGAACATTGGTGAAAAACGTATGGACATAATTAGTAAATGGGAAGAAAAATCTCGAGACTTTATAGATGCTTTTCTTCTACTGTTTGGAAGAGAAGGCAGATTGGTGGGTAGCATTTATGGAGGAATAATTTTGTTAATTATTTTATATTCAATGTTAGTGGTACATTGCAAAATATGCATTACAAGAGAATAAACAATAGTTTAATTATTTGATATGCACGGTTACTCTTTCTACCTTAAATCAGTAACTTTTTTAATAAAACATGTTTATAGATAAAAATAAAGGTTTTATTTTAAAGATTGTTTTTAAAAAATAATTTGTTACTTGTAGTTTTTTGTTTCGTATGTGTTTTGTTACAAATATTGTATTGCATATTTATTGACGATGATAATATAAAAATGTAAACAGAAAATTTGAATTTGAAATATATTCTAATTCTTTTTATTCCCAGTCGACAATTTGGAATGAAAGTAAAGGTCGTTTAATGCAAGCACTATCTCCTCCAGCAAGTCCCAAAAGAGATGGCAGTCCAAATGGGAGTAATAGCAGCAATAATGATGAAGATCAGACAAGGTACATCACAGCATTTGAGTCCATTGACTAACATGCAACACCACTTCATTCTGTACTGCTTCTATATGAAAACCTTCAATACTTCACACCACCCATTTGCAGCATGTTATGTTAGTATATAACCCCACTGTTTTAATACAATAATTTTAAGCAATTAATACACTATTTAACCAATGCTTGTTATTAAAGTTGCATCTAATTTTCCTTATTCCTTACAAATACTAATATTTGTTTAAATAGAATATAAATATGTGGAAATGCTACGTATTTATATTACATTTTAATGTATATAATTAATATGTTCTGCTTTACAGTCCACCACCGCAAAAGACTGGTCGTTATGAATGTTCACGGAATAATTATTATTTGAGTGATGACTATAGCGATGACGAAGAGGAAAACTTACACTCTAAATGATAACCCGTGTTGTCACAATCGTATTCTTCATTCTGACCAAAAATGTCGTGCAATCTCTTTAAAAATGTTTAAAGATATTTTCATACAGCTATGTGATTTGCTGATATGGATTTTAATGCTGTGCTTGATAGTCTTTCTATGGTATGATTTCATACTATATACAATATAAAATTATTATCTGTTATGGCATAGAAATTGAATCCGATTATGGATTATTATATACAAATTAATATATGTATTATGCATGAATTACATACAGAAATCACATAGATTATTTAAAACATCATCTGCAACTATTCTCGGGAGTTTCTTCATTATCATTATTTGCATTCTTAATAATAAGTTCCTATGTTTTGAAAGATACTTCATTATTCAATTTCGATTTCATACTTCATTACATGAATTTACAATAGTATGGAGGTACTTTTTCATACTTTATACAGAAAAATTTGTTTCGTATGTTCATTTGATGATTTTCAATAATAATCAATTATTTTATTCCTAATTTTATATAACATTTTTTACAAGTTACCTCATAAATAATCGTTTAAATGTTACATATATATAGATATATTGCAAGCAATATTTTTTGTTGCAGTAAGTATTAAGTTATGTTATAACTTATTACTGATGTAATCAATGGTACCAAAATGTAAAGTAGCGAAAAATTCGTCGAATATTATATAAATTTTATTTAAACGTACCAAGGAGATTACAAAAGTGAATAGCACAGAACAAATTTAAATGTATTATTTTACAGATGATTAGCTTAGTTATGCATTATTTATTTTAAAAAACAAATTCACCCGTTTTTAGCTTTCAGTGTTATCTTTTGAGAAAATAATTATTCGAGCAGCAAATTAATAATAACTTATTTTTATCATTAGATAATTGTGTGTAGGAAGATATTAATAGAATTCGATTGATAAAAATTAATCAAAATCAATTAAATAAGCATTATAAGGTGATATCAATATAGAAATCGTGTTTTTAAATATGGTGCTTTTATTTAAAAAATATGCAGATATGATAACCCTGAAATGGTACAACCATTTTTGTACTTTTAAATCATAACATAGTTTTATAATAGCATATTTATCAAGTATGTGAATGAAATATTTTTTAATACATAGGTAAATGTATAATAAAGATTATTTATTCTTATGTTCAATATGTAGTATCCAAAATAATGTAATTTTTCACATAAATTGTCTACTCCGTTTATAGTTCTAAGGCTAAGGCTAAAATTAGGAGAATTTTAGATTTAAATCCAAAAATGAAACTAACATGAAAGACCTGTAAAAAATGTGTATAGATTTATATACATTGATATGCTTTTGTTTCTTAAAAACGTACCGATGGTGCCTGAGTTTGAGATTTATTTAAATACATCACAAAATGGTATATTTCTTTAAAGCATGCAAAATTTTAAATACATTAATATTTGCTTCCTAAAAAAAGCTGGCACATAACTTAATAGCATATAATAATATATCGTGTATATTTGATGATTAGACAGAAAGTTGTTCTGTAATTAACAATCTCAAATAATATAAAATTATGTTCCGAGATTCTAAACCAAAATATTTACATATTCATTATCAAAGATTTTAATCTCTACTTAAATGTAAACATGAAATAGAATAATGTTCCGTTTTATTTATATAAGAAATTAAAAAATAAAAATTGTTCGATGAAATCGTATAAATTATTTATACAAGTCAAATAACATTAGCAATTATATGTTAAGTATCAATATCGTGTATGAATGTATTTATGAATTGGCGCGATTTTAGTTATAATTTGTAAAAAATTAAAACGCGAATAAAAATTAACGAAGTCAATTTGCAAATGTTTTCATAAATAATTTATTTCGTTTTGAATGGAAAACAATAACTCATTTAAAATATTAATATAAATTTTATTTAAAATTCAACAGCATTAATATAAAACTTCATTTGTAATGTTTATTTAAAAATTAATTATTTAGTATTTTAAGAATTTAAGTTGTAAACAGAAAAAACATGGCGCATATTCAATGTTACCAAATATTTAAGTACTAAGCACTAAAAAGCTCAAATACTAAATCTTATGTAAGTTTCTTTATTTATAATTTTAATATAATTCTTTTATTTATATATTTGTTGGTGTAGAAATATAATTTGCAACAGTTGTCATTTATGTAATTCGAAGATATAGTGAAAAAATGGTTGGCATCTTGTGACGTAAAAAACACTATACAGATATATGATATTAGCGATAACTTCATCTCAATAGTGATGTTAACGGCGCGTGTGATCTGTCGCTGTCATATATTACTTATTGGTTTTCAATATTTCAAATCAATAAATATCATTAAAATACTATTTCTTATAGTAAGCCATTTTCTCTTTATATATCTTTTAATTCTGTGCACATTATATTTCCATACGAAAATTTATCATAGTGTTATACAAATATTTAATTTGAACTTATCAATTTCTTTGTAAACGATAAAACGAATTGTTCACACCAATCTGAAGTGAGTGAAATAATTGCGTATTAGCGATATAGTTAAAAACGGAGCAAAATTAGCAATCAACAGATAGTAAAAGTGAGAGTTCTGAATACAAAAAGACGAAAAAAATTTTTAAATTACGTTATTGTGAATAATTACGTCTTCGCACAACTCCATGACAGTCATGTCAACCTCGGTTGAATGACTATGGACCACACGGATGTTGTGTTCATAATGGATTTTAAATAAATGCCGACGATAAGTGCCTTTCAGTGCCAACAGCAAAGCATATATATGTGAACATATAGCACACACGCACACAGATGCTGAAGAATTCCGTGTACTGTAAGATCCGTGAAAAAAAGTACACCTGAAAGACCTGTTTAGGGTTTGAGCTTCAGTTTTGTCATCATTATTTGGGGGTGCCATACGTTGCGCTATCGTACTCCACGGTTTTCCCTTATTTTTCTGAATTCTTTTTCTCGCTGGATTCGCCTGTAGGAGGCGCTTCCAATAATCAGTACGAAGAAGAGCGTACGAGCAGAACGATGTTGTAACTAACGGCCAAAATGGAAGAGCAAAGCGTTCATAGCAGTATCAGTGATATAAATAGTGAAGAAACAGTTAGAAATGAACGTAAGTCCGCCGATACTTTCATTTTTAATATCATCCTTGGGAATTTACGTATGTTATTAATTGATGTCTAGACGGAGAGCACCTGTGGTAACTAACCCTACCTCACTCATTATCAAAACTCACGCGACAATGTTAGTGTCTTATATCTGTCACTCGCCGTGATCCGCAGATAAATCACGACATAATATTCCTTATTTTTGTAGTATATTTTCGTGCAACGTTCTGAATTGACCATTAAAGGAATGTCAGTGGTTCCTTATAAAAATTTGTCCTTGACTTATTCCACAAAATTACGTCAGAAATGTACAATTTGTCATTTCAAAATATTAGTACAAGTTTTCTTATTATTCGTTGTATACGTATTTGTTTTGAACCGATAATACGTTTCGTATTTGTTCTTTAGTTAAGTTAGTTTTCTATACATATAAACAAATTACTGTTAATTGAAAATATATAATTTGTTATGAATTATTTTATTTGAAATGCGACATGATTTTTTATAAAATATTCCGTTTATTGTAACATTATCTTTATTATGTATTTATGTAACTATTTTGTAGACAAAATATTTCAATACATTTGTCAAATTTTCGTTATTAATTAATAAGTAACTATTAAATGTATACAGATTTTATTTTCTTTCATGTATCAGTATAATTGTAAAAAATTTTTAACAAATCATTGAAAAATATCACTAAATTTTCATTAGTAGATAATTCATTAATAATTTCAATGATTAATTGTTAGGTAAACAGAAAATTTCTGTTGGTATAAATTTTGAAAAAAAGAAATGTTGACATTTTTATGAGTAATTAAAGCATTTTAGAGTGAGGTCATTTGAAATATCACTAAACTTGTTATTAATCAGTGACTCATTAATAAATAAACAGAAATTGTATTTTCAATATCTTCTATCCATACATCTGAAATTTATGTTAGGTTTGTCATTATTTATATATGCTTATTTATGGGGTATTTAAGATATAAAAGAGAAAGGAATAGGGGAGGATTGTTTGGTACCTATTATGTGAAATGAGATTAGGCCTGGAACAATAGATGTTTACTGCACTTTGTGCCTCTGAATGTAAAAGGATTACCTTTACTGTCAACTTCTATGTATTTATTGTATTCATGAATCATCATTCTAAAATTGTCATTCTTTTCAACTGTGGTTATTGTTTGAATAATTAGTGGTTAATTTGTGGTTTTGATAATTTATAGGGTATATATTACTATTAATGTCTCATCCTTTATTCTTTTGTCAGTCACTTTTTAAATTTTTATAAAGAATTATTTATAATAACAATAATAAATCATAGTTATTTGAATTTTATTAATTTATTGAAAATAAAAATATTTATATTAAGTAAAAATGTTATTTACATTTTTGTTAATGATGTTATCTAATAAAAATTGTTTTTCTTTTAATTTCAGATGTGATTATACCGCGTAAGAAAAGGATATGTTTAATTGGTGCAGCTGGTGATGATCCTGCACTTGGTGCAGCTGCTCAGCAGTTTAACGTACCTGTTCTCAAATCAGAAACTGGTTTAGAATATGTAGAAGATACAGCATATTGTACTTATTTTATATTAAAAAAGTTTGAGGGACCTGAATATGATGCTCTTCATAAAAGTGCTCATAGGTTCGTCGTGTCTCTTTTCATATATTAATTTTCTTAAAGATAATAAAAAAGCTTTGATTTTTGGTTATATTGTAGAATTTTGGGACCGACGGCACTTCTGCAATTGGCAGAAAGAAAGGACTCATTACCTAGTATTAATAGACCAATGTATACACAAGCTATGGTAGGCACAGTAGTAGTGTTTACTGGATTCAGGAAAAAAGATGAATTGGTATGTCTCAAATTATTACTTCATAATATATGATACTATAATTTTTAATATATTTGTTATATTAATGATTGATATTATAGACTAAACTGATCAACATGATTCACAATATGGGTGGAAGTATTAGAAAAGAAATGGGTGCTAAGGTGACGCATCTCATTGCCAACTGTTGTGGTGGAGATAAGTATCGGTATGCTGTTACATTTAGGGTCCCTATTATGTCAATGGAGTGGGTAATAGCACTATGGAATGCCAAAGACGATATTTCCAATTACGGAAATAATGAAGAATTGGTAATAATCTGAATAATAATAACAACATAAAAGCTACACAATCATCTTTTATTTAATTTTTATTCATATCATCTAAGTCTTTACTAAAGAAAATGGAAGAGTGTATAGAATTAAAAAATTTTACATTTAATGTGCAGAATTATTATTTTTACACAGATTACAACCTATAAACTAAAACCATTTTTTGGTGCAAAAGTATGTTTTTTTGGTTTCCCTGAAGAGGAAAAGCGTCATATGTGTGAAGTTTTACAACAACAAGGCGGTGAATCTACAGAAATTGATGATCCTAATTGTACACATGTGGTAAGCTTATCAAACATACTCAATAACCAATGAATTTTATACACAGCATACAACATAAACATTTGATACACAAAGAACACTACATTCCTTAGGTAACAGATTTAGGAAGTCATCAATACAAGAAATCAAGCAGTGCTTTTGATATGCTACCATCTACTAAAAATCCTAATTACACTCCAAACTATATGGAAACAAAACCATTTTCCTTTACTTTCTATAACCCATACACAAATACTATACCTAATATGAAAAAAGTAAATCCTTTATATATCTGCAACAATAGCCACATTAATTTAATAAACAAGCAAAATAGTAGTCATCTTCCATTTAACTTTTGTCCTTGCATTCATCAGTATTTAGAATGTAAAGAAAACAGATGCAATCATTCTGTACCAGATGATATCAGTCAGGATTCAGCGATCTGTATAGATGATAATTTAAACGATTATCTAAGTATTCCAGATGAATCTTACAATACGTCTAAATCATCAATATTACGAACTGATTCTGGTATCGATATGTCTACAAAGTATTCTAGTATGACATCAACAAATGATTTAAGTGCATCGAAACAAACTAATTTTCTTGCTCCATCCACTATGTTTCCATATTCATTAGACTACAGTAACAAAAGAACTGGAAACATTGTGCCAGATGTTATTTCAAACGAGAACAGTGATAATGGTAACGCATATACTCGATCAGGGTTACATAATATTAAGTCATCTACATTGTGCAAGAAAAGAGTTACTAGATACATAAATAATCACTGTTCTAATAGTAAAGCTCATTTATTAAAATTTTGCAAGAATACACAATGTCCACATAGTTCTATTTTTCTTAACAAGAAAATTACAACCCCTAGGAGATATATTAAGTGGAGTAAAGCTAAGTCTTGTATCTCCATTCGTAAAATCACTTCACCAGATAAATTCAAATTTAAGAGAATACATTCTCAACCAAATTTATTAAGACAGTATGACTCAGAATTGAACGATTCTCTTCTGCATAATTCACCTACAAGAATGAGAAGAAACAATTTTTTGAATACCTGTAAACTGAATTCATCTATTTTATCAAAGTTTAATCGTTTAAATTTTTCTCCGATACTTAAACAATACGTTGTGGTTAGTCCATGTCACCAAATTCCAGAAATTCATCAAAGGCAAAAGTATACTCCTTTACCTAGTCCTCTTCCTGTACATGCTAAGGTAGCAGAATTATCAAAGCCTAAACTTGGTGCGAGAAATATTTTTGCATCAGATGGAAAATACTCAAATGTTTCTTCTAAACTTTGCCCTTTGAAGGGCGATCGTTTGAAATCGGAGAAACAGGAGGACAAAACATTATCTTTGGTACTTTTACTTTTTTTTTTAAACATTAGATCATTATGTAGATTGTGAAAACAATCAGTAGTTTATTTGGTTAATTGTTGAGTTGTAAGCAAAGAGAAATGTATTGTCAGAATGGGTACAAATGTAGAGATTATTAATGATAAATTATTTGTCTGTTTTCACTGTGATTTAATGTTAATATAAATACATGAGATTGTGTCCTTTTTACCTTGTAACGTTGTATATTTATATAATTAGTATTTCATATATTATAACTTACATAGCATACTCTACGATTATGGATTTTATGTTATAACATTGGAAAGGGAAATAACAAAATTTTGTATGTTGTATGTTTCAATATATATCTATTGTATTCGTCCCAATTATTAAAAAAGATACACATTATTACATACTAACTAATTATTATTATTTTAGGTTGTGGATGAATCAAATGTAAGTGCATTACCGGATTTAGCTTCTGTAAGAGCTCACATTGTAAAAGCTGAATGGTTTTGGACATCTGTGCAAAACGAAGGTGCTGCTGACGAGAAGGAATATTTATTTGAGGATGTAAGTTTAATAACATTATTATATAAGTATCTTCGTCTAATGGTTTATTTTATGTCTAGTATTTAGAATCCGTTCTATCGCCAACTGTAGCAGCAAGACGTGATAGTCAGCAAGCTGTTACCCCAAGCACAGCATCCACGAGACGGAAACGTAAACGCTTAGCAGATACTTTATCTAGTCTGGTTCAGAATGGTACAGATTCACCAGCATTGCATAAGAGACGATCTAGTATCAGTGATGCAGGGCATTTAAGTGTTAGTGGAAGTTTCCTGGACTGTACAACAAGTCCAGAGAAGCCACTACTTGATGGTTAGTTACTTTTAACATTTACACATTTCCTTTTTTTCTTATAATTTATATCTACAATGTTTAAGATTGTTATTTAACTATTATTCTGTGAAACGTTTTGCTGCTTTTTTAACTATCCTGCAACATCTTCCCTTCCTTTGTGGTTCATTTATTTTTTTAATTTAAAATATTACATTCCATATCTTTTTATTTTATTTAACATGCCCTAACAATTGTATAAGTTTGATAATAACATGTGATATGAACCATACGAAGGGGAAGATAATATAAAATTGAATTAATAATAATTGTCAGATATTCCAGAAGTGGAAGCTGTTAATACGGACAACGCTAGGAAAAATTTATCACCGCGTCATCAAGTTTTCTTAGAATTAGTACAAACAGAGTCAAATTATGTTGGAATTCTTAGTACAATAATGACGGTAATATATTGATGTATTACATCAAATAACGATATAATGTATTTGTATAATGCAATATTTATTTGCTTTCAGCTGTTTAAATCACCGCTGGAAGATCTCATAGATACAAGTGGCGAATTATTAAATGGTACAGAAGCTAAAATTATATTTGGAAATTTTCCACCCATTTATGAGGTTCATAAAAAAATGTTAGAAGAATTGAGATACAGTGCCACTCATTGGATGGAGGATATAAGTATAGGTAATATATTTCTGAAGTTCGCACCTGACCTAGTCAAGGCGTATCCACCATATGTCAATTTCTTCGAAAATACAAAGGAGATGCTCGATCAGTGTGATCAAAATAAATCGCGATTTCACGCTTTTCTGAAAGTTTGTCAGACTAAACCAGAATGTGGCAGACAAAGCTTAAAGGAATTACTGATTAAACCGGTACAAAGATTGCCCAGTATTAGTTTATTACTAAACGGTAAATTTATTAATTTTAATTATTCAATGAATTCTTATAATTAACTACGGATAACTAATATTTCTAATATTTCTATATTACAGATATTCTTAAACACACCAGTAAAAATAATCCAGATCATAGTGCATTGGAATTATCCATTAGCAGTATTAAAGAAGTCATGACGTATATAAATGAAGATAAAAGAAAAACCGAAGGCCAGTTAGTTATGTTCGACATTTTCAATGAAATTGACAACTGTCCACCGCATTTAGTTTCATCACATCGATCATTCATTGGTAAATGCGACGTGATGGAACTTAGTGAGGGTCTAAGTGGGCGTGGCGATCATTTAGTTCTATTCCTGTTTACTGATACTCTTGAAATATGCAAGAAAAGGTCGAAAGCTTTTAATTCATTAAAGAGTCCGAATACAGCAAATGGATTGCACACGACTAAATTAAGTCAGGGAAAGCCGTATAAACATATCAAAATGTTATCACTTAGTACGATAAAAAAGGTTGTGGATATAAAAGAAACTGATGGTAAGTTCTTAAACTGAGGTGTTGTTAATATTTTCCATTTTTTAATTTTAACTTTATTGTAGTGATATTTCTTATAATAGTACTTACCGTGGAACCTCGATATTTTCCTGCTAGATAATTTCCGGTTAGGAACGCCTCTTGCACACACATATTCCCTCGCGCGTACATAAACGAAGTGTGAAGAAAGCATCGGTAAAGTGACATTGCAACGCCACCCTAATTTCTTGCTCCGCGCCTGGAGCCCTTGGCGCGGAAAATGTCGAGATTCTATTTCAATAAGCATTGTATATACAACGTTTAATAATGTTTCTGAACCCTTTTGTATATTTACATTTATAAGAAATCTTATATTTATATGTGTGTTGAAAATGTTTCTGACATGAAATATGTACTATGCATGCTTGTAGAATGCCATAAAGTATTTGCTTTAATGGTGAGAAGTAATCAAGAATTAAAAGAGAAATTGTTTTCGTTTACAATCACTGATGAGGAAGTAAACAAGACAAATTATTTACGAACCTTATGCAGGCAAATGGCTAATACAGTATGTAAACCTGATGCGGTAAGTTACATTGCACGAAACAATGAATTTTAGTAGTTTAGTTTTAGTCTGTTTTCTCATTATCACTATGTAAATTTTTTTATTTTTTAGGATACGTTCTTGATAAGTTTAGACTCGCATCAACTTGAAATTGACACAAGTGATGTAGCATTGGGAACATTAAGTAAAGCATTTAAGTAAGTAGAAAAACTAATCTATATTCGTTGTATAATTTTAATATTCGAAGTAATTATATTTCTCTTGTAACTGTAAGTAAGTTTTTTTTGTAATTTAAAACACCATATCCATGACTTAAAAATTATATTATCATGTACATAATACTTACAGTTTTTCTAGAGAAATATTTTTAGAAGTATAATTTTCGTATATAAAACGGATAAATGATTAGTTAGTATATCTATTCTTTTAGTATAGTTTAACTTCGCTGTATTATTACTAAAGTTTGTTAGGCTGTAGGTTTTTTAGCTTGTTCATAGAATGTATGTATTATAAACAGGGATTGAACTACTACAGTGATTTTCGTTTTTAAGGACGAAAAATCAAAACTATTGAACAAGATTCTGATTTCTGTTCTAGTGTTGGTTCTAATGTCGATTCCATAACAGTTCATAATAATACTTTACCTATCTTAATACTAACAATATTGTTCTAATATTTTGTCTTAACACAATTTTAATACAAATGTAATATTAATCTGATACTAATTTAATTGATTATTCTAATGTAGAAAAATAAAGTAAGGTAGTCAATATGATATAGCAAAACGCCACTTTTAAGATTTACTTGACACAGTTTATTCTGGTTCGCTTGAAATGATCTTAAATTCTAGAAATCTCAAGAGGGTCTTTGCCTTTTAACTGTCTATTACTATTGTAGGCGTTGTAGGTATTAGTATTACTGTAGGTTACAGGGGAATACTTTTTATAATTTTACCTGACTTTATCAGAATTTATCTGTTACTATTAAAACCCATATGAAACTGTTACAAAATCGTTTTTAGAACTGATATTGAACTGTTTTGGAACTATAACTGGGACCATATGAGCAAGTATTTTTTCTTACTGATAACAATTGTAAAATTATTTAATTTCTTATAACTGTTTTAAATAGAATCTGAAAAACTGTTTCAATCCCTGATTAAAAATTGTAAGATCATTGCACTTTTAGCACAAATATTAAATAGGGAAATAAAAAAAAAAGGAAGATTAATTTGTATAAGATATAGTATGCATATTTGCGAAGGAAAAAGTTATTAGATATTTTAAACCGTTTTTCTCCTGTATTGCATGTTAACAAAAAATAATGGGGCGACGACTCGTTTGGTTGCAGGAGCCTATTTCATAATTTTTACCTGGAGTATATGGACCCGTATGTGTTCCTACTCAATAGCATGTGTGAAACCACGTTACATGTCCCACTACCGTCAGTTTTCGCACCAGGCTGATTACATTTTTTTTTTACTCGCTTTGGTCCTTTATTCCTTGCTTATTTGAATCAATCAGTTTCAGTTTTTTATGATGAAATTTATAGAATTATATTGCTCCGCGAAAATAGTTTGACCAGTTCAAGCATATCAGCCTGTTTAAGATCATTAACATCAATTGATTGAAAGATTTTATATATACATATATATACATTGAAAATATTGAAAATTTTAACACATATCTTCATAATAATTTACATGACTAATATATTTCAATCATTGGTGTTCTTATTAATAAATGACAAAAGATTTAGTAATTATCTTTAAAAATCTGTATTTCTGGAATTATAAATTCTTTTTATATACATATATTCTTCCATTTATAACATAGTCTTGTAGTATCTATAGTCTGGCATGAAAAGATTCCAAAATTATTGCTAAACTACAATTCACCTTTTGCATGCATATTAAAATTGTGGTATAATTTTTACTTGAACTGGTTTATTAAGGTTTGGGGTTTGCTACATCCCTTGATTTGCTAGAAAATTTATTTTCCCTCTGTTCAGTGGCATGTTCCTATAAATTATTTTGCAACATGTTATTTGATAAATTCGTTTATTCAAACATAATAATTATATCGATCAGGGAAAATAAAATTTCAATAAATGCTTCAGTTCTATTTCTATATGGAAACTAAAGTTTAAATAAATCTGCAATAAATGTTTTTCTTCAGGTTTGCTTCTCGTACAAGGATGAAAGTCGGCAGAGCGTTTAGTTTTAATAAAACTCCAAGCAAGTTGAAGAGAGCAATGTCAACAATGATGTCACCATTTGGATCAACTAATAGTCTTACACCAGCGAGTCAACAGCTTGCACAGATGCGACTTGCTAGTTGCAATAACATTAACGTTAGTTGACAATTTATTATCGCATGAATTTTTTTTCTTTAGTATATGCTTATACTTTTTTTTCCATTTCTCCTCATTTACTTTCATTTCACGACAGGAGATTGTCTTCTCTTAAAATAGCTTTTAATTTCTCCATCTAATTTTTGCTTGCTGTAACTTTCATTTTGCTTTTAATTAACTACCTTTTCTTATCTTGGCCATTTTACTCTTTCTACTAGGATCTATTTAAAGATCATGGTTATGGAACCATGAGAATATTATTGCTTTTGTACATATTTTGATGTTCTTGATATTGTATCTTTACAGATTTTCAAACGTTGATTAAGATATTTATCTGTTTCTTTTTTTACTGTGTTCGCTTTTTCTTCAAAAGATTAATTTATTGTATATTAATTATTACATATTGTTCTTTTTTTATATACATTTTAATATATTATTCTGCTTAATTTGTTATTCTACGAGTTACATTAATTTATCCATAGTGTATGTCGATCTTGTCCTTTTTGCTATGTTTCTTTCGATACAAGATTAATCATACAGTTCTATGTTTATGCTGCTGTAGCGTTAATGAATACATTTTCATTTTCTATCACGTAAGTATAATATAGCACGTTTATCTTAACAAACATTTGTTGAATAATTCAGTGCTAAACAGTTCATTAATATTCATTTTATAATATGTAAAGAACAGTAATTTAGTTTCTGAAAATTTCCTCTTGTGAAAAGGAGTAGAGAGGAGGATAAAATAGAATCATATTTTTTCAATAGATGACATTGATTTTAGGAAAATGACGTCACACAGTGTTTCGACTGGATCAAAATACTTCGCGTCACAAATTAAATACAGAACTTTAAATTTATCTTGTTAATAATTAGGGCGATACTTTCAGAAGTAGATTCTACAAATGTTAAAACGTTGATATTTTTATAAAGTTAACTCGCCCCCTTATAAAGTTGTTTTGTAATAGCAAACTTTTAAAAAATTTTTTAATTTTTGTTTTCATTTATAAACTCAAGGCTGGATCCCTTTTTGTTATTTTCTTACTTTTCTTTACGTTACTTTTTTGTAAAATATATTTGCACTGAGAAAAACCACATGTATAAGCATTTTTTTCTTCAATACACCTATGAACTTGCATGGTACATTAGTTGTTCTTTCTGTTCTTTGCTAGCAAACTAAATGTTACTTGTGTGTCTTAAGTGATTTTGTTTGTGTATATATGAGTAGGATAAATAGATATTCGTGTATCTTTCCAGGAGCTGGGTAATGGTGGTTCAGGCTCGCCATCTAGAGATGATGTTCTAGTAGCACCTATGTCGGTTCAACCGACACGAAAGGCCAAATGCAGTTCCCTCAGTATGGCTTCATTAAGAAGGTTGTAATTAGTATATTAGAAGCTACCATTTTTTTCTCATTTGCTGTTGTTGCGTAACCACATTTGGTCAATTCTTCCATTATTCATGTGCCTTAAACCTTTTTCATCATTTTGTGTTTATTGTTTCATCAAAGGCAGCATTTACAATACATGTAAGATCCATATACGTAACAAATACATCTCACATGTTGGTAAATATGTACCAATATGTTCCTGTGTAAAATTTTAAACGATTATACAAAGACTGGTATAAAAATTCTAGTTGCAAGTATATTTAGTAATAATATAAAATTTATTATTACTGTACTTAGAAGAAATTCATTGCTTTGGAAAAGCTTGGATGAAAATTGACGATTGATTCGTTGTAACGTGTTATGGATTATTGATCAAAAAGAATACTCATTTTGATTGAAGAGAGCTGATAATAACATATGAAATTTGCAAATGCACTGTTGTATTAATAATTACTTTCAGTTGAAGGTATAATGTCGCTTGTTAGTATAGTTCGTATGTGTATAATTTTGTGAAAAAAGAAATTCACCTATACGGTTTCTTATAGTTTGTGTTATATCAAAAGTTTACAATTGTTTTCCCTTTTGAAATTAATACTATTCATAAGTACCTAATTTCAATACTATCACAGTAACACTACAAATTGTATCTAATTAGTGCCTATAGTATTAATTAGAATATTAACAAATGACAAAAATTAATTTAATACTTAGCTTCTAACTAATGCATATTTATTTAATTCTCTTAGACTTTGATTCTTTACATTAGTATATTTCAAGACAAGCTTGCTTGCTACTCTTTCGGATGTATCATATTAAAATTTACTCTTAATATCTTTATTATCATCAATATTTATTTTATATAAGTCTCTTCACCAACTCTGTTTATATTACATTTGTAAATTAATTTATTGCTAAAGTCAATGCAAGGTATGAAATTGAAAGTGTACTTGATTTTTATATGTGTATGAGTTGGTGCAATTATTTTCATTTTATGGGTTCTTATAGTATTTTTCACGTGACTTTGTTTATCCTGCAGAAATTGTTCGGAGGAAGTCATGCAGGACAAATCCGATCTTTGAAGTACAACGCATGCATACCTATACTGTATCATTTTCTTTGGTGTCAATGAGAGATTTATGTGAAAGTAGAAAATTTTATGAACGTTAATGGGAAGAGTATGTTTGCAACACTCCCTAAATGAATGAAACTGTAAAAGGTACTTATGTGTAAAGGCCAGAAAACATATTTTCAAGTGAAATTCAAAATTTGTATTAGCCATGTGCCAATAGAACCACACAGATTATTGTAAAGAAAATGTACATTGTCAGTTTCATTTTAAGCAACTGCAATTGCATATTAACGATGTACCGTATTTAATACCGTATTGAACGTTAATTTATATAAATTCGAACTTGTCTCAGGAAGGCAAATGAAATTGAACTTTTAAAGAACAAGAAAAGATATTAACGTTTCCAGTGTTCTACATCTTTTATAAGAAATGAAAATATGTACAATGAAATTTGTGCCATTTTATCTTATCCTATGACAAATATGTTTAGAACATACGACAATGAACACAATTTATGGCTCTCAATAACGAAAGAAGTAATTACTTAATGTTAATTTCAGAAATTAACATTAACTATATATTTCTTATCCAAGCTTTAATTCAACTGCCATGGTTTTTATCATTGCGGTTTTAATTCATACATGTAAATTGCAATAACTGTTTATGACTCTATCGTCTATACGGTACTATGTTGCCTTTATGTATCACCTTTACGGTACTGTAATGTATCTTATTACATTTCTACTTTCATTTCTTAATAGCATAAGCATATCATAGTGAAGTATAGGAAAGAGGTTGAATGAAAATACAATAGAAAAGTAAGATACGCATAAATAATCAAAACCATCTTTGTTCTGAATAATGTATAGGTAGTATAAAATAGATATAGGGAACCATAGTTTATTAGCGTTACATTACTGTTACCTCTTTTATATCTCTTTGATTATACGCTTATTGTAATTGCTGACATTTTAAAGATATAATTAATCGTAGTTTTGAGATATTCATGAAAATATTCAGTTGTAAAAACCGTATGTGTAATTTGCATTATAAAAATTCCGTAGAACATTTAATTTTTCAACATTGTGAACGTTTGTGAGATTCATTACATGTCTTATAAGGGATAGAATATTGGTATAAATGAAAAATCTATTTTCTATGTTGCAATTTCTTGGGTGTATAGTAACTATTTTTAAGAAGTATATATTGTAATACTCTAATGAGTATTACATTTTATTTATAATATACAACAAATATTTGAAAATGTTTCAGCTCTGTGAGCAGTTTGTTTAAATGAACTTATTACAAGATTCAAGTACATAATACTTTTAGTATGTTCATTAGAAAAACAATATCATTGCCTAAAACATATTTTTGGTGGATTAGAAAAGGTTTAAAAACTTGTTTCTATGTTCAGCTACTTGGTCAATTACAAATAATAGTTGTGATTTTCATATATTTAGAGGAAGATTAAATTTTGAAACAAAAATGTCAGCTTTTAGAAATTGAATTTTTGAACTTAAGATGAGTTTCAGAAAAAGATCTTATTAGCGCTCGAATTCAATATTATTCTTGCTAAAAGATATTGCCAATAAATATACTTAGCTATAATCAACTAAAAATTAAGATTATGGATTTAAAAGTATATATGTCACTTAAAATCAAAATTAATGAAAAGAAATTTTTTAATTAAATACTAATGTCAATTACACTTAAGATCCTTGTAATAACAAATTATACTACTTGTAATCTTTCTTAATAACTTCTAACAATGCTCTTTTCTCATAAAAGAACAGAATAAAGAGAAAATACATTTTCTTTTCTCCTTTATATTTAAGGGAAAATAAGAGAATAAGAAAGATTGTAAAGAAAGAAAAGTTGGTCAGATTTTTACAAGGACTTAATCTATTTAGTGAAATTCTTGCCTCATTGACTCTTGCGTACAATATCTATTCAAATGTGCCTTTACAGAGAAAGGACCATTAATATCTTTGATATAAAAGAAAAAAGTTCTTCATATTTTTGTAACCGTTCGTTTTGCACTAAAAGGGCGTTTTCGCGAATAATTGTGGAGAGCTCTGGTAGCTCTTTCTATATCAATTTTTAACTTATACTAGATTCTTAAGACTTTTGACGTCATCTATTGTCTTAACTTCCATGAAACGGTCGTTTGTACTTCTGACCAAACCAAAAAACACATCTTCTAGCACTGTACATGGACAAATTGAAACATATTAATCAAGACGATACAAAGAACTTGAGAATAATTGTAGAAAACAATGAAATTGTTTTTTGAAGTCTTTTTCTTTTGTAGACTTGTAAATTTGAAACAGAGATTCAAACTAATAATATACTTTTCATATACATCTGTGTCCATGGACTGTGATAGGTATCCTAATTTTCTATGAACTGTCTAATCAAAAAAAAGTCAATGTCTCGACGTTTTACAATTTGTGGAACATGTTCCACGTCTCACGTTCCACAAAATATTTGAACTTGTTAAGCTTCATTAATGGTGTTTTTCTCCTACCGAAAGAGGAGAAATTGCGCTTAATGTGGAGCATTGTAAATATTACTGATAAGTACCATGTAAGTGTAGTATAGCACAGAGAATGTTTTTTACTACACTCATAATATTGTAATACTTGTAATTTGCGCATAGTTGTTACTATTTATATGATACTGTAATTGATTGTATAAATTTACTCTTTATTATGTAAACAGAAAAATGTAATTTTGATTCTTGCCCCGGTATAATTTTTCATTATTCAATTTCATAAAATTCAGTATGTCATTAAGGAATATGAACAACATAAATATTAATTCAAATTCTCCCGCCGATAAAATGTTTTAAATTCGACCACGGCGCTACCTATACGAAAACGGCGGAAACTACTCGACAGTTTACCGACCGGGTTTTTTTTTAGTGCCATCTATACCGAAGTAAAGTAGGCGAGTAGAACCTTGCTGCCCTTTCTACAACAGTGTATGCCATCAACAGGCGCAATCAGTATCATTACATTGTCTTAGGGTTACTACCATGCCAGATACAGGGTATTCCATTCTGCTAGGAAGGGATGAATTACAGATAGTATAGTCCAAGTATTTAGCCTGGTGGTAAGTTCATTTATTCAAGACGTAATTGCATGTTGTCCATTTTTGTCAGCAGTGTTGCATTCGTAACAGACATTGCTGTCTTGCTAATAGAATTTTAAAAATAATTAAGGAACTAAACGACAGCTTCGTGTCTGGGTGCAATATTTGATAATGAAGTAATAATGAAACTGTAGAATATATAATTATAAAGACTTCTCTTTAATTTATTAACAATGTACAAAAATCACAAAATAATTTTTCCAAGCTCCTCAGCTTATTTTGAAATATTTTTTGCTGTAAATGTATTTTTTTACATTTCGTCCTTGGCGCAATCAGAATTTTGACAGTCAGAACAAGACAATTCTCTGACTAGCTCATATTCCTCTTTTCATGTTGTTAGGTCTAAATTTTTGTTATCCTCAGATTAACTTCGTGTGATGGTTGTAAAAGTAATAATGACTTTTTTTCTATTTCGTACGTTTTAACAGTTTGTTCACAAACATCAACTTTAAAATTTGATAAAAATTTGATCATAGCTATCTTTGATTGAATCTTGGCGAACCTTGCACCTGAAGAAAAAACAAATGCAAAAATGTATCTCTGAATTAATTAACTTAATTAAATGTCTTACCAATGCAATTTCTTGGACCATCTCCGAATGGTAAAAATAACATTGGATGTCTGGTTTTAGCACTCTCATCCGTAAATCTGTTAGGATCAAAGACTTCCGGGTCTGGGAAAATATCTGGATCACGCTGAATAGCGAAAACAGGCAAAATTACAAGTTGACCCTTTTCAATGTTCACTTTTGTACCCGAGAATGTGTAATTTGTTGTTGCTTTTCTGGATAACCATAATACCACTGGGTATTTTCTTAATGTTTCTATAAAAAGCAAAAGATGATAAATATTATTCACACTTCATATAGGATGATTGCTGAGGTAATTCTGAACAACTTTTTCCTTTACCAGAACGCTTAATAAGGCCAGGTTTTTGAATTATTACAGAAAAACACCGAGCAATCAGAGCGCGCATAATGCGCAGGCGCGGGCGCAGGCGCAGGCGTAGGCGCGGGCGCAGGAGTGTTGGCTACGAACCGACGCGCTGTCGAGTAGTTTGTTTGCGGCCACGGTCGGGTGCGGTTCATAGCCGACGCTCTCGCGGTTGAGCCCGCGCACTATGCGCGCTCTGATTGCTCGGTATCTTTTCATCAATAATTTAAAAACTAAGCATTAACGAGTATTTTAGTAAAGAATAAAGTTACTCAGAATCATCTCAGTTACCATCTCACTCTCAGTCAACGGGTGTAAAGCCCCTGGTGGGTGTAGTTGATAACCCACTCGGGTTAGCTTTTTCGACCCAAGAGAATTCCTTAGGCTGAGGCAAAGTCAAGTACCCGATACTTGATTGGCCAAGCCTAGGAGTTCAATTCATCCATACCCCGCGCCATTTGGAGGGTGGTGGCTACTGGGGAGTGGATTTTTTTTTAGTGCCTTTGCACTCTCCAAATTGACACTATCCTCACTCTTATTCGAATTACTCTCTATTAAATACTAAAGGGTAATACCTTGAAATACTGCATCCAAATATTTCATTTCCTTTATACTATCATACGTGATTTCTCCATTATTGCGTTTTAGAACGTTCTGTATTTCTGTTCGAACTTTCTCTTGAATCGATGGATTTAACGCGAGCTCGTATAAGGCATTAGTGATCGTTACCGAGGAAGTTTCGAAACCAGCAGCAAAGAATACGAAGGCTTGTGCAGTTAAGAACAAGTCATTAAAATCTGTAGAAATAAATTAATTACGCTTTATCTTTCATCATTTTGTAATCTGCATAGAGTAAATGTTCTAAACTGCTTACCCTCAAGTTCAATCTTTCCTGGGTTTTGTTTCAAGTCTACCAGAACGTCAATGAAATCATGTCTATGAACATTATGCTTTATCCTATAATCTATACTCTCTTTGGTGATTCTCGTGAAAAAGTCAACGATTTCATAATCGAGAATGAATCGTGCGAAGATCTTAAACAGAAATGGATATTCTCGCAATCTGTCCCTAAGGACAGTTTTCCAAGACGTTTGGAATACTCGTTTGCCCATTTCACGAAATTCGCTGTCCTCAGCTGCCAGCGCGTTCATTTCGATCCCAAACGCACAGGAACCGATCACATCGGTAGTGAATTTTGCAGAAATATCACGACAGTCGATTATTGCCCCTTTATTGCCTTCCTTTGAGACCATTGTGTCCAGGTATTTCTCGAAGTGGTTCCCACATTCCAGGATCAAGTAAAACATCTCCTTCAGTTTTCCTGAACTGAAAACGGGTGAAAAACGGGTTCTCAAGGGTTTCCATCTTTTTCCATCGAGCCTGAAGAGGTGTAATGAAAATGGCTCAATCTGTAAATAATAACATTAGAGTGAATTATTTGTAGGCTTTAGCAGGCTCATTTTCTAAATTACTTTTAATATTGTCAAAATTAAGAGCTTGAAAATTGCTGCTCCCCTTATACTGCCATTTTCTTTAAAGATTCTTAAAGAATCGTTGATCTAAACGTACCTCTTCGTTAGGTTTTGTCATCCTATCGGCGAACTTCGAAAAATCCTTAATAAGAACATCCTTCATTAAATCTGGATCTCTCACAATTAAAATTGGAATGTGACCACTAAACACTCCTATCAGTGGTTCATCCTTAAATTCGTAATAGGCTTTGATGATGCAATCGTTGAATGAACTCTTTCCAAGAAACATATCCTTAAAATTGCCCAAAAATGGGATAGGTTTTGGTCCTTTCGCGCCTCGTTTCTCCCAGTATTGTAAAAGGGATGTGGAGTAATAATACAACAAAAACAAAATCGCAGCTAGAAGTCCAGCGGCCTCAAACAGTGGCCAAGACATCTTAGCAATTTCAAATGAGAATTCAGCACTGAGTTTAACGAAACACTGAGTAATATTTTCTCGAACACCGCCGAGATATGTAATTATTACGTAATTCAACTTCTGCACTGTTGTGTTCCACGGTTTTGCATGAAATGTATAAGCATCCTCTTCGACACATCGTTTTGTGTTTCGAGGAGCAGATAGCGTGACTTGTAACTTAAGGTTATCAAGCGTTTAAACACTCGTATCTTTTCCGAATGATTCGGTAGAAACAGTTTTATTCTTGCGTAGATATGTTTTTAATTACGTAAAGAATTTGTTCTATTTATAGATATGTATTGGTAGACATTCAGTGTTGCATTGCATATACTTGATTGTTACATAACAGTTTGTTGAGGCGATTAATCTCTTATGTAATAGTTGTTTTGTAAACTTACAAAACATATACAAGGATATTAATCTAAAGTTAAGTTCATTTGTGGATATTTGAAAGTTGTAAAAACTGTTTAAGATTAACACTTTCAAAGATTAACAATGATGTGTCAATTAATTTTCAATATATGATTCATAAGCATGATAACAGGACTATGACTTCATTTATATGCCTTGATCTTATTCAGTACATTTGTATGCTTGTTTTTGTACGGTTTAGTTATCTATATTTCTCATCAGAAAAACATTAATTTACTCGAGATAATTATTCGAGAGTCCAATGATAGAAAGTACTTGAGATAGTGCTGCGTTAATGGTCATTAGGAAAACGAGTTGCAATGATCTATTAGTCGAAATTTATATTCTAGTTTACATCTATTAATTGTGGACGAGATATTGGAATTATTATATGAAACTTATAGTACTACTTTAGACGAGAAAACTCTTATGATCGAAGAGGAAATATCAGAAGTGATTTTATCTTTGATTTACTGATATATTACAAAAATTGAAAATCATTGTTTTCAGAATTTTATGATTCGATGTAAATATGTACCTAATATTCATTTTCTAGGAAATAGAATATTAATTATAAAAATGGTAGGAAAATGCTAGGTGAGCCAACATTTTCTAATTACCATGATTTCCTACGATTAAAATGCGTTTTGTCGTCTCACCATATGTGAAGTGCACGATAAAACACATCTGCTGGCGTATACGCGTAACGTGCCATTATAGTTTTTCATTTTTGTTCCTCGTATCTTCTTTATTACCTTTTTAGTCACTTTGTGTAACATCAAAATTTAATTTTTTTTATAGTTTTACTGTATTTTTCATCGATAGTAGGTGCGTTTTAATATCAATCAACGTCAGTATAACAATTATTAGTCATTGATATTTATACAGAATTAAAAACAAAACATAAATTCTGAAATGCGCATAATAATTTATTAAATTTGTCCCAATTTATTTTCAAATAATTTTTGTTATAAATGTGTTTATTTATATTTAATCTTTCAAATATATCAGATTTGTTTTTGTTTCAAATCAGTTTTCAGTCGTTCTGCGCATCTCAGCTCTGATTGGTTGAAGCGCGCTACCTATGCGCATGCGCAATATAGCATCGCGCATTTACACAGTGGCCCTTTATTTAGTATACTCTTCCGCGTTGTAGGGGCAACGGGTTTCCTTTATTCGCAAATTTTTGTTTACCGTGTATATAATCGTCGGAATTTGAAAGTGTATAGTAGTGAGACAGTGTTAAGTGAGACGTGCTTACTGAAATTAGCCATGATGCGCACTACAGAACGACTAATTGTAAGTACATACATAATACGTAATTTACTGCAGTACAGGGACGTTATATTAAAATAGATATGTATATGTACATGATATTACGAATGTCAATTACAATGATTACACAATTAAGTAAATTCAGTTAACATCGTAATATCTTGTCATACATCTTTATCTCTTTAAGAAAGGATTAGACTATAAACATGGTATAGCTCTTGTTCCCTTAACCTCTTAAAGACGGTAGACGTTCTACGTTTAAACTTCCGTCATCTTTAAATATATTTCATGCGTTAATTCTAAAAGAAACACTTAATTTCTTTTCGAAGATTCTCTTGAATTGATTGATTCAATGGTAGTTCATACAAAGCATAAGTGATCAAATTGATTTTTGATCGCCTCCAATTCGTTCCGTTCCCACGGTTAGTTATGCAGTTAAAGGACGAATCGAGTAGCACTCAAGCATCATTATTAAATGAAACATGCAAACGTGTTGTGCAACATTGATTTTCTCTAATTGCCCCTTGTTCGCCACCCGGCATGGCTGACTTTACTGCGAATCGTTAACGTAGCTCCCTTTTCAAACAGTTAATTAATATGCATTGTCATTTAATTCGTTCCCATTGCCGGTCGGCCTTCGAACAAAAAACACACCCGTGAAATTTTCAAATGAAAATTCGCGAACGTTTTTCCTGGGAAAAGGCGCGAACGAGATGGAATTGGCAATAAACTTCGGTGATACACTTCATGCATAAAATAACTTTTTGTTTTTTCTTTCATAGGGAACTCTAGGTGAAAGTAGATTCGATGCATTTTTTAACCTGTTAAAATTTATTAACCCCACTGGTAGGAATTTAATTTGAAAACATTTTTTACACAGATTGAATATTTTTCGACACCTCCTAAAATATTGCATTGAAAAACAAATCGATAGATTTGTATTGAAAAATTTATCACGTGTAAAATTAATTCGGTGAACTTCTAGAAACGAATGCGTCAACAAAAAGTGAATTGGATGATTTTTAAAGAAAAGTATCGATTTTATGATTCTTTATTGCATAGTTAATTGACTTAATTATGTTTCGTTTTTACGCGCGCGCTACACACGTGAACTTTTTATTGCCATTTTAATGAAGGGTACTAAAGGATCATAAAAGATTTTATTTGCATACATTTGATACCGATAAAGAGGCATGAACGCGAAAGGAAGTTTATCTTCAACGCGAGTACCCCTATTTCGATAAAATACTGTTTCGTATAACAAGTAGAAAATATTTTACCGAATTTACTTCGTCCAATTGCGCACTGTTGTAATAAAGTGTCATTTATAACGCGCGAACCGGACCACTTTGGTAGAGATTACGTCTGCTATATCTATAAATAATATTTTATCGAATCATCTCTAATTGCACGAAATAAATTTTTAATTCGGATAAAACCTACACACTTCTGTAAATTTTCTATAACAATCTCTTTTTACTTTAAATATTTTCACTATCAAGGAAATGATTGCGGTAATTCCCTTTTTTGTTATGTTTTTATACACTGTATTAACAAAAAAAAAAAATAGGAATAATTTTTGGAAAAAGAAAATTACAACGATTTAATATCTTGCAAATTATTTTTTAGTTTTAAGATTTTCGGTGAACGTATATATGTGAATAATTAGTAGAAATTTTAGATTAGTGCATCGTTACAAAATTATTTACACTACTGTTATATAAATTTCAAAATTGGCAAATATAATTGCGTCGTTCAGGAGCGTAAAATTTATTAAATATTTTCCGATAGGAAATGTCTCTGGCAAACCGTCTTCGTCATTAACAACAAAGTGTTCTGTTCCATAGATTCCCTGTAACGTAATGAATTAAATAATTAATTTGTGTAATATCAAATTAAATATGAACATTTGAGATTTAGCAGATCAAGTCGGTTAGATATTAGAATGTGCGGGTATCCGGAAAGTCGAGTCGGGTCGGAAAAAATCAGGGGTACTTGGGGTGGTTCTTGAATTATATGAATTATGGTTCGGGTAGCCCAAATATTCGTATAGTTCGAGAACCCGGCCGAGCCTGTTTCGGGTACCCGCATACCCCTATTACATACCGCTTTTGGAGGACAGTTATCAGAAGTCATGCCGACCGCTTTTATCATCGGGGCTGCTATAGTGTGAGCTTCTTTTGCCACTTCGCAAAAGTTCGTTTCTACGTGAAGTCCAATATCATTCGTGTACTCGCCCATGTGAATTCCATAAATTTTGGCCGCAACCTGTAACAAGTGTAACAATAACAATTGCTTGTTATAATAATACATTATAATAACGTGTCGAATAGAGTTCCAAAGATTTTAAGTCCATTTTGTTTTTTAAAATGGAATTGTATAATTTTCTAAACTACCCTTAATGACTCTGTATATTAATTTCATTGAAAATAATGTAAATACGTACTCTGACATCATCGGGAAAGTCTTTGATGATTTCAAAATATGTGGATAAACTGGTCCCATATTCGCTATCGTCATTCACTTCAAGGTGACATGAGTCGTGTTTTACGTACTCATCATCAGTGATTGGACATTCGGCGTCATCAAATATTATGTCAAGATTTGCCTTGTATCAACAATAAATAATTCAAATTGCATGAAAATTTTCACAGAGATATGTTTATATCTACCAATGTAATTAGTATTTACCAATGATAGTAATTAGATTCAAATTTATGAAATATACACAAGTATATTAATTACTAGGATTAATTTACTTTTCCGCTCACAGGGGATCAATATTTTAGAAAAAATTCAAATGTATAAACTCTATACACAAAATGATAATAAGATATCAAATATTTTACTACTTACTTGTACAATGTCCCATGGTAATACACAGAATGCAAGTAAGAGGAACATTTTGACAGGTGTATCAAGATATTTCTTTCTGTCACCTGCACGAGTAGTATTAAACCTTGTTACTGCCATCCGCATTAGTATCCCATATTCCATTTGGTAACGTAACATCTCTGATCGTATCAGAAGTCATTGTTTCTTCATACTTATAAAATGATCACAATGAACAATCATAACAATGTAATACACTACGTATATTATTTGATTACACAATAGTAACATTTATTTTATTTATTTCACTTTACTTTTGTAAATTGATATATTCATATTAAATGATTTTAAAGAAACTCTAAAAGGGACAGATAGACAGTAATTTTTCGTCCTTTTAATTATTTCGCCTAAATTATGCCCAATCTTTAAATTTTTTATTCTGATCGAATTCTGACCGAATCGGTGGATCGAGTTTTTCTTCGAAATTTTTAAAAGATACGTATCCGTGTATCAATAGAAACAATCTTTCCAGTCTGAGATACAGACGTTAGCTTTTCTCAGTGTCCTTTTTCCTCTTTCGATGGCTGTATCGAAAAGAATACCAAATGGAATAGCCTATCGACCGTTAACATTGGCATGCTCCCAGTTCATCGACAAAGCAGACATAACGTGACTTGTATCCGCTATTTTTCGACTTTCTTTGACCGCAGAAAGCGTTATCGCAGTCTAAAGGAATACGTAGCACGCAGTTCGAAAGATAAATTTCAGATCTCAATCGTTATGTTCATTTTTCCAAGGGTTCATCGTTTCGCGTGATATTTGGAAAGATGAAATAATTGTTGGGGTAAACTGAATACACACGATCGCTTTTCGGAGATGAGCAAAAATTCTGGAAAATTTACTCAAGCCTGTGGGTGAAACGTCTTTTGGAAAGTTACATTCGGTTTATCTTTTGGAACTTTGGAACTTCCATCACTGACCTAATATATTTCTCCCTGTAATAATTATTTTGAAAAATAGATTAGTTCATTTTCAAACCACTCGTAAACAACTCGCGAACGACCGACTTTTCCAGCCCTATAAAGTCCAGATTATCCCTGGAAGCATTGTAAACTCAGTTTCTAAATGACCGGGCAGTTTCGCGAATCGTATAAATTATTTCTGCTCGAGTAATTTAATCGTACGGCGCCGGTTACATTCTAATTAACAGGGATGCAGGGGGAAGGGATGAAAAAATATTAAAAAAAAGATAAAAAGAAACGTGGGTGAAGCAATAACGTGTAACGTTCTGGAAAACAGTAACAGGTAATAACGGCCAATAGATTTAGCGTGGTTCGCGTTTGTTCGATTTTCAGCGCGACAACGCGATTTCCTGTTTCGTTTCGAAGCCCGTGTTGTTCGATCGAGATTAATTCAATTGTACCGTGGACCGCATCCGTTCCCACGACTTTATCAGGAACCGTTGCGTCGGTGTGGGTGCGCATGATACGCGAGATACTACCGACAAAGAGTGCGCATATAATTGAAATGTGCGGCTAGATCAAGTGGTAAATGAATTGACGAAATCCGTTTAGCCGTATGTCCATCGGGTTGGAATTGGAATAAGCTCGTAAAGCGTCCGGTCAGCTACGACGTCCGTGTATTTTGCGTGCCAATCGATCCTGTGACAATTTCAAAAGTACCGATTTCCCTTTGCCGGTTTGCCTTTCGTAAATTAATTATCTTTGAAATTAACCTGATTAGTTTCGCTGGTTCGGTGGTTTTATATCATACGTAGATGGACGGGGCTGTAGAAGAAGAAAATTTTTTAAACTTCTAAGCTCTCATTTGGTCTACGAATTGGTAAGACGATTCTTTGACAATCAATTTCAATTGTTTTTAATTCAATTAAGGGATACTACACTTTTTATTTGGAAAACTTACATCGGTGACCATCGTACATTAAAAGATACAATTTTCTCGTTTATGAAATGTCTTCAATTGAATTAAATTTAATCGTCCATGTTGAACTGAAGAGCTAAATTTCGTCTTCTCGCTAAATTCATTTCGTCGGAGATTCGAAGTAGATTAGCCTGTTCCTGTCGTAGAGCTCGTCTCAACTCTTGCAGCTTCCAACCTGCCTCTATTTGTTTATCTGCGATCTGCTTTTGCAAAGCAGCTATTCGCTGGTTCAAAGTATTATAATTTGCTCTTAATGGATTCGTCCCAGGGCAAGGTACTGTTGATGCTGTCGGTGCTGTTGGTTCACATGTTACTGCTCCGTTATCATGCTGCACCATATCCGATGTCAACAGGCAGATCTTGTCGTGAAGATCTGCTAACTGTGTCAATGTTAACGACTGAAAAAAGAAAGAAGCAAAATGAGTAGGGATAAATTGGTGAATATGAATTTATGTAAAGATAATGTTATCTTTGCACTTACATTTAGCCAAGAATCAGGATCGAATGCGGTTGGTTTATCAGCAAGCTCCTGCATATCATAAAATGTTTAATTAGTATATAATTATCACAGTAATAATTTTGCTCAATATAAGTAACGAATAGAAATTTCTTTTCTATCTGATTCTAAAATCTTGATTTCTGAGACCTATGGCTCAGGGATGAGAAAATAGGGATATAGCTAATTACAAATTACGTAATTAGAAATATGTCATTTCATACTTTGAGTTCTTTCAGCAAATCACCAATCTGTTGTATTTCCTTTTCAGTGTGATTGATATTTTCAGACAACAATTTAGACTTGTTTAACAAATTTGCAATATCTTCCCTTCTTTGTGGATCGATTTCAGGTTCCTCTAATTGATCAGCCATTTTTGGCTCCTCTTTAACTTTACCTTCTAAATACATGATGTAGTCTCGAACACGTTGTACACCTATAAATAATATGACAATTGCATACTTTGAATGAAATAAATTTGTTTAAATTTATATTACTTGGTGACTACCCATTTTTGAAAGAATAAAATTATAAGGGATGAATTATTAAATAAAAGACTCAGATGTATAGAATGTTTCATTTTTAACTACATATAAATAACAAATAATTTATACAAATATTAAATAGCCATTCTGAGTGGTTTTATTTAATGTAATTCATAAATAGCTGTAAAAGTACTGCATAAGAAAAATACCAAGTGAAAAGAATTTAATATTGAAAAGAGATTTTATTGAAATTTTACCTTCGTTCTGCTTTTGAAATTTTTCGTTTAATAAATCGTTTGCCTTAATGAAGTCCCCACAGTCATCCACAATATCTTTGTCCATTTCCGTTTCTTTTGGTTCCACGTGTTTCACTGCATTTATTTTATAATAAAATTTCAATGACATAGGTACAAATTATTAATTGATTATTAAGTTAAAAAGTAATTATTATCAGACCTGCTGCTTTCTTTAATGCATCATTCACCACCTGCAAGTTTTCCAATTCCCTACGTAATTTTTCATTTTCCTCTTGGCAAGTATTCAATTGGTTAGCTAATTTCACATTCTCAGCTCTTAGTTCGTCATTTTCCTTTTTCATCCTATCTATACCACTCTTCGCTGCCGCATCAGATTTTTCCAATTCCTCCTTTTCCTTTTTCAATTTACCTAAATCACCCTTCAAGTTTTGATAATCATTCTTCAATTTATCATTGTCCGTTTTCAGTTTCATCAAATCATCCTTCAAATTTTTCAATTCCCTGCGTAATTTTTCATTTTCTTCTCGGCAAGTATTCAATTCTTTAGTCAATTTCACATTCTCAGCTCTCAGTTCGTCATTTTCCTTTTTCATCCTGTCTATACCACTCTTCGCTGCTGCATCAGATTTTTCCAATTCCTCCTTTTCCTTTTTCAATTTAGCTAAATCACCCTTCAAGTTTTGATAATCATTCTTCAATTTATCATTGTCCGTTTTCAGTTTCATCAAATCATCCTTCAAGTTTTTCAATTCCCTGCGTAATTTTTCAATTTCTTCTCGGCAAGTATTCAATTCTTTAGCCAATTTCACATTCTCAGCTCTCACTTCCTCATTTTCCTTTTTCATCTTGTCTATACCACTCTTCGCTGCTGCATCAGATTTTTCCAATTCCTCCTTTTCTTTTTTCAATTTACTTAAATCACCCTTCAAGTTTTGATAATCATTCTTCAATTTATCATTGTCCGTTTTCAGTTTCTCCAAATCGTCCTTCAATCTATTCGATTTGTTCTGCTCTTCTGTTAGCTCGTCCTTCAGTCTTTCGTTGTCAGACTTCAATTTATCGAGCTCTGCTCTCAGTTTATCCAATTCATCTTCTAATTGTTTTTTCACAGCTTCGAGTTCTTTTAGCGCAGTCTGAACTTCAGTTAACGTATTCTTCAAGTTCTTGTTCTGATTCTCCAGATCATTTATCCGATTCTCTGCCTCTTTCAATTTTGACTTCAATTCATCCATTTCATTTTTCAACTTTACATTATCATTTTTCAACTTTTCATTATCATTTTTCAACTTTTCATTATCATTTTTCACTGTTTTTAATTCTTCGTTCAACTTCTCATTATCCTTTAGCAATGATTCTTTCTCACCGCGAATCTTATCTAAGGTAGCTTTGAGGGCATCCAGTTCCTCTTCCAGGTCCGCCAACTCCCTCGCAGCCAAATCCCTCTCAGCTTTCTGTTTATCCATTTCATTTTTAAGATTGTTAAGATTGTCTCGATGATGATTAAGTTCATTGATCAATTCCTCTCTTTCATTCCTAAGAGACGAGAGTTGATCGTCCAAGGATTTCACTTTAGCCTCGGCAGCTGCGAGTGCCTTCTTCAGATCATCCAGTTCAGCATTCAGTCTATCAACTTCGTTTCTACATCTTTCCAAATCCTTCACTTGCGCTTGTAATTTTTCATTTTCTTCTTGACAATTTTTTAAATCCATCTTCACCTTCTCTGCGGCTGCCAAGTCTGACTTGAGTTTATCAATTTCAACCTTCTGTCCATCACCCTCTCCTCTAAGTTTGCTGTATTCATCTTCGAGTTTCTTTCTTCCTTCTCGAAGATCCGCTATTTCTTTTTCTAAATTATCCGCCTTGGCTTTCAATTTATCGTATTCGTCTTGTAGATTATGTTTCTCAGCTTTCAATCCGTTTAATTCAGTCTTCAGTGCATCATTGGTGGCTCTTAACGCAGACATTTCTTCTCTGCAAGAATTTAATTCGCTTTGCAACGCTGAAAGTTGCTTTCTTAAATTTTCTATTTCGTGATTGCAATTGTTATTGTCCATTCTAAGTTTTTCTAATTCGTTTTTCAAACTTCCTAATTCCTCTTTCAGAGCTTTCATTTCCAAGTCATTTTTCTCCTTGGCTGATTTTTCTGATTCTAAGGCACTTCTTTGCTGATCCATTTGTGAATTTAGATCAGAGATCTGTTTATCTAGAGCAGCGTTTACAGTTCGAAGGCGGGCTAACTCTTCTTCTTGTGCTTTTTTCTGAGCCTATAAAAAAGGTAATGTATTTTTTAATTATTAGACTCATATTTTACAACGTAAAATTTGATTTTTAAAAAATTTAAAAAGAATCTTATTCACCTGTAACTCATTCAAATCCTTCAACGCCTTTTCAAGTTCAGCTTTCAATTTATCGATTTCCATCTGAAGCTTACAATTCTCTAATTTCCAATGTTCAACATCCGCCTCTGATTTAGCAATTTTCGCCTCTAATTCAGAAATCTTATTCTTTAAATTATCAATTTCGAATTTCAAGTCCTGACTATCCCCTTTCGCCTGAGACAATTCATTATTCGCTTCTAACAAGTTTGCCTTTAGCATTTGATTTTCTTGCTCCAATTTTTCCTTCTCCCCTATAATTCCCTTCAGTTTCTCATTCAAATCATTTACTTGATTTTCCAGGATCATCAAATCGTTTCGCATTTTTTGATTGTCATTCATTTCATTCAGCAATTTTGCCTTCAAATCTGCTGCTTCATTCTCTAACATTCTTAAATCATTTTTCAAACGATCATTTTCGTTTTGCAAACGATCAACCAGAGGCTGAAGATCCTTAATCGTATTTTCTGCATTTTCCAATTGACTCTTCAATTTATTTAATTCGTCGTTTAACGATTGAATTTGTTTTTGCAGTTTCTCATTTTCAGTCTTCTGTTCTTCATTTTCCTTTTTACACGAATTCAACTCAGCTTTCAAACTATCGTTTTCAGCTTTTAACTGATCTTTCTCCGCTTTTAACTGATCTTTCTCCGCTTTCAATTTTTCATTTTCCGCCCTGCAATCGTTCAATTGTTTCTTCAACTCGTTCGCCTCGTTTTGTAAAGCAGAATGCTCGTTCTTCAGCTCGTTTAATTTTTCCAGGAAATCGTCTCTTTCACGCTTAATCCCATCAATTTCGCTTTTCAACCGATCTTCTTCATCTTTCCCTCTGGTAGCCGCCGCCTGCAGTTCCTCGGCTGCTTTCTTCAGCTTCTCCGCCTCGTCCCTTAATGCTCCAACCTCTGATTTCAAATTGTCATTTTCATCGGTCAATTTTTTCAAATTTTCCTCCAACGAATCGTTTCTAGTTTTTAATTTCTGCAATTCATCACTGACGTCCCTTAATTGTGCTTTTGCCTCTTCGAGCTCACTCTTCAGATTATCTCTTTCACTTCTGCACTTTTCGATTTCATTTTTGATAGCCTGATTCTCTGATTTAAGATCCCTATTTTCTGTTTGCAGTTTGTCCAACTCGTCCGTACATTTATCGATGGCGTTCTTCAGCGAAGTAATTTCAGACTTCAATTGATCGATTTCCTGGCCAGATTTCTCGAGCTCCTTTTTCAGCCGATCGATCTCAGCCAGTAAATCGGCGTTCCGCGATTTCATTTGTTCCAGCTGGTCCACGACGTCCTTGAGTTTTCCTTCTAGTTCAGCGTTCCTGTCCTTCAAATCGCCATTTTCGTTCATCAAACGATCCCTTTCAGTTATCGCATTTTTCAAATCCTCCTCGAATTTCCGTAGTTCCGAATCTTTTCCCTTGTCCGCAGCTTTCAACGCCTCCTCGGATCTTTTCAGATCCTCCATCTCCTGTTTTGCACGTTCAAGGTCATTTTCCAAAGCCTGGATATCCCGTTTCAGGGCGTCGTTCTTCAGCCTCGTATCGTTGAGAGCCTCTTCCAGTTTATCCTTCTCTAATTTCAATTTGCCGAGTTGTTCGGTGACGTTATCCAGTTCGGATTTCAGACTCTCGTTCTTCGCGATCGCTTCTTCGAGCCGCCTCTTCGCGTCCTCGTTCTCCTTCAACAACGCGTCCCGTTCTTCGGCTGTTTTATTCAATTGCTCCTCCAGTCTGTTAATTTCAGCTTCCAGGTTGCCTAACGCTTGCTTCATGCTCTGGTAGTCGTTCTTCAAGGTGTCGTTCAAATTTGCCAACTCCTCGTTCATCTTCTTCATCTTCTCCAGCTCCGTCTTCAACATTTCCATCTCTTCGGCGAGCTTCTTCGAGGCTTCTAAATCTTTCTCCGCGGTGTCTAATCGATTCTTCAGGTTCGAATTTTCGTCTTGCAATTTCTTCATTTCATCTTGACAATTGTTAAGGTTATTTTCAAGAGCGCTTCTGGCTGATCTTTCATCGTCCAATTGTTTAGACAGGGCTGAAATTTGATCTCTAGAATCATCTAGATCCTTCAATAATTTTTCTTTGTCATTTTTTAAGGACTCTATTTTTGATTCCAGGTCCTCTTTCATAGCGTTACAATGAGCAAGTTCGTTTTGAAGTTTGGCAAGCTCTTCTAATAACTGATCTCTTTCTAATTCTAGATCATATAATTTTGGCTTAAGATCTTCTAATTGTGATTTCAAATTGTTCAAACCTTCTAAGTTTATTTCTGATTGCCTTAGCTCGTCTAATAGTTCCTTGATCTGAAACAAGATTATATTATATTTCTGTTAAGAAATTGTTTGACAAGATGGGAGAGGGTAAATTTAATTTACTAAAATTTCGGACAAGTACAATGGTAACCCTGTTAAGGATTAAGGATTAAAATCTCAGGGATTACGGATTAAAACCTTGAGGATTAAGAGTTCTTTTTCCCTTCTCATTTTAATCTTTTTATATATACGAGACCTTTCTTCTGTTCATTAACTTGGAGACTATGCTTATTCTGTCTATTATTATTATTTTTTCATAATATCAGTTCAACAAATTTGGAAAAAAATTAAAATTATTTCAATACCTTGTCGTCTTTCTTTTGGAGTTCCGCTTTCAGTGCCGCAATTTCATCCAATAATTCTTTCTGATCACTCATTCCTTCCTTCAAGGAATTAACGAGATTGTCCTTTTCTGCTAATTGTTCTCTCAAATCAGACACAGTCCCTTCGCAATCTTTAAGCTTCTGCAGCAACTCAGATACGTCAATGTATTCTGGAACGGTGGTTGTTTCGACCGATCTCGGTTGCACCATCCTCCCAGTTAATTCCTTTTCCTCCATGCCAGACAACTGGTGTCGTAACTCAGCTATTTCAGCTAGAAGACGATCGTTCTCAGCTTGTAGATCATCGCAGTCCCTCGATTGACCGCCTTTCATTAATTCACGAAGTTTCGCTCTCAGGCGATATATGGCGGGACAGCTGACGTCCTCCTCGGTTTCCGCAAGTTTTAATCTCAAATACGATATCATGTTTCTGAGTCTGTTAAAACAAGACAAAGTGTATCGAAATCACAACACTCATCGGTTAAATCGTTTACGTTTAACAGCAGAATAAAACCTGGGACCAGTACTCTTTTTTCTCGAGGGCGAAACGTTCCCTCAAATATCTCATCTTCTCTCTGAGGCAGTGAACCGACGCGTAAGGATCGTCGCAGCAATCTCGCTCAGCGAGAGTCTCCTCTAGATCTCTGACTTTATCGTCAAGCAGGGCATTAGCATTTTGTAACCTTTCGATTTCTTCACGGGAATGCACTAGCAGAGGATCAGGCTTCAATATTTCATCCGCATTTACACCTGGAAATAAATTTGCTACTAATTATTGCAAATTACTTATTTTTTTTTACATACGAAAGAATATTCAATATTCAAGAATAAAATAAAAAATTATTTAGACCGTAAAAGTGGAAAATTTGTAGGAATGGTAAATCAGTAAACGTCGTTTATATTTAACATCGTATATTCGGATCACTTACAGGCGCTTAAGAGTACTTAATTAATTAAATTAACTCGTGAAGGGGTTAATTGGTTCGCTGCGAATTGATAGGGAAAGCGACAAAAGGGTAAGAAGTATCATACATCGGTACCGAATGACTGGAGGGCTTTTTTCAGAGACCTATTTTCACTCTCCAACTGAAGCCTTTCCATTCGCCACTTCTTCATTTGACACTTCATTACGGTGAGCTTCCTTAGAGCAAATGAAAGGTCGTATATCTCTGTTTCCTTGGTATCGTCATCGAAGGGGTTGTAAATACAGCAACAGCACGGTTCGTTCGGGGGGTTGATCGATTCTTGGGACGACGGTGTGTTGCATCCGCATCGACAAAGTGACAATGCATCTTCGTCCATTTTCTAAATAATTTTCTAATATAATTTCTAATTAAACGATCTATTAGTTTAGTTGCATCTTTGTCAGATGGTAAAATAATAACGATTAATAAATTGAATAATTTTTCTAAACAAATTGAATATACATTAATTAATTTTTCTACCTTGATTAAAATATGAATATTCAATACCTTATCAATTATAAGACCCTTATTTGATTATTTTATAATCGTCCAATCTGTTTGCTAGATCATAGTTTACAGGTTACGCGAATCTAATTATTTTCTATCCACGTAATCGAATCACCGATGTAAGTAAATTATGATTATCAACTAATTACGAACAGTTCATCGCACCTAAGCGCAAAACTGTTCTCGGACAGCAGGTAAAACATTAAATATTCAACTAAAATATGAGGTTGGAATGATGTATTTCACTGCGGCAGTCATACTTTTACTACCACACTGTTGTGGTTATTAATGAAGATCAATAATCTGATTTAACGTCAGACCGTCTATTTTATTGAGTCACGTAATTCGTTCATATTTTAATAGTATATAGCAGTGGTTCTCAACTATTAGTACAGGGAAGGTAATATTTTAATAAGAATTAATCAAGAAAAAAATTTAATTTTATATTTAAATTTATAACAATTTTAATGGTTTGATAATCGTACAGTATCCATTATTCACATTAATAATGAAAGATTACACAATTGAAAATAGTATAATTCTTTTTGTTATACAAATATAATAAATTTATTCTAAGTATCTTCCGCGTTCACCTCCCATTCGTGTATCAAATGTAAAAATTGTTCATTTAAAACATACTTCTCCAAGAAAATCTTCAGTTCTTCGTCTATCTTTTCCAATTTACCAGCTCTGCCGGTATATTTTTTAATCTTTTCAATGGCACCCATTACGTAGCTGTCAAATCCTTCGCTAATTCTCTTCACCTTCTGATAATCGCCCTGTAATTCGTTCGCTCTGCGTATAAGCTCGGAATTCGTTTTCCTTAAGGCATAAAGCTCGTTCTTCAAAGCGGCCTTCTCAGATTCCGACTGATCCAATTTCGTTCGAACTGTATCCAGTCGATTCTGTAACGACTCCTTCTCCTCCCTCAGTTTCGTCAATTCCACCTTCAAAGCTCGAATTTCTTCCCGTGTATTTCGAACTTCGCTCCAACGTTTTTCGTCCTCCGTCACGTTTACCAGGAAGTTACATCTCAAAGTGTTTACCTCCATCTTCAGTGCACAGTTCTCGATCTTCAATTTATTTATGACTTCCAGCAATCTTTCGATCTCTGTTTCGGATTGAATATCCAAAGGACATATGTTCGACTGATTTATACACGCGAGCGTGCCCATATTTTCGATCTGACGGCTCGAATAACTGTTGATCTCTTTATAATAAAGATTAACAATTTCCAATTTATTCGACTGTTCGGATTCATTTGTACCAATTAGAATTTTCTGTTTTTTTAATTCGTCTTTCAAACGAGTCATTTCCATCTTAATATTAAAATTCTGCTCTTTCAAATTGAATACTTCAAATTTCAGCGTTTCGTTCTCTACCGTCAGCAGCTTCTTCTCTTCTTTCAATTTTATTTTAGAATATACCCGTTTGTCGGATTTCTTATTAATCTTATTAGTCTCATTATCAATCTTTTTGATTAATTTCCGTTCTTTCGAGCCGTTGTTTCTCATTTTCGAAATTTTCGACTGGAGATTGTTCACGCGTTGCTGCAAGGCGTCCTTTTCGTTCTTCAACGCTGAACTTTCGATCTCTAATATCCTCAGCTGATTCTCGAGTATCCTGCACTCGCTGAAGATCTCGTTCAATTTTATTTTCAACTCGTCGCTGATTTTCTTCAGCGCTTGGTTGCTCAGGGCCGAATCGTCGAGCGTATTCTGAAGCGAGGCGTTGGCCGATCTCGCTCTGTCACACTCCGTTCTCAATTTATTCAATTCGACGGAGGAATATTCGTTCTCCGTTTTAACTTTATTCAACTGATCTTTCAACGCGACGTTCTTTCCATCGAGTTCATTAATACGCGTCACGAGGTCATTCTTTTCCGTCAGTAGCACTCGCACACGTTCCTCGAGGCTGATATTCTTCAAACTTAAGTCGTTCGAACCGTCCCCGAGCTTGGAATTTTCGAATTCCAAACGTCTTATTTTATCCTCAGCCTCCGCAAACTTGGCCGACAGATTTTCTTTAACTATTCCAAAGTTCCTAGCCTCCTCCCGTAGAACACCGCACTCGGATCTATATTTATCGATATCATTCTCGAGTTTCAAACATTTCTCATCCAATTGCTCCTTTCTATCAGTCAAATTTATCAGTTCGGTGTTCAATCGTTCTTTTTCATTTTTCAAATGCATTCGTTCGATGTCCAATTTATTATAGTCAGATTTTAATTTCGTCAATTCGATCAGCCTTTCTTCACCGATGCTCTTCTCGACCCCAAGTTCGTACACTAATATCTCGTTCTTCGATTCCAATTGACAGATATTTGTTTCCAATTTAGATTTTTCACCGAACATTCCTTCCAATTCAATTTGTAAATGAAATATTTCACGATTTGCGATATCCAGAGCTTCCTTCGACCTCGATGCTTCGTCATCATCATCCTGAAGATACCTCTTTTCACCAGCTCTGGTGAAGTTTGTAAAATTATTAGACTCCTCGAATTCCTTCACTCTGTTTTGCAACCTTTCGTTCTCCTCGTGGATCCTCGTTAGTTCAGCAATCTTTGTCTTCAATTCCCTTTCCAGAGAAACTTTTTCAGTAACGATGACGTTCATCTCTTGGTTCCTTTCCTCCAGAGTATCGTACAATCTCTCATTTTCAGCAGCTACGTTTTGCAACTTCTTTCTTGTTACATTTATGTCCTGATTCACCTGTTGCAGTTGTTCCAGCTCCATCCTGGTGCACTCCTGTTCGCGTTGAACATCCAATGCTTTCTCTTCCAAAGCTTTATTTTTTTCTGTTAACAAATCGACCTCTCGTTCCTCCTCCTTAAGCAATTCTTCCATGTTAAATAATTCCGCTGACAAGGCGTCAAGGTGTTGGTCTTTCTCCCTCGATTTCACTTTTAATTCGACCAGAGAATTTTCCAAGCGTTCTATCGTTTTTAGCAATACGGAACGATCGTTAGACACGACGATTACTTCCAATTCCTTGATCTCCTTGCACACTCGACCCACGAAATCATCCAATTTTTCTATCTCCTCGTCCTCGTTTGAACCATCGAATTCGCTTATCGTTATTCTAACCTTTTCTATGATCACACGGAGATCATCGATTTTCCTTAAATATTGTACACCCTCGAACTCCACCGTTCGACAATTTTTTTTCACGTGCTCCTGCTTCAATTTACCAATCTCCATGTTGATCTCTTTTAAAATAGATTCTATATTAGATAACTGTTTCGGATTGAATCTCGAGCAGTTCGATAGATTTTCTTTGGACTTCAATTCCATGTGAAATTCTCTTAAATTGATCCTAAGTTCAATGATTTTTTGAATATATTTCAGACAGTCCAAATCACCTGCACCTAGCAGAGCTTCATAATCGTTTCTTAATTTATTTTTCAATCCAATCGCCAATCTTTCGATATTATCCAAATTAATTTTACCAAACGAATCTATACTTGAATTGTCTTTGAATTTACCTAATTCTCTTTTTATACATTCCGTCAGATCATTCAATTCTGTGATCCTTTTTTGATAGTCTAAAATATTACCACCTTTAGAGCGCAACATCGCCTTTAACCGATCGATTTTAACATACAAATGATTATTTTTTAATTTTGATCTGTGTAAATGATCGTTCAAGTTTACTAATTCCTCGGATAAATTAGCGATAGTCTCTGCAATTTTGTTAACTATATCCGTGAATATTATTTCCATGGTATGATCAACCATCATGAAATGTTTTAATTGACATTTCAGATGCTCCACTTCGGAATTGTGTTCGTGTCCATCTTCGACCTCTTTCAGTCGACTTTTTAAATATTGGATCTCGTTGTTTAAGTATTCTCGTTCGACGAGGTACTCTTGATTTTCGTTGGCAAAAGAATCCGAGTTGACGGTGGAAAATTTAATGTCGGCGATTTCCTGCTTTAGAGATTGATTATCAGCCTCGAGACGTTTGATTTCCGCTCTTTGATGTTCGATCAATGGGTCAGCGTGCAGGGTATCGTTTGTTTCTTTGCTAGCGACGTGGAGGGCGAGCTTCAACCGCCAAATGTTGGAGGTAAGCTTGACACGGTCGTCGCGCCACCCCCGCATTCGCTTCATTATGCCATTCAGCCTGCACAATGTGGTGGCTGTGACTTCCGCTAATCTCGTCTTCTCTTTGTAGTCGTCATCCTCGGCAATCGATAGGCAATTGTCTAGATATCCCTCCTCGGTCATTGTTGGATTTTGGAATTTTAATTTCGTCGATGGAACAAGGATCTTGGCTTAATTCGTAGGAATTAAGCGACGGTTTTGATAATTGTTTCTTTTGTATAAAGTTACATTTGGTACCTTAAAGAGCGTAACTTCCTCCTCTGAAGTTTCTTTTCATTTTACAATCTATAGATATTTATACATGCGAGGGAACCAGACCCACCTATAAATAATTAAACGACCGTACAATTAAATGAATAAAATGAAGAAATTGTTCTTAAATAGCGTACCTTGAAATTAACAACAAGAAAAGACATTCAGTACATGGTTAACATAAATTTTAAAATAACACATTAAATTTTCTTCTTATTTAATGAAATTTGTATTATTCTGAAAAATTTTCACATTTTTATAAAGCCAATAATTCACTGTCTTGCTGGCATTTGAAGGTTAAAATTTATGGTTAGAATTTTTAAATACTGTCATGCTGTCATACTGTTTCCTTTTTGTTTTAGTGGTTTTTAATAAAGTAGTTTCAGAACGATTTTATACAACGAGAAAAGTATTAATTATTCAATTACAAATTAAAATTAATCGTATAAGATATTTTGTTATTTGTCTGTATTAAATATTAAAGAAAAATTTTCTTATATAAAATGAAGAATTTTTGGAATACTATATTTTTTTATTTGCAACCACCGTGAAAATTTAATTGACGGTATACACTCTTAATAACTTATAACCGAACCGTGAAGCCTATCAAAGTAATCGAAGACTTCGATATCGTGGTATAACTTTCTTAAAATTGGAACACCCAATAAAACGTTCCTAACGAGAGTTTGCGAGTAGAGTGATTCAATTATGGCAATCGTTTAAATGAAAAGCGAATGAAAAGTTTCGTACCCCCGTTGCTTAACTTTTAGCCAAAATTGAATGCAGTCTGTGGGCCACCTTGATTCGTGCTAAAGAGCTAATGAATGTACCGTATAATTGATTTCTAATATCAAAGATATGAACAATTCGAGAAAAGCTTAACGCGTTAAATTGATCTTTACATTTTAAGGGAATAAAAAATAAAAAGAATCGAAGAATTAAAAATAATTTTTAATATTAATTTCAATAAATAAGCCGGGGCTGTAGAATATTTGATTATTTTTAACGAGACAAACTACATCAATGTAATTCTGCGATGCTTTCAGGTTTATGAAAAGAGTTTCAAAGAATCTGGTAAGTTTTGTTATGCAAACTTCCAGCTCCGATTGATTTAATTACTAATTTATTTCGACGAGTTTCCCTTAAGTATTTCGAACATCGTTCTCGCGCAATATAAATGAAGAACCTTAATAAATATTTATAAAAGACAGATATTTACCGGGTGCCGTGCTTGTCGAAGAACAAACGAATCAAGCAGTCCTGTTAAATATTTGCTATAGAAATGAACAGAGGGAAATTAAAGTAGAATCTTCGGTATTAATTAAATTCGTTCTTCGATTCTTGTTTATAAGTATTAAAATTGATAAATGTATTTATTATTAATTTCGTGGCAAATATAATTTATCCTATATTACTTTCATTGAAGAAAATTGAAAATATATAATTACTATTCGCTATTTTTCGTAGGCGTTTTTGAACGATATCGATTGATTAGAATCATATGTATCTACTGGATAATATTCTAGAGATTTAAACAAATGACAATTTCAAGGGGTCATGTCTGACATAAGCCACACAAGGAGGAACTTCCAAGGAGAAAATGATATCCTTTGTTGCCTTTGTTGCATGCGAAAGAGCATTGTTATGGAGCAAGATGAGTTTATGATTGCCTTGGCTAGTAAATAGCCATTTTCAGTTCATAATAACAGTCTTTTCTTCGATTCATGGATAAAGAAGAAACAAATTTTGAAATTCTGAAGTAGAGATTCAAAGCCAAATCAGTCTACTACAGTAGTGCAATTAGGGTGAAGGGGTGGAGGGTCATAAGGTCCAGTAGACTCATCTTCCGTATTATCTCTCGAACGGCGGACCATGTAGAGAGTCCTAATTTTAATTTAATCCTCGTCTCTTCTATTGGACAATTATGGTTGCATTATTGGTCAAATAGATACCATTTTGCACCCAAAATGGTAATTACGATGGTTCGTTGAAAAATCAGCCATCATCGCATTAATTCACGAAGACAATTGAGAATTTCGAGCATTGTAAATGTGTATTTTGAACTTAACCCCTTTCTTAGGCCCTGCTCCAGGAACTTATTGCGGAAGCAATAAACTTCTTTCGCGGGCATCCCATTGTCTACTTTCCTGAGCTTTTAGTAACCTCGTTGTAACTATGACGAACGTGGCATTTCCTATCTTATTCAACGAATCCCTTTGTAACCGATTCAAGAGATTATAATCGGGAATAAGAAGTCCTTCCCGATCCTTTTAAGTTCTTAGTTAACGCGATCAAGTCGGAATTTAAATTGTTATTTGGATCTAAATTAAATGTAGACCCTCCCCTATTCTAAGATTCTAAGGTTTCAAAGTTTTTAAATTGCAAAATTTTAAAATACTGAAATTTTAAGGTTCCAAAATTGTAAAGTTGCAAAATTATAAAATTGCGAAGTTGTAAAACTCTGATACATCGTAGACTCTGCATTTCGCGCAGTTTAATATAAAATAGTTCGTGAGAATGTAAATATTTTCTCATTTAAAATAAAATAGGAATGACGTGTTCGGTTAACATAATTCAGTAAGTAAAGTTTACCAGTTTATCACAGCTGTTCCGCTAACTTAATTACCAAGGTGATAAAAACGTTATTTCGTTTGTCCCGACGGAAAACGTAGAAGCGACAAAAGCGGAGAAAGTGTGAGTCTGGCGATACATATTTATGAAAATGTTCATTTGAAAGTTCTCCATTAAAATGGAGAACCGTTTTCAATTGCTGGCTGTAAACTTTTTTTTTCGCTTTCTGTTTGAATAACGGCTAACTTTCAGTCAGAAATATTGCAACATTTCAGGACATAGAAATTTACCTCTGTCCCTTCCCTATTGTTTGCCTAACAAAAAGGGATGAAACTCAGAAAAATCGGTAGAGTTTTGAACTGACTGTTAAGTTCATCGTATTAGCAATAGAGGGCTGCGGGGTATTATTTCCGGTACATAATTGGAATTTTATACATTTGAAAATTGGAATTTTATGGATTTCAAAAATCCATGATTCATCGAGAAGTCATCTCGCGCTTCTTGTATTAATCGATAGGGTAGTAAAACTTTCCCGATTCATTCTAAATAATTGATAATCGGCTCCTCGAAACGTTCCTCGCTAATCTACCAAATAATGAATTCTCACACCAATTTCTAACATTTGTCTGTTCGTCGGAGGGTTGAACAAGGGGGATAGCCTGTAGTGATCACATACCGGGGTGGAGGGGATATGAAAAGTGGTCGGAGAATGCTTTAAGCTGCCGCCGGAGGGTGGCGAAATCGCACGAAACGTACCGAGCTGAACCGAAAGCTGCGTTGCCCCTGTCAGTAGGCCTGCCGCAACGCAGCAGTGAGCGCGCCTTCTACTTTCCGTAGAGATCGCGCGCTTCTTCGTCGGAATCCCATCGATATTCCCTATGATTTTCAATAATCTTCGCTCTCTACATTCTTTCTCTTCGTTCTAACTAAAATAAAACAATATTATCCATCATTAAATTCCATTCGTGTATCGTCTACCGAAAGTGTCTGAGGTTGAAGTTCAAATCGTGATCCAGATAGTTAGTGTGCTTTTGTCATTTCGTGGAACATAGTTGTATCAGCTGTTGCTCCTGGTAAACTTTCAATCAACTACAGTGAACAAAAATTCGTCCAATTTAAATATAATCCATAATCAAGTGATTTTTCACAAATTGATATCTCTGTCTTCGCCGGAAGACACTCGGTTTAATGAATGAAAATGAAACAATCTCACTGGCGTATGAAAAATTTGAGTTATCTTCAAACTTGACGACGATTAAGGTGATACTTTAACTCCATGGGTTCGATGAATAACTACGTCTCGTTATGGTGCACCATGAAAGGACTCTGACGATACATGGTACGATGATACCATCCGACGTACCCTGATGATACCGGTTAGGTGTTGGGGTCCGTCTATTTCCAGCGTCCAAGTTCCACGTCCTACGACTTTATCCTGAAAAATAGCACCGTTACGTCATTATCGATGACGGGTAGGCGCAAAGTGTAGCCGTGTATGAAGGAAGACGTTAATGGACCGTGGACGGTGCATACGATTAGCCGATCGAGTAGCTCCATTAATAACCGTGCAAGACGCTTTATAGACTCAGGGAAACGGTTTAAAAAGGACGAGAACCCTCGGCCGGAGGCTCATTCTCGTTCGTTCGTTTCGTCAATGAACTCCGATGTCTGTTAAACGCGCGGTACCTGTGTGTGTGTGATTATTCGTCGGATTATTCTCGAGGATCCAGCTGTTACTACTCGTGTCGAGGATAGAGTAGCCGAGTGTGTTGTGAAGTTTACACGACGACGTGCCAGGTCGGATAGACCGGAATCCCAGAAGACGTAGAGAATCGGTTCGGAAGTGGAGTTTCAAGCTATCGGAGAACTAAATTCATTGAAACTTATCAGCTATCTCGGCCAACTTGCTACCCCGCCAACAGGATATCCGAAGGGGTGAGAGAGAGGGGTAGGAATCGTCTATTCGCTCGCAGCCAGACACAGTCGGCGAGGATGAAGGGGCTGCTATTCCTGATGAGCATGATGGCTCGGTTTGTCGCGGCGGAAGTTTTCCTCGGCAACGTCGATGAGCCGAGTAAGTGATTGAAACTTCTGATTCCCGTACAACTGAGCTCGCAGGAACGTTCAATTAAGACGTAAGAGTAATTCTATTTGCGATTAAGGGGACCTTGCTTGAAGCGACAGCGACATCCTTTTCTCGACATTTTGCTCTCTGATGAAATGCAATTTTCTCCTGGCTTTTGAATTACACGGAACGAATTGTTTCGTCTTCCTTGTTCAGTTTGGTTAACTGGTGGTACCTGGTTGGGAAAATTGAAATTTCAGATAGGAAAACATTTTTATATAAAACTACATAATTGGTATTTGATTGATATCATCTATTTTCATTTATTTCCCCCGAAAAAAGTACACGGTATTCATCGCTTTATTCTTCCAAATAATTTGATAATTATTCTTCGCGTGACGTCAGAACGTAGAGAAGAAATAAGTGAGCGAATTTGAAATGAAAATTTCATAAATCCCCGACTGAACAATACGGTTATTTGCCGGGCTAATTGTTTCCTGTTCCCGTTTCCAGTCGACGCCGAAATTCCCATTGAACGGGACGCGGTAACGTTAGCCGTCAAAACGTTCTATGCGTGGATCGTTGCAATTATGCGTCCAATTAATGCCGAAAGACAACTCGCCACGGTGTCAGTCATCGGTAATGACGCTGTCGACTGGCTCATAATCGTTATAAAGCACTTACGGTCCCCCGATCGTGCCGGCGCGTGAAATCCATGAACACGTACGATGAAAAAATATAAGAAAAGCCATTAATTCGAACCGCGTTCCGTGATATACGTGAATAGGGTAGAGAATTTCACTGTCAATAGTTGTTTTGCGGGTAACAACGGCTCGGTTACGGCACTGCGCGACATCGTACGAAGCCGCAACTCGTTTATTTAATCGATGCATTATGCAAATTGACATAACGGCTCTACTTCGAATACAGTAATCGACCACCGTCTCTCGACCGATTCACAACGGGACAATGTGTACGCCGAATAATTGGCAGTAGCATGCTGCGGGTTCGAAATCAAATCTACTGAAGTAGCTCTTCATAGCTCAGAACTTGAAACGATGAACACTGCCAGGATTCTGTGTATTCAATTCGAGTATTAGAAGGTATTATTCGATTGTGGTCCTCGTACCGTTTGTTTCTTGAGAACCGAGATATTCTATTCAAAGTTGGTTAGTCATATTTTTCGTTATTAAGTTGTAGATACTGCATAGTAGAATTTGAGAAGGGCTGGAACAGAACAATGAGAACAATAGGGAAATTAAGAATTAATTTAACAGTTACAAAATAACATCATTTAATATCCAATAACTAATAAATATTAATTAAACTTGCATTTGTCAATCAATCTCAGTATTTCGAATAATTTATTTTAATTTATTCATGTAATAAATAATTAATTTCGTCCTTTAGTTGAACATTACAAACAATAATTTTCAATTAAACAATTATTTGAATTGAAATTTATTTAGATAATGTTGAAGAGGATTACCATTTTTGGGACTCAGGGCTATCGAACCTTCGACCCCCTTACTTGATAAATTTGTTTCAAAGATTGAAATTTATTTTACATCAAACTAAATAAAATTAATTCGTAAACAAAATTCCATTCAATATATTTTTGGCTTCCATGTAAAGTGGGGTCTTAGGCTGTAGCTTCCCTCAGGCCTCCCCTTTTTGATTTGATTTTAATTATAAGATTCTGAATCTGCTGAAAAACCCTTTTGTTCCAAGATTCAACAGATAGAAAATATTCTTCCAGTCCTCTCATTGTGTACAAAATGAAAAGACACGTAGTAGTCGTTTATCGTGGCAGAAAAATTATGGCGTGGTCGAGCAACACGACAGTGTGGCCAAGGAACTGTCCTTCCTCTACGTGCATACAACAACTTAAGGGTAAAGTAGGTGGTATTCCTGGCTGGTATACCTTCACAGGCGAAATTATAATAAATTCACGATCCTACGGCACCGCAAGCCTCCGTAAATAATGTCTAATCGTAGTAAAATCGATGTTAAAGCGCCACGTTATCAGTAGTCGAGATCAATATATTTCACCAAGTATTTTGTGGCATTTTCTTTCCTCGAAAAAGCCTGCTATCGAACAATTTTCCACACGCGAACCGAGTATGCACGGCTAGGTTGGGATATTTCGTTATAATGATACGGTAACGTTGCGGTTCTTGGACGATTCGCCTGATGAAAGTATTAACTCCATCGCGGTTGAGAAAAGGATATTTCAGGAATTATTTCAAGAAATTTCATCGCCTAACACTTTCGTGAAATTCTGCACTTCTGTCGTGTTCCGACTTAACAGTTATGGAACGTACACTCGCGATCGAATTAGGTTTCTCTAAGGAAAATGAGTTTTTCAAATCTTAGTGTTGATAATATTAATATTAAAAGTACTTTAGAAAGAAAAATAATATAATTTTTAATTATTAAATGTTACAAATGTTAGTATATAACTGAGAAGTATGAATAATAAATATTAACTCAAATTCTCCCGCGTAAACGTTTATACGCAAGTGGTGGGGGGTGCAGCCTGCATGACGGGGCCTCTCGCTGCAATGTCATTCTTCGCGCGGCTGCCTAGGGGGAAGGATGGGAAGCCGGGTAATCATTTTTTTGGGGTAAGCATGATTTAATTACGAGTAATATCACCACAATCTTTAGTTTATCATTCCGGAGGTAATTAAATAAATGAATATCATATTATTATTACTAAATAAATTTTGCAATTAGGAACTAAATGCATGAGACGTTGTATTTTTGAAATAAAAAGATAACGTTCCATATTATCAGTATTATTCTTTCAAAAATGTTGGGTAGTTTTTTAAAAATTTTATTTGTCAATAATATAACACTTAGAGAAATGAAGCTGAAAATTTCTGTGAAATTGTGCATACGCCGATTGTCTGTTAGGTTTGTAGAAAAAAGGTGTTACGAAGTTGACACGTGTCAGTTTTGGTGAAATTTTAGTATGATGTAGTATTTGAAAAGGTATTCAATATATGTTTTCTTTATCAGTCATCATTCACTTTCAGGGGTAAAAACAGACCTTGAAGTTGGGGTTGGAAACCATATTTGTTCGAATATCCCTGAAATGGTTCTTTGTAAAGAAAAAAGTTTTTAATATAAAACTTGTGTGTCTTTGAATACTAAACTTTCCAATATAAATAGGTTTTCAAAAAGTTCTACCTTTGACTACTTTTAATAGAATAACAAAAAATATGGGAAATTTATATTTTTTTTATAATTTCAAATTATTAATAGTCCTTATTTTAGAGAAGTATTTAAGGGATATTAACAAGTTTTATTATTATAACAAAAAACATTTATTTACACCATTAAAATTCTTACAATTTTCCAAAAACGTGGTACCATCATTAACCAGCTAGCTGCATCGTTGCAGTTAACTTTAAATGCATCCTTTCGAAATAATTTCAATTCCAGCGGTCTTTATATCTCTTAATTGCTTCCGCTTCCGAAGTTTTCCACCGTGGATGAAGGAAGTTCATAGAACATGAACGCTACACTGTACAGGCGTTTCTTGATTAGGAATAAAGAGAGCTGCGAGTACAAACCATACCGGAAGTATAACGACGAATGCGCGGAAAAGGATTGCCCATGGGACAATGTTCGCATGGTGCAACGTTCGTTGAAAAAATGGTTTTAATATTTAATGTATGTTGAATGAGATAAAATATCAAAATCTAAAAATTTCCATGCTTTTCAACACACAGGAAAGGTTGTAAAATTTTGCAAGGTTTCTAAAGGGTGGGAAAAATCTTCCATTTAGTTTATTTATTTAATTATTAAAAATGGATTAGGTTGATTTCAGTTACGTTAGATTAGGTTCATTTCACTTTCAGTCAATTTCATACTACTTTGGATGAAACATATCTTTGACTATGTACATTTCTTTAAGTCTAAAAAATATGAAAAAATATATCAAAGAAATGCTCGTTGGCATTTTAATAAGGTTTCAAAAAATGCAAAAATTGAAGTGCCGTTCTATTTAAAAAAATGGAAACGTGACCCATCTCGTGCCTCTCGGGGAAGCGATAGTAGTATCTTACATATTGCATGAAAGACCCTCTTGCATTCATAACGTAAAAAAAAATTTGTCACTATCCCTATTACTTTAAAAGGAAACAGCCTGCAATGCTTTATGCGACTCATACTTTACATTTGGGGGATGTAAATTTTAAATTTTTAACTTACAAAATTTTAAAATAGCTTTAAAAAATAAATGTAGGAAAATCAAGAATCGTTAATTATTGAAGTAATAATATAGGCCAGTAATAGTTGGAAGCAAAATTTAGTTTATTCATTTAGTTTATCATTTAAATTATCATCAATTTCTTAAAAGTGTAATTATTACAAAATAATCTATTCCTTTCGCTTCTTTGATAATCGCTGAATGAGTAGTTGTAAATCATTGTTGAATGGAGGCGTATACGTCCGAACTTTTCACTGTACCTCTAACAACGGGCATTAATTACGTAGGAGAACTCTAACCAAAATTACTAGTAGTTGTTTGGAAATGTTGTAAACATTACAAGTACTTTACAAAAGTTTTCATAGCTATCACTACTGTACAGAGTTGAAAATTGTGGTGACCTACATTGCTACCACCTCATTTACAAACACTTCAAAATTTCTGGGTCATATAGACCCAAAGCGGTACATATCCAGGACCCAATTATTTCTGGAGCCCAGGGGCTATCAAATCTTAAAATTAATTCAAAATAAAATTAAATAAAATTTATTCAAATAGGAAAAGGGCAACAGTAAAAAAATTTCGTTCAATATTTTTTGATATAGTGCAATAAATGGAAGGTTTAGAAGGTGGTCCCTTGGAAAGTGGGGCCTAAGGCTGTTGCCCTTTTTGAACTTCCCCTTAATCCGGTGCTGCAAATGCCTAAGGTTCGAAAAACGCAAAATGCGGTTCTGTTTAATAGAGTAAATAGGATTTACCAAAGAGAAAGTAAAAATTGTGGTAAAGCAGTTAAAACGCATTTTAAAGAAAGTTTCGAGCATACGGTATTAACGTTTCTTGATTCGAGGCGAAGAGAAACTACAATTATGCGCTCGCTACGACAGCACCCCAAGAGAAATACAGAAAGGGAAGACATACCCCTCGGGATATCATCCGCGTATACGTCGCACCACAAGTTACGAGGCAAATGGAAAGAGAAACAGGAGAAAAAAAAGTAGGTTTCAGTGTCCTCCACGAGACAGCAGAGTAACGATCGGTGACTCCAGATAACCGGAAACTGCTCGTACCGTATGTATTCAGGCCCGTAGATATACTGGACGAGACACTTGAAATTACCACCTTGATTTACCTTAATATTATTATCTTTAGAGAAAAATAAACTAAATCAAACATATAGGGTTTTAAGGAGATAAAAGGTATACATTGGATCGAGTAAAATTATTTATAACAAATTCAGAGGATTTGAAAAATTATTTTTTATTTAAAATATATTATAATTCTTTTCTTTTCTTTTTAATCATTTAGTAGGAATAACAGTAATTTCATTACTGTTTCATTACTCTTAAATATAATTTTATTTAAAGTAATTAATTAAAATTAACTCATTTTCTTTTCTTTTTTCTGATATATTATTTTTCAAAATAGTCAAAAGGGTTTTGATATCAGAAGCTTATCACGTATTCAACGAGATCCTACAAAAACATACATCTCGTCACTAAATAGGATAAACGTGATTTTCAGATTTATGAAGCTCGTACGCTTCAAAAGCCCTCATTCAAGCCGACTTTATTCATCTTCAACGAAAACCATGTAATTTCTGTTTAACCTATTTTCTTTGTCAGAAGTAGTAACATCGACATACATCAAAGTGGTTGTTTTAAATGTTTCGCGCGCATGTTTTATTTCGAAGGCGGAATTCCTTTGCAATTTTGTCACGCGGGCTAGAAAGCGTATTTTGCAGAACACGTCGCGTGATTTTTCGACCCGCGACCGTGTTAGATTATTCGATTCGCGAAATTCGTTGGATGTACAAATGGTGTCGACGACCGCCATTACGTGATTTATGAAACGCGTTTCCCGGTGATTGCTTCGTATCCAGTTCATTTTTTCTGCTTCAACCTGTGTATCCTTTTTTGGAAACGAATATTTCTTTAGGTACAATAAATATTTCAATCAGGCTTCTGATTTAGAGGAACTATGCTTTCTATAAATAAAATATTGAAAATTATTATAAGAATCTTTTATACATTAACGAACGTTATATATAAATCGACATTATCCAGGAATATATATAGACCGAAGGGTTCAGCTTATGAAACCGGATGAGACAAACCGGAAATACCAGAAATATCTACAATGGAGAATTTTATAAATTCTGTAAAATGTCCTCAAATACCATTCATGATATTTTTACGTATTAGATATTAGATGAGTTAATTCATTGGGCTCTCGTTGAGTGGTTAAGTCTTTGATACTGCATTTGACTGTCCATCAGTTGAGTAGTTTCTTTTCGCTGTGAAAATAAAATAAAATGTAGATTCACACGAGTCGGCAACGATCGATCTTGGTAACGGATAGTGGTCGGGTTTAGTCAGTAATGGATTTAGATGGACTATAGAGTACGATCTCGAGTTTCAGTGCTTTCCATACACCAGGTATTTTAAAAAGCAACCCACCTGTTCGTGGTACTTTTAGAAATCTCAAGCTACCGGCTACTTCAGGTAATCACTTCACTCTGTGTACAGTGAGAATACATGAAACCGTTTATTAAAAAATGAAATTAAACGTGCACTGATTAATTTGACTGTCCTCCTTGGGTCTATGTTAGATATAATTGAAATTTTGAAATATTATTTTCGACCATCCTTTTTCGTTCGACCTGCATTGCAGATGTTACCAATAATAAGATGTAGAGAGAAAAATATATTCGGCCGATCGGATTGCTGAATCGGGATTCGAAGCCGGAACTTCCGCTTGCCGGCCGACTGGTCTAACCATTAAGCTGCCCAGGCGGTCGGCGAATATTCTCTCCCCAAACTTTAAAACCCAAATGGCTACCGCCTAAAGTTCCCTCGCCCTGACAATTGTGGCTATCCTTAGCGTGCACAGATGATTAAACATCAAGGAAAATTCAATACGAACCTAACGCGAAGCACGAGGGTAAACTAACTTTTTAAAATATTTAACTGATTGAAATGAAGCATTGAAATTTAAAGTTGATTATTCCAGATTTATAATTAGAAATTAGAAATTACATGTTAGAAATTAGTCATTAGACATTTGAAATTAGAAATTAAAAATCTAATACCATTTTATTGGAATTAGAACCTTATTTTCTTAATCTAATACTTTAACTCCATCGGATTACATTCATCGCTTTCAACCCTATTGAATAGAAATCAATAAGAAATTTCCGACAGGAGTGTACTGTTATCGTTTTACACCAATCTATCGATTGTCTATCGGTTATAATTCCCGTAGAAGCGCATCAGATCCATTTGGATTTAGCGTGTTTCGATTCTAAACGTGTGGGGTCTAAATCGCTGGTAGGAAGAAAAGAGGATTATCGGTATCCAGTTAGTCGTTCGAGTGTCACGAGATGAAATTAAATATCGAAAGCGACACGTCGTTGGTGCCGAATCCATCCATTATCCTGAATGTTTAATAGGACCACCGTCAAAATTGCTCTCTGTTTTCGCTATATAATCAAAGCCAAACCCCTGATAACTGGTATAACGATGTAAAACGGACACAAGGCGGTCGCTTTATTCCATTATCCTTCAAAGCAGGAGTAATGACTCCATCTCCCACCTCTACCCCATCATTACGAAGTAAATTGCTTGTTTTATATGCAAATCTCTTTACTCTCTTTACCATACTCGAAATTATAGCCACGTGACAAACACGCTGCCGTGAAATTCTATCGAGCTAAACACCGAACGTTCAAATAAATCATTGAACATTATTCAACACGCGTGGATATCAATGGCAGCAAAATATAAAATGGGTAGTTACAAAAAATAATACTTTTTAGTAGAGCACTTTGATTGTAAAAATTTGATATTTGAAAAAATTCTGAAACTTTAGAATCTTGAGATTTTGAAAATTTGAGAATTTGGGAATTGTGAAATTAGAAAAAACAGTGAGAGAATAAGGGGATTACTTGACAAAGAGGATCTCGGAAGTCGAACGCATCGAGAACTCTTCATTTCCTTCTTATTCCGCCATCGAGGCTGCAACAAACCGTGAAACACGGTTTCTCCTCGTTCTTAATCTACTTTCTACTTATCCCATTTTTACAGGAAGCAACCGAAAGCTAAACTCAACTTCAACGCCCCTTCCTCAAACCCAATCCGTTTCGTTTCACGATCCAATTCGTTTTACGATAAAGTAGATATCAGTGTCTACATTCTACAGCTTTGCACAGCATCCATGCTCCATTCTACTATCGGTAACTTAAATTTACTTCCTCCCATTTTGTCCTAATTTCCTAATAGTCTCGACAATGACAGGGGAACAAAATAAAAAAATTATTACAATTAACTATCAATTTTATAGTTCGCTGCCATTGAGTATAAAATGTTGCATATTCGAGTACATATTCGAAGATAGATATAAAGTGCTTTTTAACAAAAGAAAATCATGGTATCCTAAGCTTTTCGTCGACAGAATAGAAAAATGCAATGCGGATCGTAGCACGGGAAATATAGAACAGCGTTTACAGACAAAAAGCTCAGGAATCGCAGCAAAAGATGAAATGCAAAAAGTCTTTCAACCGGTAAACGCCCTTCGCGACGTTGCTTCGAGAGGAAGTCCCAGCTGAGCGTCATTATTGCTTTGCATTTATAGCCTTATTTTCCATCCTTCCCATTGTTTTCTTACGGGCGCGCGTCGACTTCCGAGTGAGCAATATTACCGACATTCCGAGTAATTTTGGGAATTTTTTAAATCTTAGAATCTTAGAATGGTGAGGGGGCCAATTCCTATTTTCGAGGGTCTAGGTGTTTATTACAACACCGGTCTATTGTAAGCTATAAAATTAAAATGTAATTAATTTTTTCAACCCATCGCTGAGTTTCTTGCCCTTAAAAATCCAGCCGTCAGAAACTCTGAAATGAATCCGTCTGCGGATAAAACGTAAGAACGTAGCCTTCTCCTTTCATCGTTCTTTCCTTTTAAGAAACGCGCCCTTTAACGTTCCTCTTTGCCGGATTTCTTTAGCAACCATGGTCCGGAGACAATCGGCGACGAACGGACAATTGCACAGACCAATCAGTCTGGTATTGAATTCTGGGTCTTTCCCCTTTCGCACTGTTCCTGACGACGAAGAGAAAACAGGGCGAAAGGATGGATAGCGGTTGTAGACAAGACGAAGGGTAGGAATCGAAAGGAAAATAAGTCGGTTCGGAAAGGAAGGCGAAAGATGGAGGAAACCGAGTGACCTAAATCAGGTTTATCGGGTCACGCTTGATACGCTTCCTTGGCAATCGTGCCCTTTCGATCCGTTCTCGAGATCCGATCACGGTTCAACGATAAACGGCTTAAATACGAAGCACACAATAATGGAACCACTAATAAAACTCCTAGTTGAGAACCTCTAATATAGAGCATAAAACGTTGCATATTCAAAAACTGTACGTAGAAAGCTCTTTTCATTTTCAAAAAATCTACCCTTATTCTTTAAAAGCTCATCTCGTAAAGAATTCCAATTTGCTGCATATTAATACCGATTTTCTTTTCTATTATCCTCTCATTTTCTTCGACATGCTTCCTAACACTACCCCCTTTCATCGTCATCGTTTTCCTTTCATCTTTTCTCTTCTGCTTTGTAACTCTCTTTACATCACAGAACAATTTTCTATTATTATATCTTGAATTAATATTTTTATTACAAATTGTACAATGTTTTCAAATAATTTCTTGCCTATGATGTTCTTTACAGATTCCAATTTCTTGAAAGTTAATAACTAACCATCCCTTCGAGAAAAGCATGGCGAAATTTCGCCATAATAGAAGTTCTATCACGACAATGAAAGAACAAAAACATTGCCGTCAGAATCGCGTGGAATGTATAAGTAATTTCAACAGGGAATTGTCGATTAAGGACCGCAAGGACGATCATTAAACCTAACATGTATGGTCCGACAAATACGTACCCCACCTTGTACAATACTCTTAATATCGTTACATGCTAGCATTTCTTATGGCTACGAGCCTCGTGCATCACGCCTTGGCTGCATGCAATACCTCACTTGCAACGAACGAACCCATTAGCTCAGTTGAATTAGCCACCAGCGAATAAGCACTCCGAGGTATTTGGAAATTTTCTCAACTCATGCACAGTTATGTCCATGTTAATAAATAATTTATTTCATAAAATTGATCAGGGCATAATAAATTCACTTCGATTTAACTAACAACAAAGATAATAAAAGTTTGTTGCAATGAGAGATAAGGATAAGGTATGAGTCGCAATATGAAATAAATGGTAGATTGGGAAGGGAATTCTTTTCTTCATTTTATCTCTCAAATCCGGATTCATTCTGGTGGTCAGCCACCTAGCCATCGACTTCCTATAACGTTCGGACTTTTATACGCTTCTTGGCCTCGAACGTTCGGGAAGAAACATTGCCGGCATCAATTCTAAAGAACGAGCGTGATTTTCTTCGATGAAACGGCTGCCCAAACCACCGACCTGCGAAATCTTCGAAACAATGATCTACCGTGTGCTTCTTTGTCACAATGTCCATTGTGAAAAGGAAACCTTACATTTCAAAAGAAATTTGAACCCTTGGAAAAGTTACCCCTTATGTTACCTAACAAGATACTGGCTTCTTTTATTTAAGAACTTATTTGCTACTTATTTTGTCAATTTATTTAGAATGCAATATTTAAAAACATGGCATGAATAATCGTGAACGTTTAATTTTGATAATTTAAAAATTCTTTTCTCTTCCACTGTTTCTTCATCCGTTTCGAGCATCAATTTTTCTTTTTATATCTTCAAAGTTTTTCCAATTTTTCTTTCTTTGTCTTTCTCGTTACACTTTTGTTCTTTTTCTGCAATTTTTCTTCTCTTATTCCATCTCTTTTCCCTTATTTCTTATTCTCTTATGACGTCTGTTACTCCGCTGTTATCATCGGTACGCTACACTGTCTCCGTTATCCGATCCAGTGAATGGACGCATATTCCAGTAGTATACTCGAGCATTGGCGCGCCTTACGATAAAGGTAGCATATGCGCAGACAAATATGGTTTCATGTATCGTAAGTAGTATGGCTATTACATTAGGGAAACGTGCACAAATACCAGCAACATGTTACGTGTAACGTGTCGAAATAAGGAGACCTTATGGCTCAAATTGACAATTTGAGCTCCTTACATCATCTCTTATGGCTATAAATGGGAACACGCCAGCTTATCCTCGACAAATGGAATACCGTTATTTACATGCAAGTAATTTCACTTAACCCTTCAACAGCGGAGTTCGGGTCAATCGATACCCAAACTTACACAACACGTATAAAAATATACATCTAAATTTAAATATAGAATTTTTAAACGAAACAGTTTCATATAATGGAAGAATAATGTAAAATTTAGAAAATGGAATCGGGGTTCTCTCTATTCTTTTCTTCTTTGAACTCCTCATGGATCTCCCATGAAGACCAATAGGATTTATTTTGAATTTCTGTTAGATTTTTATTTTTAATTCTGAAGTTTAACTTATAGTCTCCAAAACGTATTAATAGTTTTAGCCAAAACCACCGATGGAAGTTTAAATTTGAAAATTAATTATAATATCATGGCAGTGGTTTTAATATTAAAAGTTGAAACGTTAAATATTGTTTAACCGTACTTCACAAGTTTCCTTCATATTTCAAACTATTCGAAGATATAACACGTTCTACTTCCGTACAGTATCCTTCTATAATGCTCGCGAAGAATTTCAATTAATTTGGACGAAATTGTTCTCGCGTTATTCACTAAACTTAATTAAATTCTACCTCTTAAATCTGAACGTTATAAGTAGCGTCGTTTTATATGATATTATACCCAAATTACCCTGTCACAAATACTTTCCATTTTACAAACTTTCTTTACTTACAGTACAGGATAATTAATTTGGACATTATATTTCTTTTTATATTTTCACAAATTTATTGCATTTATTTTGTTTACATATTACATTTGAGTGTTTGCAAAAATTTCATTTTATTTTTAACAAAATCTTAAAATAAATTCTTGCCTTTGCTTTTTCAAAACTTTTATGAAATACTATACTAAACTTTCTAAAATAGAATTAATTTTTCTTCTCTTTAATCAAAGAAAATATTATGATATTTGTAAAAACACAGACGAGAGTAACAATATAAAAATATCGAGTTAAAAGCGATCCACCATTTGTACTTTTACCATGTTTGGAAAGAAACTAAATAAAACTCCACCACTAAAATTCAATACTTGATTTAAGGGAAACATTCTCCGTTCGTATTTGTTCATTTATGCTTTTCTGATATCGTATACTATCCTCTCGGTGCAGTGTTATTATTATTTATAAGCGATATCATTGAAAAGCAATCATTCCACTGGGAGCGAAAAGGTTTTATTTCACCCCATCAATCCCTGTAAATTTTTACGAAGCTACTCAGTTTTTTTTAATCAATTGAATCAATAGAAATTGTAACATGGGTGAATGAAATTGCTCGTAATAGCATATGAACATTAAAAATTTTCCATTTCGAAGATGGTGCATTTTATATTACAAGTTTTTAGAAATTAAATTTAAAGCATCCTTGGGTGTCTGTCACCCTAGGTGGTAGCCCAATCTCGCCCTCTCCCAAAGCCTCCTACCGAGTGGAGATATTACTTCAAGTATCTTCTACATGATAGAAATAAAAGCTGAAAATAATAGAAAATTAATAGAAAATGAAAATTTTCTTTTGCAAATTTAAATAAGTACCTTAAAATTCAATTGTATTTGTAGAATTGCACGAAACGTAGCTTTAGGAAAAATGTGTCATATGTTGGAGAGGGGGCTGACGATTTCTACCCCCTTTTTTTTAGAATCTCTCGCTCGTATATTTCCTTTACTCGCATCGAAAAGATCTTGCTAGCGCTCGCTTCGGTTATTCGTTCGCGCACTTTGCCGCGCGGGTCCCTTTCAAGCATCGACTCCTTTTATATCTTCGTGGAAATCACCCTGAAATTTTACAGGTTTGAAACGGGGAGTCGGTTTTACCATTATTCGATATTCCTTTTAAACCTGAGAGCAGTTCCAAACGATTGAAGCTTCCACGGTATAGCTGTGTAGTTTCACTGAAACTGTTGATAAATTGCTGAAAAATTCATGAATATATGTATATTGTAATAGGCGAGAAATTAAAGATAAAATTTTGATGATGTGAAATATGGATATTAGGAGGTAACCCAATTTTAAGACGAGATAGTGATAATTTAAGTTTCATTTTATGCTGCATATTATTTTCTTATTCTAAATTTTATATCATTTTCTGGATTATAAAATTTATTAGATTTCAGTTACAATTGTACTAATTTTAACCCTTGACTGTCTGATAAAGAAAATGAACTTTTTTCAAAAATTGTAATTAGTTTTGCACCATTTTAAAATTTTTGCAGAGCAGGTACATTATTACGTCAAGCAGAGTGTTTCTCGGAAATTCTCTTCCAGAATTTATATTTTCCTGCAGTTTATTCTAAATATGCTGTCCGCCATTCATCACAAGTGTAAATGAACACTTGTGTTTCAGAAAAATTAAGCCATTACACATAAAATTACTCCAAACTTTGAATTCTTTATTCCTTTATTTTAATATTAATATTCTTAAGAATTCCCGCATTTTTATTTAAAATTTTCCCCAGGAAAAATGGTCATGTCGCAGAATTAATTATTTAATAATTAAAAATCATATTATTTTCTCCACCATATAGAACAAGTATTCATAAATTTCTGCAAAATTCATTTTTCATGTAGTTTAATTCTTAACGATTTATATTTGAAATCCATTATACGAAATGAATGTGCTTCTTTAACTCAGTTTTATATCGTATACATGTTAAAAGTTTTTCAGAAAGTGTGCCGTGAAGGCTGCATTTCCAAATGCAACCCATTTAGAAATGTAGGTTACATAGAAAATAACATGTGCCTCTTCTCAAACAAAATTTATTTGAAAGCTTCTCGGAGAACATTATCCTTCTTACTTTAAGTTTCTCTTTATCGTAAGAAAATAGAAAGCATACGAGCATTTTAAAAAGGTGTACATATGTACACTATCAGATATCATAAAGGGGACGTTCAAAATGGCGCGAAACAATTCTACTAAAAATGTCTTTCTTCACCATCGCCCCACCTTTTTGCTATTTAATTTTATTTAAAATAAATTTTGAAATTTTGTATGAAATTTATCGGAACCCCGACATCTCAGATCCAAGAAATTTTAATCCGTTACTTGTATAAGGAATAGTTGCGATACAGTTTAAGTGTTCAAACTATCCGTTCTCGTTTACCCAGAAGTTCGTTTCCCTGCACAATTGAGAGCTTTGATCAAACCACGAGCACACGCACGAAACAAAAGTCTGTGAGCCATCGTCGTTGCACTGCGACCACCCTGGGCTGTTTGTCTTCGCTACTTGCAGCTTCTGTCGCAAGTTCTCGGTCGGGGTTGTACGATTTTCCAGCGCGACGTGTGTTTGTCGACGCGACGGTTTTGCGGAGGGCCAACGTTGTTTTTCACCGGGTGTCGTCGGGGAAGGGTTGTTACTACGTTTGCACGGATGCCGTTGTTTGCGCAACAAAGTCTCGGCGAAAGCGGCGCCGTGTCGTACCAGGTTTAGACTGGCAAACGATAACAATCGTTGGAACGAACGCGTCGTTCTCGGTTACAGGGTAGTTCCGTTTCAACCGCGGACGTGTTTACGAGAATTCTCACGAGTACGTGGCATCGTGATAACTGCTCGTTATCGGCCTGATGCATCCAACTGTTTTTCTTCCATTTAGCTTTTCACCTTCTGAATAATACTACCTTACAATATAGTACCCTTGATTAAATGTTTTATTGAATAGGGCATTCGTTTTGGGGTGGTTTATTTTATTTTATTCTCAGGTCTATCAAACCTTGGAGGACTCGTTGGTTAATAAATTTCAAAAATTGAAATTCGCTCTAAATAAAATTAAATACTATTTACTTGTAGGAAAAGAAGGCAACCAAGAAAGGCTTATAAGAGGACCCCTTTAGATCACCCCTTAATCCGGCGATGTCTCCATGAGTATACAATATTATTTAAATATTTTAATAATTTATATTCTCTAAGCCTACAGTTACCTTGTATAATGATATATAAGTATGAATACCTTTCTTGTGTACTTATCGTATAGCGATCTTATCCTTTCAACTTTACGTATAGAGTTACCTGAGGCATAGAATTTAACCACTGATAATATTCGTATATCTCGAACCCGTTTACAGAATATGAATACCCGCTATCGCGTTACATTTACGGTTTTTCAAGCAAATTCACGACGTTAGCTTTGACTTGGGTTTTGAAATCATTGGCTTCGCGGATGGAAAAGTAAATATGTTACTATCTATCGATAACAAATGTATCGGATCGAAGCCCTATTGAATTGAATAAGATCACATCTATCGAAGTGTCCGCGATCCGTGATATCTCGTATCCATCGGTGTGTATTATACGTGCGTGTTTGCGTGAACTTGCACATACAAGGAAACTAGTAATGCGATGCATTACCGGTCCGCGACATGAACTCACGTTTGCTTTGAATAATTACTGCGGGATCGGCGTGTACAGGATACGTGTCCCGGGCTGAGATCGGATCTACACAACTCCGCCAAGCAAACGTTGATACTCGCCCAAATACGCATGTCAAATTCGTAAACGTTCGACCGTGCGTTGTTTGCGCGTACATCTACTATGCCGATAATTCAACGGCAAGATACCGAATCTACCGCGTTTATTTGACTTACAAGGCAACCTTCTGACCTTTCGATCATCGATTTCCTCCAAACTTGGCGAAATAATCATAGATGCCAAAGCAGTGTTGGATCAAAGGGAGATCTAAGGGGGACTACAACCATTTACCTCATTTCCCATGAAAATTATTTTACTGTCGGCCCTTTTATTTAATTTTATTTAGAATAAATTTTAATTTTTTAACCAAGGGGGCTCTCAAAGATTTGACAGATCCGGGCCCTAGAAATCTTAATTCAATCTTGCACCAAAGGTTACAATTTTTGAAATTATAAATTAATAAGTCCATTGCCCAAATAAGGGTTGAATGTAAATTTCTTCTCACATCTAATATAATATCTATTAATGGGCTTTTATAAAGGAAAATTCGAGGGTTTTATATAAAAGGACTTTTGATTACCGGTGGTGTTTTCCGTATAAATTCGCATCAGAGAGCTTGTACGATAGACGCGTTACCTAAAACGTTCTATCGCCCGTAAATTTGATGAGCTCTGAAGCACATCTCACAATACGACGTATTCCCGTGGCTGGTGAATTTTCGTGAAATTCTTATCATTCAGCTTGTGCTCGCGGGAATTTCTTTCTCGGGAATAAAACATGAAATAAGATGGTATTTACTGAGACGTAAAGAATTGGGATTTTAACCAAACAATGTGTTCCATATATTCTTATATGCAAATTAATTGTATAGAAAATATTTATTATCAGAATAAAATTTTAAATTCCATAATATTTTCAGTCTGGATTTATGTACTTAGTTGGAGCACATAAATTTTCAATGAAGATAAATTAATATTTTGCATATTTTTATTGAAAAGTAAATACATTTCTTTTAAAATTAAATATTACAATTATTGCTCTTCTATCCAAGTTGATTTCATACTCTTTAGGGTATTTCTTGTTTCCTGTTTAAAGATTTGTGTTGAAATTTATTACATTTCATTCGCTAACTTTATCCACAAATAATTTTCTTAAGCCTCGAATACATAAACCATGAATTTATCATTGTATTGTTTATCCCTTTGTTATCCTTCTTTGGATCAATCTCAAAGTCTAAAATAATTGGTTCGTACTTAATCAAGCCAGGTCGAAATCGAAAGGTATACCAAGTGGTAATAATGATGCGGCATGGTCTGTTGATCGAGGAATCAATTATCTGAGTATTTAATTAAAACTTGGTTCCTCTTCTCTTTTTATCCTTTTACAGTATCAACGCTCCTACGATCAAGTACATTAAAAAAGTAGAGCAGTACAATACAAACACTGTTTATGATGCTGTGGAATCTATTTTTAAACTTTTGAATACTATTATAACAGTTGTGTTTGTAAAAGAGAGAAACGAAAGAGCAATGTACAGAGTGTCCATGCTAAGTTTGTTGAGCTATTGTTACTTCTTTAAGTTTTGAAAATAAAAAGAAAATCGTACACCGCCACGAATAAAAGAATATGTGCAGTTAGGTGCAATGTAGGCTTCTTTTGGGTAGATATACTAATCTAACTTATCTTCTCTTACAAAAGTGAAAATCCTTTTCTAATAAAAAAAGATACCCTGAATTTTATAAAAAGAACTTATATTCCCAATTTATTACTTCTTCGATTTTTTCAATTCACATTAATTATCGATGTTCCTAGTTACTATGAATTTCATCGAACGCAATTGCTTGTCGTTACACGGCCCACTTACCCAAAGTGCGTGTATCAAAATCCAATAATTCCTATTGAAACCCCACAAACGACGTTCTACCTGATTTCCTCTTATCCAGCCTTTCGGCTCGTTCTCGTTTCAAACGTTTCGACCCCGTTCAGTTCGTGAGAGGAATGCGAACGGAAAAACGCTGGACATTCATGCAGGGAATCGATAGGTCGCGCGTGATTAATCTTCGAGTCAAGGAACGAACAGCAATTTCCCGGGGTCTTGTTGTATCCTAAGGTTGACGGTGAAAAAGGTAACGAGGTTAGCGCTGCGCTATTTCACAGGGAGGGGTGAGGGGGAGTTAGATAGGAGCACGATTGATGAGGAGGTTATGAAAGCCAAGAAAGTCGCAAACGCCCTGAGCCGAGGTTATAAATCGGCAAGTAGATCAATTAATTGGCTTCTACCCTCCGCCGTTGCTGTATATCTATCCATGCGGTCGTTGATCATACACCCGCGCTGGTGCGCTACGAACTTTTGTTTCCGGCGTCCGTAATGCACCTCAACCTGGTCGGACCGAGCTTTGGCCAATTTGCAGTAACTCGGCTTTCGGTTGGCTACCGACTAAAACTAGAAATTTGCGGTTGCGGCAAGAAAATATACGGGATCGGACGTTGCGGTACCCGGGATCTCAGATTCACCAGCCTTCCCTTGTTTGGAAGTAGAATTAGGAAGAAAATCTATGGCGTTCGAACCTCCGTTGGTTTGTCTTCCGCGGTCAAATACAGACAGTGGTGGAAACTTCACTTATTGAGATTTTTTTAACAATGTAAAAATAAAATTATCTCCCCTTTGAATTATAGGGATCATAAGGACCGACGAAAATTTATATAATCTTCTTCAAAAATTTATAATAATTACACTATCATTGAAGGGTTAATGAAAAATGATTGCCTAACATATCTGAATATTATATTTTGCATTTTTACAACTTCTGGTATAAGAATACTTTACATTTCTTTAATATCCTTTTTTAAGGACAAATTTGAATTGTTATACAATAATATTATTTTGTTGTATTTTGCAGTCCCGATGTCAAACGTGTCGGCTGTGGTTGGCTTGAAAGCTGTAATACCTTGCAACATTGATCCATTGAGAAAAAGCGAGGCGGTGAGCATGGTTTTTTGGTACAAAGACAAGAGGGATGGCGAACCGATATGCAGCTTGGATGCTCGCGGCAGATCGATAGCTCAGGCGAGGTTCTGGTCAGATCCATACGTGTTCGGTAAAAGGGCGACCATGAGGACGAACGTGGAATCTGTGAAATTGGAAATCAATCCTTTGGAAGCAACCGATGCAGGGCTGTATAGATGCAGGATGGATTACAAAAATAGTCCGACGAGAAATCACAAGGTTAACCTCACAGTGATAGGTGAGTGTTTCCTTTTAATGATCGATCCGGATTAATTGCTTTCCTTTCAGAATTGATCACATCAACTTCACTGTGTTTCCATGCTCTTTACATTTTTATAAATAAGCAATAGATTTTTACCAATGTAGGAGAGGGGAGAGAAAGGCGTTTCGTTTCGAGATCGTCTGTCAGACTCGTCAATCTCTGCCCCAGACACCTGTCATACCCCAATTCGAGACTTTTATATGTATATTTGAACAGCATGCCGGTCGACTACTAGCGAGAACATTGATCTCCGATCTTCCCGCCGCCACCTAATGGTCTCCGGCCCGAACCAAAGGCGTCCGGGGAGACGAAACCCTTTCCTCCTCCACTAAACGCCTACACCAAGTAGTAATTCTTATGCATTCATCTGTTTTTCGTAAAACGGTTGAATTTTATTTTGAGACAAATAAAATTATTCACATTTTTCTATATATTCCAATGGTATTCGATAAGAAAAAATTGAAAAATGCAAGTGCAAATGCTCTTTTGTATAATCTTAATAAATTCATCCTTGTGACAGTCCCGCCAAACAAACCGGTGATTTACACCGGGGTCGGTAGAACTTTGGCTAATATGCTGCAACCCTTCAATGAGGGCAGCGACTTGTCCTTACTATGCGAAGTAATAGGGGGTTCACCGCCGCCGAAGGTTACGTGGCACTTTGAAGAGAAAATATTGGATGATACGTATAAACTAGAACATGGAAGCATCACGATAAATGGTCTTCATATCAGCAAAATAAGTAGGGATTTCCTGAGGGCTAAATTAATCTGTCAGGCGAACAACACGCATCTTGTTCCAGCATTGACGTCTGAGATTGTTTTAGATATTAATTGTAAGTAATTGTTGATATATAAATAGTTATTATTTAATTAAATTTGAATTGTTATTTCGAATGTTAGAAAGTTATTATTTTAGGAAAAGTTAAGTCATTTGATAATTTGTTCCTTTTAATTATTATTCAAATTAATATATTTTAAATTAAAATAAATTTTGAAAGGAAAATTTAAATGAAAATCTTGGTATTTACCAAATTTTACTGGAATTAGGTTGGGTCACTAGGTTTGCTAGTAATTAAATTAAATTAAATTCCAGTAAAGCCACTAATAGTGAATATCACAAACAAGCGAGCACATTTATCGGCGCTAAGAACGTACGAAATTGAATGCGTCAGTTCGGGTTCCAGACCGGAAGCTGTGATCACATGGTGGAAGGGAAACCACCAGGTGAAACACATGGCCAGAAATGTGAGTATAACATTTTGCATCTTCACTTATCATATTTAATTCCTGAAAATCTGCGACCTGCGCGTATGAGCTTCGATTCTGAGTTCTTCGTAGTTTGCAGATAGTCCGAACATTACGAGAAGTATTTTAAGTTACGTACCTACTATGGAGGACGATGGAAAATATCTGACTTGTCGGGCAGAGAATCCAGTTGTACCTGACAGCGCGCTGGAAGACAGATGGCGGCTGCTAGTTTATTGTGAGCGAAGAAAATTCTTTTTTATTCCACTTAACTGTCTAAATTGTATTTTCATCAGAATTGAGACAAACGTTTCTTAATTAAAAATTATTATAATCTTATCTCACAATCTCTCCCATTCACTTTATAGAATTTGATAAAATTTAGAAAAGAATACTTAGAGAAATATTAAATAAAATAAAAATAAAAAGTATCAAATAATAGAAAACGAAATTTTCAGAAATGAAATATTTTTTTATTCATTTGCATTACATGTATAATTCATAGATGCACCAATAGTGACAATCAAGCTAGGTTCGAGTCTAAAAGCGAACGATATAAATGAGGGGGACGACGTGTACTTCGAATGCGACATACAAGCGAATCCGAAGGCGTACAAGCTGGTATGGTACAAAGACAGCAAAGAGTTGCATCAGAATGCGACTGCTGGAATTTTTCTTCCAAGCGGGCAATCTCTAGTTTTGCAAAGCGTGACTAGAAATTCCGCCGGTGAATATTCCTGTATGGCAGCCAATGTCGAAGGGAAATCAATCAGTAGGCCTGTTACTCTCGAAGTATTATGTGAGTACAAAAAGACGAGTTTTCCATTTATCAATCGTCTATTTTTAAAATCTCCTTAAAATTGAAATTGAAAGGAAAACGATGAGCAGCATACGGAACCGTGTCTTGTCTCATTTTTCAGATGCACCGATCTGCAAGGAAGGTTCGTCTACTCAAGTGGTCGGTGCTTTAAAGCACGAGACGATCTCGTTGGTATGTGGAGTACAATCGAAACCACCGCCCACTACTTTCCACTGGACCTTCAATAATTCCGGGGAGCTGATGAATGTGCCTGCCAATAGATTTACACATGTCAAACCTCTGAGTCTGATCACTAGCCACTGGCACGGGTCCAGGTTGAATTACACTCCGGCGAACGACATGGACTACGGAACGGTCGCTTGTTGGGCTAAAAATCGGATAGGGGTGCAAAAGACGCCGTGTGTTTTTCAGATCATCGTGGCCGGGAAACCGTATCCCTTGCAAAATTGTACGGCACTTCAGTCGACCGGACCCTATGCGTATCGAATGGGTAAGTAACACTTGATCCACGCTGTTTGAACCCTTCTTCTGACCTAAACGGTGTCAACTGTGCCATTAAGCTGACCCATCGTAGAGAATGACGGGTTATTCGATCGATAACAGCCCTGTATTGTGTTCAACAGCCTGTTTTCTGCTGTACACGAGGAAAGACAAGGTGACCAGTCGTGCGGGAAAATTCGTGAAATTAGGCGACGCTTTGGGGATCGATTCGAGGGGTCTGGGGTTTCTCGTTACAGGGGAGGCTGATACCGGAGATGGAGATCCTGCTGCTTAGGGTGCTCGATGCTCTTTGGGCTCGCTTTAGGCAACCTTTTTTTCCCCCCTTTGCTCAGATGCTTTCACCTTAATAAATTTCTCACTCAACCGATGTCAGACATTTCCATGCTTTTGAAAATGTAAATGTTAATTCTTTACAGCAGGGTAGGTAGGGACATTTTTGAGCTGTAGAGTTCTCACTCTTTATCTCGACGTTCTTCTTTAAACGTTTCATTTACTCGTGTGAAACAGGTCACGAGGACTTTAAAGCCACCGACTCGAGAGACGCTGACTGGTTGATTGTCAAATGCTCGGAGGGATTTGATGGCGGTTTGCCCTTGACTAATTACGAACTGGAGGTCTATAGCGAGGAGAACGTTAATCACGTCAATATCATCTACTTGAACCGCACAGAGAGATCCAGTTCATCTGGTCCGGTTTTCGAAGTTCCTGGATTAGAACCTGGTCGTAACTATAGGCTACATCTCTACGCAGTCAATGCCAAAGGACGTAGTGATCCTGTTGTCCTTGAACCAGTCACGCTGAAGGGAGTCGCTATGTATACCACTGGTGAGTTTTTCAAATATTTATAACACTAACTTATTAATCTTAACCCTTTCATACTCTAATAATTATATTAAAAATTCGGGATGCAAAATTAATAATAAAACCACCGGTTCATATTTGCAATTTTTTATTAAAAATTTTCTTTTTCTACAAAGTTTACAGTAATTTCAATTCTTAATTTGTAAATTTCTAATCACTGATATATTTAAAAATATCGACTTGATAGCTACAAATATATGATTTAATTTTCTATCAGTGTATTTCCCATTAAACGACGTAATTTTGTATTTACGGAGATATTTCACTGTTCTATTTTTCGGGCGAATTTTCATCAAAATCATTATACAGTCCAAATATTAACAGTGAATGTTCGACCAAGGTAAATAATAACAGTGATATGACGTTTTGGTAAATATTATGGGAACATGTCGAGAATCATTAATACCACAATTCAGTTAAATTATACGGTAGACTCTTGTTATATTGCCATGGACGAGACTGTGGAAGCGTTTCCAAATTTCAATACTTAATAATTCCAGTAATTAATATCTCAGAATTCTAAAATTTTAATACTCTCATTTGGAGAGGGAAGGGACATAGAAATATATCATCTTCGTAGAGATATGATAATGAAAAAGCAACATTGAAATGTTTCAAAATTCGTGTGAACATTAAATCGCTCGTATGGCAATATAACAAAGGTCTACTTTAGTAGGATTTATATTCGTCAGATTGCAAACATTTTCCTCGGTACTCGGAGGTGAAATTATATTCGTATTCGTGTTAATTTCAAGATCTCTTTTCACTGGCAATCTTCTTCCATACGATACGTTTCTTCGTATTTTCCTTTCCGTGGACCCTGAATTAAAATCCCATAAAGAGCGAGTCCTCTTTCTTCGCTGCTGTCTCATTCGAGGCGCATTTATCGCCTTTAATTTCCATCCTCATGGTTTATTCATGTCGGACCGTGGACGATTTCGGTGTGTGTTGGAACGTTTGCTATCTAGGCGTCTCTGTGTCGGTATTCGAACACCTTCGCAACACCGATTCACCTTGGATTGTTAGTAGTGTACGTTCAACTGGCGCTGATAATACCGGGATGCCTTGGACCACCTTTAACCCTTCCCCAACCTTTGCACACCTCTTCGAACTGTCCCAACCGGTTTCTCTTCAACCCTGTCATTTCTTCTGTCGATTAAAAACATATAGAAGGTAATTAATTTAAAATCAAATGAAGAATTCTGAAACATAGAAAATTAAAAGTTGAGAATTCTTGGATCCCCCAGGGAATCGTCATTTTCTCTAGAGAAGTTTGTTTTTCTTTCGAATTTGTTTCGAATAATTTTTAAAGGAACAGAGTGTGAAATGTAGACAATGGAAATATGAAAATTAAATTAATCGTCCGCTTGACTTTTTCAAAGCAAAGACTGCACAGTCCAACGTCACATTTTTGTACAATAAACCCCGCTTTTCTTTTATACTCCTTGACCATTTTTCTTGTTAATATTTTATAATATATGCACTTAATTGTACTTTATTGTATTCTCCAATTAACCCTTTTTTCATTCGAGTTATCCGTTCCTTCTCTAACTTTATTTAAAATGAAACTAGTGCATTCCGAACTATTTACTCAGGTTACAAATTGCCAGTAAAGGTAGCTGCGTACATAAATCAAATTAACCCGATATGTGTGTTACCATGGAATACGTATGTACATAACAGAGAACGATTCCACGTACACAAAGAAAATCGTGTACATGCGAAACGTTCGTTGGCTAACGAACCAAAGCGTTTTCTGAATGCCAAAGAGCTTGGCTATCGTCGTCAGTGGTCCGGTCTCTTCTTCTATTCTTAATCTTTGCTGTCGGAAGTTCTTTACGTTTCCTTCGTGATCCAATAAATAGAGTAAAAGGCGAATCTCGTTTACCGGACACGTCTGAAACGTTTTCGCTTTTTTTTCCCGAACGAGCGATGTTGTACATTCGAATGTTCATTCTAACGAAGACAAAATTTGTCTCGTACCTGTTTTCCTAAAGCAATTCCAATAAGACGAACTTCTTCTATTAAGAATTAATCTTTAATTACTTTCGTTGTATCGAATGGAAAAATATTTCTTTCAGTGGAACTGGGGAAATATTTGAAACAGATTCAAAGAATAGGCAAGAAAGAAAATTAATTAATTAGCTCTTTATTGCAAAATTAAAAAAAAAAGAAAAGTCTTGCAACCTTGTTATCTATAATTTTCTATAACTTATAACACAGTGCATCGAAGGGTTAAAATCAAACCCCTTCTTACATATATTTCTCAATTAAATTTTGCCTAGGGGTAAATATGGTTAATAAAATAAAAAAAGGGGTAGAGAATATAAATACTGTTCGAAAATTGAAATTCATAGAATAGTATATCCTTAATGGAGCGACAGGTTGCTGAATGGTATCAAAAATCGTAAGGCAAGGGGTTAGGCAGCTCGTTACCGGCATCGTAACAAGACCATCCCTTAAACCTGAAACTTGTAACCCTTCTAACGATCCCCTTACGCGAGTCACGTATTCCTCTGTCCCCAGGACGCGAAACTTCGGAGGAGAGCACGGACTATAGCCTTCTGGTTGCTTGTTTCGCCGGGGGTGTAACAGCTGTCTGCATCCTGGTCGTCGGTGTAACTCTGACCTTGTATCGTCGTAGCCATCCGATGCAATCGATGAAAACGCACACGGAAATGGTGCAATACGGGAACAAAGAGGGTAGGGTGGTGATAACCCCTGTGAGTAAAGAATCGAGGGAAAAGATCAAGGGGTCGATCCCGGTCGACGCGGGGGACGACGACCCGGATGTTATTCCAAACAAGGTGGACAAGAGACCGGATATCTTCGAGCCGAATTATGGGACCACGAAACCGGAAAGGACGAAAGACTTCGGTCGTTTGGAGGAGCTTGATTATCCGTCGCCATCATCGGTGCTACATACTAAGAACTCCTGGGTATATCCAAATGGCTACACGGAGAAGACGGAGAAGAGTCTGAGCCCTTTGCGGCCCAGCACACTTCCGGTCCATCGTAGCCACGATATCTACACGAGAAGTTCTCGAGTCCAAGAAAGTTGTATATAAACGGTTTCTCGTTCGACTGAGACTCGTAAATTGATGGGTCAATCTTTTTGCTTCATTGCTCTCTTCGGATTGTGTTGTGGCGGGTGTGTTGTATAAAATCGGAGCGATGTTTTGTAATGGATTTGTTAGTAGAACTACCTGGCAAACCCTTTCCTTGATCATGGGCTGGTTAAAGTGAATATCAGCCAGAGAATATTATACGAGGTTTGTGTAAAAAATTTCGTGATCTTCATATTTCTTTTTCAAACAAAATTATTTCATTTTCATAGATAATAATTTTCAATCGATTTATTATAAAATCAAATAACACTTTTTGATTCCATTTGCTAAGGAAGAAATTAATTACTGACATCTCTAATGAGAAGTGTAGGTAATACTAGTCAAATAATCATTACTTGTGTTCTAATCATTCAAGTAATAATTCATTAGATTAATATTTCTTTAAAAAAACATAAGCCCAAGAAAATTTGAAAAATAAAATGAACAATGCTGAATTCGATTAAATCTCCAAGTAAATGACAAAGTCTCTCACATCACCCTTTTCACGTCAAATTGCGATTGATTCATGCCAAAAGCATCAAACACAATTAAAGATGTTTGTAAATAGACAATAAATATCTTTAAGATTTCCCCGCTGAGCTATCAAAGTTTCGACCTTATTTTTCACCAGGACTAATTAATCGTAAGTAGATATAAGTAAAGGAGTGTCAGATTCATCATCACGAACGACTCGATTTACGACGTTTGTACATAGACAATAAAATTTCCTTCCTTAAATGTTCGTCTCCTTGTCAGAATCTTCCCGTACTTCCAGCCTCATTGTGGTCTCGTGTCGATTATTTCTTTAATGAGGATAATTGGTGTCTTGTAAGAGTGTGCGTGTTTCATTTGCGAACGCGTTACCACGTCGCGTTGAAACTCTTAATGAGCATGTAAACGTTTGTATATATGGATAATAAACCTTGTTGTTTAATAATTTATTAGATCATTTCTTAATCATTAAAAATGTCTATAAGTAGAGCAGAGTGGTAAAGGTAAGTAAAACAATTTCCATCAATTTATCTTAAATTATTTTTAATATTAATATTTACAAAATTAGGCTTTTGAGAAGTTTCACCTTCTCTTTCAATTTTAATTTTATTGTGATAAGGTACTGTTTCTCTTCCATTAACTGTTCGATGGTCGGGATATTGTTGACTGATTTCGAATGCATCGCTAGTGATTTGTTGGACCAACAGATATTTCAGTAAGCCGCTTATCCTCAGCCATGAGATCTCCAGATCTCTCACGATATCTCGTTTAACGTCCAACATCGCGTACACACCGGCTCGCATTTCCGTTGCACAGATTTCAGTCTGTGGACGGTTTGACGCTGCAGCGGAGGTCTAGAAGGTGATGGGAAACGATAAATCACATCGTTAGGACAACGTTCATCCAGCGAATCTTGTTTCACGCCACCTCGAAACAAACTGTCCGCAATCCTCTCTATCTACAGCTTATCAACTGATAGTACAATTCTCTGGCTTATAGTTGGCTTAGTTTAAAATAAACTGTACAAATTGATTGAAGAGGATCGAAAGGGTTAGCTCTCATTAAGTAATTAACCCTCGGTCAGCGGACCATGGAGAGAGCCCCAATTTTAATGTAATTTTGTACTTTACATTTGTACATTCACATTTTCTAAGTAATTATCATCATGCTAATAAAGCCTAAATAAAAATTTTCACTTCTTTATTCGGTAATTAACTGTTATATGTTTATAAAAAAATTGCTATTTTATTTCTCTCGTTCTAAAAGTGTAATATAGTGACATAGACATTGAAATTGTTGATTATAATAAATTTCTATGGTTTCGAGACACATTGATCGTTTCAATAGGCCCTTCAGTAGCTCGTTATCTATGTATAGGTGACAGAGACGGATTCTCTAGAAGCATTCTCGGACGATAGTTTGGGGTATACAAGCCACTATATCTCTCAAACAGGGTCTTTCGTCAGTGGACGAACAACGGGGTCGTCAGAGGTGTTAGGGTAATTTGACACTGTTTATACATGGTTTGCTACCCGATGTAGCAAACAGAAAATAATTGCACAGAGTGTTTGATCTATTAATTTCAAATAAATGCATGAAGGAAAATTAAAAAGCTCTAGAATCTAAGGTCTATCCGATTCATTGCTGTATTGATGATTTAGGATAAATAGTTGAAATTATTTAATAGATTGATTTGCTTTTTTATAAGAAATTTTTGAAATTCTTTTCTCCTTCATATATTTGGGTATTTCAACAAATATTCTGGATACCAATAACCCCTTAAACTATATTCCAGGGTCTTATCACTAACTCGTTGATATAGAGTCGGTTCTTTCGTGCTCGTTCGGGAATTTATGACGGACGCCCTAACATTTTGGAGCCTCGTAAATTTTTCTTGCTGGAACCGAGCACATGACATGTCTTCCCTTCGAAGGGAACGAATTCCACGATTAACCGGTACGAACTTTGCAACTTTGCAAAACTTTTCTACCCTTTCTTAGGGCAATAATTATAACATATTTCAAGATTAATGTAATTAGGGGATGGTACCAGCAATTTGCATGCATATTACTGATAATCGTTCTCAAGAGATAGTTCTAAAAATTTATTCAATGGAGACTTAAATGAGCAAAATTATTATTAAGTTAATTTAATGAAAGGATGTTTGGAATAATAAACAAATGGAAAAATATGTTCAGACCCAAGGGTGAAATATTTCGTGGCCGCTGATTTGGAAATTTAATAAGAAGGTAGTAGGTAAGTATATACAGGAATAAGAAAAGCGCAAAGTCTCGAGACTGCTTCTTTCATTTTATCTTATAGTTTCCATTTCGCTGGCTGCTCTTTTTTGTCGTAGACCCTATGGGCACCCCGTGGATCCTACGCATCGCTCATTCTAACGAAAGACTAATATACGAATTTAATTAGAAACTCGTACGAAGTAATTCGTTTCTGTCGGACGTTGGTGGTCTTATTAAGGATAACGTCTTAATGACGGTCATTAGGTTATGATGAGAATAATTAGTAGCTTTCGCCACGGTCAGTAGGTGATTTATATTCTAAAAAAGAAAAATAATAATTTTATTCTTAGAATTGAAATCAGATCTTATATTATATTATATTAACATTTTTAATTACAATATTATAATAATATTAAGCGTAGAAATTCGGAAGCAAATGGCGTTAGGAGTGGGAGCTCCAGACGCCATTGCATGCAGCCCAAGAAGAGGTCGACACAGGGTGCGATCTCTGATGTCGGCCACACGCAAGGTACCGGATATGGGCACCTATGTGCCAAGCGCGGGGAGCTCCGGCATAACACGTAAGTTCCCGGAGCACTCGTTTAGCGACAATGTTGGTCGCCGTGGGGTTTTAGTCAGTAGGAATCTGACACCCCCCGCCGCCCTCTCCCAGGGGACGGCGGGGGGTCTTATGCAAGATTTCCCCACGTTAAAAAAAAAAAAAAATATTCACATCCCTGCATTCCTTACATCCCTACATCCCTTATATCTCCGCCTTCCTTACATCTCTCCTTTCTTTATATCTCTGCATCCCTTACACCACAGCATCCCTTTCATCCCTGCATCCCTTACATCTCTCCTTTCTTTATATCTCTGCATCCCTTACACCTCAGCATCCCTTACATCCTTCCATGCCTTATACCTTTGCATCCCTTACATTCCAGACATCCCAGACATAAATTTTGAGCCCTCTAGCGCCGGAAATTGGAACTAAATTTTCGACCTCGATTCAGCGCCATCTGGTTTCAAGAAAAGGAACTAAATCAAGCATCAATTTTGGCCCTCTAGCGGCAAAAATGTGAACTAAAATTTCGACCTCGAATCAGCGCCATCTGGTTTTTGAAAAAGGAACTAAATCAAGCTACAATTTTGGCCCTCTAGCGGCAAAAATGTGAACTAAAATTTCGACCTCGAATCAGCGCCATCTGGTTTTTGAAAAAGGAACTAAATCAAGCTACAATTTTGGCCCTCTAGCGGCAAAAATGTGAACTAAAATTTCGACCTCGAATCAGCGCCATCTGGTTTCGAAAAAAGGAACTAAATCAAGCAGCAATTTTGGCCCTCTAGCGGCAAAAATGTGAACTAAAATTTCGACCTCGAATCAGCGCCATCTGGTTTTTAAAAAAGGAACTAAATCAAGTAGCAATTTTGGCCCTCTAGCGGCAAAAATGTGAACTAAAATTTCGACCTCGAATCAGCGCCATCTGGTTTTTAAAAAAGGAACTAAATTTATCACGATTTTCAAATCTCTGGTAAGGTGCATAAGGGATGAAGGGATGTAAGGGATGCAAAAGTATAAGGCATAGAAGGAGGAGAGGGATGCTGAGGTGTAAGGGATGCAGGGATGAAAGGGATGCAAAGGTATAAGGCATAGGAGGAAAGGGATGCTGAGGTGTAAGGGATGCAGAGATATAAAGAAAGGAGAGATGTAAGGAATGGACAGATGTAAAGGGTGGAGGGATGTAAGGAATGTAGGGAATATAGGGATGTAGACGATGCAGGGATGTAAGGAATGCAGGGATGATTTTTTTTTTTTTAATGTGGGGAAATCTTGCATAAGACTCCCCACCGTCCCTTGGGGGAGGACGGCGGGGGAGTGTCAGATTGCTACTGACTAAAACGCCACGGCGACCAACATTGACGCTAAAGGAGTGCTCCGGGACCTTATATGGTACGCCGGAGCCCCCCGCGTTTGGCACATAGGTGCCAATCTAGAGTACCTTGCATATGACCGACACCGGGGGTCGTACCCTGTGTCGGCCACTTTTTAGGCTGCATGCAATGGCGTCTGGAGCCCCCACTCCTGATATCAAAAGCAACTAGCTATAATTAATTATTATATAAACTTATATGTGCATTAGCATTCCGTTTATGAAGTTACGAATTTACTAGAAATTGGTGTAGCTATTTAAACACTATTGACTGACTTGGCAATTCATTGGACTTTCTATTGAAAATGTCAATGGATAGATCTATCGGAGAGAGCATGAACATTGAAAAACAGCTGCAATCGAAGCCGTTTCAGGATTTCCGAGTTCGTAAATCTAGCGCGCAAGAATTCACAATGAGTGAAATATTACTGGAAAGGAAAGAAGAATTGATTGCTCGGATTGCTCTGCCACGATTTAAAACCAGAACTTCCTATATAATGTTAGCCAATTAAGCTATCCCAAACTTATTTACGAAACCCTTTGCGTTAGGTTTAAAATTTAAGATAAAATTAATTAAATAACTTAATAGAATTATACTAATATTTTATAGTAGACCCTTGTTATATTATCACACGAGCTATTTAATGTTCCTCTACAAATGAGAGCTTAGACTGCGCCAATATTATGAGAATCTAATGTATTTTATTTTCATTTTGTTTTTATTTACTCATAGAATAAGAAAGGAACTGAAATCTCCTGTAGAGGATAAATAATTTTAATTTGAAAAATTAAATTTCAACTTTAAATAATACATTTGTTCGACAAAGTTTCTGTACCATCCAAGGGTTAATAAAGGAGGAATTTCTACTAACTGCAGTCCGTATTGGTGACCATGAAACGGAAGCAGCTTTCAACAAAGGCCTGGAACGAATTTTGCATCAACAATGTTACGTTCAAACCGGAAACATCGCGATATTGTTCCCGGTACGATGCTCGGATTTTTACGATACGTTTTTACAACTGAGGAGCCGCATTTGTTACTGCACAGAGCGGTATGAAAAGTTTCATAAACAGAGTCGGTTGTTCGTTGTTGTACTGGAAGTACCTCAACAAGCTATCTATGTATAATAACTTCTCTGTTTTCGAAGATAGGAAAGAATATTTTTAAACAAAAGTGTTTTCAATATAAAAAGAAATACCCGTGGAAATATTAAAAATATTTTACAATTGTTTCAGGATTAATTATCTGAGCTGCTTACAGAAGTTAATATAATTTTAATTCTGATTTAAATAAATTAACTGCTGACGGAAAATTAATGCGGAGAAATAGGATCAGTCGATTGGATTATTGAACCGAAACGTTCTCCATACATAATTTTCATATTGGTAACTAATTCATAATGACGAGTTAATATTGAATCACGAACCCGAATGAAATAATGAATATTACCACCATACGTCTATGTAATTGGCGGAACACGGAAATACGAGGCATGAAATATTTATAAAGAATTATTGTAAAATAATTTACAATAAAAAATATTTAAATATCTCCATGACTATTATTTTCTAAAAAACCTTTCTTTTCTCAGTCCACGCTCCTGAATCTCGTTTAAGATTCTGTAACTAGTACCGGGTAACAAGGTTGCACGGAATCTCATCAAAATTTCAAGCAGCAACGTCTTTGAATCGTCACGCTCGTAAATTCTCGCTCGTTGCGTGGCTGCAACCTGGCTCGAAAGAGATTTATCTGTTCATTGACGCGAATCGTTCGACTGTGCTTGCAAAAATTTGTATCGTTTCCGAGGGGAAAGGGGTTGTACAGAGAAAAATTCTCGTCGAACGCGACGTCGATACGCGAAAAAGTAAGAGCGTTGTCAAGCTTGAAAGCCCCGCGGGGATCGAAGCCGCGACGGGACTTTCGGAATCGGGAATATCAGGGATATGGCGTGCACCACCGTGAAATTTTACGACATCGACCCCTCCTCTACCTTTCCGGCAATTTTACCAAAAAACTTTCTCATCGCAAACACGACGACTGTTCGAAAGTAACTAATTGCGTCTGATGCAGGAGCGGATTAAGATATCCAGGACACCGGGGCTATTAAACCTTCGAGGATCCTGTTGGTTGATAAACTCGTTCAAAAAATTGAAATTTCGTTCTGAATAAAATGAAATAACATTTGAAGAGATGTATGGAAATTTGAAAAGAACACAGAGAGGAAATAAATGTCAAGCAATAGCAATAAATTATTTTATTTTAACGTTTTTCTTGAACGTATCGAGCATAAATTTTACATTTATTTGAAAGCGTCGTTATTCTCTTACTGGAGACTTTAGACACGTATATGCGAATGTTCGCAGGAAAAATTGTATCTCTTTAGCTTCCACTAAGGTGCAACCTCACGTCGACGAATAGGAACGTTTACGTGACTACGATTTTAATACTGCACGGCATATACGCGATAAACATTTTCCACTCTATGTTTCATGCTTCGATAAATTCCTTTTCTTTGTACTTTTAAAGTCTCCAAGGATTAATGTTTTGTCTATGGATTAATAAAAAAAATGGCGAAGAAAATTTTTCTGCCCACCCTATTCTAAAGTATCTATGAAAAATTCTATTTTTCTATTATGAACTCAGTCACAAATCGATTAAACAGTACGCTGTTTTGATCCACATGTAGGAATATAAAAATTCATAGAGTTTTTATAAATAATTATATCGCGCAGTATGCTTTGACGGGGAATAATTTTTATTTGAAAGTATGCGGCGGAAGAATTATCCCAAACGGACCAGAAATAATCGTTCCAAAATAAAAAGGCGTACAAGTAAGCGAAAATACCATTGTAACATACTGACCTTTTGAGGTTTGAACTTTACTAATAATGTTAAAGAATTCTAAAGATAGTAAAATGACGTTAGTGTTTAACAGAGATAATGAAGATGTATTTTTAAATAGAATCGATATATCAGAATTTTTATAGACTTTAAAAGAACCATATTTTGCATACATGAAGTGTTTGGAGGTTAATTAGCAGTAATGTAATTTGTAAAAGCTTCAATGATACTTTGTTTGAATTATAGAAAAAGTTTCTAAAATTCTATAATTTCTAAGGGGCCTGAACCACCCCAGAAGAAGGTCTAACAAGGGGAACTATCTAATTGTAAGTGTTACACTCACTTATTAATGAAATTTTGCCAGTTTGTAGAGCTCGTCGAGCTGAACACGCCTATATTTTCGGGACAGACGGCTAATTGTTTAAAAGATATTAACAATTACAGTTAGTTACTCCTTACATTCTGAAGTATGACAAACTCGCACATACAACTCGCAATCTAGAGATCCACGGTTCAAATCCTTGGTTCCTAACATTTATTTTTTCTTTTACTGATAATTTGTCTCTTTTTGAATAACTATTACATAAAAATTATCATAAAAAAAAAAAATATTTTTGGGAACCAAGGATTTGAACCGAGGACCTTCAGATTACGAGTCATGGATCCGTTCCGTGGTTAAACACATGACTTACAATCTGAAGGTCCTCGGTTCAAATCCTTGGTTCGCATTTTCTTTTTTTTTTTTTAAATGATAATTTGTCTCTTTTTAAATAATTAAAATTCTATATAATTCTAAACTAAAATTCTATATTCTATTTTGAATAACTTAAAATTGTATTTTCTGTTAAAAATTATTTTATTTATGTTTTACAAAATTCTTCGAGCCATCGTTTCGAAAGAGAGGTATCAGATTATTTTGTTGGAAACGAGATGTCGAGTAAGATAGCGGGAAATGCACAACAAAGTGGCTGCCAGGACAAACGTAGAACGGGAGAACTGAAAATCACGATAAAATGAGGGTAGGGGGTAGAAGAGTGGTGATGCTGGTGGAAGGGTGTGAAACCGAAGTGGTCCCGCACTTTACGAAATGAGATACACCCACGCCTATAAAGAGACAACCACACCTATGTGTACGCGACACACTGTCTCCGCGAGTTAAGGTTAGCATCGCAATTGCGATTGAAAATCGTCGAAAGCATTTCGATTCGAGGGAAACAGAATCGTCCCTCTGTTCAGTATACAGGGTGGGCCAACCAAAATTCAACTATCAATCTGTGTTCTATAATATCAGAAGGAGCAAAATTCCAAAATTCTGGAATTCAGAATTCTGAAATTTCCAAATTCTCAAATTTCAAGATGCCAAAATTCCAGATTCTAAAAATTTTCAAATTCCAAAATTCTACTTCTACCATTTCTCCGAGAGTCATTTCGATTAAGGTAATCCGCAACAGTTCCAGGTGAACGAACCAAATGATAATTCTGATCTGTTCGCTTTCAAGAACTTTTCCCAAAGTGCCTATCTTCGTAAATCGAATTCTTTGCCCCAGATTCGCTCTTTTTTCCATGCTATCTGAATCTTATCCGTGGGTACACTTCTGGGAATCCAACATTAAATGTTAGACAAAAAGTTTCAGTATAGTTGGCTGATCGACAATCCTATTATCTACCATATATTTGAAGTTAAATATGGTTTTTCATCCTAAGCGATATTATATATAAAATATCCTAAGTGCTTTAGAGATCTAGAAATAGATTTCCAACAACGAAGCCTGTTAGTGATATTTTAATTTTACGTCTATTGTGAATATTGATAAAAAGCAGAAGAATTAAATTTTCTTTACACCATTTTTACCATGTTTGAATCGCACAGACCGGACGTACATAATATCGAAAAAGGCGGAGGCGATTCTATCGTCGGTTCTGGCAGACATCCTCGAGGAGTCGTTGGAGGATGCAAGAAACTTGGCGGTGACCGCTGGCAAGAGCAGGGTGACTCGGGAAGAAATGGAAAAGTCGTTGAAAAATCTCTGTCTGCGTTTGAGCACCGCGGCCAACACACGAATTGATCCTTGGAACACCCTCGAGGACACCAACGACGATAATAACGAGGCCGGTAACTCGTCCAAGGTTGGTCGAACGAAGAGCCGCGGATAATTAAAATTCTGCCGTCGGACCATCCATCGTCGATAAACAAAATAGGTTGTTTCAGAAGTGTCGGATGAACGCTGTAGAATCTCATCGCGATGTGACGGAGACCACAACCGCGAAATAGTTACGATCTATCGCAATCTACGTTTCTTTCGATAATCACGTTCGCTATTGGCAGAAAAATTACGATTCCGACGGTGATCAATCATGTATAAATTTGCGTGAACGAATAACCCTCTCTTATGTGATTATTCGTGTCGAATTTATGTCTTTCTGTATTCATGGAAAATAAATCATGTTTTAAATCAATACCGACTATTTTAAAAATTTATTCCAAGAAATACCTTATTTTGTTTGATACATATTAATTTACTCTTAATTTATACAATTGTTCTATCAAAAACTGATCTAACAAAAGTACGATAACCAGGAAAATCTTTCTACAGAAAAATCTAGGAAGCAGGGATTTTCTGTGATATTTTTTAGTCAGTTTTATTCGAGCGTTGAAAATTCCACGGTTTTTTTTTTCTATAACGAGATGGTAGATATGAGGTTGGTCAGGCGACGAACGGTCACGAAACATTTTTCGTCGACGTTCGAGCCGAGAGAGAAAGATCGGGGAAAAAGGCAGACAGCGATAATCAATCGAAAAATGATTTCGGATAGCGAAACGGATCGGCCGTTCCATCGATAAATCTTTAAAACTAGCGATTAAGCAGATACGTCGCGCCGCTGAAACGAATGTCCACAATTTTCGGAATCCTGCCTATAGAGCAGCTGAAATATATTACGCTTATGTATCGAAGCGTCGAACGAAATTTCGATCGTTCGATCTGATCTCATTCCCGCGCCTCGATATTCTCTCTACGTAGATGTTAACACGATAATCTTGTTTTTGCATAAACATTTATTTTTGCGGGAAAATTTGTCAGATATATTAATGACGACTTCAGCTAATATACTAGGCGAAATAATTTTTCATTAAAAAAAAAGTGTCTGTCCCAATTTTAAAAATGTTATTCTGCTTTAAAAAGTGGTCGAAAGGCTTAATTATATCGGCTTTAATTATAATGACCCTTATATTTATTAAGGTTTATTTAACTGATGATATTAACCAAAGAGTGACACGTGTAATTAATTCAAATGATATACATTTCATTTATGAAATTTGAGATGTTATGGATTGTAGGTCGGATGTGATGCATAGTTCGACATGGCGCTTGCGATGGGAGACGCGGTGGCACCCCATTAATGACGGGGAGGCTCTTATGCTATTAGACCAGGCATTGTACAATCATGAAGCTCATTTATGTGCTAATCCCAATGACAAAACAGGGTTTTAAAACATTTATGGATGTAGTATCGAGGTCTGAAGCTTATGAATTCAAATTATACGGATTCTGTCGGTGCAACGTGTATTTTGCCATGAAAACTGCAATTTACACGAATAATATTAGTTGAAAATAGCGTTTTCGTTACATCGAATTTCCATCCATTATACGAGAGTTAAACAAAATAAATTATAATAAAAAATCAGCTTACAAAATATGGGTGTTCTAATTTTTATCATTGCAAGAGGGGTAGAAAAATAGAAAAATAGTAAAATAGTGAAAGAAATATTTTTATTAAACTAAAGTAGAGCAGCAAGGATGCTAAATATTTGTTTCTTTATTCAAATTAATAGGAGCTGAAAAATTGATAGGGAACATTACCATGACCACCAATTAACCAATTAATTAATAATGGTCTGGGTCCCAGGTAGAAATCGTTGGGTGTAAATAATTAATCGATACCAATTATCCGCCTCTATTTACCCGGCGGCTATCGATGAACTATGAACCAATAGCCGAGCTTCGTTTCCTCGAGCAACTCGCTTCGATCTTGTAAAAGTTCCATTGTTAATGAAATATTCCAATAAAGCTAGACCTTACATTAACGAAAGGAGGACTGTCATCGACCCGGAGTACTTTTAATTTCCCGGCGGGATTCTAAAAAAAACTTCCTCCCTGCTTCGAGCTAAGAGCGTTTCAGGACGATCGAGGGTGTTGCGACGGTGGCCAAGCAGAGGATGAGTGACTGCAAGAAGTAGATGAGGAAATGAGAAAACGGTATTCGGAGAATTTCGACTTTTCGTTGAAAATCATCTCCGACACGTTTCTTGAAACTATTGAATTCGAAAACAAATATGCTAAAAATATTTTTGGATACTAGGTGTAATAAATAAAAGAAAAAAGTTATTACTTAAATGTTTTGCATAGTCAATTTTCCTATTTTTCTATTTTTCTATTTTTGCGAGGTCTATTAAACATTGCATTTACTGATCTCGGATTAAAACCAGCTACAAACTTTTGAACAAGAAATTTTCAAGGAATGAAATATCTCGTTACGAAAAACTTAGCGCAAGCTTGCACGACGCGACGCTTTCTTCCTTCATCTTTTGACTTTTCCACGGAAATTCGATTTAATAACGCAGAACTGGAGCGTCGCGGGGTGCATTGAGCCGCACGGCGATACGAAAAGAGGTAAAAATCCCGGAGCAGAACAGAAACTAAAAAAGAAACCGAACTCATATCCCAAATATTGCGGCTCCGCTCGAAACTCCTTTCTTCCACCAAGCCTGAACTCTCCTTTGAACACCGTTCTCGCTATACCGCGTTTTCTTCCCACCGATTTTAATGTTCGGCATCCACTACCTTGTCAGTCGACTGAATCGTCGAACAATTTCCCGAAACTATTTCTCGGGAAAGAAAAAAAAGAAATGAAAATACATTAAAGAAATTAAGCTTCAAATTTAAATGCAAGTATTTTTTCTATTTTTCATTTTCTACGTTCCTGAATGATAAGTTCTTTCAATCGCGTCACCGAGTTATTTCACCTTAGCCGTCAACGATTTCTGAAAACTGTCACGGCGATGATGAGAACGAAACATCCGTGACGTGGAAAGTCAGGGAAATTCCAGGAAAGAACGACGGAGGGAAGAAACAAGTACGTTAAAAGAAAGAAAGGAAAGGTTGGCGAGGGAGAAGGACGGACCAGGGAGAACGACAGTGGCCCACGGTTACTACGAACTACACAATACTTGGTCGTCTCACAATGGAGCAGCTCCGGGCTGCGGGCGAGCAGGCGGAATGAGTTTTTCTCCGTTTGCCGTTGAGAAGACTATTTTAGTTTCTATTCTTTCACCTCACGACACGGCTCTTCCCTCTCCGTCTGGAACGACCTTTTCTTCGCCTGGGAACGTCTCATCCACCGGTTACCTCTCTGTCGGTACCGTAAAGTTATTATTTTACGAAGCCTCCAGGAGGCGGAATCTATCTGAAACTCATTTCGTACGGGGCCCGCGTGAAACCGAAATTAATTTGTTGCCGACCCTCGCCTTGACGAATTTCAAGAATTTCCGGAACGAGAACTTTTCCAAGTATTAGCTGCGTCCAATTGGTCGATACTCCGGATGACCCAGCCGGAGGAGTAAACGGAGAAACGAGATAATTCGGAGTAGAGAAATTATTCTTAGAAAGTAAATAATGATGTGGTTGAGAGAAATTTTTATGAAATATTTTAGAAGATTTTCTAATTCTAAAAGATAAATTATTATCGTCAGTAACTGTATGTATAATAATACCAAGCTCGTTGATGGATTTTTGTTACAGCATCGAAAGAGTTAAAATGGCAGCTATCCCACGGGTCAGCCGGTCCATTTTTGGCAACGTGCCGTGCAACATTAATCCTTGGAGACCGCGTGCGCATAAAGGTGGCTCAGGTGGTTATACGTTCGCGAGAGGAGAAAAGTCTGCTCCTCTCTATTTCACCACCACGAAAATACCCCTTTTGTTTCTTCTAATGCTCACCTTCCCCCTTTTCATCCCTCGGCGTTCGTTTCTTTCCTCGCACGCTCTTACACACCCCCTTCCTCGCCAAGCCTCGCCTCTGTCCTCTTCCCTTTGCCAGCGCGAACAACTTCGACGGAGGCCAGGCCCGTGTTCCTGGGATAATGAAAGGACCCTCGAAACGAAGTCCATTGACGACGCCGACCGATCCAGCTCGTTTAATCCGCGCAGAGCATACTGGATTCTCCTCGTATATCACCTGGAAATAAAAAGTTTACTCGCTGTAGTTAAAAGCATTATCCTTCGAGGCGACAAAGGATATCGCGTTGCTTTGGTCGAAGGATCGTCTTGTAATTGTGTCAGGTGAATTTAGAAGATCCTGTAATTGTGTACTTATTTTAACAGTTTCATGGTTCAAACGCGGCCCTGAGAACCCATCAAAATTGTCAACCCTTCATACCTGACGTACATTTTAGTTGCATAAAATTTGACTTGGAAAATTATCATGAAGCTCATTATAGGAAATTTACTAAAAAAAGAAACTTGAAGAATATTTTAAAAAATTATTATTGGTTTATTATGTTCCTTTCGATATCAAAGAATTTTTCATAATAGAGATAATTAGTTAATTAGGTAATTAATTAAGGATATAGATCAGAAAAATTATAAAAAGATATTAATTAACAAGGCACACATCATTATGCAAAAATATTGAGTTTCTCCTAATTACTGAATCAAAAGGGATCCAGTTGAATGCTATTATAATATCGTACTTTTTCCAGACGATATCCCACGGAGTGGAATATTGAAATCATTCAATTTACTCTTCGTAATTAGTTGTAATCCCATTCTAATTAATAATCACTTTATGGAAGTGTCTATTTATGTAAGCTTGTGTACCGAACACCGTTAGACTAAACAATCTTCGAAGCAATCAGGGTGGTCTGACCGAAGCCGAAATTAACTGAAAACAAATTAATTTCAGTCTCACGCCGGTCTACCCGAGAACCCCTTTCATACCTGACGACTATGTGAAACCTTGTAACCACGCCTCCTTAGGTTCCTCTGAAATAATTATACTAACTTGATCAGATCCTAATTAAATAGTAAAGCTAATTTGTGATATTTGTAAAAAGGATAGAAACAAGGAAATAGATTTATATGAATATTTTGAAATGAAATAAATTTGAAGACTGTTCTAAGAAAAAGTAATAAGTAGATTTAGCCGTGATGAAAGTTGAACGTGTGAACGAGTCGAAGAGAAAGGTAATATTGTTTCTCTTCCGGAAAGTGATTCCTTCAGAAGACTTCCCGTCCAGTGATCTCTCTTATCCCTGAATCCTTGGATCTGTGAAAACATCGCTACTATTTGTTGAACAAAATTGAAAAATTCTGGCGCACGTTGTTGAATTTTCGCCCGAGCTACGTGACATTTTTTAAAAATGAAAAATAGAAAGACTAAAAATATCGTCTCATTTCTATCATCTTTCAATATTCTATTCTCTTATTTCAATGTTTTATGCATTAAGAAATACTATGAATATGTTTTGTTTAAAAAATAATAATCTGTTGATAGAATTTTTCTGTGATTAGTAAAAAAAGAAACAAACTCTAATGTTTGTTGAGATTTAAGAAGCTTGAAAATTCTTCAAAGTGATATTTTTCTTGAATTCCGAGGAAAAATACAGCAATCGTTTAACAAATGCAATAAAAATACGAACGGAAAGGAGGAAAATATCTTTCTTATTTGCTTCAGGAATCGTGTGCAGACTACATTCGAGGAAAATATATAGGTAAAGGTGGGATCAAAGAGCTGCATGAATCTCGCTTTCATAGGGTCGCATTGCCCCATGGTCGAATGAACGCATTTAACCCTGCAGCAAGAACAAACGAAGAAGAGACCCCGTGTTTTCTTCGTCTGAAAAATTTATTCGACTATTTTCATCATGGGATCACTGTGCCATCAGAAATTTAAAAATGCAAATGAACTTATAATATCGACGCGAATAAATGAATTGATTTCTTCTGTTCAAATGAAATGAAAAAGGAGAGATATCTTTCTAACAAAGGAAAAGTGTTTCTTATTTTCATTTCTCCCAAGAAATATGAATTATATAATTATATTAGGCGGACAAATTAACTCGGTGCCTTTTCTGTTTTTAATTTATTTTTAATAATTTATAGGTAGTAACTTCAATTTTTCAGTACAGAATTTGAAAATTCGAAGTTAATAACGATAGAATGAAATAAAAATATTTTTGAAACCTAAAAGTCACGTTACATGACACTTACATCCACCGGTGTCATCATAGAAATGATCCCCCCTATCACGAGGATAATAGCCTGTTCCCGAAGAAACTTTCGGCAGATTCGACGGGGGTCTCATTGAAACTTTTCCGCGTGACTGCGGGATCAGGCCCGTGGCAAGCAACCGATGCACGTGTCGAAGTTGGATGTTAGGTCGGAACGAGGCTCGGGTAATCCGATTCAAGGTTTGACAGCGACGCCGGAAGGAATGTTATGCTGATTGTAAGAACGAGCAAACCGAACGAAAGCGTTTTCTCTGCGGGAAGGTTGGTCGCGAGCAATTGCACGGCATCGCTTCTGGTTTCTCCGTGTCGCTTACGGAATCCGTAATATCGAGGAAAGACTTACAGAGCGGATTTGACAGACGCAATTTAGCCTGGTTCAGGGGAAGGAAGCAAAGCCATTCGACGTATCATCGAGCCCTACCCGCCTTGGAAATAGAGAATCTGTTCCGGCGTAATCCGTGAACGGATGAATCTCCTTCTTCCGGAATGCGCTTATTGCTACATACCAGTGACTTCGTTTCCGACCTGTTTCTTTAGCCAATTTTTTTCGATACTTATCGTTTACCGAACTTCTCGTGGAAACTTTGCTTCGTTTAGCATTCGTGTAACGATTAAATAAAGAAAAGGGAGCTTTAATTTATTTTAACTAAATGCAGAAGTGAATTGAAATTCTGGCTCTCTCCATGGTTCGCCATCAGAGAGTTAAAATGTCTGTGTATTCACTTGTAACGTTTAGATAAGTGTTTCTATTTTACAATAAAAGATTTATTGGGTATAAAAAATGAAGTTATTGAATCCTAAAAGCGAATCACTAAACCGGGCGTTTTTCGATTTCAAAATATGACGACGAGGCTACGATTTCTCCTATCATCTGTCGACTTTCCCCATCGAATAAAATGCTCATCGAGCCGCCTCGATTCGATCAGATTCCACCAGTTGCGAAATCATATTTAGAGATTGCAAGCGTTTACGTCGAAAACGAATGATTTATTGGATATACCGCGTCCCAAGAAATCTGGAAGCGTCACGCGTGAAACCATGACTTCCTTCCGTTTTCGTTCAATAGAAGGAGCGAGGGAGACGCTGTACCACTTTCCTCTATTTCTAGATAGACGATGATAGAAAATAGGAACGCGAAGAGGAGAAGAGGAGCACGAAGAATAAAGGAAATTGTGGAGCGGAATGAATTTGATCAAAACTACTTTTCAGTAATTGCTCGTAAAAAGAATGAAATCATTCTATTGGATCGTTCAATTTTGGATTTGTAATTTACTATCCTTTATAATATAATTTTCTTGAAGGACAGACGAGACAAAAATATTTAATTGCATACGAAATAAAAGGGAATAAGAGAAATCTTTGAGATATCACAGAAAAGGGTTAATTCATTTCATGTCAGCACTTTTGTAAATCTTCGATTACCTCGACAATTATGCTGAAAATGGGGAGTAAAACTGTGTTGAAAGAACATCGAGAACAGAAACAATAGAGAAGCGAAGGAGGTGCGGTGGGGTGGTAAGAGGTGTGCGATAGAACGCTTCGAAAGGAGTAAGGGCGTTCGTCGTTCCTTCCGCGATCTTGGTATAAACTCGTTAGTCGAGCCCAACAACTCCCGGGAATTAATTCCATTGTAGCACAAACGCGAGAGCTATGTTAATTCCAACGTTTTAACGCTGATAGCGTGTAGTATGCGAGGTTGCGCTCACGCGTGTGCGGGGGTGTACGTGTGCGCGTGACACCACGCGTTCTCTATGCTCCGTTAATTCGGCTTTCGAGGACTTAATTCAGTCTCGCATCGGTGCCCAAGAAATAGCATTTTAGCACCGTCAAAAGGATAGAAAGGTCGATTGTAAATCGTAGCCAAGTTTGTCGCTCCAACAGTCTTGGAAGATTAATCATTATAATTTGCATAAAAGTCGCAGTCGTAATTTGAGAATTTAATTCAGAATTTCTAAGTTCTGTGATGCAAAAATTTCAAAGCTCCAAAGCTTAAAAATTCAAAAATTTCGAAATTTCATTCTTCTAAAGTCCCAAAATTCTAAACTTCCAAAGTTCAGAAACTCCAAATTTCCAAATTATCAAAGTTTCAAATTCGGAGGGTGAAGAATAAGATAAAGTATATTTGTCGATTTTCTAATTAGGTATCCTCGTTAACCGATTTCCACACTCGTTCTTCCAAGCTTCGTGTCTACTTCAATTCACATTCGATAATTGTTCCTCGCTTAACGACTACGTGTCCCACCCTACTCCAAATTTTTTGCCGATTAACTGTGAAGAGTCCATCACAGTGATTAAACCTATTAAAAGTTTTTCCACCGATGTCACATTTAATTTGATCAATTTCTGCCGTACGATTTGACGAGTACCCTCATATTTTGGCCACTAATTACACAAGTTGAATAATTATTAATTTATCAATTTTTTATACTCTGTTTAACAATGAAGTATTGTAACACAGCAAAGATACGTTAATTTTCATGGATATTAAGTTGATTTAAGAGATTTCATATGTATACTTATATAAATTCAGCTGGCTATTCAATTTAATCAATGATGAAAATATAAATGGTCGGAATATATTATACAAATTACTACTTTGGTTTGGGTGTTACGTAAATTTGTTGTGCTAATTTCAAGCAAATTTGAATGGTATTATAAGTAATGAAATCTGTGCATGTTGTTGTGCAATACATTATTGAATGTATCAAAGAATATATTTCTATGATAGTACAAAATTAATAGGACATAAAATTCTGTGTGTCAAATAAATAAATTTGATTAAAAAATGATGCAAATTTTTGCAAAAGTATTAGATTATAATTATTAAACCCAGTGAGGCCTACCCTATTCTGCATAATTACTATGATATCATCTATTCTAAAATACAATTTATTTTTCCATCACTAGATCTTACGACCAGCACCCTGATTACCACAATAATTATCGTAGTTTGTTGTCATAATGATATTGTGAAGTTAGCTTCACTGGAAGCAAGATGTTTTTGCACATAATTTCGTATCTGAACAATAGCTATCAAATGAAAGTTCCAAGTAAACTATGTTGGACCAATAGAACAGGTTCATGGTGTTTGGAATACGAAGGAAGTCATCCATCATTTAGGTGTGTATAATTTGGGTTTACAGGAAGTTGGAAGCACACGCAGAAGAGTGATGCGGTCGCCGCCGGTGCGAGTGAGACTTTATCAGCTAGGCATTCATTACTTAGTCGCAAGAGATTACAAGAAGGAACACTTCTCAAGAATGTTATCATGCTTAGTTGCTTGTTTGGGAAGATTAGGGAGAATCTTTTTTATGTTGGAAGAATCGTTGAGTAAATCTACTGAAAGCCGAAGATTTTAATTAAATTCACCTATGAATTTAATCCCAAAATTTCAAAATTCTAAAATCCCATAATTCCAATAAGATTATTAAAAAGTTCAGTGTTCAATAAATAAGATTCACTTACTTCCTACTAACTTTATAATGATCCCTGCATTTCAATGTTTGCTACATGAACATTATCAGAAAATGTTTTATTGTCCAAGCGTTTCATAATCCGGACACTTTTGTTTATAAAATCGCATCCTGTTTGCTTTTCAAGCGGCAACATTCTACAGAAGATTAATTACAGTACAGCACGATACAATATAGCATTACGTATAATATGTAATTTGGTATGAATGCTACCGTGTAAACGTTTGCATTGCATTGTGATATTGAATATGAAAATGTATTGTTCGCGATACGGAAGTAGAAAATGATAACTATAGAAATTAAATACGAAATAATTAAAGAAGTGTAATATCTCTATATCAACAATTGCTCACATTTCAATTGAAAGCAATACTGAAAATAATTTATAATTATTCCTCTATAACAGAGGAAGATAAAAAGTTGGGAATTTATTTAATAGCTTTTGTATTGCGAAGCAGAGGAATATTAAAATACTCTTTTATTAAAATATTCTTTGTATCATTCAATATTATATTAATATTTCAGGTATTTAGAGTACCTCCACTTAAAAATTTTCAAATTTCGACTGCAAATATTTCTTCAATAATTATTTATTTTATAAGTTAGAAATTGTAGAAAATCTTGTCCAGAAAAATCTAATGAATTCATTATTACAAGATTCAATTGCCTTTTTTACGTCCATGTCACATTTTTCATTTCAAAAATGTGTTCTTTTCGTAGAACTGCAAATTCTTTTCTTTTCTTCGTAACAGCTGCAATTATTTTATAATAATATGTTGTTTTGTTGCTTGAAATGCGAGCATTTGTACAAACGAGTTACCTCGTTACATTTGTATTTCCTAGTATAATATTTTGGTTGCATACACAGTGCAATTTTCCTGCAGAAAGGAATCATAAAAAGAACAATCGAACGAATTTGAAAGGTTCTCTTTTCCAATTTCCAAGGCAGCCGCTGCTACTAATTGATTTTGCATTGTAATCTACTACTGCAGCAATTAATCCCGTTTAAATGCTTTTTCGTGATAATTAATGAGAAATTTGTACAATCGTTAATGAATCACCATGCGTCTTTTCTTGTTAACTTCGTAAAAAAAGTTGAAAGGTAGCTGTTGTGAATGGGCGAATTGAAATGAATAAACTTATAAACCTGCCAGTACAAATGATTATTAAAAAACGTGAAATTGAAATAATCTGAAGTGAATAGGGAAGAATTTGAAAGGTGGAACCGTGAAAGCTAAAATGTATGAATAGAAAATAATGCAATCTATGAAAATGCAGAAAATAGGTTTCCATGAATTAATTAACAAACATTTCATTTATGTTCCTCTCGTTACAATTAAAGCTGTTTATAAGAATTCTGTTAACACGACTGTTAAATTGTTCTTTAATATAAAACAGAATGGATATATTTTTGTTATAAATAAATTTGTTCTCGACAGAATTAAAACCGTATATTTACTCGAATTTTTGCGCGTCAAAGAATTCTTGAAACGAGTAATACAAATCCAAATAACATCCGGTTTATTACTAGGTTTATAGCAAAGCCGTGTCTCGCAACTTCGCTACCGCCTATAGTAATTGAGCTCTGCTTACTTGTTACGACGGCGGGAAAAAGAAACTTGAATATCATGCTTTTTATAACCCAACAGCAGACGGATTTTATGCCTTATGAAATCTGTCTGAACACATCTCAAGTTAAGTAAGGAACGATAATAAATCCTTCTTATTTCGCTGGACAGATTTGAATTCAGCATTCCCGCGGAATTCTTTATATACGTGGAACCGAATAAAGTTTTTAAAACGTATAGTACCGGTGAGATGGTGGAGAAAGCGATTCGCAGAGAAAAGAATCGCGAGAGATGTTTAAAAGTTTCCGATGATTTCATCCTTTCTGCTTCCATAAAGTCGAAATCCATCCGCTGGGAGGTAAAATTTTCTGCTCTTGTACGATAACCTACTTGAACAAATTTATTTTAGTTCCCATCTAATCGTATATTTAAAAAAAAAATATTAATAATTCAGAAATTATTCTATTTTTTTCATTTACATATCTCCTTGCTATCAGATGATACAATACTACCAGAGTCATGATTATCGATGATTTATCGATCCGGTTTTGTTAGAAATTGGACGGATAAACAAAGGATTGTAAATTTTACAAACGCAACTACACAGTATCGTGCACAACTAATGTGATTGAAATATCGATACGTTTACGTGCAGCGTAAAGGATTGCGCTTGCAACTATCTGATAGTTTGAAGCGATTTCATCATTTCTGGAATTTCCAAAAGAGTGAATCGAAACACGCCGTTGATATGAATCGGGTCGATCGATCATTTCGCTTCGCTCTGAAATAGTGAAAACTAATTTTTTCCTCCAAAATTGGAATCCGTGGAAATTCAATCTAATGGGAGCTTTTGGCTGGAACACATACCGATGATTGTAGAATTAAATTAATAGTATTAAGAGCTTAATTATTCGTATGAACAAATATACTAATTATTCTACCATTTAAACATATTTCTAACTTCTTCTAAAAGAATCCATCCTATATGGTAGAAAAATAAAGCAGAGGCTTGTGGAGAGGAGGAAAACCTTTGCATACTTCAAATGCATAGAAAATTCCGTTTGGAAAGCAGAAGATGAACCTAGTAAAAGCAAGGAAAGTCTATCCACGCAATTACGAAGCAACGAAATTTCTTCGGTGAAACGAGTCGAGTTTACAAGGCTGTTCCTCGCATCGATGGGGCCGATTTCGTGCATCTCATCGATGTCGGTCGAAGCGTATCTTCCGTAATGCTTGCAGCGTTGCCGGAAGGTGCAAACACCAAAGCGAGAAAAGTTTTCAGCCAGGATAAACGGAGGATTTCGCGATAGGATGAGAATGGGGGGGTGAACGGTTCGGGAGTAAGAGGGGCGTGGGTGGACGAGCGTCGAAGAAGTAGTCGAAGATATAAGGGCATATGTTCCGACGTTGTTGTCGTGACGCTCTAAATCGGGGAAAGTTTTATCCAACTAGAGCAAACGTCGACGCGAGTGAAACATTTTCCGCGAATTGCACGATATTCACAAGCAACGTCCTACTATTCGCGCGACATTGAGACATAAATTTTCACGGTGAAGCGGAGATGCGTAAGATCGTCCATTTACGTCCATATGTTTTAGGCGTGTTTAATGGAACGACGCAGACTTCTACCACCACGTTAGTGTAAATCGTCTGCCTTGAAATCACGCCTCGTGCTTTCTTAAGTACTCGAAGAAAAATTGTTGAGAGGTATTGAGAAGTGAAAGAAGTATTACATTTTGTAACGAAATAATTGAATTTAAAATAAAAGAAAAATTTGTACACTGATCGCATCAAGAATTGTCATTTTCACCCCTGTAACATAACAATGAAGTTGAAACTAAAGTTTATCGCTAGATGAAACGTTCCTTTTCTTTTTTGAAGAAAGTTTTACGATAGTTATAAATTGAAAAGAAAACAACGAAAGATAAAGACTCTTACGTTACAATAACGTTCACCTGAACTTCTAAATTGGACAGACTTACGGTAAAACGGTTCTCATGGAAGTAAATTCACCGATTTATCTGTGAAAATCTCTAAAGTTCATAAACTTAAGAGATTCTTAAAAAAAAGAAATCTTACGTGAGTATAAAATCTTCTGTGCTCGATTCTACCGTGGTCGTTAAAATGAAATTATCAGTTTTAGTATTCTAACTTAAATTTTCAAACATAGAATGAAACTTGAAAACGTTAATTTTTATATTGGTATTAAAAGCAATTTAGAAAAGAAAATAGAATTTTAGAATTTGGCGTCATGAAAGCCAAATTAGCAACGCTACCCGAAAGCTGTAGAATCCTATAAGGGTTAACATGGAGGAGAGGGATAAAAGTAGCGATGTTGTTCGTCCGTTGCAGTCACTCAATTTCGGAGTTAATACCTTTGCTCGCGTTCGTACTCCAGCGAGTATTTCATCCCTTCTGTTCGTCTGCACGCTCTCGCCACCTTTCTACGAACTGTTCTGTCGTTGATTTACTCCTCCGGCATCGATATACGCCCTTCTTTGATTCCACTCGACGTGGTCGAACGAGAGCGAATCACGTTTCACAAATACGCGTGCCACGACCTGGTTCGCTTTAGCCAGGCGACGTACTTGCAGCAGGGGTTTTCGTACGCGCCTGGTAAAGGGCTTTGGGGGATGGAGTCAAGGGGTGGCAAATTAGAGGGAACACGCGGGACCGCTGTCGCCCGAGGAACGTTGTAATGAACGAAACAACTTTTATTCTATTTCCCTTCGACGTCTGTTTGCTTTGTTTCCGGCCAGCCAGCGATCCGATGTCATCGACGTGATGTTTTTTTCACCGATCGCTTCCGATAGTTCAACCGAATGGCGTGGCGTAATTTCGGTTTGAATTCAATAGAAGACAACAAGTTTTATGTTTTTTGCATGAAAATCTTTTTGTAGATTTTTCGCCATTTAAATTGATAAATAAATAATTTAAAATAAAACAAAAAATTGAGCGTCAATGATATGAATTAGTGGTACGTCGATAATTTCTGTAATATACAGTATGACAATTTTAATTACCTTTGGTAATTGTACAGAATCAGCCATAGTTAACTTTAACGGAGAGAATGGCAATGCCCCCTTCCCTGAATTCCTAGCCCTCCCCGTAGGCCGCCCGGACTCCCATCTTTCTCCTTAGGCGTTCCCGAGGAGAATGACGATGGAGGGGAGAAGACCTAGTGTATATACCTCCGAGGCTCCCCACCACTTGCGCGCAAACATTTACGAGGGAGAATTTGTATTGATATTAATCTCATATTCATATTTCTTAATTATATACTAATTTAACATTAATTTAAAATTATTCATTTTAGCCCAGTATCATTTGACATCAATTTTGTTCATCCAAATGAAATTTCAATGTAAAAGCAACGACTCTTATCAGTGCTTCTTGAACGTAAACGATAGAAAATTCTCTAATTTGCAAACAATTTTAGCTAAAACGAAAAAGCGAATCAAAGTGAAGAACGATGATGAACGAGCAGATGTATCTTACCTTAATTTTCTTTCATTTTCCCGTTAATTCTATTTGCCTTTTTCCACTCGGCTAGTTCTCCTCGTTCTTTCTAACTGGTTCCTCAAATGCCTCTTTCCACCCCGCCTATTTCAACGAATAATCCAACCGGGTAGCTCCGCGTTTCCTTCTTTTGTTTTATCATTGAATTACGGCGCGCGGGGCATTAACATTTTCCCGCGATTATTTAAATTTAAGACAATCGTGGCCACGACTAGCTGCTAGCTGCAGCTATACACGAACCTTAATGCCGAACGATGGCGGGCGAGGCAGCGAGAGGGGGGGTTTGGCCCCAATCTTCCCTCTTTCTTTTTCCATTTCTCTTCCTTTGTATCTTTCTTTCCCCTTGTCCCAAGGCTCGGTCATTTCTTCCTTCGACTACTTTTTCGGCACGCTTTGGAAAATAATGCGGGCCGCTTCTTATATCCCGGATGACAAAGCGCCTCCGAACTTCTATTCGCGAATTTCTATAATTTCCTTCCCTTTGCTTCGCTTCTTTCTGCCTTTTCTATCCTTTATTCTCCCGTACCAGGCGGACCGGCGAATTTGTTCACCGAGCTACACTTTTCTCGACGATTTATTGGAAATTAAAACGGCGAATTTTTTTATCTCCTTCTTGAATGTGTATCTTTATGCTGGAAAAGGATGCTGATGAGAAGACATTCAGAGCAATACGCTTAAATATCTTTCCTGCTTATCAATTTCGAGCTCAAAGTTCAATGAAAATTATTATATTAACGGAATGCTTACGGGCGCAGCGTCGCAGTGGTAGACGCTTTGTATGGTCAGACACTGGCGAGTAGTACACTCGCGATTAAGTCAGGCATCCCAGTCAGGCATCCCTGATTTCCATCCCTTGCCCTTGCGACCCGCGACGAATCTGCGATAAATAATAACTCTGTTAATAGTTTTAGTGTAGTTCGTAATTAGTTTAAGTACCTTGATAAGCTAGTAAAACCTATACTCATAAGTAGCCCCGAGGAGAATGACGCTAATTTTCGTTTCTCAAACATTAAAGTATTCCCTTAGATATTATTTTTCTTGCATTAAAAAATTAAATTGCTTGTAAAAGGACTTAATTTTTAAACAGTCTTTTTAGTTTATTTAAATTACCAGAAAGTGGAGCTGCCTTCTTATTGCTCCAACTTGCTCAATCATTACTATTTCCTTAAGTAAAACCGTACAATTCTTTCTTTCTAATTTTCTTGAAACACGGTACGTGGAACGTACAGCTGATGTTTAGCACAGACTCCGTCTTTGTGTTTGCATTTGATGATGAACCTACTCAGGATGCGCACGTAAATTGGGACGTATTCCCCGCGTTGGAATGGGAACGAAGAACCGAATTGTCGAAAGAGGTCCAATAACAGAAAAGTCACTTCACTGAATACCGTTACAATTTGGTGAAAACGAAATTTACAATCAAGTAAAGTGCACTGAACTATGGTATTGGATATACGTTGTATGTACCTACAGGGTGCGAAACCAATCTTCTGTTATTGCTTTCGCAGATAATTACTGGACAAATTGAGAAAGAAATATACTGGTCTCCTCGTCGTTCTAAAATTTTAGATTACTGAAATTCTAAAATTCCAAATTCTGTTGTTGATTACCTTTTTACATCGTACAATCATGTTCAGGACATTATGGTCGTTCGTCAAAAGATATAACGAGTGGTATCTCGTCAAGATCGTCGAGGATGATTCTTCCCTCGGGAACGAATGCCGAAACGATTCTCCATCAGTATTTCTCCCCCACAGAGGAGGGTACGAGTAGAATAGAGTTTCTTAATCTCTTTTTATTGCCTGTAACTGGCTGTGACTTCCGCTCGTGCTTCGCAATCTAAAGCCTCTTCCGTTACTCTTTCTTGTCTTTCATCTTTACCTACTCTTTCATCGGCACCCCTCTTCATTTGTTACCACCTTATCAGCTTTCATTCCACATCCTCGCCTTCGATGAAATGATCGAACGAAATACATGTATCCGAGTTGTTACCCGACACAATTATCTTTCGTGTCCCGCCTTCGTTCCCATCCTTCCGGCGTTTTTAAACGACCGACGATAAAACGAGCCGTCGAAAGATCAATAAACGCGATCCTGAACAACGGTCGACCAGTTCAGGAGAATGCAAATTGTCGGATCACTTTATCGCCCCGTTCCTTGGAGGTGGAAAAGCAGGGGGGACGCGTCTGGCTAACTAACCGATTATCCGTTTGCTATCAAATATCGAGGACTAATTGGTTTTGGGAGCGGTCACCGTGGGCACGGCATCGCCGCTCGTTAAGTTTATTCGGTTTACGTCGGATCGTTCGGGCATCGTAGAGGAACGCTCGCGGAATGGCCATTGTGTCGGCGTAAACTATTTTTTGTTCCTCGTGTCATTTTACTTTTTTCCCCGTTCGTCGATTAACTCGGCTCTATCGTTCTCGGTCGAGCAGTCTGAATTCAATCCCGATCTAATTACGAGGAAAACTGATCTCCCAGGCGTACGGGACGCCTTTCGACGCTCACTTGCCATCGACGCTGCTGCCTCGATTCCACCCCCTTCTTCCCATTCCTGCCCAGTCCACCTTTGCCACCCCCACCTGGATGGATAACCAAACTCCATTTCGAACTTAATGGCCGCGCGAGCGCTTACTTTCGCCCCTGAAATTAGCCGGAACACGGACAACCGCATTAGCGGCCCATAGAAACGACTCGTTGCATAATAGATACAGCTGCGAGGGAGACAAGATTGATGAGTAGCAAGCCTAATGCAGTGATCCAATTTATAAAACCCGGTAACACTGCTGCATCCTGATGGGATTTACCGTTCGGTGAAACCGGCATCGTAATGCTCGGATGAATTTAACGGATAATACATAGGCGTCAATCATTCGCGAAAGCGATACACGTGAACTTTGGTTGGTACGTTAATTTTTTGATTAATGATTACAGGAACGATTGTTGTTCATTGGATATTACGAGCGATGATTTTATACAATCTTAATTGGGAAATTTGAGGGATGCTGTTTCGAGGGGTTCAATTATTAATTATGGAAATTGGGAATTTTCATGCTTGTAAATTTTCGAAACTTGATACAGAAAATTGAAAAAATCACATCATTAAATGAAACTCAACAAAATATGGCACGCGTTCGAAACGCACACGCTACAATTTCTAACAGAGTTCGCGAAGCGGTTTGTAGATATTCGCGCTCGCGTATGTAAACAGTTATCCATGAATAATGAGCAAGAACGTACCATTTGTGTCTGCGCGTATGCAATTACGCATACCATGAGCGTATAACACGTGCATAGACATACTTAAACAAGCGACTTCTATATGCAAATGCGACAGGTGTACGCGCGTTAAATAAGATTCGTTGCACCGATCGTGTCTACAAATATTTGGCTCCAAACGAATATGGAATCCGACGATTTAAGCCGATGTTGCCGAACCGTACAGCTTCTCGTTTGCAAACCACTGTTTGCGTTTACTGATGAAAATATAGTGGAGGATTGTTTACAATGCTCCAAATTAATGATGCATACGCACTTTACGTTAATTGGATAAGTGTACTTGTAGTCACCGTTTCATTGATATTTGTAAAAAATTCCCCAAACAAAACTATAAATTTAATACTTAACGAATCACATATTATTTTGTTTTTTGAAAACATATTTGTCGATACTTCATAACATCTGTATACACTCTCTTTTTTAACATTCAACCGATTTTTAATGCAGATTCATATGGAAATAAGATGAGAGCACTGAACGGATCCATCAAACGCTCCAATTATACGGTATCGAATGTTGTCATTCGTGTTTTTTCACACGTCCAGTGCAATTTATGAATACCGTATGCAAAACACTGAAACATAAATCTTTCAATCCTATATTTTATCAAACGCGATCAAAACTCTATTATACTTTTGTGCTTATTACTTTTACGTTGTGAATCACGTAACTCCAATTTGAAGAAACAGTGTAAAATCTAGAAAATTAAAATAATATAAAATTGAGACTCTCCCGCTGGTCCGTCGTTTGAGGATTAAAAGGTTTTAGTACCTATCACAGATCGTAGCAATTAAATTTTTATTAATCCTAGCAATTCGAGTGATAAAACAAGTATTCTCATTACTTTTGGAGGAAACCACGTAGCATTTATTGGATAATTGTCAGAGGAACTAACCAGGGTAAGAGAAAAGAAGTTTCGACGTACAGTGCGTCGTCCGCGTAACTAGTGCTCGTAGAAGACACACCCCATCTCTACTCCTCTCCCCTTCTCCTCCCTCTCCTTCTCTTTTCTGGTCTACAACTTTTCTCATTAGAGCGATCGATGTCGACCCAATTAAAGTTAACTTTCCATCGGAATAAAGGAACTCCAACGAAAAGGAGTGAGAACGCTCGGGGCGGTCGGAAAATTTCTCTCGGCGGTGATGCAGATGTCGCGGGAACTTTGAAAATATAAAAAGAAGCACAGCTAGACTGCGAGAGCCGGAGAGAGGGAAATTATTACTACAAAGGAAATCGCATTTCCGGCTTGTAAATCGCTTAACCAGAGTACCGTTTGAAAGACGCGTCGTATTATTAACGTTCCAGGTAATCCGTTTTAATTAATCCTTTCATAGCCGCCCGTTACTTCTATGGGGATTATAATTAAGGCAACCAAGTTTTTACGCGATGAAAAACGTTTGTTGTACGTATCGTCTCGCTTCAATCGTAAGTTACAAAATTTTATGGGTATCCGCTTGTGTAATTACTAAATTTTATGAATTACTCGTCCTTTTTTGAAGCTAAATTAATTTTCTATTATGTGCACATTTTTTTAATCCAGTACTCATGAAACCATTTAGCATCGATGGAAATGAGATCTTTTCTGGGGTGGATCTGATTCATTTTTTAGAATTTTCTGCAATTGACATGCCACCGAATTATATCAGATTTTCTATATTTCAAAATCTACCATCAAACATAACAACCTAACAACAGAAGTTAAATAACTGATCGTGACTCTAGAAAAAATACACACGTTCATCATAAACTTTTCAACAAGGAACATCCACCAGCAATGGTTCACCTCTAAATGACGTAACACCGTGGACAAATTAGAATGTATTGTCCCTGGGGAACTAAAAAGCCTGTTGCTGGTATTAGCGTTGAAATTGCGTGTGATCTACCTTTACTTTGGTCGCAAATTTATTATGAAAGTTTACGCACAGAATACGTTTTCGCGTTCGCGCTTTCACCTATAATGGGAAGAAACAGCAACCAGCGTCGGAGGAAGAAGAACCCCGGTTTGCCGAGGGCATTTTAATTGCATAACGAGCCACTCTAATTGCCGTGTAATTTTAATTTGTAACGAGAAGAATGATCGTTCTGGCACCGGCTTACTACGGGATACCGTCGAGAGCGACGGCACGGGAGAAGTTTCCGTGAAACGGAGAGAAATGGACAACGAGAGCATTCGCTCGAGTGCAGGATTGCTAGGGTGGCTGTAGATCGCCATTGTTGCGCGTAAACAGAAATGGAACTAACCACGGGAACGACAATCGTGGTTTAATCACGAGGACCTGCTTTTGTATGAAATTACCGTCGATAACAGAAACATTTGTTGGAGTCGGTTTTCTTCCCAGGCATTAGCGAAGAGTTATTTTCTTGGAAGTACTAGGGGAAAACTAGAAAAGTCAAAAAAATCAATATTTTCTAATAATTCCATATCTTTTCGTCATAAAAATAACGAAAAATAATAATTCTAAGCACGTATAATTATATAATCAAACAAAATGGCGGGGAGTTATATCAAATGGACCCTATTACCTAGTTTTCTCCTAGTATAAGAAATAAAGAAAATTCTGCTAATTTCTTAAAAAAAAAATGAATTAAAAATTCCATAAAATAATTTGCGAGACGAAAGCAATTAAACGGCTTACTTTTAAACGTTTAAGAGCTTTCAAACGGATACCTTTTAAGCAGCGGAACTGCAGGGTAACCGTAATGCTTACGTTTCGAGGGAGAACAGTGGCGAGGATGGATGGTGAACCGCGACGTAAGAAAGATGGGAACGAAGAAGAAAGGGCAGCGAGGAAGAAAGAAAGCCCAGGGAAGAAATGTAAACGTGTGGCTGGTGACACGGGGAATGATAGGCAAGAGAGACTTTACCGCATCTTCGTGCTAAAATCTGTCCTCTCTTCTCGCACCTCCTTTTTCCCTCTTCCACCCCAGAAAAGCCGCCCAACCCTGGAAAAGCTTTCGTCGGATGAAGACACTTCCCTTTACGCGGTACGTGCAAAACCGTCGCCAAGACTTGCATCTAACGCGGCGACAACGAGTTTTCGAGGGGGAAAAAAAAAGAAAAAGATCCTTCTTTTATGTACCTTACCCTGTGTAAACGTATCTAGCGAACTTTCACCGTACACACGGAAGAAAAAGTACCCGGGAGGCTTGCGAACGTATCGTTGATTTGACAAACGACTTAGATTATAAGTCTCGCATATGACGTAGCCAAACTTCAAAGGGTGCGCCCGTCGCTTAGAATTCACTTTGAGAAATTTAACGTATTCCATGTTGCGCCGATGAACTTCAAAGCTGTATCATAACTCGGGGCATAGCGTGAGAAATTAATAGGGCGTCACTTTGACTTTACACAACGAGCTGGCGGTAAAAGGAATGGAAGAAAAGAAAGATGGATTCGTTATGAAAACTTGCGGAGTATCGTAAAGTAGATCGCGATACGTGCCTAGCCTTTTGTCACCGCTATCAATTTCAGTTACAAAGCAAACAGTCTCGTTACTTTCGACAGAAATCACGTGTATTCTGGCCTTCATCGGTGCTTCGGAAATATTTATCGAGCTCCTTTCCGAGAAAGGAAAGCTTAGCTTCCAGGTCTGTGCGAATATTGAGAATAGAGGTAAGGGGATGGGAAAGGTAGAAGAAACGCGTAGGTTACGTCGGTGTACCACGAAGAGTTTTCATAGCCGATCGATTTCTTTGCGGGGCGAAAGAAACACCGACAGAGAGACCGGGAATTCTGTAGATCGCAAACTAACGGAGGGATTCTTTCTGTCTGTCTACCTTCTCTTCTTGCTGCTTCCCACCTTCTTTTTTTCTCTCTCTCGTATTTTCGGTGTTCATCCGAGCGTGAAGCAGTGATACTAACCAACTGAGCGCGATCGAGGAAGGGCGTCGTGCAGATAGAAAAGAGAGACGAGGGAAAGATTGGTGAGCAGGGGAGAGGCTTTTCTCCTCTCGTTATTCCCTCAAACGTTTTTCCAGCTGCACCGTTGCTTCCGTCTATGGAACAAGTTTTTCACCGCGATCGGTTTCCCTTCGCTTCTATCTATACGCGATAAGGAAATAAAAACGAAAATTTGATTCATAAATTTTGGAATTTCATCGGTATTTCAATTTCAAATCTTGTCTTTTTCTCTTTAAGTAATTTTTTCACCCTGTCCTTACCCACATCCTTTATCCTATTTTTCTTCACCCTCACCATTTTTCTGTTGTTCTCTATTTTCCATACCGCAGCCCCTCTCTGTCCCTCCCACCCTGTGCAATTGAATGGGACAAGCCGGACAACGGTGTTTCCCATTCAATTTTCCGACTTTTAATATAGCTGCTGTTGCCATTTTCCGGCTGGTCGGTGTCGGTGTTGTCGTTGTCATTGCAACGCGGTGGAAACGGTGGTACGCTGTAAATACGCTCGGCTTATACCGTAGTCGGAATTAATAGCCGGTGAGATACGCGAACGGTTATTACCATAATGACCGTCGCATAATTTGAATCGGCCATAGAAAACGCGTCGGGGTCGTCGAGGTCCCTGATGTTTTTTTCCGTGTTTCGCTGCACTCCTTCTGCCCCCCGTTGAATGTGGATCCAGGAAAGCGGGCCGACAACGATTCAGACCGAAATGAAAACCATTCACTACGCTACTGGAAACATGCCGTGGCTATGAGGAAACGTTCTGTCGTTTTCGAACGACTGCGAAGGATCGATGCGAGCAGTGTACAGCTACGATGTCCCTGGAAATTAACCAGTGAATCAGGACAGTATTCGAATATATGAATTACAAAAACACGAATTACACCTTGGAATAATGATCCGGTTTAATTGAAATAATTTTACGGTCCATTTCAATCTACTAATGACCTGACATGAAACGATGGTCCCACGCATTTCACCTAAATATGCATCAACGTTTAATGCCAGCTTACAGAACACGCCTATTCATTAAGAGATAGAAATAGATACTAATTACTAGGAGGTTTAGAAAAAAAAGAAGAAAGAAAGAAAATGGACATAATGTAGAAGGGTGAAGGGATATCCGATGAATTCGACGAAACCGATGGATCTCGAGTTAATTAGCGATTAAACGAAGCCTCGGTGCAATCCAAGCCGTGCCTAATCGAGAATCAATGTCGATTGTGCTGGCGTTATTAACGAGCCTGTGTGCTTGTGGTTGATTGGTCACGGTGAATCGGGTCGGCGTCCAACACGTCGTTTCGTGGGTATCTCCCTGTGTCCCCGGTTTGTCTGATTCACGCACGTCTGTCAAAGCGAATCAGGAAGTTGACACGTACCGTGGCCACGCAGCCTATTGAAGGGACACACGATAATGGACGCACGTTTACCGAACATCGAAACACCATATGTACACGATGAAACCGGTACCGCTTCCTCTGACGGATTTTCGAAAACTCCTCCCTCGCCCGCCCTCTTGTTCGTACACACTGATGTTTCCCTGATCGCTTGTCGATGTTATAGCGTTACCAAAGACAAGTAAATTTAAATTCGCGTTGATTAGAATTCTATTGCGGTGACGAAGGAAAACAAGAAATTTCCTTAACCAAATTCTTAAGTAAATTAACAAGGAGAACAAGTGAAAATATCCTACAAATCCAATTTATTAATTAATTTTTGAAGACATATTCAGAAGAGGCAAGATACTAATCACAAGCCTTCCAATAGCCTGTATTGCACGCAAGCACAGTGCTCTTTAAATATGATCACGATTAATATGAATGTGTGCATGACCCGTGCAGTTGATAATAAAGTTGTCAGAGATTGCGTGCTGAGACGCAATACCGAAGAGTAAGGTCCTTTTTACAGCAATCTTCCCCTTCGATTCGATGCATAGAGGCTGTAAACAATTTGCCAACATTCGCTCGAGAATCGACAACCGATAAATGATGGCTACGTCTGTTCGGAGTAATTTATGACAGCGTCGAGTCAAGGTGATACGAAACCTGGGGCATTCAGGTTGTTGAACTACCCGATTTACTCGTTCCCGGAAGGGACGCATGTAAAATGAGCGAGATCTGTCACCGAGAGGGTGAGCGAGTGGAACTTTGATGGTGCGAAAATTCAACTGTACTGGGAATTAAATTGATGAAAGTTCAGTCGATTGATCGGACAATGTACTGGTTAATTTTCTTAACCCTCGGACAGCGGACCATGGAGAGAGCCCCAATTTTAATTTAATTTTGTATTTCATATTAATTTCATATGTATTTCAACAATTTCGTTTTGGTACCTAAGCTGAAGACATTCTAAAATATTTTATAAAATAATGTTTTATCGTGAAATTTTTCTGCTAAGTAAAAAAGAGATTCTTCTTTTGCAATTTAATTTTATTGAAAAACTTTCCTTCCTTCTTTGGTTGTAACTTTCAAACTGTATGCAAATTAATTATTTCTTACAGAAGCTTTACCTTCCTTAACTCAATTATTAATTTGTAAGACTACCTTTGTACGGATAATTAATAAAAATCTATATTTCATTATAAATCTTCGATAAGATACTTTTTATTTTAAGAATGCTTAGTTTGGTTTAATGAAATTGTCTTGTTGCTTATTTTATACAGTTTTCATATAGACCTCGTTGTGACACGCGAAGACGAATGCTACATCAAAATCGATTTCGATTTTCTAACTTTATTACCAATACATTCCTGCTGACTGGGTCGTATCAAAAATGCTACATTGCACGAATTGCCCTGTCAATCAGTGCTCTCGTCCTGTTACTCGCGAAATAACAGATTTTCACGACATCTATCGAGAGGCGGTCAAAGTTGATTATTAAAAACATTTACCTAGAAACAATTCTACAGTACTTAATTTAATTTATGAAACAAATAAAAATTATTGTAATAATTAATTCCAATAGTTGCTATAATTTAATTACATAAGGAGGTTTGCCCTAAAACAGCCCAGGACCCTAGGCGTCTTAATCAGGTCCTGTTTATTCCCATCCACAACTCTGCGAAAACAGAGAAACAGAAAAGAAGAGAAAGCTCCCGAAACTCGTCTCGCCCACAAGCCAGACTTTCACCGCGAACCGGAAACGGTGTATCTCGTTTCTTCGATCCTGCACAGAAGTGTGGAGCCATTATTCGTGGCAATGGCGAACAAGCGAGAGCAGACCGGAAAGGTGGAGGAGGTTTCGAGCGTATCGTGAAAAGGAGGGATACGATGAAGAGGTGTTTCTTTAGTAAGAAGGGAGAAAAGGGGTAAAGAGCGATACGCGACGAATTGTCGCAGATACATGGTAAATGAAAACCGGTGTAGAACTTCGAAGAGTGGAGGTTGTAAAGGCACGAAGGAGGGATTAATGCGAGAGGAAAGGGATGGAAAGGGTGAAGGCTAGGGATCGAGAATGGGTAGAGGGATGGAGGCTCGCAGAGTACACCTAATTAGTGCCATTACAAACCTACTGTTTTGCCAAATCGGTGCGGATTTGATATTGTCCTCGGTGGGCAGCGAGACGGCCACGCAGCCAACGGACGACAGTTCTACCGGTAATTGGCGCATTGTGTGTAACGGGGGAGTGCATTCAATTAGTTTCGTAAAAAAGCGGAGCAGCCAGTCGCGGTAACGCTGGCAAATGAATGGAGCCTCCCGAGAACGAGCTTTAACCCTCCCCATAAGTTCCTGTTCCGTGCTCGTCATCCCCTACGCCACGCGATCAATCCCAACCCGGACGACGATAGAAAACCAGCAGGAGGACTACTTAAAAATTGCTCTTTTTATCCCGCTATGAGCCCTGACAATAGGCACTGATACTCCGTCGAGAATGGGGGGGAAGTGAATTAACGTAACGCGGATGCATGAACCTCCATGGCTGGATGAACAACGTTATACGAGCTGTTGGTTTTTAACTGACGATGCAGGCATCGATGTACAGTTACTCGCAAAACTGAATGTACACTCGTGATCAAATCAGGCTTTCCTAAGGAAAATGGCTATGCATTCAGAATCCTAATTTTGACGAGATTAATATTAAAAGTGATTTAGAAACAAAATAATATGATTTTCAATTATTAAATATAAAATTTAGTATATAAGTTTTGACCTTATTTAGAGATCTTTTAAAGTCTTTAAAAGAAGGTTGGAACGTAGCAAAATTAATAAGAAAAGTATCTCAAGTGTACTCTTCAAATTTTAACGAGCTTTTGCATGTTGGTGGATGATGTTACTGCAAATTTTCCTAATGTGGTTTCGAGCCAGATAGTTTCAAAGATATTGAAAATAATTTTAAGTAGTTTAAAAGACATTTAATTCACTAAGTTCCATTTCTTCTGACAGACAGAGAATAAAATTTTATTAAAAATATTCAAATAGTACTATTAATTCAAGAAATAATACCGTAATAAATCCCCGCTTAGGGAACAGTTTACAGAAACAAACGATCTTATGTAAAACATTTCATTGCAGTTGAAAATAAGGATAAGAATTGAGAAGAAGCGTTGATGCAAATTCTTTCCTGTCAAGACATGGCTGAGAATAAAGAAACAATCTCGGAATGGAAGACGTTGAATACTTCTGAGTAATTTTAATGCATGCATGTTCCTTAAAAACCTCAGCTGAGACTACAAAGGCTTGATAACGGGAGTATTTAAGACCTTTTGTTTTTGAAGGTTTAACAGTAGTGCTTGCCATTAAATATTACTTGCTATGTATACCCTTTCCTATTCATTTTTTGTGAAGTGTTATGAAAGTAAAAGCTTCAAGTTTCAATTACTAAAATTGAAATATGTTTCATTAATAATAATTTAAAAAATTCTTATTTTTTCAGAATAGTTTTTAAGAATTAGGGGTAGATCCAAGGGTGGATCGTAAGCCCCCCACTTACTGCCACTTGCCCTTTTTCTTGATGATTAAATGCTATTTAATTTTATTTGAAATAAATTTCAATTTTTGAACCGAATTTATTAGCCAAGGAAGGTTTGATAACACTGGGCCTCACTTGGCTACTTTAAGGTCTTTTTCATGGAAACAAGTGGAAACGGCACAGTTCGGTTAGGCATCCCATAACAACAGTGCCCAGTAGGATGGACACTAGAGTATTTCGCGGGGGCGTAGATTTAATAAAATAACTCATAGGAAAGTCTCTGGGCGTTTCTGAGTTACAGTTACCGAAGAGGTAAGAGTAACGGAGGTTCCTTACTTTCCACGCGGCAACTGATAGCAGAACGAACTTTTAGTCCCGCGCTTACCACGGTTTAACTCCGTGAAAGTACGGTCTTATCTCTCTTGGTCCGTGAGAGCTCGCTTCCTTCGCCGTTTCGCTTTCCGCCTCTTCTACCCTCCGTCGACGCTTCTTACGCTTCTGTATTTTTCCTTCTCCTTCGGTCTCCACCACCATCCCCCGGATCGTTTTGCTTGTTGCAATAACGTCACGTACGACACGCTTTCTTGCACTGTTCCCAAGGTAATTGCGCTTGATTCCTGTGGGAAAGTCTTCTTGCCAGGAGGACTGATAAACAAGTCCATAACGAGAAATGATACATAATCTTATTACTAAATGACCGATTTAGAATCGGATGTACTGAAATAATTTTTTTAAAAATTAATTAGAAAAATATTGTTTTGCATGTGGTTGCTATTTCAGATATTACAAAAACCTAATTAATTTACTTTGAGCTGACTAAAATAATTTCCAACCTGATCCAACTCGATCGAAACCTTTTTTTAAAATTAATTTTTTTAGTTAACAAATTAGAAAATTTGTCATGTTTAATAATAACCATGTGTTGTAATACATCCTCTGTATCCTAAGCGTGTTTCCAACGTTCAACAACACCTGCAAGAGGTTTTGTCATCTTTTTATTGTTTCTCATCGTCCCATGGTAAACATTCATGGGACGTAGCATCACGTCGACTCTTAGCGTCATATTGCGACAGAACAACGGTTTAAAATAATTTAGAAGCGTTGCGTGGTATAAAGGGTTGATGAGAGGGGTAGAAGGCAACGTCGTTATTATATTTGTCGCATCGTTGCTCTTCGTCTTATGTCGACGAAAAACTAACGAATGCACTAGATTGAAGTTGAAGAAGGTGATATAATTAGTTAATAAAATACTGTTAGCGAAGTATATGAAAATTATTCTTTGAATAAATAATTTAATTTTCAAGGCAATATTAAATTTAATTGAATTTAAATTTCAATAATATTTGAAATTTGTCCCACTTTCCAAGGGGCTCCATAAAAAGATATTGAGGAAAATTTAAAATTGTATAAAATAATTTGAGAGAAAATGTTTCAAGAAGTTTATGGAATTAATTTCCAAGTCTAAAACAACAATCTTCGCTAACACAAAGTTTTCCTTCTTCTTTCGAGAGTCAGACGCGTCAGAAGCACTGTACACCAGGTGTGATTACTAGGAATAAAGCGTTGAAGGTGCTGTTGCCCTTTCAAGTATACCTTCAAAGAGCCGACAGCTTAATAGTTTTGAAGTCTCCGAGGTTTCGAAGGTCCCGAAGACTTGAAAAGTTCGTAAAGTCTTAAAGGCGTCAAGAGAATCTTTGAAACTTCTGAATGCCTCAAAACAGCCGGAAACGGTACATATTGTGACGCGAATTTCACTTGTAATTCGCAGCTACCACTAACATTAGCTAAATACAGACCAACAAAAAATTGTTATAGAAAATAAAAAACCGTAGTACTCATTAACACTGAATTGACATTTTACCAAAAAGCAATTAAAATCACCAAAGGGATACACAACATTCACCCCCATTTCACGTATCTGTTTTCAGTTAAATATTTCACGAAGTGTATTAAAATATATTAATACCAAACCGTATTGGTAATAGTCCAGAATATAAGGGTATTAATCGTACGGTGTCCCCTATGAATAATGCAAAATAATATTTTGTACGAAAGAAATTTAATATTCAACGATCTCTGAAAGCATACAGTGACAAACGTAATACAAGTTAGAAACTAAATACGGCTGTCCGAGCACGTGCGCGTACATATTCGGATTGCGTGGATAATACTCGTATAAAATTAAACATGATGCCGATTAAATGTCGCCGATATTTTGTTCATCGGTCGGTAAATACAGGGTGGCAAGAGTGACGTGAATGAAAGCGCACACGATCGTCGGAGGACAGCGTATTGGAAACCTGTTGAGACGTAGACACGAGGTGTGCATTAATGAATTCAATAAAACGTTTCCGCGTTGAGCGAGCGAGGGAAAAATAAAAGAGACGAGGGGATAAATATGCTGTCCCACGAATGCTATCGATAACTAATAACGTTTTAATTTCTCGATTCAACGGTACCGATCTCCCTCCGACGAGCTCGTCGAGAATTCGTGAAATTAAATTCAGCTCACGACGCGATTCGCCGGTGTTACGAATCGATTACAATGGCGACGATTAAACGAGACACACCGGTTGTCGAGCAACGATCGTAGGAGTTATTTAACAGCCTTGAAGAAATTACGTTCGATTTTCAAGGATGAATTTACGGCGGAGGATGGTCTCGATTGTTCGGCAACATCAAAAGAAACATAAATCTGTCAGCGTGAAGGTAGAGGTTCGCGTGCATCGCGATCCACCTTCACGCTTTTTACCGAGGGAAATAAGTATTTAACTACCTTATCCGACCCCTGTCGACGATACGGTAATTAGAAGACAGGTACTCTTTCTTTCGCGGAGTAGGGACCAAGGGCAATTTTTATGTTACTGAAGAGGTAAGTACGAGCAATTACGATTTTGAGTTATGCACGGTAGGTAACGCCAGGGAAGAACATTTTTGTGAAATACATAGTTGCTCGTAATATTTCAAAATGATAAAGATTACACGAAATATAAAATTAAATTAAAATTGTGGCTCTCTTAACTAACAATAAAATCAACTAACAATATTAATGAATTTACTTTTCATATGTTGAAGTAGAATTAATATAATATCAAGTAGTGAAGCTGATCGATTAGTCAGACGTGCAGAGGAAATAATGAGTTCTGAAAAAACCGCATCGCTCGAAGTCAGAATTGAAGCGACAAAAAATATTGCCATTTATAAGAAAAATATTTGCGACAACGAATGTACAAACTATCGCGGTCAAAGTTTCGCGAACAATTGTCTGCGAAAAAAATAAAATTTTCCAAAATTGACCTGCAAGCTATTGTGCGTAGCTCTTTTCCCTTCCGGCAGCATGTTTTTCGGAATACTTTTTTTCGCAACCAGCAGAGCGAATGTAATGAAATGCTATATGTGTTTAATTACCATACACGGTTCAGATATCCTCGGGTGTTTTTTCTAATGCAATCTAAACTTCATCGAAAAAATCTAGGTCAGAAATGGAGGACACTGGATCGATGAAAAATATTATTTTCAGCGAAAAACAGATATTTTGGAAGAAGAAAATGAATTTCTTTGTTTTTAAACGAATTTTTAGAGCAATTTGATTTTTCTTTTTCTATATCGAAAATAGACTCAGGTTTGCTGTGACATTGATTGTTAATAATAAATTATAATACAAAGGGTTAATAATAATCCTTGAAATATATATGGTACTTTGATCGAAGTAACAATTGATCAAAAACGACAGGAATATGATGAGTACAAGACTGTAAGAAGTCTGACGAAAGCTCTCAAATTCCCCTTTAATCTCGCTTCTCGTATATCCACGGAAAAGCATCGAAGACAACCGGTCGGTGAAACGCGACCCTCGTAGTAGCCACTTCTTTGGTGCCAATTTAATGGGGTTTGCTTCCTAACAAGGGGCAGGACAGGGAGTACATCGACAGCAGGCTAAGTGACAAGTTGTCCGAAACGCGACCACTCGCTGTATCAAATTACCGTCGACGAGGACACTGTTATTCTCGTAGATAGAAGTGCAGCCAGTATCCGCTGCCCTCCATTGCGTTGTTCTTCCCGTTCCAGCCTTGTCAACCGATTGTTGCAATTTCCGCAAGTGCGTTCCCATCCCCCCAAATTTCACGTTTGAATAAAACCTGATCTCTATATCATTATATATTTATTTGCAATTAATTTTCCATTAACACGAAGAAAAATAAATTTTCTCATTGATAATCAATCGGTTTCCCGCGCAATTCATGTATTCCCAAAAAATCGCGTCGTTTACAGATTACTTATAAAGGAATATTTATTTCATATTTGCCATTCAACAAACACAGACCCCTATAAATATCCGGAAACGATCAGTTTATATGCCGCGTTTGTCCGATAAACAGATGTCATTTGCAAGTTATCTGTATGAACCATTAAATCCGATCGCTTTTGCGTATATTGAACGAGGAGACCTCATTTTTTAGGATGCCCCAAAGCATTAGTCTCTACAATGATGATGAATATGATGTCCCTACACGTGACACGATCGCAGTCCACCATTTCGAACCGGATATCTCTGTATTCATACTGAATTTAATTTCTACAACATTCAAGGGTCTGGTGTTTAATTATTTAAATGATGATCATCATTTTTTATTTTATCAAGAAAAAGTAATTATATCCCTTCTATGAAATTATTATCAAAATTTATAATAACAATTTTTAATTTATTTTAAATAAATATAATTCGTATTTCTATAAATTGAAATAAATGTCAGTAGGGGTACCTGCACACCCTTAACTATAAGATATGAATTAATTCTTTCCCTCGGACAGCTTCACGATGCCAAGAATATAATTAGTCCATTAGCGACAGGGGTAAACACTATCGGGAAAAGTCGACACAATCGAGGAGCTTAATTAAAACGAATCTCAACGGCCGCTTTTTTCACACATCATTAGGTTCAATAGATGGAAAGGTGTGCACACGTGACAACTAGAGCGTAACGAGGCCTCTAGGTGGAGGCGATAACGTCCCGGGATGATCCTACAAATCCTAGTATCTCCCATGGAGCTCAGAGCAGGCTATGCAAATACAGGATCTACTTCAACAAGTGGAGGTATCATTAAGGAGAGTTCATTTGTTATAATTAAATGATATGATGTATGAAATAGACACGGTGTCTTGTATGATTACTTTTAACCTGATATTTAAATAATTATTGTAAATTTAATAAATTAAAAATTCAATATTTGCATTATTTAAGGTTGATTCCAAGTAAAACTTGTGTCTTTTTTTTATAAATAATTATTTTTTTTTTAATTATTCCGCCTTCTCTGTATCGGCATTCTCTCTGGAGAAGTCTATTTTGCTCACGAGTGTACATGATGGAAAGAAAAGAATATAAGTAATAAAATAAACTTTATTCTACATTGTGAGCAAATGTAGATTTAATTATTTATTTTACATACAGTGAGGAATCCTAACAATAAGTAGAACACATGAAATGTAGAGTTAAAATATAGCCATACGGTAGGTAAGAAACCGTAAAAGTATTTGAACAGGAAACGACTGTACTTTACAGTCGTAACGTCAGAAAGTCATAAAAGTACAGGGGTAATTTTAAAAGGCGTAAAATTTTACACTCTTCACCTGGAAGTAAATTAAATGCTACAGAAAAATGAAGAAAATTTGATCACAGTTATCTGCATATTAAATGTTTAATAAGTACCTATTATATTTTTCTATATTTAATTTATTTATTCCAGGTGGGATCGTATATATTAAATTCAAATTATTGTACCGTTCAGAATGGCGAGGGTAGTTTATTAACGAAACGGTCGGTGAATTTCAACATTATTTTAATATAAACAGGCTGCCTGCCGATATCAACTCTACTTTTTATTACGGCTCTTTTGTGAGGGAGATTTAGTCGCATCGCATTGATCCAAGCGATCCGAATGTTTGCATACCGAACAGGCCAAAAAATTTCACCGAGTGGTATCGAGCTTCTATATCATTTCCATAGATTCAGTTTTGTCTGGACCTCTTTGTTTCTCAATTTTAAACTTTCATTTTTAATTTTTCCCCATAAAATTTACATATAATAGACTCGTTAGGAGTAAAGAGGATCCCCAATAATTCTTCGTTCAACTTTTCTAAAGCATGAAGCGAAGATTTTGAGGACAGTTTATTCCCGACGCATTCGAGGCGTCGCGTGTTTACACGGACACGTAGTAAATCCTACCATGAAATGGGGATTAGTAAAGCAAGCAGAGTGGCAGAAAGCAGGCGGTATATCTCTTGCAGGCAATCGATAACGAGGTTGAGAATTATTCGGCAGCCAGTGCCTTCTTTAGAATCAGCCATTTTGTGCACGGACAATAATATATAGGGTGTCTTGACACATTATGACCTACTATACTAAAAGTCTCCTATCCTATAATTTATTTATAAATTGCTAATTAATTGTGTTTAGATACCTATATATCAGGGTAAAATCATTTATTTTATAACAAGCAATAATCACCTTTTGTTACAATAATTAATAATTGGCTACTTGAAAGTGATTATAAAGTTATCTAAACAGTATCAAATTGAAAATTTCAAAATTAAATCTTAATTTTGAATTATTCATACTGTGAGGCCTAAACGAAAAATCGCGAAACAATCTACCTGATTTACAGTGTTTGAGTAAATGCAATTTGTTTGGAGCACCTTGTATACCTGTACCAGGACCCACGGGGAGAAGAGAAAGAATGCGATCTGATTAGAGGCAGAACCGTGCACCCACATAACCTCGGTATAACGTTCACGCTTTCTTTCTGCTTCTCTTTTGCCTTTTCTTTTTTCACTCTTTTATGAAGCTGACAGAAGCAAATGCACGCGATCCTCTACTGGACTATACAGGTTGTTCGCATAATTTTTCAATCCGGTATACGAGTATGAATGCGTAATAAAATAATGCGATTCATAAACCAGTGGGTATATACCATGCAAAGTATAATTGATGAATGAATTGATAATAATTTAACGTCTCTGTTTTTAACCCTCTAGTAGCATAACTCATTTATCGAAGAATTCAAAATTTATGATATTAAAAAACTGAGATTAATTCTCCGACGGCGGACCATGGAGAGAGCTTTGAGCTCATTTTCTAAATTTCACAGTGATACCAATTTTCCGAAGTTGCCCAGACGTATAGCAGCAAACCGAAATTTCATCCGTCGGATTACGGCTGACCCTCGTAACGGACTTGAATCGAACGAGCACCGTTCCGTCATGTAACGTGACATTATGCTAATTTCATGGCTATTAGCCGGTCGCGGAGACACCCTGAAGATCTCGTGCCGCCGTGCGAATCGGACCGAGTTGAATTACGAATAATTGCTAGCTGTTCCGCAGCAGGGGTTTCGGTTCTCCGTTCGATCAGAAGTTGCGACCACGAATAGAACGAGAATCGTTAATAAAGGATTATTGTCCGGCTTTTCGCACGTTCAGTATGCTCGTTTTTTGGTCAGACCTTTACGGACACTGACAGCAGCCAGACGAACGATTTTCTCCTTTTACTATTGTCGCGGTTTCTTGTTATTTATTCAACGGTACAATAATGATTTACTACTTTGCTTTGGGGTTTTACACGAATTAACGATTCTTTGAAAAATTTTTCTAATCTAAATATGTTTAAAGGTTTATAATACGTTAAAAATTAATATCAGTATATTTAGTAAACAGTTTTCAGATTTCCCCTTCATAAAAAAATTAAATAATTTTTATAACTTTATGGTTACGAAATTTATTTAATTCCAGAAAATATAAATTTTTAAAAAGTTATCTGAGGGGGAAAAGTAATTTGCAAATTTGTAATTAGTATTTGAAGGTCTACAAAAAATGCATAATGAAGTCCATAAAAAGTAGTGGAAATTTATTGAACGTAACGTTTGATTCCTACTTTGAGTAATTTTATTGAATAATTACCGCGTTATATAATTTTATTACTTTTTGAAATTTCACGGTCCTATTAACGCGGGGGTGAAATAAAAGCACCGGGGCAACGTATAATTTAATATACTTCAGGCATCTTCAAACACACTCGCTCAGTAAAATTTGTAGTAACTCGGCTACGCGCTCGGCAACGAGATGTGCTAAAATGTGCTCTGGCGCGAAAGTGGTTCACAAGGTGTTAAGAGAGATACGAGGAACTCGAGAAAGAGGTGAAAACGATTTAATTACGCAATCGTGGATGCGGTTCTTCGCAAACGAATATGCCAGCTTCTGGCCGTAAAACGATAAGATGATGACACTCGAGGGGATGATAATAATTGAGTAACTTTCTACGAAAGTCAATATCTCTATTCGCAGAACCCTTTTATTCTATTACCGTAGGGTGTCTATTTAAATTAGATATCATTTCTCTCATAATTCTACGTTTATTCATTTCATTTCTTTAAGCTGAAAAAATTCTCATAGAGTTAAATATATAATAGCAAGGAACATCTCTGTAAAAGAGAATAAATAGAAGAGTAAGAGATTCGTATGACAGAAAATCAAATAGGGAATGTAAATCCAAAGGGACTAAGGACCCAGGGAAATTCCCAAAACGTGTTTGTTATCATAAATGCGTGATGTTCTATTCCGCGTTTAGATTGCTAATTAACATTGCTGGGAAATTGGTTGGCGAATAAACTAACCGAACTCGTAACGAGTTTTCTCTCTCAATAAATTCTGCATTAGGATCCTTAAAAATTAAAACAAATTTTCAAGGAATGTATTTAAAAGAAAACCTGCAAAAGGGGGTGTTTGACGCATTGTAAGATGGTAACGTGGTAGCCATTAATAACTCCAGGCGGAAGGTGTTAAAGTCCTTTACGGCGACTAAAAAGCGTGAGTCGTAACAGAGGGAATCGCGATGTGTACGCGTTTGCGAATTTATTTTCGCTTAAGGACACATCAACGCTGGGAACGATTTCGCATCGTTGAGCATCGCTATGTTAAACATGGTGAATCGAATTGACATGCCAGTTTACGAGGTGTAATAATCTAACAATAAAAAAATTCTAAATTTTTATAACAAATAAATGTTTTCGAAGTTACCAATGAGAAATGTTGAAAATGAAATGAAATGAAGAGGTTAGTTGAAGAGGATGTTTTCGAAGAGGAGGAGTAGATAAATTATATTGAATTCGTGATTGGTAAAAAATCGAGGATCGCGCACGCAGAAACTCGATCGACCGTCATCGAAAGTCATTCGTCTTCTTCGCGGAATTCGTACGATGGGCACACTTATCTGGATTATCAATGAAAGCAAGCGAAAGAACTGGTGGAGCAATGCCAAACGATACGATAGATGCGAATCAAATGATGGATGCGCGCAAAAATTTCACATTCCTCTTTTCCCACGTCACTTAAACCGGAGGATCCATGGATGGCCGAGCCACTCCTTTTTCGTGAGAAACCACGACATTTCTATCGCGTGATTGATAAAAATGCGATTTCATGTAGGTTGATAGTAATTTCGTTACGGACCAGGCTTAAGATCTCCCCCCACATTTTGTCGTGGTTCGACGATCATTTTTCAGATTAAATGGGCTCCACTTGAGAATTGTCATCGAAGAGTGTCTGAGTTAGATTTACGTTATTGTGAAACCATATTTTTAAAAGCGGTATGATAAGAAAATGAATGAAATTAAAAATGGTTACTCCGAACTAGAATCATTAACATATTGGCAATTGCTGACGTAGTACGTTTTTCGAAAATTCATTCTAATCGTACGATGAAGTCAGAATCTGAAAGTATCCACGCAAGCTCATTAAGTAAATTGTCCTGGAACTAAAGGAAATGTTCGAATCGACCGAAGGAGCCGTTAACGAGTATCAGGACTAGGTGAACGTTTAGCTATATCTCCCCTTCGCGACTGCTTCTCAAGATTTCGAGTGGCATGCCATTCTCTACCAGATATCATCGTAATTTATAGCGAAACACACAGAAGTGAGGCTTGATTATTCCTTACCCACCCCTCAGTCACCCCTCGTAAACCGAGACACCATGGCCACTCCATTCTCTTAACTTTCATATTACTGAACACTTGGAATACGTTTCGAGGATACTCGAACTACCAGCTATTGTTTCGTCGTATTATTGTCGTCGAGAGCACTCCGGTAGTTGGATGTTCGACTCGGAGAATAATATCTCGTTTTCTGTTTTATGACTAGCAATTGCCTGTTCGATGGTATCCCGATGTCGTAAGAAACTTTTCACCTTTTTTACGTTTCTCCTTTCCAATAGTCTTTTCACCAGTGAAAAGGGGATGGATTATTCTTCCTTCTTCTAAAATGAAATATACGAATCGCAAATGATGAATGCATGTAACGCTTCAAATTTAATCCCGAAAAATAAACAAATATATCGACAGAAATTTATATCCCCAGCACATTTAAACCTGTTTACATCTGTTCCCAAACATCGAAAGTAATTAATTATATGATTTACAATTTTGTATAAATATAAGAAGACTAATGTAAAGCTTTCAGTTATGTATCATCTTTGTTCATTATTTTCTTTATGTAAAATTTATGGAGAATCTTGATTAGCCTGGCTTGTCGACAGCAGCAGAATATTTCATTGCATTTCAAAATATGTTAGAAATGTAGCGAGAATGATTTATGGAAACAGTCGTTTGTTTCGGACCTGTTGTCTTGCAATAGAGCAGTAGAAGTGCTTGATTACACTTCCCTTCCTGCTCTTCTTCCTCTTGGTCATTAGCCTGTAAACTAAATCTCTACACCCACACCATTTTCTTAATGCACCGAAATTCCGTGAATTACCTTTCATACCGACGAATAATTTGGCGAAATGATATATGTAATGGTGCTTATGAATATGAATTCATTGTTCAATTAACATGCTTCGAATTTTGCAAACTGTAATAAATTTATAATTTTAAAATTTTTTAAGCGACTTCTACTAATATTCCATATTATTTATTTTCTAAATTACTTTTAATATTAATATCGTCAAAATTAAAAGTTTGGAAATGACTGCTTCCCTTATATCGCTATATTCCTAAGGGAAGCCTACTTTGCTCGATACTGTACAGATTTTTTACTGGATACTTGGATGCCATAAAGGATCAAGATTTCTGAAAAAGAACTGCCAATGACAACGACAATATAGCATAAAACATGTTACTTGATTAGCCAATTAGCAAGCAAATTTTTGTCGACACGAAAACAGACCAGATTCTTATTTAAAAAAATGTATCCCTAAAAAAGAACTACTCGTTGATATCAAAGAGACTCGATTCGTAAAGGACGTCGTCGTGGTGATCGTTTCTCGAGATCCTCGGGATCTTCCTCGTGCAGCTACCATAGCGGCAACGAGTATCAAGATATCCTTGTAATTTATGCGACAGTCGTTTGTTTCAGTCCTGTCGTCCTGGCGATAGTGGGCCAGGAATACACTTTGCTCATTCCTGCGTTGCCATATCCAAACCTGCACCATTTATTGTTAGCTTCGTAGCTACCATTCTATTCAATTTTCATGTTACAATTGCTTGACACAGTACTTCTAGTAAAAGACATTTGTGGACATAAAGGAAATTTTAAAGATAAACGCTCAAAGAAATTAAGAAACAGTCAGTTCGCTAACTCCTTGAAAAAGTTAGTACTCGTAGAATTGTTGGAAGAAATTGCTTCGATTTAAGAAAGTTCTCAGTTCTACAATCCTTTCCTTACGGCTCAAGCAAGGACAGACGTAACTGCACAGACACTGACACCCTCAACCTAATTTGTCAACTCTTTTCCCAAGAGGTGTAGAAATTCTCGTCCGTCAAGCAAGTAAGCAAGTACCTGTCTTTATCCCAACCTCTCATCCGTTAACCTTGCTCAAGTGTCAGATCTCTCCGTCAGGATTGTTGTTAGAATTTACTGAGAGTAGTGTTTCGTTCAATTTGATAATTATTTGTAAAATTTAATTCGTTACCTTTGGTATCACTTCTTCCTAATCACTATTTCAAATTTGAATACTTTCCCACGCTTCTGTGTATTTGGCGCGGAAAAAAGGCGGGAAAATATAATAATAAAAATTATTGCAATAATTTCTCCATATAGAATAAACTCTCAAGAGTTTCTATTTTATATATTTTTAGATAAACCAGAGCAGTAATTTTATTTCTTCGAGGTCGATGTTGTTTTGTTGGTTTCATCGTTTCACGGTTACTGCGAGTGAAACACTGGAGCGTAAGTTATTTTCTTCTCTGAAGGAAATTTACTTCTTGTTAAAATTTTATTGTTACGTGTATCGTTACATAACTTTCCTTTCCTTTTCCGAGCAGAGAAGTGGAAATTTCTTTTTCAAATTTCATAAATTATTTTTCTGCTGTAAGAGAAATGTTTAAATGCACTCGGTACCTATTCAATCTTTTAACAAGTTATAATAGCTACTGTAATTTTTTTAAATACATAAATCGTGGGAAAGTATACAGCTTTAATATAACAAATTTAATTAGGGTAAATTCTACAAAACAAATAAAATATTACAGTAAAAAAGTTCTAATCAAAATTGAAAAGTACATTAGGAGGATTTCATAGTATGGCAAGCCAGACTGAATACAAAGCAAAGAGAAGAGCACGTTATAACAAATACGTTCAACGAGCTTGAAATCGGGGCGCATTTATAATGCGCCCTCGACAATGTTCACCGGTATCATAGAAACGTTGAAACAAAAGAGCATGGTAGGTGTAGCGACACGCAGTAGAGACGATACCAATTTCCCCTCGAAAAACGCTAAATGTCCTAATTGGCGGTGTTCAGCCACGCGTAGCCGCGTATTTTCCACGGCCATTCATAACCTTTTAACGCGATTAACCGCCCCAAGTTAGCTACAGGCTAAAGAGCATGAATGAGCTCGTGCGTTGACCGCTTCAGACTCGGTGGCGTATTTTTGTTAGGAAGGATTATGTCTTACCGGGGCCGGGGCAAAACTGGCCATGCGAATTAAACTGGCCGCTTCGTTATCTAAGTCTGCCTGGATTAATAATACCAGATTGCGTCATGTGTCTGCCACTATTGAACCCATCGCATCCCTTGGGGATATTTGAATTATGAGATCGAGATATAAATAAAATAACATTTCGGTTCTGTTTGTTATGTAATATGGCATAGAGTAGCGGTTCTCGACTTTTCCAGAAACACTTATAATTGAAAGCAAAATTTAAGAATTCTAATACGATCGAGGAAAGTAGACTTTTCTAAGGAAAATTTTAGAAAATGAAAATAATATGAAATTTAAATAAAATTAAAATTGTGGCTCTCTCCATGGTCCGTTGCCGAAGAATAATTTAGAAAATAAATAATATAATTTTCAGTTATAGAAATAAGAAGTGAAAATAATTTTTAAATATTTTTCTTAATGTTCTATTTTATATTTCAATGAGTAATTCTGCCCAAATTTTATAATTGTAAATAGATATGGATAAAATAATATTCAATTGAATTGATTCGAATGATTTAATTGTTGGCTTAAAAAATCGATTTTAGTAGTTGACATGAAAACGAATAACTTAGTTTGTAAATTTATTGCTCCATTCATAGTAGCAAACGCATAACGTAACAGTTTCAGCAGCTGCCGCAATAAATGTCATGCCACGAAAGTAATTACGGTACAAATTCGCAAATTAATGATAACCGTAAATTATTTTGACCTTGCTTGGACCAACAGGTGGTCAATTATTACTTAAAAGCATTTGATTTCTTAAATATTGTTTCAAATGTTTTGCCAGCAGCTAATGATTTTAATTTTTCAAGTTACAGTGTCTTCATTAAGCAACAAATTTTGTGTAATATAAAAATACACTAATGCTTCTATGATAAAACAAACTTCAGAAGTAGAATCATCCAAGTTTCCTTTCTTGGTTCTTCCTTTTAACGATAATAGTCTAAAGTCCATTTTAAAACCAAAAGTACCATCTCATTATAATTAACACTAAAAGCACGCTGCTAATGGCAGCCATAAAGGATATAAGCTCCATCTAAAATCGAGGAATCATGAAATTACCATGAATACCCTTGGAACTTGCATTGTTGTAATCCGAATGTTTCACTAAATGCAACAAGAGTTCATTAAAAAAATTCTTTACATCCTTATTGAAAATAATGACACCATTTTACCAATAAGTAATTTCACAATTTAAAATATAAGAATAATATTTGCAGAAAATTTTTCAATGAAGTAATTTTAAAAGAAAAGAAAAAAATAGGAGTTTCTATGATTTTCTAATAAGCAATAACGATAATGTAACTATTTGCGCGAATTTGCATTTAGAAATTATTAAATGAAATTACTCATGAACATGCACGGACTGAATACAAAGCGTGAGAAACAAGCTAACCGTACTTGCCGAAGTGTTTCAATGGGGTTGAACGTCGATCATGTGATCACATGTGTGCAGAAATGAACGTTTCCAGCGACGATGAATAATTATTACTGTGTGTAATTCATTGTCGAAACGTGCATACCTAGGCAGCTGCAAACCAACAGCTGTACCAAAATTTGTATCAGATTGTGACCTATGAAATATCTACGACTTCATTAATCAAACTAATCCATTCTATTATGTTCAAACACGATTTATAAATAAATCTGAATTATCGTTCTGAACTACTGTTTCCGATTGATTCAAGTTCAAATATTTATTATTATAAGTTAAAAATAATTATTATGATAAGTTTATACTAATTTGTTTTATTATTATAAAATAATGGAAGCTCCTTATATTTCTAACAATGCAATGATTTATTATTCTCAATTTTTGTTAAAAACCAGAGTATTGTACCGAATCATCCATTCATCAGTCGAGGATCCAATTGTCCCAGCGATGGTTTTTTACCTTGACAAATAGTTTTTTCCTGTCAGAAATCAATTTTTTTGTTTCACCCGACCTATGCTTTCGCCAACATGTGTTATTTGTTAACGGGAAACACTCGTTTAGCTATTTCCCTTCTGTCAAGTCAGTTGAAATCAATCAAACTTTCGAGCCGATTTTCGTTTTCGATACCTTTTGGAAACGATATTTCATCATTCTACGCGTTAATGGAATAACATTTTTTCACGTGTTAACGCAATCACTGGAAAGAATTATTATACGTAAAACGTGATTTCCTGGGTCTACTTCTATAATAAAGTTAAATAACAAGAAGAATGCTCAAACTGTAGTCTCCCGAAACGCTAGGATGTCTATTTTCTAAAGCAGACGTCTCGTTATATTTCGTGCTTTTCACATCTGTTTACGTACACCTACTTGAGAGTAACGTCGTTATAATGAGCGAGCCACCACTTTCTAAACAACTTGCACATACACTGTACCCGGCGCGTTACTAAAAGGTACACCAGCCGTTCTTCAGTTACACTGCTTAATTATTTATTATTTAAAGAATATACCAGGCGAGACGAGTCGTCTGTTTTTTCCTCCCCACTCAGCGTTTCTTTGACCTGTCGCTGCACCCCGTTTTCCCTTTGAATCTTTATTTACCCTTTAGTAGGTCAAGTGAAATTTTATTTTTATCTCATCAGCGGTTTTTTATCGACGAGCAGACTAGATGGAACATTCTTAATACCCTTAAACGCAGGAGTGTAAAAGTTGGTAAAATATTCGAAATTTATAAAATAGTGATTAAAGAGTGATATTAAAGGCACCGAATTAGTTTGTACACTTAATAAATGCATAGAATCCGTGGCTTCTATTTCAGGATATATTCTAAAGCCTGGCGTTGAATTAAACGCAAGATCCTTGCGCAACAATTTCCAATTATCGTTTAAACCTTACTAAGTGGATGCGCAGGGTCTCTTAGTAGATTAACCCGGAAAATTTCTCGGCGTTGCTTGCTAAAATATACAGACAGGCTGTTAATGAAAAATAACCTGGACGGCCTGTGTGTATCATACCGGCGAGGTCATTTATAATAGTTTTATCGTGATGGCCCCAGATAAAAGCGTGTCATTTATTAAATTCACAAATTGAGTTCGCGGCACCTCTTAATGGAAAATTCGAATGATGCCGCCAGCTAATTATTGCTGATGGGAGACGACGATATCCTCCGACTTTAAAAGCGGCTACGTGAACGCACTGAATATAACCAACGATAATGGATTAACCGGGATAATTAATTATGATTTGGTTACGTTAAGTTTCGTTCGGTGCTAAATAGAAAGATTCGAACTGATTTTTCTACAAATCATTGATCATATTGCAAATCATTTCATTTGTTTAAATGTAATTTTTATATCAATTTGTTCATTTATTAAACTAAGAAATAATTTCGAAATTAATTTTGATGAAAATTTAAGAAGCAAAGATTTTCTGATAGTTGCAAAGTTTTATTATTTTTTTATTTTATTTTATTTTATTTAAATTTTCTGTCCATCTTATTCTGTAGTATTAAATATATAGAGTCAAATTGAAATGTATCAATTTCATATTGGACTTTCATGTCTGGGTTGTTTGGAAGAGCGAGTTTATTCTATTTGCTGCTTTTAAGTAGTATAAGTCAGGCATTAACGATCCCCGGCGTACGCTCTTTCATTATGATACAAATTATTGCTACTACAGGATTGAAAAGTGCTTTCTTCACTATTATTAAACTGAATAATATTTATTTAAATCCCTTTTTTATTTTCCATAATTATATTTCAAGGATTTAGTTAACCGAGTTCATAATTCTTCCCGATAACGATGGTAGAAAGTGCAATTCGCTATTAAAGGAAATTTCAATTAGCTGCGAGTTATTCACCATTGAACACGTGCGACTATGGGTTCGAAACATGCTCAATACGTGTAATGAAAAGTCCAGTGTACGAAATTAGCATTCACCGAAACCGTTCTGCGTTAATTAACGTGTATCGTATGTAACTCATATCCGAGGATATAATTTTATAATTATCTTATCGTAGAAAGAGAACAGTTTCAACGATTATCCGAGTTGAAAATTACAGTTAAATAGTAATGTTACAGCTGCAGATGGAAGCAGCTGCGCGCTCGGTAATTTGGATGAAACGAAATTATCAAAAAATTCATGCAAACATTTATGTTCGGTTGAAATTATTTTAAATTTCAGTTGAAAATTTTTAGTCCGACTGAAAAAGAATTTGAAAAATTTAAAAGAACCCAAAGTGAATCTTCGTTCCTTTTTCTCTTTTTCATTCTACCGAATCGTCCGCTCTCATTGTTAAATATTGTTTTATTAAAGAATTGCAAATGAAGATTCGTTCCTGTGGTAAAAGCACCGCAATACCGACAGTTTTTCTACCTGTGTTTAAAATTCTTCCATAGAAACCGTGGCCCATTTTCTCCGGTACCAGTCTACAAATTTATGAAAAGCTGTTTCAAAAGCATGTCAGAGAAATTTTTTAGTAAACTGAACACTGTTGGTTTTGTGTTTGGACGGTAGTAAAGGTAAAGCACAAAGAATGCCAAACAACGAGGGGGGAAAAACAAGAGCACTTAACAATATAATTAAAAGAAACTTGAGTTTATATTATACCACAAACTAAAAAATGTAATTTAGAAAAGTGCATGTAGTAGTATAATAATTTGTAAAATTGTTTATAAAAATCAGTGATTTCCAAGCCTTTTCGTCGAGCAAAGATTTATTATTTTGTTTTTCGATCAATTCAAATAGAAAGAGGAATTTTTTTTCCAGCCAATTGATGGGTTCCTGTCCAAGAGGATGGCGTTCAACTGACAATTGTGAATGCGGCCGTAGAAAAAAATCGTCTGCGAAAAATCGGAATGTAGTTACCAATCTGCAATGCAAACTCGTGGCTTCGCGGTAGTTATGTACTCGATTCGGGGGGAAAAAGTGGCACAAAAATGCTGGAGAAAGGGATATGGATATGCGGCGTATCGGGGACGGTTCTCGTTTCGTTTTCGTAGCTTTGCAAACTCTCGTGGAATGTATTCTTCACGATACTAATTAAATTCACGTGTTTCGTTTCGGTTACTCTACTCCTTGCCATTCTAATTTTCGGTTTTCCCTTGCTCCCTCGCCAAACAGACTGCACACACACTTTTATTCAACGTGTTTTTGTCTTTTGACCTAATTCTAGCTCGATACGTTTCATACGTTTTATTTTGATTCATTGAAGCTCGGGCTGATTTATTCTTTGAATTTCGAAATCATACTTGCATTTGTGATAGTGATCCGTCTGAGGGTTAAAAAATTAAATGATCCTGTTCTAATTGAAGTGTACTGGATTTTACACCGCCGTTTCAACTGCGGCAGCTAACGTGTTAACTTCGAAATTATACAGCATTTTCGTAAGTTTACTTTTAGCGGAGCTCATTTAGGGATCGCTTTAGTAAGTTAAATATAATTTACTTAAACATGAGTGCTCAAATTAGCCCCTTGGGCGTATCTTTCACTTCATGTTCGTTTTACAAAAGTATAAAACCCCTATATAATCGTAAAACGCGAGAATTGATTTTTTAAATGAATTTTACGGTATTTTAAACTATCCTTGAAATTTTATGTTAGCGATAAAGTTGAATAATTTGTTGCTCGAGTAAACTCTATGGTAAGAAAACTTCTTTTGAAAAATTTTAAAAATTCATAATAGCTTCGTGAACATTATTATCACAGAAAAGCTTGATAATTATTTTAAAATTATTTTTAGAAAAATAAAAATAGTTCTTTCAAATAAATTTAGTCATGTTTGTATAATTAACAAACCTAGTTATTTCTATTTGATCTGATACCCGTAGCTCAGTAGAGCTACTATGAAATCTAATTCTACTGCAAAATAAAGGAACATTAAAAAGATAATAACGCGTTCTGGTGTGATGATCAAGATCAATCATTTTCGCCCGACCGGTGTAATAATCTCGTGCGGTGGAAAATTTTGTCGATTATCTAACCACAGCTTCCGCTTACAATGCGAACCTTTTGCGGCTAGTCACGGGCTTCAATCTGTACATCACGTGACACGGGGTAGTTACCATGGGGTTAATTTTCCCGCACAATTCCCTAGATTCGTCGCCAGCGAAGGCCTGCCAACCCCCTTCCAATTCCGATCTGATCGGTGATTCTCGTGTCTGAGTGCGTCCGTGTAACACAGCTGGCATTATGTACAGGCATAAATTGCAACGACAGCACGAGTCACGTAAGTCACGAGTATCACGCCCCACGATAATGGTAAGCCTACGCTTCCACCACTGGTAAGCCCGTGTGTGTCTTATTCCAGGTTTAGCCGTGTGTTTAATCCACGCGGCGAACCGCTCGTTAAACCAACCCTCTCGCACTTCCACCGCATTATTTACGTTATTTTGTCTACAAGATGCTGAGCTAACGACATAATACGAAACTACTTTCGACGTATCTTGCAGCCGTCTAACATTATTTACCTAGACTCCATAAAACAAGAAAATTTCATAATTTATACTTTGACTTGGAAACGCAAAGTGTTCAAAATCTAAATGAATAATAAATCTTTAAATTTATCATTTTTCATTTTATGCAAATAGTGTGACATTTTTTCTTTATGTCCCCCTGTTCCCTAGGGAAAATTAGTATACCATGCTTGACAGTGCACTAAAAAGAAAATAACAAGACTAACAAATGCTGCAGTTTACGTTTAACTTTTCAAATCCGTGTAGCACATAAGAGGGTTTCCTAATCCACTTTGGCAAGAATGTAGGGAAGAAAAGAAGCGTTGTGCCTTTTAGATCCTCAAATCTTTCGGTGGTTATTAATATTGCTGTCACGTGCACTCGCTATCGTCGTGAGGGCATTTATCCAGGATGCAAAGCCGGTATGTTTATATGCAGTACTCTGTACCGGCTGCAAACACATTATCGTTTTCCTTTTCTTCCAAACGAATGATGGGTAAATTTTGTCCTTTCGAACGAGGAAAGAAGTGAACGGGGAACGAAAAGACACCGAGCAGATAACCGAGTTGAACGAAGAGCAAAAGGTTGGACGTGTTTCGGTACGAGAAAGGAATGGCCGATTTAAAATGCCGCCCACGACGGGTCATACCCTATTGTCTCGATGTTTGCAACGAATTTGCCTACGTGCTCGAATGCGACCACAGTCGTTTTTCGGGTGTTTTGCTTGCTGCGCCGCAGTTTATATACGCGGTAAGAATAAACGTTTCTGATGCTACTTCCATCACCCCCGCCCAAAAACCATGCAGAGAGCCATCATTTTAATTTTGAATTCATTTCATTTCCAGTTATTAAATTCCACACGGTTCCTTTGAAAATTATACATTTAATTTTTCCTCTTCATTCGTTATTATATCAAATCTGTTCCTGTTGGATATTCATAATCGTATTACGTTGAAATTGTGGAATTTAATTATCACGTAAAATGAAAATTGAATAGGATATTGTTATTCTGAATGGTTGATTTACATCTATTCAGAGAACAACGTATTAAGGCTAGGAACAATGAAAACAATGATGATGGAATCTGCCTAGTAAAAAAATTCCATTCAATATTTTTTAACATAGTAAATGGAAGACTCGTAATGGGTCTCTATGCACAGTAAGGCTCAGGACTATAGCCCCCCTTAAATCTTCACTTAATCCGGCGATGCATAAGACTTAATTAGCCACCACACGGTTTACTCACGTTCGAATAATTTATGTATTTCTTCGACACATTGTATAAACGTAATTAACGAAACCAATTTGAATACCTCGTTGAATGAAAATATGGTAGGCTGTATACTTTTCGTACGTGTTTAATTAAACGACGGGGATATGAGTGGAGGTCAGATGAGGTTGCTGGTAACATAACCAATATGCACTTTCGATAGCTTTATACGTGTAGGCGACTATCGAGAAATTTGATTTACGAGTGGACAGTATGAATCCCTGGCTCGATGCGCGGACCAGGAAGAACGGCGCAGGGCCTGGGATTAAATAATTATTCGCAATCACATACAGCTGGTGCATTATGTATAGGCGGCTGTCAAAGCTATTTAAAGGTTTCTGCCCACGTTCCCCATTTCCAACATGTCCTATTATGATATTAGTTAAAATTTTCGTCGTGGCGAGGTGAATCTTAGAATATTTCATTTACGACCTGTAAAAGAGGAGGAAGCGAAAACGGGCGACCTCGTTAACCGCGTAAATTCACGATTTTCTGCTCGTTAAGTAAACGCGAGGATTCGACCAGTTAGTCGGACCTGGTATTATCTCAGAGGAACACGGAGATTGCACGAAAACACGCATCGAGGTGAATGCACGTCGAGATAATAAACGGCTGCATGCCACTGACAAGGAAAAGTCGCGAACGGTCCGCTTTCTATTTGGATGGAACTTTATGAGCTTGTAAAAGAGCCAAAAATTCTAGATACATAGTTTCTCAGCCTCGGTAATTCACATTCAACAGTGATGTAACTAGGTAGGGGTCGGGGTGGGCCTGGGCCCTCCAAAATATAGATTGCCCTATTCATCATTCTAATATTCTCAGATTCCAAGGTTCTAAAATTCTAGATCATGAGGTTCCAAGATTTAAAAATTCTAATATTCTAGTATCTCAGTAGCCTAGCATTTCAGTATCCTAGTATTCTGATATTCAAATACTAGATACATTTATAATAACAGCATCACTTGCGGTTGTAAATCAACGCAATCACGTCAAATTTGAAACGTTCCGCCACCTTGATCGTACTTCTATTTCGTTGTACACATGGGATGCAGAGTTGCATCCCGAAGAAGGTACCATACTTTCATGCTCCGTCTACTGCATCGTTTTCGCGTGAAAACTTTCGGGACAGTTCGTTTCCAAGCGTCGAACGCTGCCTCTCAAGCGGAGATAAAGGCAACGAGTTTTTTTTTTCCTACGGTTTGCAGCCGTTCACGAACGTCTGCTGGGCCAAAGCAATTATGCAAATTCCGTGGAAGATGGATACCCATCTTGTCGAGCGTAGCTGTGTTCCAAGTAACCTGTACACGGCCATGCATGTTCTACGCGCTACGAGTCTACCACGATCTTCTCGTGTCTATCCCTCATTAGTGGAAACGAGGGTAGAAATTCTGTAAATAATAGGAAAGTGTCTTCTTACGTTGACAGAGAAGCTGTACAAACGAAATCTTAAAGCATCTTTATATATAAAATGAAAATATAATCGTAAAAAAAGATTTTTGCATAAATTATTTCAAGCAACCAGATGACATTGCATCACAAATCCAATTAGTTAGAAACACAGTAAAGTCAAAGTGATGACGAACGACCCGTCAACGAGCATCCGTTTTTCAGATCGCAGGCACCCTTTGCAATTACCGCGTCCACTTTGTAGCCGTTAATTATATCGCAGGGAAATCCTGATAGAAGACGAAGCAGGATCGTTAGAGTGGACCAGATGCGGCATTCCAAGCGTTTAGCCCCTGCAACCTCGCGCGCTATCGTTCTTGCAAAGCCACCACGTGTTTTGGATCCTGTGAGAGAAGTGAATGGCCTCCGTGCCTCGACCTGCATGCATTCGCCCCTAATGGCGACAACTTGTCGCTCGATATACGCGTGTCATTATCGTCGAGTAACGACGTACAATCTTCTCCTAATTTAATGAAGTACACTTGCAATCAAATCAACCTACCCTAGGGAAAATGGCGAAACAGGAATCCCCAGGATCTTAATTCTTACGATATCACTATTAAAAATAAATTAGTACATTTCCAAGCATAGATGCCGTCACCTCGTTTCACTGGTCTAGAAAGTCTGACTGACAACGACAGAGTCTCGCAATGCAAATAGGTGTATGTGTTATTCAGTAGGGTAGAGCTTTGCGAAGATGTAGCCGAGCCGATTTGTATTCCCTGTAAAAACTCTGTGCTCTAAACTTCCCCGAGAGAGATCCAAAGTGCTCTATCGAATCTAGAATTCCGATCAGTTTCTTCAAAGTTTAAAGACGAAACTCTATCTTGCACTTAAGAAGAACAATGTTCACTTTTTGGAATCAAATTGACTTCTTCGAGAAAGGAGGAAAATAAAATTATGGGAAATAATAATTTTCAAATATTAGGTTGGTAGGACCTCTTTCCCTATATCGTCATTTTCCTTAATAAAGTCTACCATTCCCAATACTGTACACTCGTAGCTCGGAACGTAAGAGGCAGTAGCATTGAAAACGTGCTTTTAAAAGCGATAAATGCTACGGTTAGAAATTGACATGACACGATTGGTCGAGAATGCAAAACCTCGACGGGTGCCTATCGGGTTCTAGGAAATCGACAGCCGATAGAAAGGGCGAAACGAAACAATATGACAATACGATCGAAATAAAAGCAGCGAAAAATGTCGATGTACAGCCGCGACAGAAAAAAAAGCGCGGTCTCAAACGACAATGGGGAAATGGTCGAACACAATGGATACGTAGTGCAACGGAAATTAAAACAGGAAGAAAACGAGCGATGCTGCGGTGAATGGTAAACGATTACACGTCCGTCGATCACCGCTCGAAGGGTTGAGAATATGTTTGCCAGGGAAAAATGTAAAGCGAGGTACACGATAGAAGGGAAATCGATCTATGAACTTATCGGTAGAGGTGATGCTCGAAAGGATACGGAAGCATCGGTTGCAGAGAAAGAAATACCAAGATGTCGAAAGGGACAAGTGGATGGTAATGGAAGTTCATTTGAAAGCGAAGAAAACGTGGTAAAATCTCATCGATTTTTATGAAAGGAACGATAGACATTTTTCAGAAAACTAAGGGTAGGAGCCCCCGAAGGTTTGATAGCTTTCCAGGTCTGTAAATCCAGTCTTGGATAAATTATTAATTGAATCATGGGGTAAAGAAGTAAGAAACTATAATAAATGAATATCAATTATTACGTTAAAATAAAAAAAGAAAATTAAGGGAAATAAGAAGATGGAAGAATGTCGAGACATGGAAAGAAAGAAAGAAAAAGACTAAGGAAGTTGATGCACGTATTGCAAAGTTTTCGTTCCAACACATGCGTGTATTTCCCTCGCAATAACTAATGACACTGTCGCGAGGTTTACGTAGGTATGGGGAGGAAATCCTGGTGGCTCGAGGGTGGAGAATACGGGCCGTTTGACTTCATGCATGACAGTATATAACGCGGGTAATACAATTTGTCGGAATTTATTGGTCCTCGATAGCCACGCGAACCCCGGTGGAATCAGCTTCCTCCATCGTACTCGATCCTATGTTCCACGTTTACCGTCCGCCCAGATTCCTTTTCGACGATCACGTAAACCTCACCACCCTCTTTTCTCTTTTTCGTACTTTGTATCTTCTGTCACATTTTTCAATACTCTTATAATTATACTTAACAAAGCTAGATCATGCTAAAATTCAAAATACATCTTTATAGATTAATTCCATACAATAAACGTCACCTTTCTCCTGCACGAATGGAAAATAAAACACATTGGCCGATGGCCAAAGTGCGCGATGAATTTCCGTCGCGACGTCAACATCGTTCACGGGAACGAATTAGCAATATAACAAGCGAAGCCGACGAGTATTGCTCGTGGTTCCTACCAATGCAATGACTGGCAGTTGAATGATTAGCAGAAACTAGAATCGATCTCCGGTACGTCATATTCCAACCTTCCCAATCTTGGATCGTTTACCTCCTCTCCCATTCGTTTCCTCCTCATCGTCGATCGGTTGAGTAAAAGTCAGGAGAGCCGGTTGATTTTCCCCGGAAGAAGCAACGAACCATCGTAAGACTGCACAGGGTAGCGCTTTTGTGAATTGACGGTCGTTGCGGGGGAGGAAGCGTGTGTGCATACACGTGAACCGAAATCCACGTGCGCGCATACAGGCGTACTCTAAAAGACGAGCCCTCTTCGAAAGCTGGTTAAGCCGGCAATAAGGGAACGTTGTCGAGCTGCCGTTTGCTAGAGAAAGGAACGAAGTAAAAAGGAAAATAAAAACGGATATAGTTTATCGACCTCGGGGACCGGTTTCCCAGCGGAGACGAAATTGCAGGAGTAAAATGTGCAAGGCTGTTATGGATGGTAGATAAAGCAACTAATAAGATAACGTCTAATTTGCATGATCGAATCAGCCGTTCCGGGATCGAATGCGGAATTTAAAGGAAGATGTACGGAACGAGCGATGACAGGATGCGACAAAGGGTACGTGTCGACGGGATCCTCCGCGTTTCTTAGGAAAATATTTATCTCTGTTCTAGAGAAGCTGTTCCTTGTATTAATTAACCCTTTCATTGATATTGGCCTTCGAGAAATTCGATCACCCTGTGGTATAAGCGACCAAGTAATTTTACTAATCATAAAGTATTGGCAGATATCCGATAATTAGTTTTCGAAGTAGCTAGGGGGTGTAAATTTTCCAAGTCTATTTCAACTTTACTAGCGAATTTCCAATTCATAGAAATTACGTTCAAATAAGTAGTATAAAGACAATGCTGTTTACGCTTAATTTAAGCAGACTATAAAGTAGATGTAAGACAGAATGGTCGAGCATTCGGTGTCCAAGGGTTAAATTATCGTGCAAGGGTAACGGGGTTTCGACGCCTCGAGATTACGACGGTACGTGCGGAGGCGAACGGTTGAACACAGCCGGTTGCGTTAAGCGACCGACCACTCTAATAAAGTTCCATTCAAATTTCCACGTGCAACCAACCATCTCCGTCGACCCCGTCGAAATTGCCGCGACGGTCGCGCGCTAAGGGTTGAACGAGCAATTACAGGGGAAAAGGAGCTCCGCGTAATTAGGTGTATAATTGCGAATGGAATGAAAAGAGAAGCGATTGCGAGACAAGGACAGGGAGAGATACACGAAACGCGGGAGACCCGGTCGAGGATGACGCATGTACCCCGTGAGTACCTCCTCCCCCACTCGTCTGAACCCTCGCGAAGCTTGAAAGCAGCCACGTAAACCGTAGGACCAGCTACAGGGGGGGGTGAAACTACCCCTTGGCACGCGAGACCATTACGTGCTACCTTACCACCTCACGCCATCTCCTAGCAGGTCCTCATCAAGCTTCCTTCTCCTGCCACCTCGACTTTCCATAGTAAAACGGCCAGGCATGCCAATAGAGAGAAAGCACGTAAGAGTCGACGCGGAGAAAGAGGGTAAAAGGAGTTTTCGAAAGGGGTGTACACTCGCGTACGGCCGGGGCAAAGAATGGCTAATTGTTTGTAATTAATATATTACATGCCGAGTGGTAAGTCTCGAGTGCTACCACGCTACACGATAGTCATCGCTTATTTACGGCTCGACTTCGTGCGTCCTACGATCGACTATGTTGCGGAACTTAACTCCTACGCGCGTTTGTGCCCGGCAAATTGAGGGCGGTTTTAAAATGCTCAAAGACGACGGAAAGTTTCTACCTGATTTACGATTTTGCGTTACATTCCGTATCTCAAACTAATTTGTATGCAAATCGACACGTTTGATGCCTGATATCACAAAATCATGATTTTTTAATTTAAATCCTTCGAAGTAGATGTAAATTAATATATAACGATAGTGTCTACCTTTATATATTTAAATAAATAAATATTTCTTTAAATTCACCCGAGTGAAATTATTTCATTTAAGTCGTTGGAAGTTCTTTCCTCTACAAAATACTCTATCCTCCAAATCCTTGGTCCTAAGAATAAATTTCCTTCTTCTTTTTCTCCTCCATTCGCTGCTGCTACTCGCGTATCGTTCTCCAGTTTCTCCGTGTACCCTCTGTCAGACGAATTTCCATGAAATTACGCGATAGCCTCGCCTTGCCGAAGCAGAGACAGAGCTCGGCCAGCGGGTCGATAATCACTTTCGATCGTAACTATGGTAATGAGACGGCTAATTATAAAAAGGAATTACAAGCTACACCGAAGGAAAGGCGAGAAAGAAAGGGAAGCTTCCTTGCAGACACGTTTACAACGTGGAGGGCAATGAGAACGTTGGAACGCTTCAGTTAGTACGACTTTCTCGACGGCTAACTACTTTTAACGAGTACTCGCGAACGTTTAATGAATAGAGAGCGGTTTTACTGAACTGCATCGTCAAGACGCCGATATTGATGCGGCAGACTGTCTTCCACCGAATCCGCATTGTCTCGGCCAAGGGGTTACTTTTAGCCAGGGGAAGACCTATCAGGGATTATACATCGAGGGCGAATTAAGATTCCACTGGTAGGATCTTTGAACGAAACCATTGAAGGTACTTACAGGAGATACTATCCGACTACAGGATGAATCAAAAGTTATGGAAAGGTTGAAATTCATAACATTTCTATTTGATTCATATATATTATACAATACTTGTGTCTTTTATGAAAAATTTTCAATATTGTACAATTTTTCTTTAACGAAATTTCTAAAATTATTAGGACATTTAACGATAAATATTCAACTACATAAACGTATTTTATGGAAGAACTTCATTTCCCCTAAAGAGTCCCGTGAGTTTACTTTATATTTCTTTAATGCAAGCCCGCATATGTGAACGTATTCTCATCAATTGTGGCGTTCGACTGCAGTCACATTCTGTTCTGTAAGCGAAGAAAGGAATGCTTTAGATTCACGGTACGTGAGAAGTTGAGCACTGGCGAGAAATGAAATGCTTTCAGAATGCTAAAGGCTATTCGATTTTCGATTTAAAGATTGAACCGGTTGGAATTCACGAAGAATGAAGGATTCATACCGGGCAGGATTTAGAAATCGATCTACCACGAAAGCTTTGTATTAATTCAGAAAACGTTTTCAGTAACTTTAAAATGAACTGCTTTCGTGAAAAATATAAAATTCCAAAATCTCTAAAATTCCCTCGTCAAATCTAGGAAAATGGGAGATATTAAATACTTGAAACTGTTAATAAAGCTAAGAGATCTGGCCCATCCCAGAAAGGAAGCCTAGCTACGTCGATGATCGTCCGTCTTTTCAAGTGAAAGAGTTAAACGACTTTTTTAAAAGTATCTCCACCGAGTGGCGAATGGTTGGCAGAATAAAAATGAATGAGATCGATGTAGAAAAGAGCAAACTCGTTAAAAGGTGTTCGAAGCATCGTGTCAAGCAACTAATAAAGAAATTACTCGGCATCTCGTTGCTGTTCAGATGAGCCAGCAAGAGGCGAAGAATAATGGCCGGCCGTTACGGCGAGAACAAGATCTAAATTAAAAATCGTGGACGTCTGCGACGTGCTCGCGTGCAATAACTTCAAGCTTACAGCTCGTTAGAGGTCGTTGTAAGCGTGTAACGAGTTTTAGCGACAAAGTTCAGTGCGACTCTTATAAATCTAGGTAGTATCTGGACTGTCGTAATCGTTTGTCCACTCGTTAAGCAGACCAACAGCTGGCTGCATTTATCAACAAACTCTCCTCGATATCACGATCGTCGTGACGGAAAAAAATGTTATAGTTAGAAGATTTAGATTATCTAAGAAAATGTAACACAAAAGTAATTAAAGTTGATAGAAAATGAAATGCTTTATTGCGATATTATCCTATGGTACCTTGGAAGATATTTCATTTCTTTCAATAGTCTTCTGCAAAATCACATAGTAAATAGAAGGTACCATTTGCAAAGTAGGGCACAGGGCTGTAACCCCTCTTAGATTCCCCTTAATTCAATATAACTCATAATTAAAAATCTTTCAAGAAGGTAGTCCTTAGGTGAACAGTAAATAGCCACGACCAAGGAATATCGCTTTGCAAACGTTTGTCACGAAACAGCATTATGTTATACATATCAGATTGAAGAAATCGTGGGAACACGTGCACATACTCACGTTTTGCGACGACGACGTTCGATAAACTGGCGAAACAAACAGAATACGTTTCGTTATTCTTTCTCTTCGAAGATCTGAACTGTACGATTCAAAGCGTTTAATACACGATTGAAAAAGGATCTTTATTTAACACTTTAGATAGGGTGAGAATCTCTGGTGACACAATTATGGAATGCAATATCGTTCAAGTGATCTTCTCGGATTCTTTTAACCCAATTTCTCAGTACATTTTCATGTAACTAGTCTCAAGCTCAATTTTATCAATGGCAGCTGTGATACCATTTTTTACGACTTCTAGAGTAATGGTACATGTAAAAATGCTAAATGCTAATTTAATTTATTTTTCAATTACAGCCCCAGTGTTTATTCCTGAGGGAATTACAAAATTTTTATAATTTACATTTTGAATGAATCATGTTTAATTAAATCATTACAAGACGCTTACGATTAGAACAGATCACATTTCCCTGTAATCCGATACATTGCGATCACATTGTAACTCAAATACCATTATCTTATCTCATGTTCGGTACGATTAGTCTCGGTATTCCTGCCAAGGATTAGCAAGGATACGATAATTAGGACAACACCGGTAGACGTAACTGAACGCATGCACAGTTAAGGGGGGTAGAAACGTGCAGGGCAACGATGCGACATTACTGGTATAATCAGGCGAAAGAACGGATTTATGGGAATCCACTTTTCGTCCTTATACGAGAAGAAACATTCCATAACCCATGTAGAAAGTCGAATGGTTTTCAACTTTCATTTACCTCTTCTTGATTGGAATAGGTGCTTAATAATATTCTCCTTTTTAGAAGTGAGAAATTACTTGAGTGAATTATTGCTAGGCCTTTCTGATATATTGTATCAGCCAGACAGAGACCTTGGCAAGATTTTCTGGGCAAAGATCTCGTTTTGGCAAACACGCAACTGCGGGATAATGAATTTCACGATATGAGAAATAGCACCGAAGAGAGGAAGTTTCTCTCGTTGCTCTTTCCCTTTCGCCGCTACATGTTCCACTGAATCGGACGAATTTACAGACATGGGGGTGTGGGGTACCCCGTGTGGTTCGGGAAACCGAATTCGCTTAAATCTGGCCGAATTGAAGCCTAAAGAACAGTTAAAAAAAAAATAAATAGGTGTGAAATAATTCTTTTCACACTTTTCAGGTAAAGCCGAGAATCTGAAATGTAGAGGGAACGAGATGGACACGACGACAGTGGTTGAAAATTTGAGAATAACGAGAAGAAAAAGTCGAGATTGGATTAAGTTTTAATCCAAGTTTTTTGCCCCTTTTCCAAATGGAACCACCACTCTCCACGACAGAACACCACGTACTAACCACCCTCTGCTATGGTAATGCTTTTAAGGCCTTAATTTCTTAATTTCTCGACTCTCGGCACGGGTATCGTGGCCATATTACTAAGTTACCGAGCTAATCCTGTTACCGCTTCCGGTAACCACACTGAGAGCTGCAGCTGTATTTGTCAACGTTACTTCCGTGTAACACCCTTCGTCAGGCTAATTAACCCAGGCGAACAGTTTTTCTCTTTTTCATTCATTCGGTTCATTTAAAACGAAAGAGTCTCGAATGCTAAGCACGAAATTTCCTGGTGCTATTTCTAAAGCGTATTAAAGTGCGAATAGACGAAAATTGTGAAAGTGTTTGTAGTGGAACCTTTTACACCTCGTTAGAATTATGTGTTACTGTTTTTAACTAAAAAATCAAATTTAGGTTTTATACTTCATTACCCACATTCAAGTGGAAATTCGTTTCTAAAAAAAAAAAAAAAAAATTACAAATTTATGGAGTGTATGTAGGCCTTTGTGTAAAAGATTAAAATAACCCTGGTCTAATTCACTTAAATATTCATGACTGTCTAAGCGTTCTAATATTCTAATTTATGATACTTCCCAGTAGTGAACTAATTTTCAAGGTACCAAGAAATTGAACACACCCCTATGTTTAATTTGCACTTCAACAAAACAAAATTAAAAGGAGATCACGAAAGCTTCACGTAGCTATAGAATATCGCATGATACTCATTTTCTACTGTAACTTGCTAACTCAATTATCGACTGTTAATTCATGTTAACTAATTTTTGAATCATCTGCTTCAATCTTATCAGTTTTCTTTAAATACATAATAGAAATTGTAAATTTTCTAAATTTTAACTTACAAAACGATAGAGATTACTTTATCCGAAAACGTTTCAGATAAATTCAATTATCGAACGTACCCGTAATATATGACGTTCCAATTCAGAGTCACCTCCCTTTGGTCGTAATGGTAATTCTATTTGACAGAAAAAATACCTTTGGAAAGATAGCACGAAGGAAGAGGAAAGCGTTGCACTTGTTCCCAAATGACGTCTCTATTCCAACCACGTTGGTTATCTTATTATCTCTACTCTCCTCTACTGATTCTGAATTGTACACGTAGTTCTGTAACCGCATTTTCATCCCTGACTACTTCATCCCATGAGACATCCGCCACCAAACAATGGACCGTCGACTGAGTGCCATTACCCACCTAGTCTTCGTCCGAGCAATTTAACGAAATTATACAAAATGAACGCGAAAAACTGTTCGCTAAAAGATCTACCTTAATCAGAATAATCACTGAATTATCGTTCAATTAAGAAACAATGGGAACAAGTGTACTTCGAATATAACTAGATTATCGTTTGATTCCTCGAATAAAGTATAATTAATATAATCAAAGAGTGTAGGTCTACTTTCATTTTTATTCGATTAAAAAATCTAAGCTATAGAATTATGGAAGAGTTTTGAATAATATAAGAAATTAAGTTAAGATGATGACTTGTTAACTGACTACTAGCGAGAAAGGTACTATGAGTATCCATCTAGCGGCGAGTTCAGGAAGTACCAAATCCTTAGGAAGAAAGAAAGAAGGCAAATAACTATCCTAACCTGACTGATTCTATTGAACTTTTGACCTAAGTGTCACCAATGATCCCTGCTACGGGCCGAAGAGCACCAGCTGCTCAAACCTGGTCTTCGCACCGTTCCATCAAGACCATTTCAATCGTGACCGAACGTCAGTCATCGATGCAGCTTGCCGAAGATCTCCCACGGGGTCCTCCTCCGAGGGCCTTCGACGATTTGCATTTAATCGCAATCCACGGGCAACGTACATGCAGCCGTGTGTACCGAGCAGATACGAATTCATAGTTTACACCGAACGGTCTCTGGTTCATATACGCAAACTAATTGTACCGGCGGTAAATTACAGCGCTTGTACGCCGGCAACGGCAGCTGCGGTGCCGCATGTGCGACGTGCAGTACAAGCCTCGTTTCATAGTGCACACAAACATGAACATTTCGCTGCGTTCACCGAACGATAGGGAAGGAAATGAAGAAAGGAAGAAAAGTTTGAAAGATTCGACGGAGAGATTTTAGTCTTCTATTAGGGGCGATATAAATATTCATACCACTGACCGCGATGTGCAGTACAATGTTCACGTAAAAATAAATTAATTATTTTGTCAAATTTTTCAAAAGTTTAACATCGAACACCTCGAAAAATACAAAGTTAAAATTTTACGAAACACGGTGGAGGGATGAAAAAAAAGGGAGGGATACGGTAGCGATTGGGTGATGCTGCACTCGATTGATGCTCATTTGCATTTTGATTGCCGCGACGATAATTGGCGGTTACGGTTTTCGTAAATGGTAATCTGTGCAAAAGAGGGCTCGCTCGAACACGGTTGGAACATCGAGCATCCGCTTTCGGGATTTGTTACGTTTGCTTGCTGATCCATGTGTATAATTGTTATCGATGCTGGAAAACAACGATGAAGCATTTTGTTTCGACGGATTGTCGCGCGGCTGTGCGAGAGAGATTTTCGATTTACATTATCGCCAACTAAATAAACAGATAATGAAACAAATTGCATTATTCACGTCCAACCTCTCCACCTCCCCGCTCCTCTGCCAATTTGCTACCACGTTCTTTCGCGTTTCGATAAATTGCGTGTCAAATAGGAATTTATGACGCGTCAGAAATTACTGCTCTCTAGAAGCGAAGAACATTTTTACACGGTCGATGATAGAGTGTACCTGTCACGAGTGAATGTCGATTTTCTGCCCTCGGGCACTCGTAATTATGGATGATGTTTCGAATCTTGTCGCTTTCCGATCAGAGGCAACTTCAAAAGACCCTTTTATTGGAGTTTACAACACTCCATGGAGAGTATAGGATAAAAGGGTTCCAACTAGATTTCCATCTTTTTTTTCATTTTACTTCTTTTTTCATTCGCTTCTGTTCTCTCTTCGTCTTATCCGTGGCTTTACGAAATGCTCGAAGCATAAAATTGCTGTTGGAATCGTATTAAAGTCAAGGTCTAACCGCCACCTGGGACCTACGAACCTGCTGCATCATCGAGCTATACGAGTTCTAATCTGTGAGAGTTGGGAAGGATGAAATTTTTCGGAATTTTCACAGAAATTTCTTTTTAAACCTTGAGACAGCAGAGGCTGGGCCAATCGAGACCGAAACTGACAAAACATACGTATCAAGATTTTCAGAATTCCTTCTACCCCTGTGACGCCATTTTTCCTAGGGAAGCTCACTTTGTACATATGAGAGGAAAAGAATAAATTCTCAGGAATATTTGGAATATGTATAAACTCTTTTCTAAATGGCATTCCTGAATTCAATTTCATCCAAGTATATTGAATCGAATCCTCCGAACAACGAAGAACTTATCGTATGAATTGTTCCAATACCCGATAATCACGATAAAAGCCGAAATATTGAGGAGGAAATATAAGAATTCCGAGCGCGGCCCCGAGGGAACGAAGACGAGGCGAAATCGAAAATTGAGAAAAACAGACGGATCGAGGATGAACTGTACGCGCAGTTCTTTTTTTACCTCCGGTTCTCGATATCACACCGAGGGTGGACATATGAAGTTAGCAAACGTGCCAACTTGTCCATTTCCTACTTATCGAGTTTCCTTAGCGCCCTGTTTCCGTGCGGGAAAGAGCAAAGAAACTGCGAAAGCACTGCTGGAAAAAGGGGACTGAAGAAGAAGAAGAAAAAAAAGGAAGGACATAACGCTTGGGCGAAGTTTCCTTTTAATTTTTCCAACTTGATTAAAAGTTGTTCGGCATTAAAATTGTGTTTCGTACAAGTAACCTATCCCGTTACTAATTTCTACGGTTCTCTTTGATCATCAAAGATCACAGGACCAAGGTAATCTGGAAATATTTTCGAATGGCGATTCTATTGGGGATGAATTAAAAATCTGCCGCTTTAAATGGTTTAATCAGAGGTGTCTGGGTAGCCGACAATTCGGGTCAAGAATTCTTTTCGCGTTCGGTCGGGAAAATCATATAAATATTGAAACCATGTTCTCCTTTAAACGGTATCCGAATATTTCGTGCCCCTTTTAGTCGCCTCTTACGACAGGCAGGGGTTACCGTGGCCGTATTCTGATCCCCGAGCCACAGGGAGATAAAACGTGTGCTTTCTGTGGATGAATTTTCGACGGATGCTCTTCGCACTGGCGTCGCCGCGTTTGTATCTACATCGCGGGGAAATATAATTGACCACGGCCGATGCCCGCAACCATTAACGGCCGCGTGAAACCGGAATCAAGCGTGTGTATAATATAATTAAACGGCAAACAATATGAAATCAAATCCAGCGGAGTGTTCACTGGCAGCGAGAGTGGCATACGTTCAGCCCAACGAGTGGCCGCTACGTTTTACCACCATTTAGATTTTATTAAACGTTTTATGATTCGCTGAGTCCCGGCGTTTCAGCTTCTGCTACTGACCGTCGGCCGATTCGTGTCACTCTAATTAAATCTCTTTCACTCTTTTTCATCGAATACTGATCGAATAATTTTGTGTAATCCGAGGTAAAATTTAACCAGGAGTCGAAAATAATAACGATAACAAGTGAAAATATATTATTCATTTAAATTAAGCACCAACGGCCTGGTTCACAGATTCGTCTACGCATTTCCTAATTTATTCCATCTTATCTCGCGTTTGGGTTGTGATTTTCAATTCGTGCCCCAGGGTCTCTTACTCCCGGTGCAAAGTGTTTGGCTTGCGTCGACCGGCACCACTTCCCCCTAGTTCGTTGACGTAGCCGGCTGCTTGAGAACTATCTACATGTAAATCTAATATGCGCTCGTGTAGTCTACGAACCTTCGTCGAAAACGACACCTTCCCTACGCGCGTTCGGGACGCTTCCCCGCCGGGACGGGATCGAGCAGCCAAGCTAATAGGATCATTGAAATATTCTGAGCGGCGAGCTTTTCACAGTGACAAAATTCGCGGCGAGGAAGTTTCTTACGCTTAGCGACGATGGATGAAATTACCCTATCTTAAGTTTCAGAGGCGATAAAAGAATGGAAATGACAGCAATTTGTAAATTCTTTTCTTTTAGGAAAAAATTAAAATCTCGTGTAACTCGTATGGAATTCAAAGTATAAGTATTAAAAATGGGCAATGAAAATATAAATGATATAAGAAATTCGACGAACTTTGAAATCAAAGTGAGGTCACGAAGGATTCGGAGGGGTTAGAATGTAACCGCAAGACTGGAGAGCAAACGAATCGATTGAAAAATAATCATTAGAAGGGACGTGAGTGGTCGTTGTAAAAAAAAGAGAAGTATGGGTTTAGGTGAAGGTGTTGAGGGTAGAGGAGGTTCGACCTTCTCATCCCTGTCGTGTAGGTTTAGAGAAAAATGTGCTTTCGAACCGAGCCGACCGCCCATCCATAGAAAGCCCGTCCACCCTACTGCCTGAGGGTAGCTCGATTCCCAAAGGCACACCGAGAATTCGCTCGCTCCTTTCAGAATTCAGGATTCCGAGACATATAAATGTCTACTCGCCAAATATATTCTTATCGAGGCCTAGAATTTTGGTCCTGTTGGATTTGCATATATTTTTGAATAAATTCTGAATAGATGATATTCGATTTTGATTTAAACACGTTCTTTAAAATAACACAATAATTCAAGGATTATACAATTTCAATTAAATCTGCAATTAAAAATTTTTTAAACTATAGAAATGGCTTTTCTTGATTGTATAAACATTTTGTCAATATTCTTAATACAAAGACTCACTTCTAGAGCCCCGATAAGAGGGAATTATCTAGTAGCTACTATACTGGCATAAAATTTAGCGCAACAAAACCTTCATTAACGCATTACCAAAATTGGAACACGACAGGATCACTTTATCAAGGTAATAGGAGGATGTTCGTACCGGGGACAGCGGCATTAAGTATTCCCTTTGAACGGTAGCGAAATGTGAACTGCGAAAACACCTTGGGCAAAGGTACGATTTGAAAATCGATCGAATTAGGGAGAAAATCGAGATTCGAGAGAGGGAAGCAGAAAATCCGGGATTTTTCGCGTTCCCGATTACCGGCGCCGAAAAGATGTGGCATGTAAAATGTTGCGTAATTAGTACACGAACTCTGTAACTCGATAAGCCGATAACGGGACAGTTTCCGTCCACCTTTACAGGCTGGAATAACTGACCTTGTTATTTCGGCAAACACATCAGGACGCTGGCTCATCGCCATGTCTGCTGGTGAAAAAACGATTTTCTTTTCTGATTGCCAAACGCACCCTTTTAATATAAATACCGGTACTATGATATATTTAATAGTAATAGAGAAACTTAAAACTGCGTCTGATTACAAGAGAAACAAAATTTTAAGTACCTCGTATACAGGCACGACCCTTAGATAGCAGTCTTCGCTAACAATCGCTATATTTTGCCAAGTAGTTGCACGTTGGCTGATATGCGAAGCTGCGGTACGCTTTGGAATCTAATATGGTGCTGACGAGGACGCTGAGTCCAATAAAATGTCGCCGTTGTATAAACAGTTGCACCAGACTGGTCAGGTTTATTACTGGCCCCACGATCATTTGCGTCAGAATGTTTCACCTAGACTATATCTTCAAGCAGAATCATCCCTTGCTACAGTATTATACTTAAGGGAGTGTACCACCCCAACGTTTTAAATAAGTTTCACTTCTTTCTTTTAATTTTCTCATTCTGAACTTAAATTTCAAATTAACCATATTGTATCTTGATCAGTTCTTTGGTTCCCATAAGGTTTTAAAATTTTTTAATTCTAAAATTTAGAACTCCAGAAATGCAAATTTCTAAAATTCTAATATTTGAAACCCCACCCCAGAAAAACATGGTAGTTATATGTCTGACAAGAAGATAATAGTGGATGGTTAATAAATGCTTACGTTGACCAAGAGGTGTCGAATAATTACGGTATAAATAACAATGAAGCGGAGAGCAGAAAACTGGTGGTACAAAAAGGACCCCAAGTAAAGTAGCTTATATCTAATTTATTAGAGAGCGTTCATTGTCACTCGTTGAATAGAGACGGTGGCCAGAAAACTGGGGGATATTGTAGGAAGCCTCTTGGTCCACGTGCTCCTCGCATAATCTGTACGCCAAGGTTCCAGATTATTCCTTTATCCGCTGATCTACTGCGTCTACGACTGTGCTTGGACCCGATATGAGAAACTGCATATAGAAAAGATTTCACGCTTAATCGCGGCCACCGAAATTGAACGCAGGCTGACTTACGACACTTCCTTCCTATTGGAATTACGTTTACCGTGCCGAACTTGGCCAGCAAATTTTCTCAGCTCGATAAATTTCACTGGATAAAACTTCATTTGAAACGCATACTTCGGCTAGTTATTTTAACCCTTTCGATGTTTACGTCGAGTAAACTCGTCATGAAAAGATGGCAATTTCTTTAAACTGACGAATATACTCGTCGCGAAGAACATAACTTGCTTTGCAAATAAAATTGAAGTAAAACAAGAATTAAATTAAATGAGGGTTGAAATTAAATTAAATTAAATTAAAGTTGGGGCTTCCTTCATGGTCCGTCGTCCGAGGGTTAAGCACCCAAGTTCTAACTTTCAAAATAAAATAAAATATTTAAAGAGTAAAAGAGGCAAAATTTTTTTTGCTTATTTAATTGTGCCACAGGTGAAATTTTTAATTCGTTTCGTCATCTATTACTTCCAACCAATTTGTCAACACGCGTATTCGTATTTTTCACGACTCTTGTACCATCGTATGACATATCCCATTTCTAATGACCGAATGGTGTTGACGCGAATGGTTCTCGAACGACATTATGTCGACTTTCATGGCGTCGATCCCATCCATCGACGGTGACGATAGTGTGCGCGTCACGCTGTTTTATTCCTCTAATGGCGATGCAATTTGGCGCGTTTGGTTCCACCGATTTCCCTTGTTTTTTTTTCCCTTGTACAGACGAGCGATGCGAGAAACATGATTTTCAGTTGATTGCACCCTTGAAAGAGGAGGAAAACACTCACGAATGCGGCAACGAGAACCCTATGAGTTTTACTCGAATAGCGAGGGTTGTAGTTAAAATTCTGACATAGCACCCTTTCATTAAAAGTACAGTGAGGTGCAAAAATATTTGTACCTTCTCAATTAATTAAAACTTTTTGTCACTTTTTGTACCATAAATGGTATAGTACTAAAAATAGCAGACTTCCCACATTTAATTGCAAACATTTTACAAAATTGATTACGTTTTAATGACACAAACACAACTCCTCTACCTCCTTCTCCACTTTATCTATCTCTTCTTCGGTGCTCTCAAAATGGAATATCGATAAATTATCTTTTGTCTAAGGAATTAGTAATTCCTCGTGTTCTCCGTTGAATTTGGAGCACTGCTGGAAGGAGCTGGTCTTTGTAAGTAACGATTTGTTCGCAGGTATTCATCACACCAAGCTTGGACTTGTTAGTACACCAAATTGATTATCACTAAATTTTATATTTAACAACCAAAAACTATAATATTTCTTTTCTAAAACTTTTAATATTAATATCGTCAAAATTAAGGGTTTGAGAATTCCTAGTTATCAAAGCCTGATTTGATCACGAATACACCATTTTCGAGTACACCCAAAATTTTGTGAACCTCAGATTAAAATTGAATCCTTCCACGGTGTTCGTAGAACGGTTCGTTTCGGTGGAAAATATTTAAATGAAATTACTGCCGGTGGTGTATTACCATAAATATTGTTTACAGAATTAGGTATGCATAACACGTAAAGGATTAGGCGGTGCAGCCTTCTGTATGCAAATCACAGGCTCGTCATCTGATGTACAAATTTTCGTGGAACACGCGAAGCTTTGGGGCAAACGATCTAAATCACTAGCTGCCAATACTGAACAGGCCTTTGTCCTGTCAGAGAGAACCGACAAAGTGGAAGTTGCCCTACCGTAATACCGGTATAGATTTTATGGAAGTAGGTGTGCGTACGTACAAAGTTCGCCCCTATCCCATACCTTTGTTCCCCGCGGAAAAGTGGGCCGCAAGAATTTTTCACGCGGTTCCACCTCACGTATCACCCGCGAAAGTTTCGTGGGAAAGTTAGCCAAGTCGAGTCGGCCTTTTGCCTGACGTCGTACTTTCATACTACTCTGGATTCGACGAAAGATTAATAGCCTCTCGAATCGGAAAATTTTTCTCGAATACCCGAAACATACTTGCTCTTTTGCTCTTTGTGGCAACGCGATTACCATGAATAATGAAACCTTGCACACCTTTATAGTATTTTTATTATTCTATCACAGAGATAAGGACGAGACATAAGGGATAAGCTACAGGGAAATGCCCCCCTTCTGTATATGCTTCCATAATGCAGTTTGTCGAAACATCGATTCATCGGTCAATAATCAAATTGCCGATTTTAATACATAGTATTGTTACGCATCCACGAATTTACCACAAGGGATACATGGAACGGCCATTAGCCACCATTGACCGATAATGGGGGGACAAAGTGACTAATAGTAGGTGCCGTGAGTATTTCTGGCGGGAAAGTAGTTAGCCACCCCTGATCTAACAATGAGATGTACAATTCACCTTGCCGAGTTTCGCATAGAGTTAATGGTCGGGTTTAATCGATATATTTGCGTTTGACAGTTACGCGTTCTCGATCGAACACTGGTTAAAAGAGACTCTCCCGAAGGAGAGGTTCGATCAAGACGGGGAACAGTAATTATACTGTGCGAGCTAGACCAATAATAGTTGGTGACCAGTTTTCAATGGTTACAACTTCGGAAACGGTTTAGCTGCAATTGAACTCGGAACCAACCAAGATCGAAGCACGGATGAATCAGTCGAATGGCGGGGGATTTCTTCCCCCGCTCTTACCCTCTATCTAAGGAAGCCAATGAATAATTGCAACCGCAAGAGAAGAATTCCAAACGTCTGCTTGAATTTTAAAATATTGAATACCTGGAGCTCTTTGTTCGCCCCCTTAAATAGAATATAATAGAATGAGCGAAAGAAAATTCTGAATAACGTCAAGTTTTTAATATTTAATTAATTAAATTTCAAATGAAAAATTTTAGTTGAATCCAGTCAATTAATTTTTCGACATACAGTTAAATAATTAAGACCATTCAAGAGATTTTAATAACTCAGTCTAAATTATTAAAATATAATTCATATGGTTACCACTGTTAGCTTATTTCCATTTCAGTGGATCATCTACAACTATAATTAGACAAGTCGTCAGGATAATTGCTACATCGTACAATAATAATGGAGATTGATACACGTCAATTTAAGTAATGCGTCTGGATGGTTAATTTAAACACATCTCGATTTCTTCATACATTTAGACATCAGTTCGCGTGCAATTCTGATTACAAGATAATAGACGATTATGGGGCACGAAAGTATGATGGATGGACCGATTACAACGCAGTGACAGTTGATTAACGTAATCAAATCGACGCTGTGCAACCACAGCGTTATACGTACGATCGTGTCTCTCTGTTAATTATGTGACATGTACAGTATATGATCAATACTCTGGACTAACACGTTACGACACGTTACATCTTTGTCAATGGTTTCGATCGAATTTTCAAATACAATTTTCAAATCCATTAAAATGCAATGAAAATTGCAAGGCAGTCAATGGGTCACCGTCTGGGCATGCGAAAAGTATTAGGTCATCTTATAAGGCCGTGCCGTATCTGGAGCGATTATTTATATTTTAAACATACCATTAACTTTCATGAGAAAGCGTAATTGCCTTCTCGTTTCTTAACTTCTTTCCATTTCCCCAGCAGAACCATTATTCCATCGCTTTGAAATTTCTCAGAGCTTTCAATACACTCCTGTACACCACTGTGTATAGATATTACCAAATTTTTTATTTACTAAAAAATATTGTAAAAAAATAAATAGTAATTTTCTTGTAATAATTAGAAATCAAAATGTCTGTGCAAAAAACATTTTCAGTTGAAGTTGGTACGTTTCCCTGTGACTTATAAAGCAAACGATCTCATTACTTTTAGAACAAACCGCGTGTAGAAGCAATGCACTTCGTATAATCGGGATGTGCAAACTCGTAGACGATCAACTGTAACAGATAACCCAGTTCCGTCCAACTAACGGATATCTCTGTCGCTCCATCGTTACTTTGATCTCACTAACGAGGAACCGGGGCACACGTGAACCCGTGAACTCTTATTTTCAAAGCCGCGACGAGTAGACTCGTGAAAGATGGGTGGAAAAGGTTCGGAAATCGTAACTGGACACGAATCGAGTATACCGGTCTCTAGCTTGTACGACGGTGGTAATGGATGTCGTCTTTGCCTCTGTGACAGTTGGGAAAGCGAGTTTTAAAGCTGTCCACGCTTTGAGCATCGATCTATTCACGGATGGATATGCCATTAGTCAAGTTGCATGAATCTTTTGAGAACGCATCGGGATGATGATTTGCTGACAGGAAATGATTTTTCGCCAGAGTCTGACGTGCTCTGCGATATTCCTGTCGCCAGCTCGTACCGCGGTTCAATGGAATTTCTCTGTACTTTGATAAATTTGCACCGGTTCCGCTAACATTTTTCAAAGATTTTCTGCTTTTCTCTTTCTCTCTCTCTCTTTTGGAAAGAGAAATGACCGCTGACTTTAATTTGTTAGGAACTTGACAGTTACAAATGTCGATCTGTTACTATTGTTAAGTCAAACGCGATGGTAATACAAATCGAATAATAATCGTACGGTTACATCCGAATCTCTAGTATCGTTCATCGACCTCATCCGTAATAGTTTTGCACAAACTAATAACCCGTTTGAGGGCAGACGTTATCCGAAGAAGAGGAAGCGTAGAAACCATGATGGGGTAGTATCGCACCGAGGAGAATAGTAGAGTCTCCGCGAGATAAGGCAGATACGATCTTCCCCCATAGTGCTGGTTAATGACCTGCTGTTTATGCAGGAAAAATCTGGCGGAAGGGCGACGTGGGAAAGATAGAGGCGGATCGAGGAATAGGGAAAACAAGATGGAAAAAGAGAGAAATCTGTAACGATGAAGAAAAAAGAAAAGAAAGTCTGAGAAGCGAAGAGGATGGAGATGGGATACAAAGTGGGTGAAAAAGGGGAAGGGTGTAAAAGGAGAAGAAGGATAGGATGATCATCGTACCATCCCGCAAGTGTTGCTTTCCTCGTCGAGTCGCTCTATTAAAAAGTTGGAGATAGCAGAAATAGAGATTGGGGGATGGTCGATCCTTAACGCGAATTTTCTCGCTATTTACTACTTCACGAAATCTTTCAAATCTTCATCGCGAGCAGAGGCGTTCGATCGATAAACCGTTGTCTCAGGATGGGCTAGGCATTGATCTCTACGCTGCTGAAAACTTGATGAAACTTTGTCAGGTTCGTTTCCCATAATAGCCAATAAATTTCTTCCCTCTTCCTTTCTTCAAGATCGTACGTCGTAAACTAAAGCGTTTCGATTTGTTCTACTCGAGCAACTAAACGATAACTAAAATGGAAATAACAATTGTCACCTCTGCAAAATTAAATTATTTATTTTCTATATGAAGAGAAATTGTTGTAAAATACAGGCGAACCACTGACCAAAGAACGCGTTCGTCGAGCAGGTGACGCTTTGTTATATCGATTTTACACGACGTTTCCTCGACACGTCAAACTTATCGCGCGTCCCGACGAAGTTTGCGATGGTCCAAGCAACAAAAAACGAGCAGGAAGGGCAGTCAGTTGGTACAAGATAAAAAGTAGAAGTCGGAACCCACATCGTGATAAAGCGCAGGGATTGGGGGAATCGTTTCCTGTAGAAGTGGGCAGGATAAAGGTGCGACTTACCGAATATGATTTATGCCTCAATATAACTCGCTGACGATAAAATAAGGGTCCACCGCTACTGTCCTTTTTCCCTTCATCCCTTGTTCTTATTGGTCCACTAACCTACTTCAAATTTTATTGCGAACTATTTCACCTCTTCTCTCATCCAATGTGTATTATCTATTTTTTGCTTTTATTTCATTGTTCTCCACTTTTTGCAGTTGTACAAATTTTAACCTTTTTCTATTCGATTTCTTTTTTTTCACTGAGAAAAATAAATTTTGTGAAATTTTGGGTCATATTAAAAATAAATTTTTCAGAAATTATTGACGGTAAGAAAAAATATTTTTCAGATCTCTAATTAGCACGTGATAAGAATAAAATTTGTTAACGAGAGTTATGGACGGTTTTCCTTCAAACTGCTTCGAGAAAAACCGCGAGCTACTTTTTCCGGTAATCCCGCGTCAACCTAATCGACCGAATGATTTTTAGAAGGTGATTGTTCTGAAAACTTGGAAAGATTCTCCTAACCGTCTGGAACAGATCGAGGTAGAAATGCGCGGTGAATAGAATCACAAAGGGACTTTTAAGAAGGAACGAATAAGACGGAGGACTTCATCATCACGACTGATTGGTCGATTTGTCACCCCCTCGTCCCGTCCTCTACCTTTCCCGCCTCATCCCCGTAAATCAGGACTCTTGGACTCTCCCTTGATAGTTAATTGAACCGGTCGAGCTGCTGATCCGACAAGCGGGTACCTCTTCCTTCCTTCCTTCCTACCTTTCTTCTTTTCCATTCCTTTCTTCCGCACTTCCGTCTTCGTACCGATGATTGGTCTTTGCCAGTTGATCGACCTGTTTTATGGATAGCGCCAGCATAGATCGATCGAGGTGCTTCTTTAAATAGTGTTCTTGTTTCCCGTTTGTTAATTAGTGGCAAAATTTTCTATCTTTTGAACGTTATCCTAAGTAAGAAGTGACAAATCTCGGCGGAGCTTTTTATCACGGAGCAAACGCGAGTTAATGAATCAGAGTAAAGTATCTACTCCCCCTGTCCTCTCTCTCGCTCTTCCTCTTCAATTCAAGAAATATATATGTCTCTGATAATAAAAGGTAGACGGCGCAGCTTTTTTAGCAGATTGTTCCTGGTGATAATCCTTTAATCCCTCCTCCATTCGACCATTTACTCTCTCGGCGGTTCCTTTTTTAAAACCGTGGAGGCTGGCCAACAAAAAGGAAGGACGACGGATAAAAATTCCAAACGAACCCCCCCGGCGCGGCGCCCGCGTCTATGGAACTTAACAACGTATTAAAAATCGAGCTTATCGGCCATTATAAATTTTTCTCGAACCTCTCGACGCCGGAAAAATGTGACGAACCGATTTTTCACCCTGATTATTTGCAACGAAAGCCGCTAAAGACCTCCCGGACGATACAGCCCTGAGAACCCGGAGCCGTATAACCGTCCAGGCCATTACTATTCATTAGGATTTTTCCAACTATGTGTCTTCCTTAAGTTTTGTTTTTTTCCCGACCGCGGCCGACCGCGTTACTAAGAGTGTGCACGGATTTATCACGCGGTCGTACTTTATTAAATTCCTACCCCGAGTGCCACCCCTTGCACGTTATCTTCCAATCCTTCGTCGACGTCATGGATAAGCTCCTTTTTCCACGTAATTTATTCCAATACCTTCTCCGCGTGTATTCTCCGCAAGGAGAATCATTAAGGGATATTCAACGATGAACGTTTACCACTCTTTATCGTATTTACTTGTTGCATATCAAATGTTGGAAATCTTCCAATTGTTGGAAGTCTGACATGATTTCATAATTTCAAATAATATTCATGGTATGGACTCTCGTTATATTGCCATCCAAGCTATTTGATATGAATTCAAAATAATATTGATAATGCCTCATTCAATTTTAAATTTATTTCAATTATAATACACCACCATAGATTTCTCTTACAGAAGGCAATAAATTATATTTTGTGTATTTGTTTTTATTTTCCATCGTATTTTCTCTACGTGGACATCACAAGATAAATGAGAAGCGATTATAAACTCTCTGGCAATGGAGTTTTGCATTTTCATTAAATAGAGCCAAATGTTACGAGGGTGTTATGCAAACGTGTAAACACTGTGTTAATATCTTAATTTAGCGTGCAATACCTGGTTCTATTATCGTGTAAACATGTACGGTCGTGCGAAGGTGCCACGTGTTATCGTCAAAAGCTCCTACACGTTCCCTTTTATAAGCGCAAACTCACTTTGCAGATAAATATCTTCTTTACATTCCGTTACGTCGCAGCCTTTTAAAATCTCCGATATCTTTCCTTACGACCGCTGAGGGCTGTTTCCGCGACTTATGGGACGCGATTGAGATACCTTGTCGACGCCTCGAATCAATCCTAACTTCAAACTCTGCCATCGAGTCGTTCAACACCATTTATTCAGAAAAATTTCGAGAAAGAAATTCAGAAACAATAATGAAAGCAAAGATGAAAAAATGAATTTTTATTCATTGAAATTTGGCAAATTTTGCAATTTAGGAAAATTATATCGTCGACTAAATTGAAATGAATCACCTTTCAAGCACACGATTGAACACAGCCTTCCTGTAGACCCGATAAATTCCATTTGTCCATCGCTGAGGACACACTTCAACCATAAATTGCGCTGGTAATACAAAGCGGAAGTTCTCGCATCCTTGCAAGATTTAAGGCGACCAGTAACGCGCGTCACGAGCCGTCACGACTCGATCAAATCGATTGATTGAAAGGGTGATCGCGTGAAACAGCCCTCTCGTCGAGGTTGTCTTCCCTCGTGCGTGTAAACGCCAGCAGCGATAAATACCTAAGTCCACATCGTTATGCGTGACTACGTCCTTCGACGTGCTACGTCTTCCACCATCAGTAAACTGGTTCCATTTTATGAACATCTCTATTGTTTTATGCGAACGTCGTATCAATCCTTGAACGGCGGACCATGAAGAGAGCCCCAATTTTAACTACAGTAATAAATTCAGTAGATATAAGTAATAAAAAACAAAGTAATTGGGTTCGTCGATGATAGTTTGCCCGTATTGGTATAAATTGATCTTTGCTCCGGCAATTTAACCTGAGCATTAGACCTTCAGACTAGCCGGTGGAAGATCCTTTGCCCTCGAACGGTGAAATTGGAATGTGATCCGTGCCCATAATACTTAATAACCCCGGCGTCTTATTTATCGGCAAACTGAAATTCCAACTGCAACGGGAAGGGCTAAGTAGAGAATTCTCCCGACACGACCCCCCCCCCCCCCTGATTTCTTCACCCTTGTAAATAGGAAATTATGAAACGTGACCTGTGATACTATAATAAGTAGTACAATATAGCGAAGCAAGTCCTGATTATGATTTCTGGGGCCCTGGGGTTATTAAACCTTCGATGGCCCCTTGAAAAGTGAGGCTCCCTTAATACCTCCCCTATACCATATTTATCTATTTTGGTATATCTCAAAACTTTTTCAGTACACTATACATTACAGATATATTAATATTTAATTTCTGTGTAAAAATTAATTGCGTAAGTTTCCTGTATGAAATAAGACACGACGGTGAAAGAAACGAAGAAATTTGAAAACTAGAATCATCCATCAGGATTGTCAGAAGAGAATCGCAACATTTCCTCGAATCGTTTCCCTAATCGAGCCAATCGCTTGAAATCGATTTTCAATTCCGATACAAAATGATACATAATGAGGGACACATATCTCTTGTCCGACCTATGATATACGTATTACGCGAAACTTTGCCGGCGTGTATTCGCCAGAAGATCCATGTATGTGCAACGATTTGATGAAGAGTACGAGAACGCGAGGAGGGTGGCGAGACACGGACCGGCGGGATGGGAGGGGAGGGTGGTACCATCCATCATACGGCGGAAACCAGCCGGCACATTGCCGGAAGTGACGTTATGCTTGAAATATCGACTAATAATTTATACGCAGACGTTAGCGCCCGCTCACGTTTTGCAGGCTTACCTATCCGTAATAACAAACTAACGCCTCCGTGTGTTTGTGGTCGCCGGATGTGCACGCGACGTGTGAATGCACATTAATAGGTTGCAGCTTTCGGATATCAGGAAAGAGCGGGAAATGATTGCAGGTGGAAACCGTTTCCACGCAAGATCGAGGGATAACTCGAAACCTCAAAACAATCTAACCCCTTCAATTCAATATACGAAAACGAAGTGATCTCTTGGAACGAAACAAAAAATTATTGAGCAATTAAATTTGTTCTAATAAGCACTAATTGAAAAATCTTCACCAAGCAGCTTCAAACATTTTCTCTTCGATTACAAATCACGAATCCCATCGCTTAATTGAACAAAATCACCCCCTGCTTCGCAACACTGGTAGAAAATCGATGATCTTGATCTGATCTGAGATAAATACGAATGGATAACGTTGCAGAGGACAGGGGAGAGGAATAGTGAGCCAAATTAATTCTTGTCACCGGTTACGAGGAGAAAATACGCGTACCGTGCGAGTGGAAAGGAAGAAGAGTCACCTGGACGACGAGTGGTAGGAATCTCGCGCATATTCCTCGCCGAACGTTCACGATATTTCAAGAATGAAAATAAAGATGAAAAAAGGCTGGCGTAGAAGCTGGCTCGGACCTTCTCTGCTTCCGGGAACCGATGTCGCCGGCTAGCAATTCTCTTGTCCTTTTCCAGCGACTACTGTCGAAGCGAAGAACGAGAGCTTCTCTCAATATTCCATATTTCTCGTGACAATTTCTCCCGGCAAATTTATAGACTTCCCTTTGGTCGAGGCGCCGTTGGAAAGAGAGGGTGCAGGAAATCAAGAGAAAGAGGCTGAGAGGGGAACCGGAGGATCGGAACGGAGGCTGAGAATGACGATCGCGCAAAGAATGGGGGTTGGTGTTGGTAATAGCGCGAAAGAGGGAAAGATACGGGCGAAAGGAGCGAGGAAGGAAGGAAAAGGAGACGATCGAACGAAAGCTTCTGCCACCTTTTCCAGCTACTACCCGTTGCAATCAGTTATAAAGAGAGCGTCGATACGTTCGCACCCCTGTGTACGTGTCAAAAACCCACGTGGATTTACGTAAGTTCGCGTTCCCCGTCGCTGTGTAGATGGCAGTAGCTGGCGGCAGCTGCAGAACTGACTCTCCGAACGATCGAGTTTTCCGACGACCAGGGAGAGCTACTTGGAAGCTCGATCGGTTCCATGGATTTCGATATCCGTTTCCAAAGAAATCGAAAATATTTTATTTCAATCTATATAGATTGAAATTTATTTAACACCGATGAGTAATTCGACGAGCCGAAAAAAAAATGAATGTTTCTTTCAATAAAAATATCGATCTTTATTTGTATAAAAATTTTTTGTTATTATTATGAAAAGAAATTTTTACTTCGCGTTCGAAAGCAGACATTTCTTCATTTTTTACCAGCTAAAGCTTTTCAACTGCATTCTTAATGAACGGTCATATTGTCAAACCCTTTCCCAGAAAACACAAACCTCCCAGTTTCATTCAGGCTGCGCAGCAAGCGTACAAAAAGCTTGCTGGCATTTACTCTACATCCTGGATAAACAATCAAATATAAAGGGTACTAGATTCTTGCAGACAAAATGAAACTTTCATCCGAATTGTCCCGATTCCCGTCGGCTATCGATGAATTATTACATAGCCCGAATTTTTATCTGTTCCGGAACGTTCCTGTATGTCATCAAACCGAGTCGGACATTTCCAAAATCAGTCCGTTCGTGTAACAATCGAACAATCAAGGGGGCGAGGAACGTCAAAGCACTTACAATTAATCCGAAACAGTGATCCGGAAGAACGGAATGAACGTCGCGTGGTTGTCAGTGGTACGTAAACGTCGATCGCAGATGCGGAACAGTACAATACGTCGTCGTAAACGGCCGCAAATCGACTTATCTCAGCTCGGACAAGCAGCATCAGTGGACGCTTTGCAACGCGCTAATCGCGCGAACACGCTCGACCGATAGGTCGAACGTAATGCAACCACCGTCCCAAGGGTACAGTTTGACAGGTTGCGTACCGAGAATCGATCTGCTTTGGAACCCTGCGTACGAATCGATTCTGGAGCCCCTCGAAACTCTGCCGAGTCACCGTCAATCTTGCCTTTCACCGCGTTAATTGGATTACGGAGTTTGCATCCTGCCTTCGCCTCTGTATATACAACACCCTTTCCAAACGCCCCTTGCACCCCCTTAACGCCCCTCCCCGATGTACATAGGTATCTGTTCGCGAATTAAGTAATCAAATTCACCGCGTTCAGGATAATTCGCCCTCTTGAAACTACACCCTGGATCTGGTTATTTCGTAATGACTTTTCTTTCTGTTCACCCTCCAATCGGATTACACGGTAACGAGAATTCGAACGGGGGCTGATGATCTCTTCGTATCGAAAACTGATCACGGATATTCGGGAATGTTGTTTATTTATAGCAATTTTATCGTACAGGAAAATTGCCACTTTTATTATATTTTATACAGTGGCTAATCAAATCAACATTAGAAATCATAAATTAATTCATAGCTCATTTTCAGAATCTAACTTTTCCTTTTCAGGCTCTATATTTTTCGAAACCCGCGAATTTATTCATTTTCTCTGTGGATATTTATGAAAATATTTCAAATGTATGTATATTAAACGCGAGACAAATATGAAAAAGTAAAATAAAATATTCGCTCGGTCCTGGTTATGGAAGGTTAACGAAATATTTTTCTAACCCAATGTAGCCAGGAAACGGGAAACACGAGGGGAAAGACGGACAAAGGATCGGAGCGAAAAAGGATGGGAACCACGGACGGGAAACGGAGAAACAAACTGGAAGATACAGACAGACAGGAGACAAGGGAGGGTCCAGTCGACGTGGTCAGTCCAATTTCGGCCTTTGTCGGCACTCGAATTGGCGTGAACGTACCGAAAATGCTGTGCATTCATGCGAGCTCGTCATTATGTGTGCGACATAATGCGTGGCTGCACTGCGACTCGGCAATCATCGTCACGGCGCGCGGCGTGGCGTATCCCAACCTTGTTCTCCGTGCGTCATTCGAATTTGCGAGCGTGTCACAACAGAGCCAACACCGCGACGGGGGACAGAACTTGTCCACATCTAAATCTAGAGTAAAGCCAGCCCGCATACGCTTAAGCATTCGCGACGAGAATGTTTGTTCTCATCAACGGTACACGCAACTAATTACCTTCACACTGCGCGCCGGACGGCCAGGAAATTTAGACTCAGATGACATTCAACAGCTAGGACTTGCTTGCGGACAAATTTATTCGACGTTCCTGTTAAACCGACACCGCTTGTACTTGCATACTTATACAGGCTGTGAACAATGTAGCAAGGAAGAATGATTTTTTACTGAAAATAATTTTCCCTCCACTTTAAGCTTCCTTACTTACAATAGAAATATAATAAATTGCAAATTACAATTTTGCTTTTTTTTTTAATTTCCTGAATTTATATTTAGATTATACTCGATCAAAAATTTTATGAAGATTAAAGGAAATTTGATAAACGTAAATATAAATTGAAAATGTTACCCAATCCAAACTTTAATTAAGATGAAAGAAAATTTCGTGCAAAAGTAGATTGAAAATATCTTTACCGTGTAAAATGCAAACAAATTTTAATATCATTTACACAGTAAATATTTTCTCAAGGACTTTTGTTGAAATATTAAAGTATTCCTTTGCATTCCTATTGGACGGTTCTTTTGATGTAAAAACACAGTTCGAAGTCCTGTTTCATCTGACCAAAGGGAAGAAGGAAACGGAAAATTTTCCTTCATTTCCAAAGGAAAAGAAACCGTCCAATCGTTTTCCTCCGTTTCCACGGTGCTGAGTTCTGCATTGTATTTAAATATTCATCGACGATATCTTATATGAAAGTCTCTGTGCTCCATTACTGAATAGAGAAGATAATTGCTGCTTTGCATAATAATTCAATGAAAGTAAGAGTTCATTTGTGCCTCGTCTTAGATGTCGATTCAATCGAAGAAGTCGAATAAAAATAAGAATCCCAATCCATTTACCAAGGCAAGAAAACAGGGAAGGCTGCTTTGATCGCGAGTGTACAACAGTGTAAGTATAAGTAACGTCTCGTTGGTCATAAAAGAATTAATTGATAATTAAAGAACGTCCTTCGTTCTAATTTACTCGAATATCAGAGCTGTATTCTACCATTACAATCATCACCACTAAAGAAGGGCTCCCACTTTGTTCATTCTCGTGTTTTCAACGGTACTCCGTGGCAGGCTCTTAAATCTTTGAAATCGTAAAAGCGACCTGACAGAAAGTCCTTTTCGAGGCCGTGGTTTACAACTCATTTGGTTCTGGCCCGATCTCTCGCCACCTCGGCACCACCGAAAAGGCTAGGGAGGCTTTTATTACGAATGCGCCATGCTGCGCATAAATAACACGCGACAGTTCTGTTCACAATGACTCGTTAAGGCCTGTTCGAATGTGTGAGAAACACCAGCAAAACAGAGGTGAACAGGGGATGGGAAGGGATTGATCGAGTGCGAATCATACTGTCCTGAACTGTGAAATCACAAATGTCGGGGTTTGCGGGCTGCGGCTTTACGTTTCAGAACGAACAAACTGCTAAATTTCGACAGAAATTGCAGCAGAGGGCACAAAAACGTAAAGGTAATTTTTGCTGAATACCTGCCGACAGATTTTCGATAATTTAACTGTGTGTGAATGTAAGCTATTAACCCGAATTCTCTAATTAGAAAAATTATTAAAATTAGTTAACTCTAAATTAGGTCACCTGGTGGGCCATAAGTGGATCTATGTAAATTTGTATTTTTCTCTTACATAATTTTATATTTTTTCATATTTTTTTCATTTTATCTTTTTTTTTTCAAATTTAAACCATGGCTAATTTATGAAAACATTTTAAATCATATTTTCGAGTTGAAAAATGTTTTTAATGAAAATTTAATTTATTTCAAAATTTGTATGCATTTACGAGTATGTATGCATCAAAATCGTCAGGTAGCTCTTGAGGTATTTATGAACAAGTGTAAAACATTCATGCATTGAAATGTGCAGTTTAAAACACTGAATTAAATTTTACAAAATCAGCCGCTTTTTTACATTTCATTGCATACCGGTTATTTTAATACGGTATAAAAGAAGAAAAAATTGACAAATAAGGGTAGAAAATGCGTTTGGACGTCCCCTTGATTTCGAGTACCTTTATTAAGACGCAAGGACTGAGAAATTACTTACGATCGACGGTGTTTAAAGTAAATGGCTAATGGTGAAAAGAGCGGAAAATATTGCAAGAGGGGAGCCTTAATGACTGGAGTTACCCTAACGGCAAGCCCATAAGAGTTTGCGGATAACACCTTCCACCCTCCTTTATCAACTCGTTATCTTCCACGACAGAAACCCTTGACAAAGGATCTCGCTCACTATCACGACATTTTTTTCTTTAACATGTTCACTGTCATGCAAACGTTATCGAAGATTTCATTACATAATACATTTGTCTCTAGCAAATTTTATTCACAATTTTCAGAATGTAGAAAGTGAAATTAAAATTATGGCCCCCTCCATTTATTGCATTTTCAAAAAATTTTAAATATAAAATAATAAGAGGAAATAAAACTGCGGTGTGTTTTCATTGCGGTAAAACATAAGTAGCATCGCGATAGTTTCCACACGTGTGCTTTTTAAATATTCAAAGAGACCGGTCGCCACGTTAAGAGGGGTAACGTTTTCTTTAACGCGCCTTATGAAAACACTATCAAAGTAAAAAATCCAGCAGTCCCATCTGGTGGAACATCCTTCTGTGCAACCTACCTCTCTCATCGCAGCTTCTCCTAAATATTTGTAATAAGGTTGGAAATAAATCTTCCCACGTATGACTTTTAATTCTCGGAACAAACATATTTTTCTTTCATTTTTACCGATTACCTGATTTAGAAGCCGACAAAAAGAAAATAACTTTTCCTTTTCTGTATAGAAAGGACATTAATATAATTTTTTCACATATTCACCTCCTTTCCCGTTAAAATAGAGAAATATATCAGTCTACAGCTAGTAATAAATGAGAGAAAAAATGTCGCAACACATGATCTGAAATAATGCTTAACAAAGTTTGGGCAGCAACTATGTTTGCTTACGCGAAATATTTTTTCGCTATTTACGAGGAACCAGGCAAACTCGAACGTGAATTTGGTCGATGCTAAAAATAAAAAAAAAAAAAATTGATAAACGGAGAAGAATCGGAGTTGAGAATGAAATATCACGTACCGTGATGCGATGTTTTTAAATCTAGCTGTGCAAACATAATTTTGAAATACGAGATTGATTAAAACCTGATCGATCTAGCATCGAATTTTCTCCACGAGCTGAATCATGAAAATAATGCGTAGTATACAGTTTTACTAATTATATAAAATACCAAGTTGAAATTGAAGGCTAATGTACACTATCGAGCAAATAAATAAAAACTGATTTACGGAAGACAATAATATTTCTTAACGTATCAGAAACGAAATAACTGGTAAGAGAGTATACACGCGATAAGGGGGTGGATACGAGGGAGCGTAAAAGTAAATCGTTTCAAGCTTTATAAGAAGGTTAAAAAAAGACGGTGATCAAAGCGACGGGAAGAGCGGAAAAGCGCAACAAAGGAGGAACAACAAAGGCAGAGAAATTCAAGTACCACGGTGGAAGATTGAAATATTTAAAGGTAAACAGGTACAATCGTTCGGCTAATAAAGTAAAGGAAAAGAAAATGTAAAACAAGAAACGCGTATAGCGAAAGGAAGTATTGTACAAAAAAAAAAAAAGAAATAGAAGGGTGATTGAAAGTGACGGGGGAGAGTATAAGAGTGAATGGAAAGAGCGAGAATGAGAGGGAAAATGAGAAAGGATGAAAAGCAAGCTATTTAACCCTCACCGAACCGAAACTTTTCCTCTGTTCGAGGATAACGTAATAGACGTAGCCAGCGAAGCGTTTATTTGCAGACGAGAAAAATGGAATTACAATAAAGTGAAATGGAAGTCTAACGATCTGGTTGGCTTTGCATATCCCCGATCACGGTATACTACGCCCTCCGCCGCGTCGGGTAACTATAGAGTGCTCTCGTTAAATTTTGTTTTGCACCATTTTCTTGCGGCCATCGTTTCTGCCTTTTTCTCTGCCTGTCCATGCATTTTCCCTGCTTTCTGTATTAACAATCGACGCTGTAGGCGAGACAGAAATTCTTACCCATTCCACGATGTCTGACGAATGGAAATGATTTTCAAATTGAATTTTCCCTCGAAATAGTTGCACTCTATTTTATTTTCTTGCAAATTTTTCATGGTATACCCGTCTAAGTTATTAAAAAACAATGTGATAATCACTCTTTGTACCTGTAAAGGTACATTGAGAAATTAAAAGCCTTCCTTCGAAAGCTATTCCGTTCATTCATGGTACATTTGTCACTCTTTTAAAACATTCTTACATCGACTGGTAACATTTAAGTGCACCCACAGGAAATGTATCGGTGCTCCAGAGAGAAAGAGGACACCTGGGACAGTCAGGTGTTACCATTCCCTCTCAACGATAATATTGCTTCTGCCATCGTATGCGTTTCTTCGTCTCTTGCATTTACCTTGGTACCTATCTACAATGCTACACGATACTAGTTTTTCCCTTTCGACGGAACATAAACGTAAAGGTAAATCGTAACAGTGCCAGTTTTGCATGGAATCGCCATCAGCAATTTCATGTAATGTGGCCGTGACCATTATTAGTGAAAGAAAGGATTTATGATACCTGTACCGGTGAAAGAAATGTGATAATTTTTTTTTAATTTCAAATAAATGGTTTTAATCAATCAATTTTTGAGCAGAAAAAAGTTTCTGACAGAAATAATTATCTAAAAAATTAATAATTCTATAGTATATATAAACTGTTATTTCCGAATATGATTTGAAGATTTAAAGTGTATGTTAAATTATACAATACATTTTTCGTTCGATTTCAATTTATTTAAAATTCCGAAATAGTTCCATTCCTTTATTTTAATAACATGCACGTGTTTTTTGCTCCTCAATATTATCAATTCTATTTCCTGAATTATTCAGTCCCAATGAAAGAATTTCCAGAAATAAATCACGTATCGTAAATAAAAATCGATCATACAAAGCGGAGACGTATCGGCGAAAAGCAGTAAAAAAAAATAATGTTATACGAACGATCTGAAAATATTGAAAGTATAATTCAATTAACTCGTTGCTTTTGATCGTGTAAAAACGCTACTATCAAGAATCAGAGTATAATAAAACCATCATGCAAATAAAAGGAAAAAGATACAGAAAAAACCGCGACTGACCTCCGTTCTATGTTTCTTTCATACTTTACCGTCTTTTATTCATGTACCACTTTGTCACTGAAGAAATGCAACGAAGTTTCATTTCTTTCGTAAAACGCAAACGTTTTCTCTCCGTAACATCGGAAACAGCTACGAGGGTTCCTTTTAATAAAAACTCGTCGCTTCACGAAGATTACATTCATTCAGGAAATTACGATTATTAATGCAAAATGCAAACGTAAAGCGTTTGTTTCTTATAAAGAAGCTCGTGGAAAGAACATGAAAAGACACTTTGAGAATCTAGTTACACGAACTCATTTCGGATTATAAAATGTAAGCAAGAAGAACTTAATCCCATTATGCGGTTTACAAGATTTCTACAAGAAAAACGTTTTTCCTTTTCTTTCGAAAAGAATGCTGGATATTCCTGAATTTCCAAATTTCCAATATTTCAAAACTAAAAAATTTCAATTTTCCAAAATTCACTAATCTACCACTAAAAATTTAACTCCCTTCATTGAATAGCTTTGTCACAGAAACAAATGAATTGTAAAGAATGCACGCTTACGATTGACGCTCGATAATTCCCCGTTCCTTAGAAATGTCCGCCTATTGAGCCCCAACTACAGGGAATAAATCGGGTTATTCTTTGAGAGGTTAAATTCCGGAATAAACTTTTTATTCGCCACGAAGAAAGTCCGTGCACTTTCTCGACCGATCAGAAGAAAATTGCAGGAAGTTTGAGATTCATCAAAATCTCATGGGAAGGCAAGGGACACTCGGTCGATGCAAGCGGTTCGCTTCTGCCGAGAATGCTTCGAAAGTGAGTCACTTCCTACCCTCGTTCCGATCCTCCATCGCGGGGTTGTCGGTCGCTATACGAGCGGCTATGTAGTCGAGCAAGCCCGAAGAAAAACACGAAAAGGAGTTTGTCGGGAAACGTGGATGGAGAGAAAAAAAAAGCACTCCCCTAAAGATATCACTTCTTACGCTTCCATCGATGCGGAGCTTGAAATATCAGAGGCTGGCGATCGGAGAAAATACCCGTTCCAGGGTGAACGCTGTACAAGGAGAATCGTCTTGAAAACGAACGAAATGGGGTCTGCTTGTCACTCGCATAAATCATAGTTCGACGAGCTGAAATTTATCTGTATTTTTAACACCGACCTTCCCGTGCATTTTCCAAAGTGAAATCATTCGATAAGAATAGAATTGAAAGCAACGAGATATGGTTTTTTGTTTCTGGTAAATAATAAATTCTCTGCTCACAAGAGAATCGTGAGAGAATTTGTTAAGCAGAATTACGAAACTCGGCTAGAAAAACATGAAACTGGTATATGAACGTGACTAATTTAACCGATAACCAAATAAATGCACTCCTGTTGGCACGTAAAGTAAACAGCAGCTGATGCAACCGCGTGAGCGCATAATTTGTTAGAACTCAGGGTTATGCTGCAGAGACGATGAGTATGCTGATCAGCGTTATTTCTGTGCAACGATATTCATGTGAACAGGGATGGTACTGATTATTATTTGTATAAACATTGCCAATCATTATGGAATTTACTTGGAGAGAATAAACTTCTCTTTTAATCAATTCGTATTAGAAATATAAAGTATTAGTTGAGAAACTCAACTATACTATTATAATTTTAGAACGATTACTTTCTGAAATGTATTAAATGATTTTCAGCAATATACTTGTTCATCAATTATCTTCTAAAGTTCGAATAATCTTGTGTCATAAGTTTGTCGCCATCGCCCTACTTGCCAAGACTGCAGACCCGCATAATAAAAGCCTAATTACCAAAGAGAACCGGGACCAACCCCCTTAATCCCCAAAATTGATAGTTGAATTCGACAAAAAGCTTGCGGTTCACTGTGGCACACGTGATGTGCACGTCATATGGGCGTTTTGCAAGAGCAGCAAAATCGCAAGACGTCCAGACCATCCCTGTTAACTTCGTCCTTTGACCTCCTCGACAAAGACCAAAGAACACCCTTCTACATATTAATCGTCCGAAAACATTCAGAACCTCGTCTTGCAGCATATCCACCGTTTCTTATACGATGCACGAGACATCTATTTGATGCTGTTCTCCCTCGTCTTCGTGAAATACAAGAAGTGAAATTTTAATTATTAGGGATACAAGCGCGTACTTTGAAAATTTAAGCTTTCAATTTGCAATTTCATACTAATAATGAAATAGCGATCTGGTAATAGTGATGGTAATAGTATCATATGAAATTTCATTATTTGAAAATATCTCTTTGATTCAAATTCATTATCAGTTATTTTTAATTATTAAAAATTTACATCGTATCATAAATACGTGTTACATTTGTATACATTTATTCATAAAAAGTGCTACATTAAAATTTCAAATAATGAATATTTTCGTATGATAAAATATTACGAACATTTGGTAATTTCGTAATTTACTTTCTCTTAAAAGCTGTTCATGTTACAACTAATTGAATAGGGAATTTTCTGTAATTATTTATGTCAGTTTTAATGAATTTAAATGGAATATATATAAGCATAACAAACGCATAAATGTAGTAAAAATATTATTATGCAAAAGCGTAATTATTCTCACGAATTTGTTTCATAAAATTAAAAATGTTATTTGAGGAACTGAATGATGTGTAACACAATATCTCTTTCCAAAATGTAAAGCTTTATAAATTTCAACCATAAGCTCTCTTAATGGGTATCCATTTATAATAGCATTTTATCGTTTTACTGTTGCATTTATGACTGCAATTTCTGGTTTAATTACAGACTTCTGGGTTAAACGTTTTAATAATTAAAATTTGAAGTTTGTAATCGATGCAGTTTCATTCGACATTTCCTACATCACATGCTTTCTTTTTTAAATCGATGAATTGAAGATTCATTTGTGGAAGAAGTATTTATAGTAAGAAAGTAGTAAAATCTGCATCTCCGCTCGGGTTCAATGCTCTTTTTCCCACGGCAGATGCAAAGCGCTGCCGGAATCGGCCTGTACAAATAATCAGTGTAATCCTTTTCTTAACTTCACGTCGGCGTATCGCCCTCAGTAAACCTTTGTATTCATGAGAAAAGGCAGACCGAAATTAAGAAAAGACACCGACGTTTCTAGCTGGAAGCTGCACAAATCTAAATATTATGCTGAAACTTTCCTCGAAAACAATCGACCATTGTTCATCGACTTTTCAATGAATCTCTCCTCTTAGCCGATGCTTAGTTTGGAACTAAAGTAAATTGTCCTTAGAAAAGAAATTTTAACTAAAACTATTTTTGTCAAGTATTATATAAAATACAATACCAACATGTATAATGTTTTGCTGTTAACCCTTTCAATCGAAATAAATAAATTTTATTACCCATATAATCAATCAAAGTGCCGCCTATTTGATTAGCCACCCTTGCGCAGTGAAGAACCTGCACATCTACACGGTGGTCTTAGGTCTATGCCACCATCGTCTGAGGATTAACAAAAGAAGACGATAGACGGACAGTGTACATAAAACGAGCATGTTGTCTGACTGTTATATTCGAAGTAAGTATAATCTTCACAGCAGCAGTGAATGTAGGTATAGAGATAAAACACTCGGTATTGTCTTTCCACCTATACACGGTAGCTTTAAATCAATTTCACTGGTTTGGAAACAACGAACTGTTAGCCGGTAACGTATAGAAACGGACAATGCACGTCTTGCCGCAACGTCGAAGATCAGAGAACCGATCCTGTGACTTGGGACAGAACAGTCTTACTCTAGCGTAGAGAAACAGTTTACCTAGCGCTTGAACGGCCGAAGCAGATAATGGTTTTGTTGTTCCAAGGATCGATCGATCGAGCCCGTCTTCAGGCCTCTCGCGTGTCCCTTCGTCTTTCGTTGTGGGAGCCCGTAATCCACGTCGACGGGTACGATAAGTCACCTGAAAGACACCCGCAGCCCCGGTTGCCATTCGATTCAGAAACTTCTGCGATACTCTTACCATAATTCCTCAGGTAAACTGCAGGAAGCTGTCATTTAAAGTGATACCGATACTTCTATGTCTCAATAAGCCTGCCATTACTTTGTTCAAGATTTACGAAAGAAATAAACGACCATCATAAATATATTGTCCCTGATTGGGAGTCGAATAAATCATCTGATCTTTTTGTAAATTCAGAATTCAGAAAATAAAGTTCAACAAAAGTTAATTTCAAGAATCGTTTGTTCCTACGCGATTATCATTATCGTGCAACAATCGTGTTGTTTTTTTAGAAAGGCAAAGCATAAACCGTCTGAAAGCTGCAAAGGTACGTCTAGTTGCAAGAGACATTGCGTTATTCTCGTGTAGCCGACGTAATTCGCAAATTAACCTCGCTCTAGGAGAGTTCTACGTTGTTCGTGACGTAATTCACGAGATGTAACTCTCACGGGTCGCTGCTTAAAAGCGCCCGGCTCCGAAGTAAATTTTTATGTACCACTGGGTATCGTCGAATTTACCGGAGGATATAAGAAATTTAATTGCAACAAAACGAAGAGTAAGTTACGAATTCTCGCCTTCCCTCGAGAAGATTAAACAAACGAATCCTTTTTCTGGAATAATTTTAATTGGATGTTTAGAAACGATGCCGTAGGAAAAGGAAGAAATAAAAATAAGATAAATGAAATTTGATAAATTATGATTCTCAAGTATGGAACACTCGAGGTGGTAAAACGACACGTATAATCGTGTTTTAATCCCTTTAAACGTAGGTTGATCGCGAGGCGCTAGACCTCTTATCATTAACAAAAACCAGACTACCCGAACGTTTCTCGGGTTTCATAGAAGGCCGATTTCAGGAGGGGTCGGATCCGACCACTTGTCATTCCTCGTGTACGCACCCGGGCGTATCTGTTCTTCGGCGAAGACCAAACATGAATATTGAGTGTCTTGAATCGTGGTTGAACAAACTTCTGTACGTGAAACAGGGCAACATCGAGTATAACTCCCCTAACCAGTCACATCGAGCCAGCAACGTTTAGCTCTAACGGTTTAGTTCCAAAGTGGCGATTTCGTACGCGCTATATCCTCGATATGAGCAGTTTCCTAGAGCTTGCTGGCTCGAACTACAAACCCTCCACCCGAAGTGAGATAGACATTGCATAAGAGGTTGGATATCCTTTGGGTAGGTTCAGTTTGGTTCCCAAGGAGAAGTAGAAGAAAGAGAAAACTTGATGCAAGATAAAGGAAGACCTTCTAGTGTTTGACGAAGAAGTCTCATTGAAATACGAACTTGTGCTACGTTGCTGGAATGTTTAAGTATTTCTACTTAACCCTTGCCCAGCCAAGTACCAAGTCAATTTCAAATCCTCCCAATAAAATTTCATTTAATTCGAATTGTTGCGTGATTTATTATACATGTTGTGGCGCTATGAAAATGTGAAGGTATAGAAGTATATTTTCATAAAATATTTAGATAAGGTAAATATTGATAATGCCTGTGGTAATACTATGAAGCACAGATGTTACACAATCGATTATTCATAAATCGTAACTAAAATATCGACGACCATAAAATTGTCTTTATATCGTTAAAACATCTATAATCCTGATAAATTGACGAAAGTACTACGGTAACTTTAAGTCCCTCTACATTTGGTCCAACGATAAGCGCTGATTCGAGATTAAAAAATTTGGAATATTTTTATCAACCGTTTGTATAAATAAATAATTCTCTGTTTGAATATAAAAAATTGTCGCGAGCTATTATTATTGATGTACTAAATTGAGATTTTAAATTAAATGTTTAATCAATTAACGAAATTTAATATCAACGTATTTTGATAAGCTTACAGAATGTTTTTCTGTAAACAACAATTGTATAACCTTTATAAATACAACAGAAAATTTTTTATTTTAATTGAATTTATGAAAAATCGAGGATACAGGGGAAAAATGGTTTTCGCACTGGTATTCAGCACACGAAATATCTATTGTACCTTGCAAAACAAAACACGTGTTGTACAATGTTATCAATTTGTATGTTTTATTAAATTAAAGTTGTTATTCGACGAATAAACGAAACGTGTGAACGATACACGTACACCGTTCCCCTGCAATATTCGTATTTTCCTTTTTGTATTTTTAAACCGAAGAAAGCGCGTTAAATCTATCTCGAAGAAGTGAGTTTCGTAAATAGCGTGAGTTTTCTTGCAGGTTCATGCAACCAACAGTTTCCACGCCATATAAATTCCGTGTTGCTTGAATAAACGATGCCATAACCGTGAACATATCACGAACACACGAAAATTCAGCGCAGGTGTCGTCCGGACTTCAGAGGACAGGTAGACTGACACCTATGTAAGAAACGTTCCCAGCTGGCAAACTAACTCGAGATCTCGTGGCTAGAACCTCTCATCACAATTTCTCATCACGTTCTGGTAAGTGAACGTACTAGTTTTGAACACGAACGATAAGAACAATAGAGCTTTATCGAGTCATTTCAACTTCTTCGTGATTCAATTCGACAAGCGTGGTAGCAGTCGTTATTCTAATTAATATTTGGGGGAGCTTCTGATAGTCGGCGGAGTAATTAGTTTTGTCAGTAATTATAATCAGTGGGAAAGTGATGGGTAAGTTTTGCAATTTGAAAATTTGTAAACTTGAGACCTCTATAATTCCAAATTTCCAAATTTCCAAATCTTGATGTATCTAAATTTGAAAATTTGGAAATTTTGGAGTTTGAAAATTGAAAATTCTTATACGTCTATATTTCTAAATTTTTGAATTTGAAAGTTGGAAAATTGGAAATTTCTATATTTTCTTCACTGCTCGCTAATGAAGGATCTATCGAGTTCGTGTAGGTATGCATATGTTTTCACGCTTTGATCCTGACAGCGTGTATTTAAATTGATAGAAATCACTCGGGGAAGTTAACGTTTGCACGAAGAACGACACAAAAATTACCGTGTCGCACTTAGCCACTCACTCTTCGTCAACGTCACCATTGACTGCACTGACTGATTGTCGTACCGGCACTACGTCAGATGCGAACGTGTGTGGCAATAATTCATTAACAAAGGCCAACGATTAACATACTACACACTCGATATTAGTTTTCCAGGAATAGACATTTAGAATTTCTCTCATAATTTGAAGACAAAATAATAGACGAAATTCACATTTTGTTTACTACGTTGAATGGTGGATTTTGAAACATAAACAAATCTGAAGAAACGGTTAGAATTGCGTGTAATATCTATTTATAGTCGTAAACAAGATGGAATGTTTCTCAAAGACGCGTTTCATAACAAAGCAACGAAAATTTGTAGAACGAACGTAGCCCTAATTTCGAAGGAATTTTCGTTGCTCATCCCTACAGGTTTACTCTACAGTTAAAAATAATTTACGAGCTCCACGGTCGATTAACGATTGTTGTTTCAGAGTTGCGGAAGCGTGTTCACAGATCACACCGTGTCGGGCCGAGTCACACGACACGGTAACCGAACGAAATTTCCGTGAATTCATCCATTTTAACTTGTTTTTCCGTACACCCACGCGGGCGAGGGTAAAACGAAACGAGCGTTTAATTATTTTCCGTAGCCGTGTCAATTCGCGCCAGTTAGAGTGACAATCGGCAGTCGAAAAACTGCAACGGCTTTCTTGTTAATCGCACTACATTGGTTGCAACCGGTGGGGAAAAGTGTTTTACATGTCGACAAGTTTGGAAAATTTTCACCGTTTAGCTGTACCGTTCAGTTGAATTTTTCTAACGTTTCTATTTATGGCGTGCAAAATTGACGAGCGTAATAGAATGCAAACATTCGACGTGAAATAGCATTATGAATTTTTAACAGTCATCAACAAGAAAAATATTTGCAAATACGTTCTTTATCGTCCATCTACATGCAGGGACGTTATCGTGAACACGCAATTGAAAGATAAAATAGTACTATTAGTCGTGTACATATCGTACGTTGCACGCTCTGTATATTTGATTACGTATTACCGAAAGAAGCTAAGCATTTAAAAAAATAAATAAATAAATAAATTTTCAAGAAACCAAGTAGAATACGCCATGCATAAGTAGAATATCCACACGGTGAAAATCGATTTTAATTTAATATAAATTAATTGAAAATAATATTGAAATGATAATAAAATGATATGTACAACTGCTGGCATGGTAGACTCACCCAGAGAAGATGGCGATGTTTTGGTTTCTCCCTCTATAGGCTCCACAGATCTCCCACCTGTCTTCGCGACGGTCGCGTGGAAACTGACGATGTAGAGGTGAACGCCCCATGCACATAGGTCCCCCCCACTACTCACACTCAAGCATCTATGCGGGAAAATTTGAATTCATATTAATTTCTTAATTATGTAATAAGTTTTATGATATTTAGTATTTAGAAATTATATTACTATTTTCCTATTATTCCTATATCACCATTTTCCTCAGAAAAGCCAACTTTGCTCGATACTGTGCATACATGAATAGAACACAACTATTAATTTTAAATACTCGGCGATAAATCAAGAAAAAAACCTAAGTGACGGTATTATTACTGAAAGGACCTTCCACTTGTGTGACACGCACACCCATGAACATACAAGTTCCTATTTATTGCAAATTCACCATGACGGCAGCCCTGACATGCTCCGCTGCGTAAATCCACGAGACGTTTACGAGCCGTGGAAGTGTTCGTGATCGTATTCAACACGCAGAGCTGCGTTTGGATGTCTCATTAGCGAGGCACCCTTCGAAAAACAAGCGATTGCCTGTGTCTCTACGAGATATTTCCAGCCGCGTTAACGTCTGGTAAAATGAAAAGAAGCATCGGTAGTTGTACCCTTTGGTTGTTCTTTAATTCAACGAAAAACAGTGTGAATGTTCACACGACTGTACAGTCGTAGGAAAAGTTTCTTTATCTGCTACATTTAACATAAAATTTTTAAATTTTTATAAATGAATTTATACCACATTTTCAATAAAAACTTCGGAATTTCTCATAGTAATTTGAAGTTGTTCGCAGAGGGAAGTAAGAAAGAAAGAGAAAATGAAATGAAACGTGGGTAATAAAGTATACACCTTTTCGTATTTTCCTTTCCACTCGAGTCGAGTGGTAGACCGAAGAAGCGGCGTGAAAGCGGTTATCGAATATTTAAATTCAATCATCGAGTAACGCGGCGTAGCGAGCAAATTCCTTGAATCGTTTGCAGAATCGAACGGTTGCAGTGGTCCTATTAGCCAGCGAGGGGAGGTGGTATTCGTTCAAAATCCACTCAAGGAAAATGCAGAATTACATTTTCCTCGGTCGGATTGAGAAACGATCTTGAACGGTACCGGTAGGAATCTAGTTTGTAGAGTATACGTATAGGTAGCAGTTGGCAAGCAACGAAACATCCACGTGGCCATTACTCGGTGGCAATCGTAACTCACGGGCGGCGTCCAGAAAGCCAGCTGTTATACGTATACAACGTTGCGTCCCGACTGCATCAGCGCTTGAAATTGGAAACCATATCGCGGGATATACAGATTATTATGCCATTAGGGTATAATGGGAGGAGCATTCGAGTCCACCGGGGAAACGAGCAAGTAGATTTCGTAGCCGAGAGTCTCCTTGAGTGTGCGGCAATTAAACCAGTCGCCGCACGGGGACGATGACATGAGGGAGGAAATTATTTTCCCCGGAGTGGAAACGTCGACCGGGATACCGCCGGACGGCCACAAAAAGCCAAAGTAATTAATGGAGCAAAATGGATTGAAGGAGTACCGCTCGAATGATCCGTCGCAAGAAGACGAAACCGCGGAATATTAATGCATCCTGATCATTAGTTAAATGCAGTTTGATGCACCCCGCTGCAAGCGTTAAACTTCTGAACAACGATATCGAGGGTACAGACCGGAATTCGGCACTGATATATTCCAGATATATGGAAATGAATTGCAAAATTTTATTTGAAATATTAATTGTTTTTAAACATTCGTTTGAGCAGGTCCCCTCATTACTATAAAATTGCAGAATTTTGCTTGGCTATGCGGTTGAAAATTGACATGGTTCAATTTTTACCTTTAGTTAACTTTGATCCCATCATTCTATAAATAAACTTGCCAAATCGGAATCGATTAGTAATTTCCTATTAGGTATAACAGCGAACAGGAGGCTATCAAAGCGTTAAGCTTTAAATTGATATGCCATAAGTGCCATTTTACGATATATCTGTATCGTCAAATCGCGTTAAACTTTCTCTATTTCGAAATCGCCCATTTGATACGATGCCAACAAAATGGTCGATAACATATTGTTTCAACATGTGCCACGATCCATTCATCCTTCGCATCCTTTGTTACGCGACTTAACATTCATTTGCATGATTTTTTATGTCCAGGCTATTCGCACTTTGAATGGACCGGGTACGAAAGTCGACATAAGAGTCTCATGGTGGGCCTTTTACTTCCTTCCTCTCTGTTTTTTTGTTTAAATAAACAGTACGAACGTGGTCTACCTTTCGTCCACCCAGCGGCTTTCTTTATCCCGTCGTCCTTTCAGTCCAACCACAGTGAATAATGGTTGCTTTACCCATGGAGAGGAAGCTTCACGCTGGGTGGACTTGAACTCTTTTTTTTTTTTTATTCTGAGAACGCCAACTGCAGCCAACTGCGATATTGTTTTTAAGAGCAGCTGAGAGTATTCCAGTCCGGTACGAGGGCCAGCGGGATATGGTTACGGCACGAATCGTTCCTAACCGTGTTCACGCGAAATTTAAATTGGTACGTGTAATAATGGTTAATTAAAATTTAATTAGAAGTTTATTAGAGATGATACAGGGCACTGAGTACTAGGAAATTTATTCAACCCGTTCTACACCGACTTACTCTGGTAATAATCTATAAATTGTTTCAGTATAGTTAATAATTTTGGTGTAATTTTCTAAAAATCATTAATTTAATGATATGGTTCATTAGATCCATGTGTTTTACGCTGTTGCTGTAATAAATGAGCTTAAACGGTTGATGTGAGAAAATATTTAAAACATATATATAGTATGATAACCGGATTAAATCATTATACGTGTAATAGTACATTGAAATGATAAATTTATGATGAGATGTTACATTAAGATACATTGTTCATTTAAAACTGATTACAAAGTTTTGTAACTCGTTCAACCGGTTCTACATCAATATTAATGAAGGCACTTGTACCTTATCCATATGATTTAGCTATTTAAGAATTCATGGATTAATTAAGAATGATTAAGTATACTCTTATACTTTCCTCTCTATAATTTAGAGATTGAAGAAATATTTACGTTCGTATTTGCGTTTCTTAAGATGACACGAAGTTATCAGAATATTTTAACATTATAATTGAATACAGTTTCTTTGTAATTTATCAAGTGCTGCCTGTATTGACAGACATTTAATTTGTACATACTTATAGTGGTAATTAACTATACGAGTATCATGTCTTTAGAAATTAAAATAATTAACAATTCCGTTTATACATTTACAGAAAATAAAATGGTGAAATATATTAAAACACTTAATTTTAATTTAATTTTGCATTTCATATTATTCTCTTTTCCTAAATTTTACACTGACCCTCTAAAAATTATTCTTTCAACATTTATTGATTTTTCATTAATTCTAATTAAAAATATTATTTAAAAATAATATCGCAAAATCATTTGATTTTATTCGCCCAAATAAATAGACCACGCAAGATATTTTAGATAGCGAATCCATCTCGAATTATAAGACGTGTCAAACTGAGCCGACAGATTAAAGATTTCGCAGGTAGGCAGTTATAGAAGCTGACGAACGGTATAAATACCTGACTGCCAAACTAATCGTTTGCCCGATATATCAGCTGTTTCGTCTGCCGGCAAGACACGTCGAACCACACACGGCCGCGCTTGTTATAATCCTTTTTACCGCGTGTCACGAACAGATGGGCGCCTCTTTTATATTCATCTTTTTCGGTTCTCCTTATCGTTATTACAACGAGCCCTTCGCAACTGCCGTCCGAGAATTGGAGCGGCTGAAATACCTTAGCGACACGATGATTAGACGGTAAGGGAAAAATGAAAACGAACGAGAAACGCCTGATAATTAGAAAACTCATACGCTTGATGATCAAAGAGTCACGCTCTTGGAGTTGTATTTTAAGCAAATATTGCCGGAAATTGATTAACGTTAACGTGAGCAACACGGAACACTCAAAAGGGCGTGATTAGTACTGAAGTTTAAACTTTTATTCAGGGTAATGAGCGACCAAGTTAAGAAAGTAAAGTACCGTTTCAAAGGTTTGACAATAATTATGACGAAGTTTGTTTATCGTCCATTTTATCATTTTTAGAAGACGTTCTTTAAAAATTTATCCAAGTATTCTAGGTGATTTTAATATTTAACATTTGACATGGAAATGAAGAGTTCACTCGTCATAATGCATTTTTCAGAATGCACTTTTGAATAAAAAATAACTTTTTTCGTTTAAATGTATAATTACTTTCAAAGACCAGATTTCCAATATAAACCCGGATAATTTGATTTTCTCTTAATTAAATAAATGCAATCAACTGAATACTTTATTACAAAAGATACGACGAATCGATCGAAGCTCATAGTACGTCGACAAACAACGTTCGAGATATTTTTAGAAAACATCGAATTGTGAAATCTAATCGTAATCAGCAGAGAAAAATCCGTATAACAGGTACGAGAGAACGTTTCACTGAACATTTCGGTCGGTCAGTTTCTCGCGGGAAAAAAAAAAATCTGATACGCGTGTGTACGAGGTAGCACGGATCAGAGAATGTTGATCTTCAACGAGCTTGACCCAAATACGCAACCCGCAGGTTGGGCACATATTTCTTTCTATTTATTTTCATGGCTCCTGATGCTCGACCGATATCGCGTTTCCCTCTGTCGTTCCCACCCATCGCCCCCCTTTCTCGCATTTTCCCTTCGTTGCCTTTTATTTTTCCCTCTGTTCCACGCTTTGTTTTTTTTTTTTCATTTTTATTTTTTATTCCATGACCAAACACTGGTATGGAAAATATCTGCGATCATTTCTTCGCTGCTATCATCCGCGCGGTATTTTTTCCTTCTAGTAATCGCCAAGATATCATATGCGGACTGGTTTTCGCAAGCGGTATGAATTTCGCACCCAGACCGATCCATACGTTGATTGTAATCGATATCGCTGAATACCGGTCACCTGGATACGATCCCCCGCCTCTGTACGATTCCCGAGAATCCTAGAATACGCGCATACCTTCGTGATTGATATCCTCTTTGTCATCGATAACGTTATACATTAACGCGAAATTTTCTACGATTCGTTCGCTGAAACGGACCAATGGGGCTTCGAAATTCATTTGCCTTTGCTCAGATAACACCGGCACCATTAGTGATATCCTCATTAGTTTTAGTCAACTATAGATAGACAATAGATAGTTGTATCAGAATCTATCCTCAAAATTAGATTTAATTTTGAGCTAATTTAAGTTTTTATTTTCTGAACGATAAAACATTTCTTTAGACATTAGTTTTTCAATGTTACAGAGACCTCCCACAACTTTCAATACTTTAAATGGAATTGGAATATTGTTTATCAGAACTTTTAAATTTACCACTTTATTTATCCGTACCAGTCACTACCACAACATTATGCGGTACGTTCTTCCGGCTTCTGTTTCCGGAAGATAAGACACTGTCTTTTCTCCGGTGACACAGAAAGGAACATTGTGGCGATCAATAGCTTTGTCGCTGTTATTATTAACACTGAAGAGAAACGCTTCTGGCCTGTCCATAAATTGTTTTCACAACCCCACTGGCACAAAATAGGCCGGATTAACTGCGTCTCTTTGGCAGTTAGGACCACCGTGAAGTGTTTACCGTCTTCCAGACTCAACCTGCTCTACAATTTAAACTACGTCTAGGAGATACGGTATCAGATAGAAGGAGAATTGACAAGGGAATGGAAAACGTACTGTTTGATACGTTTAGAGGATCCTTGTTTCCTTTTATCGCATAATTGTTATTTCTAGTTCAAATGAATACTCACTACCAGACTTACACGGTCAATGAAATATTAATTAGAATAAATTTAATTAGAATAAACTTAGAGTAAGAAATATTTAAAAAAGCGTTTTCCTTCCATATCTTCCTCGTTTACTACATAATGAAGTACTTTTTATCTGATACTTATCGTTTTTTTAAATGATCAGTTTGCTTATTGGTTCGAGCGCGTTGAATCGAAATGGTACCGTGTAAAATGAAATTTTTTCCGCGTTCCTTCGACCGTGTTAATCCGAGTACTCTATAAATTGAGGACTAGCAGTACATCCTGCACAGTGCAGATGCAATATCGTCCAATCTCAAATCTACAGATTCGTTTTTCGAATCTTCGAAACGATTATTTTCTTTTTCTTTTTGATTTCCTACTTCGTTTACGCCAAGGGTAACTCCATTTTACCGCCACTGTCGACTTTCAGGCTCGACGTCTGGCAAGATACCGTAGATTACAGTGCCACCGTTTCGCAATTCTCTGGCTGGTGATAATTGCACGATAAGGTTTCATCGAAATCAGAGATTAGAGACTGTCGTAGTGTACGTACACTCGTTACTACACGGTGGCGCTCTCTGATTGTTGCTCCAGGAACGATAAAGAGTTTCATGTTATACGATCTGATTAAACGCGCAGGTTTCATTAAACCTTCAAAGTTAGAACCCTTCTCATATGAACTAACAAAGAACGTTAGTTAACTGATACATGATGATTTTGATAACATTCATCTCCAATAAAATATTTTACATGCATCTTTTTTATCGGCAATCGTGAGGGGGTGAAAACTGCCCCGTTTTTTTAAATTAATTTTTATCAGACTACCAGAAACATCTCAAAAATCCTGATGGCCATTATCCTGAAAGGTAGAAACTTCGCCATTTCAAACAAACTTCTAACGAAGAAGATGCTCCGTAAGGAACTCTGTAAACAAGGCGTGCAACGTTTTGGACATTTACACTGTCCAAAAGTGAAACACTCAACGAAACGAACAACTTTCAACTCTCATAACTCAACTTCTAATTACTTATACGACGTTAATCCTGACTGTGAGGAACTCGTGACTGTCTTCGCATACTTTGCGAACTAACACACGGCATAGGTTAATTAGTCCGACTTCGAATTAAAACTATGCTTATTTTCACTAATTAGTGCTGGCTCAAGATATCGGTGCGCAGAATCGAACTGGACACACGAAGGACCACCTGGATCCCTTTTCACGTGATACAAAAGAAAGAAATAGAATGCACCCTCTATTTTTTATTTTACGATTTTTCTACCCACGGTGACACATAATCCACAAGTTCAAATATTTTCTTTGGATGTATCAAAACCGCATCAACTTTCTTTCGGTTATGGAAAACAATAAAAAACGAAGCAAAAAAGTCCAAAGGTTAAAATATTGTCTTTCGAATAAAGAAATGTCTCTATCTTTAACAAAAATGAAAAATTTCAAGATCTGACTTGCTCTTCGGTGCAAACACTCTACCGTTGGTAGTCTGGTTGTCGAGGAGGAAGGAAGAATCTGTTCCCGAGAAAAGAAAATACACGTGTCAACGAGTGGATCCACCTTGTCTACAATATGTACCACGAAGTTGTCCAAACGAAACTGCATTCCTACGAGCGGTGAGGCGGGTAAGAGCCGAGGAATGTTAAGGGCTTAATTATGCGGAGAGGTCTCACTAGAGTGGACGTGCTCGAAGAGTTGTTTTCGCCGATCCCAATGCAATTCTCAGCAGCGAGTGCTTAATTACGCTAGCACGGAAATTTATTTTACCCACGGATTCGTTTGCGTGTGTCCGTACAGCACGTGGCCTACCGTCTCTACCCCTTTTATTTACCTGCTGACTGCACGTGCTTTCAGCCGTGATCCGCTTGAAATATTGGCAAAAATTGATTTGATTTTGTTTGCAACGAGCACCGAATATTCTCTCCATTCGATTTCACCTAAACGTTAATTTTTACCTATTTTTCAACGAAATAAGCTGAACTAGACAGATTTCACAATCATTCGATGAAACATTCCATTTCGGATAAACAAGGGATTATATTTGATCGAATTTTTTGAAGAATGTACACTGTTATCCATTTTTGAAGAGAGAAATTGGAAATTTAATTTTGACGGGGTCAAATCTGACTAGGATTGTTGAAAAAAAAAATATTTTGGCGAGGGATTTCTCCTCTTTCCTTGCTATCTACAAAACTGACACTAATTATCGCATAGTGTGTACGAGTCGAATTAGTATAATTCTATAAGGTGTCATTATTTCTCCACTACTTTTCCCTGAAATTTCTTTTATCTCTCGGTCCTGTCTAAATAAAAATTTAAACCAAGGCTACTTATCGCATCTGTTTTGTTGTTCCAAACCAATTACACAAATAAATTTATTGTTGCACGAGGTATCGCTGATGCGATCAGCAATATGCGAAAACGTTACGGAAAATGAGATAAATTCATTTAAAATCGGTCCTCTATATTGACTGGTCTAATTGATGATCAGAGCTGGCTAGTAACGTTAATGCCAATTTGGTAGAATTCTGGAATAATGATGCAGAATATATTCCTTAAATTAATTGGAATTTTGAGCTTTGATTACGAAAATGATTTTATGCATTTACTTATAACATTTTACATCACGTAGAGTGAATTTTAATTGTGAAGCAGAAACAAAACGTTCGATCGTTATCGTTTATGATAAATTAAAGCAATTAAAAAGTTAAGAAAACTTTTAATGTACCATTCGTGTGTTTAATATAATTGGAACAATATTGCGACGAGTTGACAGCTTTAGGCAAGTGTGTTTCGATTAAAATTATTTATCAAATATTATTTAACGCGAGAATATTAGTCACTAATTGTCGTTTAATGACATGGAATGTATCAAAATTAATTGCTCTCAATAACACGAATATTTCATATCGAATGTTATCAATTTCTCACGTAGTTAAAATAGCAATACAACGAATGCCAGACATTGTGACCTAATGGTCAAATTTCGCCATTAAAGCAATTAAAATTGAAAAGCTTTTATCACTAATACGACGATATTGATTTTAGTATCAAGAATGTATGGAAGCTTGTTATATGGATGTTCACATGGTTGTCTACAGCCATAGTTATTTTCTGCATGTTCCATTCATTATTTAAGGATTCATTAACCATATCATCTTATTAAAAAAATGAGAATAATTATCTAATTTCCATTATAAAATGTAAAATATTAAATCTTCGAATATAATATGCGTACAGTACCGAACATGGTAATAATTATCAATGTTAAATATGAACAATTGTAGTTGACGAACTAATTTGTATACTAATTAGAAAATAGATGGAATTTTATTTAATTCTATTGTACTGTCTATCGTGCCAATAGAATAAACGAATCTCGTAGACAGTCCTCCACTTTTTTATTCCACCCCATGCATCCACCTGCCATCGCCTATTAACCTTTCTTATCTGGAATCGAACTTATGCTAATTGTATTCAAAGGTTGACCCTCGTGGTCCCAAGAGATAAGAATGATCGAGGTACCGGTAACCAAAGATAGAATTCGGAATGGTATTTATTTAGGATTCACTTGAAGGGGAATTGAAACGTCGAAAAATCATTTTCCCTTCTCAATGTTGCGATCAGTGATGATATCATTCGCCATAAAAGAATTTTGATAACAATTTACACTTGATTATTGTGCCCCATGAAGAGATGATAATAAAAAATATTTTTTCAACACCGAATTATGTTTGTCTTGCCTGTTTGTAAGACTCTAGTTCGCGACAAGTTTTCTGCCTCAAAGGTACAAAATAAGCGAAGTGAAGGTAGAAAAAGGTATTGTGTGACTGCGAAAGAGCAGCCTCAGTTTTAAGCCAGGAGAACCTTTGCTTCAAGCACGTACTTCTTCATCTTCCAGTACATTCTCTTCTCGGTCGTGGCAAATGCTTTCCTCATGGTGAATTTACTTCGCCGCGTTTCCACCTACCGCATAAGGCGTAATAAATGGGTAGAACGATAAATTGAGTGGGAGTTATTTCACGTGATAAGGCGAATCTGCCACGTTAACGTGAGTATTGAGTTACCGCGTCGTTATCTTTAAACAGCACCTTCAACCTTTCTTGATACGTCGAGGAATGGTTAATAGCATCTTGTTGCACATCGAAATCGGTGTACAAGAATAATCGTAAAAATGTGCGCGAGGTATTTTCCTTCTAATATTCAATCTAATACATTAACCTTTGAACAAAGTAGCCTGGAGTCACCCAAAATTATAAAACATATACAAGAATATTGAAAAATTCGGGCTCTCTCCATGGTCCGCTGACCGAGGGCTAACACGTTAAAGTGTTGTACTTGAAAAATTCTACGTTTATTTTTAGCAACATGGAATGGAATGAAAGTAAAAACTAAAGCTTGACACGTGAATTAAACGTTTCAGTCACCGCACTATATACATATAATGATGAATTTAATGATTTTTCTCGAGGAATATGGTAACGATACGCTAGAATTATTAAAAATAACGAAGGCACTTTATATATACCTGGTTACCTGCCACAATTCTATTGATCTATTATACGAAGTTACACCTACGTGCAAGTTTATTCAACCATTTGTGAATTTTTCAAAAAGATTCAGTTTCATATTAAAATAAAATAAAAAAAAAGAATTATACATGTTTCTAAAATTCAAAACTGGATCATTTTGCAAATGCTACATACTTTTTCTCATTTTTAATATTCGATACGTTTTTGTCCCCAGAGAAAATTTCAAAGATTTCTCGAATCGAGAACATTCATTAAACCCGAGCTCCACACGCAAAACCATTAAACCACATCATTAAATATAAATACTAAACTTAGTCACACGAACAGTTTGCAACAGTTTAAATCTCCAGTGGGAAAAGAGCCATTACGTGCCATAATTTCTTCTTCCACACGATGATTTCTCCGAGTCATTCCAAGAACGATCGTATCTGTTCGGAAGAAGGTTTAAAAACCGTCACGAATTATACATCACTGTTATACCCAATTAATGTGCATACGATACCCGATACAATGAAATTGATTCAGGAATATCAATGGGTGAAGTCAGCGAATGACGATGAGAAAGTTTCGAGGATTTTAAGCTTCAACCCCGGAGGTCTACGATCGTATCGCGATTATATTATTCCTTTTCAGGATAAATTTATTAAAGTCGAACGGAAAGTCGGATTTTTATGCATCCGGTTCGAAAGGACCGGGCAATAAACAGGATTTTATCGGTACTTAAGGGCTACTCTTTTGTGCTTCATGATCGATCTTATCGATTTAACAGGCTCTGTTTGTGGCAAACGATTTTTACTTTCTAATGATTTTCAATATCCTCGTGTGATAAACTCGTCAGAACAATTCAATTATAAATGATACGTAGCATTGATGTTAATTTTTCAAGTAGCCTGTATCGAATAATTTTCAATGATCGCCGGATAAATCTGTGAGATTGATCGTATTTTTCTGACATTATTAGAGCTCGTATATTCTCGTGTACGTAAGTGCGGGCAACGTGTACATGCACTATATGCACCGTCGAGTGATGTATGATAGGAGTAATATATTTGGCTAGGCACCGTACCGACGTGTTAGGCGCAATGTCGATATATTTGCTGGCGACGCATAAATCTTTCTTGAAGAAGGTATTCGCTAGAGAAACTATCAAACGTTCGCTTAAATGGCGCCATGAAAAACTTTCGAGCGGTTATTTGGCTACCGTAAAATATGGCGGAATTGAAACAGCAAAGGTGAATAGAGACAAATTATCAGAGAGAAGTAAATAATTTGTTCATAACTCAGGGTTATGAATTTAAAAATATTTAATAGTGATTAATTTTATAATATTAAATAACTAAAAATCATATTATTTTTTTCTAAATTATTCTAATATTAATATCGTCAAAATTATATTCTTAAGAATTTTCTTCAATTAAAAAAAAAGAAGGAAAATCTTTTCTGCTTCATATTATAAAATAAAATGTCGACTAAGATGATTTTAAAAACCTGGCAAACATTGCGCGGCATTCGTGATCCCTTGACGTTTAAATTCCGTCCTGACATGTAAAGTTACGTTATACAGAATATCGTGCGCGGTTTCCCGAACGCCAATACGTTCTAGCATCCTCCGGTAGGAATGAGTGATGTACGACTACGGTAATACATTCCGACAATGCAACGTCGTGTCAGTCGTAGCGTTGAAGCATTAGCGAACGATGCATAAGTCATTCTTGAAAGTTCGTACGAGATTCAAGAAGTCGGCCGACTAGGATTAAGCAGGAACACCGGGGACATCCGATTACGACGTAGCCGGCGAGTTTGCTGCGAAATCCAACCCGGGATAGTAAGGCAAAAGTAATTTCGAGATTCTAAATAATGCATAGCACCGATAGTATGTTCAACGTGGATTCGAACGATCGATCGGCGAGGCATGAACTGTTAGGCAGTAATGAGACGTCTCTAGACAGTGAACTTGCTGTGCTGTTAGAAACTATGTGCAACTCGATAAAAATTTATTTTAAGGAGGCACAAGTTGACTTTTCTTTATATTTTCCTAGAGACACGTACCTTCGACTTTCATTCAAAGATTAGTATAACATTTCCTATGAAACGGTGTCAAACGTATCAAATATTTGATTCAACTTCACTTTAGGGTACATAAGAGAAATTGAAATGTGCAACTTTTCATATTAGGAATCCATCAATTTCTAATTATCTTATTTAATAACTTTTTTATAAAACGAATTACAAGTTGGATTATAGAGCTTGAAATGTGAATAATTATATAATTTTCTAATTTCACTTGGACCCTGTCTCACCTGTCAGTATCACTCTGTACGATCACAGAAAGCAAGTACATCTCGCGTTGATGTATGTAATATAAAATCCCATAACGTCGATCAATTTCACGATATCTGATAATCATACGGAGTACGTTCAAAGATAGCTGGCACAAGATTGGAACGTACCATCCAATCGGTTGAAGCGTCTCGAAACTCAATATTACTCTTAATATAAACGCGTCGAGTTTATTACTGAGGTCACTCGAGGAAGTGTTCTGTTTTGGCAGGTTATTGTACAGCTATGAATGTCAGAGCTTGCGACTATAATCAACGTGGTTGAATCATGAAAGAAGCCGCCTTACAGCTATGGTTTTTATGGGTTCTCCATCATTTATTATACGTTGTAGGAGTATCGCGTTTTTTTTTTTTCATTTTCTTTACCTATTATTCAATCGTGATATTAAGTCTTTTTCCCCGCAATATCAAAGGTTTCTAGTTTCTTAATTAAAAAGAAGGAAGTTCGTTTTAATTCTTCGATTTCAGAAACGGCGAGCAGTAAATTATTCCTTAACTTCGGTATCGAAGCAAGACACCGGGAATAAGATGGAAAGGAGGAGGGTAAGAAAAAAAGTTTGAAAGAAGCCGTGGAAAGTTTTTCGTATTCTAACGGGCCGATGATTGCAGACGGTCGAAGAGTAACGTTGCGACAAGATAGAGTTTTGCGGCGAACCACATCGAACTTCTGGCCCTGTAATTCTCATTCCTCATTACGATGCCAGTCTCGTCTTGTAATACGAGGTCTACCGACTGCGAATCGACCGACCAACCGGCTTTACCAGCAACGGCGAGAGTGCTCGTAATCCTGAAATGAAACTTCTCGCAGTTGCTGGCACCTACGCCGGGTTATCGTGACGCGATGCCTCGAAGCGGAAGAGATACACGACGAGACGGCAAGACCCTAAGACCTTGAGAGAAATGTCCAACTAAATGACATCTTGAGTACTCGGCTTTTAACCCGTTGCACTGTCGTTTCTCCCATCTACCAGATTCCTTTTACTTTGACCGGTTGATCAGTTAGCTTTCCACCACGTAAATTTCGAATAAACTTGTCCCATTTCGGAGCTTAGGATCTTTAATGTTATATCTCTCGGGTTACAGTTCATTCGTATCTGTTAATCCTGTCTGTCTTCTATTCGGTCTATTTAGTCCACAATGAAAATTACATTTTCACGTGTACTATGTTTTTAATTTTAATTTTTTAATTTTAAATTTTAACAAAGTTAATCAACTTTTCCTACTGCAAAAAAACCTAGCAACGCATGTTACAAAAATGTATGTAAAAATGAAAATATTTTTCATTAAATCGTAACGATTTTCAAGCAAGCAGAAATTGTTACCAACGGTACGAAAAGAGAAATTATCTTCAACCTTAATGAATGAAAAATAGTTGCCTGATGTCTGCAACGTAAGGAACGTTAACGAACCAAGAAAGACGTTTACTTTTAGTTACATAATATAGACCGTTCACTTCCGTCAAGACAAGTCACCGAATGCCCAGGTGTTATACCTCTAATTAGCAAGCACACTTATATGACAGAATATTGCTGAAATGAAATTCTTCGCGTGTACCGTTTCTTTATTCATCCACGGTTCTCCGTTTCAAACGGTATTAAATTTCTCATCGGAGAAATGTCTGTTTATTAAAAATTTCATATTACAACAAAATCCGTCTCTCGACTTTTCATCTAAATCGCGCACAATATCTAGACTAGCGTTCAAAGAAAGAAGGTGTTTGAAGGGCGAGGCGACGAGTAATCCCTTGGAAATTAACCTTAAATCATTCCTACCCCTTAATCCCGAACGAAATAGAGTGTCTCGTGAGAGGGTCAATCGGACCCAATCGGAAGATCGTAATATCTTTTCCTGATATCCGTGGAGGAAGCTAGCAGTCAGCGGGGATCGGTGTCCCTATTTTTCTTCAAGTATCTGGCCAAAGGTCAGCCAGGCTCGACTTTTCTTTCTTCTGAAACGGCCAAATCGTCCAACTACCACCCTTTTTCTTTTTTTTTTCCTTCAATTCCTCGGAGATAATTGATGTTTACTCATCACGGCGCAACCGTACGCGCCTCTAGGAAACGAATGTCATCCTTTCTTAGAACGATCAAGAAGAAATGGTTTTCTTAGTAAAAAGGGTTGCGAGTTTCGGTAAGAGCGGCTCGTGTAATTACCAGCCAACGAACTGTAACTGATTGCGATAAAACAATTAAGGAACGTGACTCAGGAGCTGAAATCACCGAGAGACGACTTACACGTTGGCTGTTAGCAGACGCCCGGTCGATCTTGTACATTAGCGATCTTGTCCTATTAAAGCTTAGACGCGGCCCCGGCGTGCAGGCTGAAGAGTAAACGATCCCTCTTAGCGTTCAAATAATTCAGAGGAAATTGGAAAGGTGAACGTAATTAAACGGAAGACACAATACTACAGAAATTAATGTAATCTCGGTTTTTACCCTCTATTATTCCACTCGATCGTTTCGTATTTCATGAAAATATCTAGAAAATCAAGAAGTCGAGTAAGGGATGAATTGAAATTCTTGGGGTCCCCCTCATTTTATAAACTTACAATTAGTTAAAAATTGAAATTAACCCCCTGAACCAAGTTGCACCATTGTGGTTGCCTGAACTTCCCAACATCAATATTCACTTTGCCAAAACGAGCAATGAGTAAGATGTTTTATAGTGGTCGATATATCAATTCAAGTGATCAATAATGGCGCTGTCCGGCCGTTAAATAATAATATTTATGGTCAAGCGTGGTCCGGTAATAAAGATTAAACAATCGGTAAATCGGTAGTTCGAGGAAGCTTTTATCTCGGTGAAATTTTTTGAATAGGTGAAATGCAAGGGTTGTACGCGCCGGTGGCTATTAATGCCGGTAGGTGTATAATCTATAAATCCCGCATGTTTAATGAATTTTTCGTTAATATCACCGGTTCAATCTACAAATGGCGAGCGGACCGTTTTGTCGTGCCGGCGATTTCGAATTTATAACTGGCACGGCGCTTTGACATATCGGCGGGCGCGTTGGTTATTTACACGCGTCGGCGAGTATGCGGCCAAATAGCCTGGCCGTGTGCGGCTCGCCTCGGTCATTCAGCGTTGCATCTATTACGTTACAGTCATTGTCATAACTGGTAAAACTGGAGGTCAAACTTTCGCGGTTGCGTGTTGACCGGTGAATTCGTTGACCGTTCAAACAAGCCACGGTAATACCGTGTATCGTAAATATCGATTAAACTAATTTTCTTCGAAATCAATGTACACTCGCGAACAACTGGCCGCTATCGATTCAGCCTTATTTACGCGTTGCATTCCTCTGTGTCCGAGTTGGCCAACTCGGTGCAACTCTAGGGCAGTTATTAAACCACGCAGGGACAACGCGACAAAGCGTGACAATTATTATAATTTTGCTCTTGTTAAGTATTTTAAAGGAATTGAACACCGCGAAACTTTATGGGTTTATGGAGGACTACCGGTGTTAAATGAGGGTGCTTTCTGTCTAAACTTTTTTACGTTTATAAATTATAGCTGAAAATGGACAGCATCAAACATGGCAATTTTTTATCAGATGCCAAACATTCCAATCGGAGTGTAAGTAAGTTTAATGAGAAAAGTTTGTTTTAATATAAGAGAATGTCGATTATCCGCAATATTGGATATCCGTTTAAATATTTTCTAAAGGAGGTCAACACCCATATTAAAAAAGATTCATTTTGATTTCACTCTACTTTTAAAATTTTTTTAAATTTCTTATATTTTATCAATTTTTCTACTTTTTATTTTATAGAGTCAATAATTTTGACAAATTAGTTCACGTATGATTTCAACGTAATAGGAAGATTCGAAAAGAGATTTAACTCATTCGTACGAAGTATCAACAAGATCTTGTCGAAATCCCAGTATCGTAATCTCTCTTCGCTCTCATCTGAGAGTTCCCGGTAAATCTATTCAAAACGTATTCATTCCAGCCCACCCCCCTCAATGACGATAATCTTCGGCTGGGATCTAAATCATCCCTTGTAACTCGCGCATTATCGCCATCGAGCCTTTTCTTGTTTAATCCCGAAGCATCGCGTCGCGCTCCTTCTGCGTGTAATATCGTCCCGCTATACATCACAATTCGAAGCTTTTGCAACATCATTACGCCATGCATCAGATAAAAGCGTAATTAAAGGGTTCGCGCATTTATGCCGCCGCCATGTTGGCTCGTGGTAAGGTTAGGTGTACCAGTGTAAAGCCCCATTCACATTAGTACAGTTAAAATATTTACATGGCATTAAAATTGGGCTTCTCTTCATGGTCCGTCATGAACTAAAAATTACCAGAAGAAATTCACGAATTTCACGAACATCCCCTCAGAATGATTGACCTCTACAATCTCAATAAATTCGATAAAAATCGGAATTCTTTAATTGGCAATTGTTCCTTGTTAGCGATGGGTACAGTTTACTATACCAATGTGAACGTGACCTAAACAACAGAGATCCCACTGGATGAGGGAGAAAAGGATATCGCGAGAGCTGGTAGCACAGGGGTGTGGATGAGGAAGGGGCGCGAAAGGGGTTGCGGAGGCACGGAAGCCGGCAAATTGTAAAACGTGACGCAGATTACGCGCAATAGCTGCACCGGCAGTAATAATAAATTATCATCGACCGGGCTCGACGTTAAACACTGTCGGTTTCGAGGCAGCCGAACGGGCTTGCAAATTCGTCGGTGATTCGGTCCTGCATACCGTGCCCGCATAAAACGTGCAACGTGCGAACGTTGAAACGTGTCGCGTCCACCCTCCACCCTTTCCAGATCCTGGACCAGCCTAACCCGACGGGGTTGGCTTCTGTGCGAAACGTTAAAAGAACGGGGATGGATTTAATGCCAGGCTGATTGCTGCACCACCGTATCGCGGCACCAGCATTCTTTATTCCTCGCGATTCCCTGTTCCCAACGAATTTCGCGTACGTCGTCGTCGTCGTCGCAATGTTTATTCGTCCGTTTGAAATCGTCCTGGCATTTGTCACGCGGCCGTGATAACAATGGCGGGGCCAGCAGTCGTATTAAGGGCAGAGTGAATTTGAAAATATTATTAGGACGTTGATAAATGTTACGGCATGGAGAAAAATCTTCGCCTGGCTCCTTGTGTACGGTATTGTGCCGTGTGAAACGGCGGAAATGAAAAAGTTGATACGCGACGGGACAATGAGTTTCTTATTCTTACGCCATCAAACACGTACAGCAGACTTGGCTGACCCGTGTTCTTTGCCGCGCCGGACAGAGCTTCAGCTAGGTGACGCCAGAAGCCATTAAGAGTAGTAGGAAGAATGATCACTTTCTTTTCTACTTTTTTTCACCGTTACCTTTCTTTCTAACGTGCTGGTATACACATCCGCGGCAACATTCTGGCAAGTCGTCGCTCGATCATACATTCCTGTGTATACAAGATGTAACATAAGCGTAAATGGCTTTTGTACGGCTAGGTTTATGCCCATAAATATGTATGCAAAGTACACTCGCGATCAAATCAGGATTCTCCAGGAAAAATAGTAATGCTCCCACCCCTTTGTATACTTTCTCAGATTCCTGAGTTCCCCTACAGGCTTCCTGGGGGTTCCGAGTTCCGGATTTCCGGGTTTTTGGCCTTCGCTGCAGATCCTCCCCTTTCCCGGACTCTCCCTCGCCCTTAGACGTATTATGAAAATCCAAAGCAACTTCATTGGAAGAAAAAAATTAAACATTTATTTCATAACTTTTTCTCAAACTGTTAAAGCTTGAAAAATATTCAAAATGGTCACATTTACTGGTCCACCCTGTACATGTGGAATTTGTGAGAAATATGGACTGCGCTACCGGAAATCGAACCCAGAACCCTTGCGTTTGCAGTCTACTTTATCCACTACGGTATCATCGCTACCCTGACATCCCTACCTCCGTGATTCTTTTTTGCTTATTGGGTCAAGAGATTTTGATTTCACATATGAAGAAGAAAAATGTCATAAGTCTGCGAAAAGGGGTACTGCAGTATTATTGAATTTATGATTACACTAAAAATATTATATTTCTTCGAAGTTTTTGCAAACGTTACCCTATTGAATCAAACAGGTCCGTGAAAGAATTCAGTAAAACCCGAAATTTCGGCGAATCGTTCATTTAGTATTCTGCTCATAAAAATGTCGATGCACACCTTTCTGTTTTCCACCTGGCCAGTTGCGTGAATTACATTCTGGCGAAGATAAGAAATTTTTTACTCCTTTTAGATGAATATTGTAAACTTTCAAAGGGTTTGACCTTCTTTTTTAAACCACCCTGTAGAAATCGTGCGACGCGATATAATTTACAGTTTAATTTTCTTTTCCAAATTATGAGGTGTTATTGCATTGCTGGAGTGGCTGTAATATAATATTTTGATACGTGCACAATGTTCGGTTAAACGCTATTGGCATATTCATCAAATGTTAACATTTTGATGTCCGAGCACGTAGTTCTACGTGATTCCACGATCACCCGCGCCACCATTGAATACGTATCGCGCAAATTTATCTTTTTCTTCCCACGAATAGAATCGTTCAATCACCAGTCGCCCATTTATGATATATTGTTTCTAAATTAGAGAATAGTTTTTATTTTGTTTATTTTAATTTTATTCAAAATCAATTTCAATTGTTGAACCAAGTTTATTAAGCAAAGGTTCGATTTTTCTAGGCCCCAGAAAAAATCTATAAAAAATCATCGATCACATAAATCATTAATTATTAATTTGAAATGATTCTAAAAATGTCCATCTCTCGTGGAATTACCTTAATACATTTCACGGACCTTTGCCCCGTTCATTAGCAAAGATCTCTGTCACACGGTTATTAATTAAAATTTCCTCATTTATCGTAATGCATTTGCATTGAAACGTCAACGGTATTTGAACGTTTTGAAATCGCACGCAATTCGTTAAAACCACTGATTCCCGGTTACGGGATTGAATGTGATACGAAGCGTATCGGTGATGTTTGTGGAACATTGCATTATACCAGGCTAATTCTCCCTAGGGCTCTGTGAATCTTTCGGCTCGAAAGAAACATCATTCTCCCTTTCCTTTCCCTTGATCTGTGTTTTCTGAGCGTGGTAACGAGGACAAGTCGTTCCTCGTTAAGGGAGAAGCCTCGAGAGAAGAGGGGCTCGGAAGCAACCGGTGAACTTTGTATCCGTGGAATCTACAACAAAACCTTCCTTCTCTTGCTTCCACTCTTCTTTTCCACTCTTGCTTTTTACCCGGCTCTCTTCTCCTCTTTATTATGTTGATCCAACGAGTGTTGTATGCTTTACATATTGCCAACTCCTATTCTTGCTGCAGATGCAGCGTACGTTCGGGCGCACTCGTGATCCGTTCTTTCATTATGGATGTGTGTGTATACGTCGCCGATAAGATGCTGTCGACTTACGTGCTCATTTCAATACGAAAGCCTGAGCGATGTGTGTTGTAAAAGCAACCACCGCATAAAGATCATTCCAGCAATAATACGACTTTATACAAGAGAAACTGTTACACCGTGCAATCTTCTCGGTTGCAATTTTGTATTTCCGAGATTGAAGCAGAATTAACTTCATTTCAATTAACCTCATTACCCTAGAAGTCGTGCCCTCTCTCCAAAATCACAGCTAATATTAATATTACAGTAGTCTCTCGTTATATTGCCGCGGTGAGGGTAAACATTTTTTAAGCTTCCAAACTCTAATTAATTGATCATTTACAATTGTGCTGTGCGGCCTGACTAATATGTATCGGGTACCCGGATCTCCCTAGTGGCCACTATAGGAGTAACTACATAAATTTTCCTATTCTAATCCTAAGTTACCCGAATGTTGCAGTACCTCAAATAATTTTTCTATCTTTTCATGCAAAGATTTGATCATAAATCAAGCCGGAGGAAGAAGGTTTGATCGTGTCGTTAGGTTCGAATTTATCGAAGCATACGCGGGCACGGTTATACGAATTCCCGGGGTAACTTCGCAGGAAAATGCTTCCGCTCGATAAAAATGATACACTTTCAGCCGTCGGAGTTGCATCGATACTTGTTACTGTACACAATGGAGGCACGTTTCGTGCGGCAGGGTGTCCGCTTCTTTTTGCCTCGCTAGCATAAACGTCGACGAGCAGAGAGAGAGAGGTGTAAAAAGAAGAATGGGTCGCGTCACTTTCGTTTCTCGGACCGCGAGTCATCTGCATAATACGTGGCCTGTCCATGGGTTCCCATGCCGTGGTGCAGGTGCAATGCAGATGCGACTACTTTCGCGCGAAAGGCCGTGATATTCGTAGCACGCCCTGTCGTCCATTATCGTTGCTCGAACACGTTTTTCAAGCGGCGATCGCGCCGGCTCGCGGCTTTCTTATTTCATCGTCAGATCTCTTATACGGCGTGTTTCACGACCGTTCAAAAACGAACAAAACCCTTGGCATCCTTCATCAAATATTTCGCACGATCGTTATCGTCACACGATATTTTGCTAACGACCTCCTCTGAAATGGCCCATCATATTTTTCCTCTATTATTTGTTGAAAGTAGGGCTGCTCGTTTGAGATACTGGTCGTATTGTAAAATGGAAAAGTTTGAACAAAAGTGTTCCACATAGTGGCAGAGTTAGGAACTGAATTAATTTATAAGTTAGTTATATAATCATACGTATCGTGAAATAATAATATAAAGATAAAGTGGAGCATCGAATGTTAAATTAAAAAACTTTAACCAGAGAAATAAAAGTTGGCAAAATTTCATTAGAAGCTTCTTCGAATCGCAAATAAGAGGAAATATTCTTGGAAGAGTAAAGAAAAGTTCTCGTTTTTAAAAGAAATGGATAAAAAAGGTGTAATAGAAAGAAGGAAAAACGAAGAGTTAGGATGACACTGAGTAGAGGCAAGGAGAAGGACAAAATCTTTTGCTTTGTGGACGAAAGCTCTTTTGCTTGCTCTTCAGCACAGTAATCGCAATAACTATTCTCCTTCTGAGCTTCACCAACAGCGCCATTCACAGCGCGTAAACACCGACATAAATTTCCACACGGTTCCCTTTCACCCCCTTTTACGTTACACCCTGACCATCCAGAGCCACCGTTAACTGTTACGGGCCATCTAGTGTTTCTCGCCCTTCGCTTAGCAAGCCGTACCCCTCCCATTCAACTGGAACAAACTTACGAACCAACGGGGTTTTCATTTGTTTGATCGATTTTGGCGATAATAATGACAATAACCTAGCTGCCAGCTTCGGTTAAGTGATTAATAATACGCTTATGATCGACCAGACGTGGGAGGGCCTCTTTCGATAGAAACCAATGAGGGTTCTTTTATTTGCCGAAAAGAAAGTATTATTGCGATTCAGTTCGTGTCGATATCAAGAGAAAGTATTACTCGTTACTTTGAAATACTTTTGGAGAAATTTTTGGGCGCAGAAAATGGATCATAAATTAACACGTTCGTTGTTACAATGAAGGTGGAAACTGAAATTAGTTAATTTTCAAATTTAAGCTTTATTAACTTTATACTATTAATATAATAGTACATACTACCCCCTTCTCTCTCTCCTTACAGGAAACTTGAAAGTTTGACAAATTCCCTCCTTCAGCCCTGTCCGCGGCAATATAACGAGAGTCTATTGTAACAGCAATAACACTATTTTCAAATGTCGTCCAACTTTCTTTCTCTACGCCATTCTGTCAAATTACTATGACACTTTATCAATTTTATCATCGTTTCATATTTTATATCGCTTCTATCGGCTACCCTCCAAGGAAACAGTAACCATTTATAAAACACGAAACGATGGACAAAACAGTACGAAAGAAAACACCACTGTAGGTATATCGCGTTACAAGCGTTGTAAACACCCGGGAAACATAAAAAGAGGAACGGGAAAACGATCGTGAACGAGAAAACGATGTGACTGACAGGCTTCATAGTTTATTCGACAAGTCGGAGAACAGACCGGGAAAGCTATAACATCGTATTCAACTTGTGCTTCGGGTTAACAGCCTGGGTGTTCGACGGTGTACCATGATGTATGACGCGGTGTTAGGTTTCAATCCTCAGGGAATACCATGAAAGCGGGTTCTGTGCCCGATGTAAAATATCGTTGATCCGGCACGCGGTCTGGATTAGTACCAGACACACTCTAACCAGTTCAGCAGCAAGTTCTGAATGGTAGTCACCGATTACCAGCGCACTCGAGCCTTTCGAATTTCCGTTCAAGAGGTGTTATCTCGGATAATCTGAATCGCTTCTCCTACTTTCAATTATGTATTAATGGATTTTTCCCTGAATCGAACATTATATGGATTATTCTCGTTCAACATTCACGCGTTGGAGGGATTTCGATAGAAGTTTGCATAGAGGTGGAAAGAAAGAACTTTTGTATACACACTCGGTATTATTTAATTGAGTAAAATTTAGAAAATGAAAATAATAAACATCCCATGGTCCGTCATTTTGACGGGTTCCATAAATCTAGTGTTAAAATTGGGGCTCTCCCCATGGTCCGCCATCCGAAGATCAGCAAACAATGAAGATAATTAAGCTAATCAGCGTTAATGACTCATTGTATATAATACTGTTAGAAATGTTAGTCAATATTACCGAATGCCATAATGAAGAAATAATTATATTTAACTATATTTACGACAATTTAAACAAGGTTATTATCCATCATTTTTTAGTATCGCCTACATAATTCATATTTATAGGATATTAACGTCACGAATAGATGAATAGAAAATGGAAAGAACATGTTTCGTAAGAGCGACATTAATCTACGTATTTTGGTGCGTTGAAACATCCTATAAATGTAAATATAATCTATAAATCCAAAGTTTTCGTTCAAGAAGGTATGTATTTACTGTAAATGATTAGTTTGGAAGCTTAAAAAATGTTTGCCCTCACCGCAGCAATATAACGAGAGACTACTAAAATATTAATATTAGCTGTGATTTTGGAGCGAGTAACCAAGTACATAACGATTTAATCTGAGATTTTTGTTCTCTAATAACAGTATTAAGGTTTTCGAATGTTACATCTCCTACGTTGTGTATAATACCCCGATGATTGATGGATGCATATATTACACGGAGTTTGAGCTATGGATTAAAACTTCGTGTCAAAGCCAATGGACTTTCCGTAATGAATAATCATTGTCAATCAGTAGCATAACGGAATTGCCTCTCCTTTGCAAGATTAATGAGCCCTTCATCGATGTGGGCTCGGAGTCGAAGACACAATCGGTACATTACCGATACACACGCATTTCTACGTTTCGAACTAATGACATGGGTATGCTGCATATTCATCGACATATTAGGCTACTAGCTATCAAATAGTGGATTTCTAAGCGTAGGGATTCTAACAGTTATGTCCCATTTGAATTTCTAATCAATCCTGTAAAATTATGTTCGACCGAAAATTGAAACGAAAGCCAGACGTCGCAGTTAGCAAATTAAAAACGTTCGCGCAGAAACCCATGGTGTAGATATCTTGACACGGATAAATTATTGTCGAAACTGACACATGAACCAAACCGGAGACCGACGCATGGATCAATCCACGCACGCACGTCAATCCTAGTCTCTGATAACAATTTCATCTCGACAGGTATAGGGATTTTTTAAAAAGTACGTTAAATCTGTACACTCCAAAGGATTAGTCGTGAAAGTTATTTAATTCATACAAATTGCCCGAATTTTCCTTCGTGAATATTTGCACATTAATGATGAAAAGCCTCTTCCCATTTTCCCTAGAAAAGCCTATTTATGCACGGTACTCTACATACATCCATCATGTATACCAATTAGTACGTAAGTTCATAAGACGACTATACATCTTAAACTGTAACTAAACAGTTTCATACCAGGAAACGAGAAATCCTGTCACGTTTGACGTTATATCGCGAAAGGTAGAAAAACAACGATACGTATAGCTAACAGGTAAGCTGGAAATGTTGGGGAACGTTGAAAGGGGATTTAGGAAAGGTACCTTCGGAGATACCTACTCGATGAGGATTAGGAAGTGATTTACAGGCGATTCCCGATAGCGACGGAAACACGAAAGCCAGAATTTATCGCGATCGCGGAGAGTTCTCGTAGTCATGAAGTTTCGAGGGGTGTTATCTCGCGCGTGCACTACCTATGTACGAACTATCAGTTTTCATGAACATGTTTATGACGCAAATAAGCGTCCCTCCGACTATCGAAGCATATGTTTCGCGATGCTCATTAACCCGGTTACGATTCGATGGCATGCTTAATTCTGTAACGGGACATTTCGAATCGCGCGGACCACGGAGAGGGGTGAAAATATATTTTGTGTATCGAACACACTTCCTTCCGGGCGGATTTCAAGCGATAACGCTTATCACGGAATTACAAAGATTAAATGTCCGTGCACGTTCGTTTGCATCGGTTCATTTTGAATTCGATCCGAAAGTCCCGCTAAACGTGTATTTACGAAAATGATTAACATTTGATACCAGTTGTAATTTTACGGTTTGCATTTTAATGCGACCGCATGCACAGAGATTTATTTAACCATTTCTTACTCAACCTCCATGGATAAATAACCGGAGAAAATTATCCTTTCCGAAAATCTAAAGGAAATGAATTTTTATTCACCTATCTACCGAACTCTACGTTCCTATTAAAGTGTAACTACAATTCGCGGAAGGTAATTACTAGGTATGCCTGTGTGGAACGGTAGAGATTCCAAGAATGCATGCAATCACTAATACAGGTAAGTGCCACTTATGAATTTATGGTACACGTGAATAATAGACAGTCTTTTTATGAACGAATTGTATAAGATGAATGAGAATATTAAAAAGAGAACTGTTAGACAACGTAATTGTGAGGCATTGTATGAGTCATGGGAAACGGATTTAGTAAAAACACAATGACTACTATGATTGCATGACGTTATTCTTAATACTTTCAATACTATGTTCAAAATATGCCTCTGTAGATAGAAATAGAGAAGGATTCAGATTTTTGGGACTCAGGGCTATCGCATCTTCAAGGGCCCCCTTGGTCTATAAACTTGATTCAGAAATTTAAATTTACTCTGAATAAAATTAAATAACAATTAATCTTAAAGAAAATGGGTAATAGTAAAAAATTTTTTGAAGGGGCCCTTTGCATGACGGTGCCCCAGCCTATAGCCCCTGTTATTCCGGTACTGGATAGATAATTAAATATTGATAATTGAACAAGGAAAAATTCCTCTAGTTTTGCTCACGTAAGAAAAGTGCTTAAATATGTAAAAAGACTGTTTATAAAGTAAAAAAATAATTTTAACAAATATTTATGAACCTAAATTGAATAGTTTGACATCAGACTTGTGTGTTTATACTTTTAAATTGCTTAAAAAAATTTATCCTCATATCTTTTGTGCTAATTATACAAAGATAGAAATTCTATCATCGATTTAGTTTGTTAAAAAGTGTGGGTAGTAATGTATTCCGAAATGCAATATGGCGGACAGAGGCTGACGGATATTAATGGAAATTAATAGTTCTCTAATTCGTGTTTATAAAGACAAACATGAGCAGCCGTGTGCAAGTTAATAACAGGATTTATCTATTTACACAGTACACAAATAAATTTTCTATAATAATAAATGAAATTTTGCTGAAATTTTTATCAATTTTATATTAATAATTGTATTATCCTTTCATAAATTTCACCAAGAAATTGAATAAATAAGACATATAATTTCCTCATAAATAGATTCTTCGACGTATTTTATAGCCTCTAAGGCGAGGCAATCCGAAAATATCATAGACATTAACCAATTCACACGGCATTGCAAAACGTACGAATTATGACCGCCATCTTTCCATAATGCGCATTAATTTCGCAAATGCGTAGAATCGAATAAGATTACCCGGCAAGCCGTGCGCCTTACATAACCTAGTAAATTTCAAGAATTCCTTACCTCTTGGTCGAATATCCTTCGTACTCCAGTCCAGAGTTCGTTCGTCTAATAAAAACGGTCCGGGTTGAAAGTGATTCAGCTAGAACGCGAGATGTTTCTTCGCGGCTATATTGCGGCCTTTATTAAAATGGGAGGAACAACATCCCTCGACGCCGTTCGAAGCTGCCGTTTGTTTGCCGCGTTCCTCGTTGATCCTTCGAATATCCCACACTCGCGCACAAAATATTGACATCGCGACGATTACGGTGACTCATTAGCCGCGCCACTAAATCACTATGATTTCCTCGCGGCGTGCGTGGCGAAGAAAACGAGAGGAAGAAGAGAAGAGAAACTTGATCGTAGGAAATAGTTAGAAAGCAACGGCGGATAGCGTGTGAGAAGCGACGCGACGAGGACGGAAGTGCGAGCGTGCCCGAAGTTAGCCGACTATCGGCGAAGATAGCCGAAGCGACGCGCGGCGGTCTTTCGCGGTACTCAATGGTTTCAGTACCGAGCCGCCACAGGTCAGAACTCGTTGTGTCTCCGATGTGTCGAACATCTATTTTCTCACTGTTTTCAAACGTAATTTCGGTGCTACTCGTGGTGTATGAATTAAAATCGCGTTGGAAAAGGATTCTCTAATAATCTACCGCCTGTCATCGTCGACATCAATCTACATCGAGTATTTATTCGTTACTGGAAATTGGCACTGGTATGACAAAAGAGGTTATTCTTACCGGGAACGCGTGCGGTCCCGCGAATGTTTATATCCAACAGGGCGGTTGAACGTTGGGTAAACACGGATTATCTCTCCGTGGTGCGTGATTCTCCTCGATGATTCTCAGAAAAACGGAGACACGTGTATGCGTACCGGTATACGCGAATCCAATCGTGCTCCGACTCTTCGTTGACTGGATAAGAATAAGAGTGCAGTTTCGTGACACGGCGTAATTTACCGGTAGTGTGTAAAGCGTGCGATGGCGGGGGAAACGGTGATTTACATTCGCGAGATCGATTTCGTCGATTGATTAATGCCGATACGCAACGATTTAATTGCATCATCCGTATCAAATCTCTGGATACCTCTACTGCGTGTTCCTCAAGGTACGTTCCCGTGTAGTGTCGGTGCGAGTAACGACCTCTAAGATAGGGGCATACCGGCGAGTTCGTATGAACCCAGTGGTGCAGTAAACTAGACGCTGTGCCCGGAACGTTATTTGTGGTTAAGTTCGGTTCTATTCGGAGTTTGACGATTCTCGGGGATTCCAACTGGCACAGTCACGTAATGCCAGATAACCAGACCGTTTATTTGGAATCGTAAAACATTAGGAGATTCATCGCAACCGTATAACGATTCAATAACCCCATTCGATAGAAATTAGCTTTTCGATCGGTGCAATTAATTTTGTCGGTGGAGTCGAACGTGTATCTCGGTCTCATACTTAACTCACTGCCATTATTTTAAAGTGTTCTTGCATTAAACTTGAACCGTGAATCGATTCATCAAAATCACAGTGATAATTGTGTTTCATAATAATTCTCCGAGTTGCCGTCGCGTCGCTTCAGAGGATTCGTTGATCTACCGCCTAAATCTCTCCGGTCCTCTAGCTGCTTAAGACTCAATCGAAATCATTTTCACTATTTTCCGGAAGAAACTCAGCGATTTTAGCTCGCCATTGGTACTTAAGCGTTCCGGTGAAACGATCAAAGAGTCCGAGCAGGAAATCCGAGTAACAATCTCGTTTCGTTCAATTAATCTCGCGGAACGGGATTAATTGAGACACCGGTTCGAGATCCTCTACCGGCGTAGCAATTAGGAGGGAGTCCGCGGTGGTAGAAGTTTCGTGATCGAGGTGGTAGTCGGATCGGTGGAAAGAAGGATCGGTCGAAAGGACGATTAGGGTAGCGAAGGTCGAGCAGGTGACGGGGAGGGAATCGAGAAGGAATACGACGGTAAAGTTGAGGAGGATACAAAGGCGTCGGGACGATGTGGACGACGGCGGCGCAATGCAGCAACGACGGTGGCACCGGCAGCAAAATCGGCAACAACAACGAGAACACCGACTGCACCGGCAGCAACAACAGCAGCTGCAATTAGTGCCGGCTCACGACGGTCGCGAGACTACGTAACCGCTGAAAGAGCGTCGGGACGCGGGGGCGGGTGGTTAGGTCGGTCGGGACGTCGTTGAGAGTTGGAGGTTCGAGGGTGTGTGTTCAGTGCGCGAAAGGGAGACAAAATGTGGTGGAGGTGCCGGTGGAGTGTCGCGACTACGACCACGGTGTTCGTGTTGGGGGTTGCCACGGTTTACTCGCAGCTGGAGATATCTGATCTGGATAAGCCAAGTGAGTTGTACACAGTTATTATTATTTATATCTGATCCTGGAACGGGGAGTGATGGAGGTAATGGGCACCGTTGCTTATATACCGAATTTTTACGGTAACTTTTTGATGAAATACGACGGGGAACGAGCCGGAAAAGATAACTGCGAATAGTCTGACACTTAATTTATTTGGAACCGCTAGGTAATTCCAGTGCTCCGGCTTTCCGAATAAAAAATAGACAAATTTTTGTGTCTACTGCATGCTATCATTCTTTTCTGCAATTTTTTTCAGTTTCATTTTTACCAAATGATAAATTTGTCGCTTTTAAAATGGCGAGCGTTTGGGAAATGGTTACAGCAGATTAAAACCTTGAAAGATTGTTAATTAATTATACTTTATAAGTTTTCTTTTAATCGTGATTCAAACTTATAAAACTTATACAAGGATATTACAAAATTGGTTGACACATTAATAAAATCTATTAAATCGTTAAATAGTGTACTGAATACATTTCAACCTTTGTATAGCCGTCAGTAAGCTATGACCCGCGGGTCACCAAGTGATAATTTGATAATTTCAAGTAAACAATAATTGACAGGAATTAACATACTCATTGCGGATTAACAATTACGTCAGAAGTATTGCAAAATTCTGATGCAAACGTTACAATTACAAATGTTATCATCCGTATCTATATTTTTTTGTACGACTTATTAATTATCAAGTTCAGGCAGCATCATTTATTCGGATATTTTTAATTTTGCGCCGCCTCCGAAAAGGTTGAAATGTATTTAGTATACTATTTAACGATTGAATAGGTTTTATTAATAGCTGTGGAGTATCGATATAAATGAAATAAAAATTATTTTATACTTTCAGCGATTACTTTTTAGTAATCGGGGAACATGCATAAAAAAAATTGATCGAATCGAGTAATCTCCCGCTCTTTCGAAATCTGTTAAAAATGAACTTTATTATTCCCTCCAATATTATTTGCGTTGAAAACGTAATAACGGTGCTCGTACCTCCATCACTCTTCTTATTGTTTCAATATTTTTCCTCGTTCATCAAATTCGAACCTGAAAACATGTTTTCAATTGACTAAAAAATTTCATATCTAATTAGAATCTAAATGAAACCGGAGTATCTCGTTTCAACTCCCTTTGACTTATTACATGTTACATTTCAATTATTTTGTTAAAAGCGTGCTTTTACTCGAGACACGAAGCTCTCTGTACCGTTGCTGGTAGCAAATTAGCAAGAAATTTAAGTGCGTCGCGTTTGTCACTGAAGAAGCATCTCGTTCAGTAGTCGGATGGCAAAAAATTGCGTGTACGCTTTAGTACGTACTCAAGTACGTAAAAGTAAGGATTCGTCGCGTTCTGAAACAACTTTGCGAAGCTCCGTTTCGTCTGGAAACCATTAACATTATCTTTCATTGAAATGAACTTTTTATTTATTTATTTATCGTTGCATAGACTACTATGCGTTGGTACATTAACGCGTTTTTAATCACAGTGACATGGTTGGAGTCCCGGATGCGTGATATAAGTACGCATTATATAATCGTCGAGGATACGCGTGAATTCCCACGTCGATGAAAATCGAAATTACGAACGTTTCTGAGAAATTCTTGACGGGTCTCGTGATTGCATTTACCGTGGAAAAGTCGTGCGACGAGTATGCGAGATCCAGGCGAACAGGAAAGAACGAATTTCCAGATGGACCGTGTTCGGATCTCGTAAATGTCAGAACCTTTAACTTATCGCGTTAAACCTGGTTCGCATTATCATAACCACTGATCCAAGCTTACAGCAACAATGTGCATATGAGACATTTCCAAGATTCTGATTGAAATTAGCATAGTTGTCTTCACTAAGTGAAGACGTCCATAAAATTGGTGATTTTTTATTATAATGGTATTTTAGAATATTTTCAAATGGATATGCCATAAATGCTATTTTATGATAATTTTATGTTATCAAATCGTGTCAGAAGTTTTACTGTTTAAAATCGTTCATTTGATACGACGAAAGGTAATGTTTCATTGTTCGAACTAAACCGGGCGGAAAAATGAGAATGTCATTTCCGGAATGTAATCGCGTAGGCGTTTCTTTGTTAGAGAAAATTAATATTAAACTCTAGAATCCGTATATAGAGGTAATAAAAATGTAGAGCGAAAGTCGCCTTATCGATTCAAGCTGTGCCGCGTGGAAAGCAAACCTGAAGGAACGAGAATGACAGTTAAACTAGTTTAATTAAACCGCTGCTTTAAGCTCCTTCTGAATTTATCGTTGACTAACAAAGGAAAAGAAATTCCCAGAACAGAAGGAGAAGGGAAAAAAAAGCTGAAATTTCAATAGCGAAGTTCAGCTTAGCGAGCCATAAGTCGGAAAATAATGTAGCACCGACTTTGCAGTCTTCGAAACTTCCCTGTTAAAGTTTTCTATTTATTACAACGATCTTTCCTCTCGCAGACTGCTTAATTATTGCTCTTTCTCGTTCCATACTTTCGATACAACGTAAAGTTGCGTTGCTTATCGATTCGATTCCTTGTTTCTAGAGGAACGTTGTTAATGAGTTGACCTGGTATGATAAAAATAGGGAGAAGCATTGCGTTCTTGAATTTGATATTTCAAGTTATTTTCAGAATTTTTATTTTATGACTTGCGATTATGAAAAATTATTATAATAATTATTATTCGGATATTTATCATTTTCGGGTAATTTCGATTTTAGGTTGAAATACCTAATTATTCCACTGATAGAAATAATAGCGAATAAAACGTTGCTTTGAACATCAGCCGACAGATCGACGAATGTGATAAAGCTAGGTTTAACAACTCAACGTCGTTTTTTCTTCTATTAATCAATGAAATTTCAAAAGGATTCATAATACGGTAGGGAATGTGTCCTAACGGTACCTTTTCTGTCTGATTATCGCAAAAACTCGTAAAAGTTCCAACGTTCCTTCCTTCCTTTCAAACGGATTTCTAAATCCATGGTCTAATATCAGAGTGCCGGTAATCGCGGCAAATACGCCGGCCATTAATTACGGTGTCGGGTGTTAAAGAAAACTTAACGTCACCGTGTTTCGTAAAATATCGCTACGGAGGATATTGTTCACGTGTTCGTAGGCGATACGTCGAAAAACTGTTAATTAGCGTGGCATACACGCAGGAAAAAGCGTTCACCTCTTGCTTTTTCATCTTCGTCGACACCTGTTGACATAAATGTTCAACAAACCCGATTGAAACGCAGGGATAACATCCGATCACACGGTCACGGTACAGTTTTGTAACTGGAACAGGCAATTGCGGTCGCAATTAACCACTCACGTACACGATGAAAAGGTTGTAGTATTAATTTACTTCGATATTCGTTTCTACGACCCTTCAATCCCTGGTTATCATTTTGTTTTAACCGGCAATCGGAAAAATTATTTTTCACTCTGAAGAGTAATACAATTTTTTAATTAATTATTACAGCTAAGAATTAAAGCTTATCATAGCCAGATTCCAGTTTTAAGAAAATGAAAAAATTACGAGCCACTAAAGTGCTAATTACCCCGTCGTTTGGACACTTGTATGTTGGTATTTTATGATTGGAAATAACCCGGTCCCAAATTTACGGGGATCGTAAAGATCGAGCGATAACGCAGTAACTTAATTATTTTCTGGTATGGGTATAAGTATAATGATGTTTGTGAAGAAACACCACAACGAAAGTGTAGGTAATTAATAATTGATTATCTAGTGTCATTTTTGTTTCTTGTGCCTTTTATAATCAATTCTTTTTTTTTTTATTTTTAACTAAATACTTATCTTGACTTTATATTTGCATATATTTTTCTTTATAATTAAACTTTATTCCTGTTTTGAAAATAATATAATTTTAACTTCTGGGAATGAATAGATTAATATTTATAATTAAATTTATTTTTTCTTAAATTCTTAAATTCAAGTACACTGAATAAACACAAGAGTTTAATCTATTTTAACTAAATCCTCTACATTTTCGCTTACGGGTCAAAGTGGTCCAGTATCTGGCGCGCGAAGGGTAACGCCTGTTCCACGTCAATCTGGTTTCACCGTAGGATATTTTGTCCGTGACTTTCAAAGGTATCCTCTTTTTAGCATGAAACCTTTAGACGAGCGTTGTGCGGTAAACGCATAGAAACCTCTGTGTATCTTGCAAAACTGTGCTGTGGCTAACTGAACGCCCACATCGAGAGCTATTCAATTTTGCAAACCACCGGTGGTAAAAGTAACCGTGGTTGCTTTACAGTTAACTAACGGTTTCAACGACTTAAGCAGAAGATTAAAGGCCTAGGTTATTTAGTTCACTTTTCATGAAGTCTGGTACAGTAAAATATTAAATATTATTCAAACATTCGTTACTCATACGAGATACAAGTTACAACGTATACAGTCTCAATGGCTAATTTTTCTTGACAGCCAACGCGTTAAATGGTCGCAGACGTTATTTGTCAAAAATATCACGTGTCTGAAAGGTCCTAATAAAAGCATCCGCTGGTGATGGCGATAAATCTTGCTTCGGTAAATTCACACGTCTTTGCTTGTATTCAAGCGGGCAAAGAGTTGGGGACAGTCGAAAGTGGCAGTATCAGCATCGGCCAGCGAATGCCAATGGTAATTAATTTTTTGCGTGCGACTCTCGGAAGCGGAGGAACCGCGTACTGACCACGAAATCGGCCTAATGGGTAGCCATTTGTCATTCCATGAAGGGTGGAAGGCGGGAACGTTGAACGGAACAGGGGAGGAGGCGCGGAGACCTTTGCACGTCCTCGACAAAGACGATAATTTGCACGCGACTTCGTACACACCTACGTACGCCGGTGTACGAGTTGATGGAAACACGAGTAACGTTGTCGCGTAATTGACACAAAGATCGAGGAAAACAGCAAAATAACGCCAGTCCGAAACACGCAGCTTTAAAAACCTCCTTATCCGACATCTAACAAGCGGTCCCGCTATATTACGTGTCGCTGTTGATTGGTAAAGATCGAGGGAATGATTATACGTTTAGGATCCCTTCTGTCGCATCCATATCGTGTTCAAGTTGAACGTATAATTTGGGATTTACAATTACACCTTTGAATCGAAGGTTAATCCTTTCGCTACACTCGCCTCTGTCCGTGGTTTTATTAATTTTATTCATAAAATTTGATTTGCGGGAAGAAATTTTTCAGCGTCGTGTTTTGAAAGGGGAATAATATGAAATACAGTATTAAATTAAAATTGAGGCTCTTTCCATAGTCTACCATCCAAGGGTTAACAGCATAGTCATACTCTGAAATAGTTTAATTTATTTATACGTAAAACACAGTAAAATTTTCCTCTAAAACTATTATTATCGTACTATATGTGTTTAGTACACATTCAACAGTAAAAGAATAAAGATAAGGAACTCGAGCAGCCTGAAAATAAAAAGTGACTTGCCATAGCTTAATTTTACTGGTAATTAAAGTATGATTTATCGGAGTTCAAGTTCTTTCCTAAGTTCCTTCATAACGATTTTTACGTTCCTTACAAAACCACGTTCAACTAACTACATAAAAAATTATGAACTTGTAACTGTACTTATTTTAACTTTAATTGCAGCCTGTAACATTATTTATGATAGGCATATTTCATTTTGGAACGGTTATGTCTCGGGAAATGATATTATGTAGTTTAAGCACCTTTCTTTGAGAAACAGAAAAAATCCAGTATTGATTCAAAATATTAAATAATTTCATACATTTTTTTCAGGTAAAACATGCTCCTTCCTTGTCTCACTATTATTCCCAACTGTGACAATTGCAAATGTTGCATTTCCAGGCTGATAACGTAACGGTGTACCGATAATTTCAACGGCATAAAAAGTACTATTTATACGGTCTTTACACGCTAGTTGCACCTGGTTCAGGGTGCATACGTTTCCATTTAATGATATGTTTACTAATGAAAACACAAGCAAGGCTGGTCCGCTAATTGAAAGACACAAATCGTTCGTGTCATGATAACATTCAACACGTGAGATACATGATACGCTACAGAACCTTGAAAGCAGTCTTTTTCTTTTTAATCATTTATCTGAATCCTGTTAAAACAGTTGTGACTGCAATCTTTAGTTGCAAACTTGTCGAAATTGTGAGCAGAATTAATATTTTAAATTCTATAATAAATGAAGGAGATATGTTTTAGAGAGAGCCTCAATTTAAATTAATTATGTATTTCGCATTACTTTCGTTTCATTTTTAATTAAAATTTTATTTATGTCTACATTATTTGAATACGCAAATTAGTAAAGAAATATAATATTTAGAGTAGCTATTCTCAACCTCTAATTTAACACTCCCGAATAAATAACAAATTACCACTACACAAATTATTCTATGGTACCATAAACGTTTAACCAACAAACGTTGTCGCAATTTGGCATACAGTTCGCTCGATTAAGTTGCCAGAGTATACCGAAACATTGATAAAATTACACGAATTCTCTGTAACAGTAGCAGTCGTTGCGTTTGGTGTAAAAGCTCGTTACAGGCAGGAATACCGTCAAGGATCGAGATGTATTTCGTGATATTATAATTCATTACGCGCGGTGTAATTATATCCTGACGAGGCGACGAATACATTTTACGTTTCGTATATCTGTTTCGCGGCAGGGGTTGAAAACGCAGAATATCGTACCCCCGGGTCTCGTCCCGCAAAACTGCAATATATGTAACAAGTGGACCGATTCCGATGCACCGATACTGCAGCTGCACTCGTGGCCCGAGCGCATCAAATTTTTACGAATATTTCCATTCGCGGTTTATGAAATATCAAACGATACCCGTTTAACGCAGTCACCAAGAATTCATTCGCGTTTTATTTCGTCGCTCGAACTTTTCATTACGCTAAGTTCTGATCGCTCGGCGCGGTATTAAACGTTCGAAAAAGAAAAAAAAAAAAGAAAAACTTCTTCGCCGGGCATCGTTACGATCGACTTCTTCGAAGTTATCTTGCCGGCTGAAATTGCATATTAGAGAATTCTCGTGGTGGAATGAAAGCGTGATTGAATAGCGAAAGAAGGCGGTTGCTTTTGCCGCGACGTTTAATTTGATTGGTTGGTTTCTCGGGAAAGTAGGTAGTTTCGAAAGCTAAACGAGCATTTTATCCTCCCATTCCTGGGATTCTTACGACCGACCTGGAGATTCAGATAAAAAACGAAAACTCATGAAAGGAGTCGATCTTTTTATTAAAAGAAAAAACACTGATTTTTATTTATTGTTCAACGTCAGAAAGGTTCGCTTAAAAACCTAATTCTTTATACCCTATTGTCGCAGCGTACAAGTTATTCATGGTTAACGCGTTTAATTAATCTTCACGAGCGGGCAGCTTTAATTTTCCTTGGTCAGCCGTAGTCAAAGCCGTATTAGCGGTGGCATAGGAAACGCGATTACACTAAATTTTAATTAGATCTATCTATTTGAATCTCGTTAATAAATCCGCGTCAAAGGATACAGGTTGCTGCTTAGTATTCATGAAATCCCTGCGGATGGCGTTGGAATAATTTCAAAATCAGCCCCCGCGTTAGAGGCGATGCGCGTTCGGAAGCGCGGCCGCACAATCGTAATGGTTCTTCGAAACGAGTAAGACACGCCGTTTCCTTCGTTCGTTGCTCTCGTTTAATGGTAATTGGCTTTTCAGAGTGGCGAATCGATACTGACAGGTCGGTTCGATTCGTTCGGCTGGAATTTCATTTCACTTATTGGGAACAGGAGTTCCGTAAAAAATTTGCCTGCTAGCTGTTTCCGTGCGGTAAGTTAGATTTATTCGTCGGAGCGGCAACTACTCCTCCAGGCTGGATGGAGGAGAAAAGACCGGCATTCCTCGCTTAATCGATAACCAGGCGCCGCGATATACATATATATCCGGAGCGTGAGATATCGCGTAGCGGTTACGTTTCATATCGGTGATCAGTCGGTGGATACCGCGAACCTCTCACCCTTCCGGAAATATCTCGTGGCTGTTGCCGCGATGTTTTAGCATATTAAATGCAATAACCGACCGCCACGGTTAGGTATCGCGGATCGTATCGGTAGCCGCACGAGTGTTCGGTACTCTCTGGGCGATGCAACGGAATTTCGCAAGTTGCCGGTTAATTCGTAGCCGAAACTATTATCATAGTCATTCCGGTTTTACCAGGCGTGGCCGAACAGTCGCTAACGAGACTAGCCGACTCGAGTAGGCAAGACGCAGGGGGTTGGAATAGCCGAGAACACGGGTGAATTGTTTTCAGTTCGAACGATTCGACGAAATGGCTGCCGGCTACCTGTAACAATATCTCGGAACAGGTTGCTACCTGTTCGCGTACCTTAGCTTACCGCAGATTACCAGCAATCCCTCGGGTTCGGGTAACAGTTACGCACGCTTTCAGCGCGAGACAGAGAAGTTTGACCGTGTACCTAGTGGCTCGGCCCGCCGGCACCATCCGCTTCAATTCCTATCCAACGACGCCGTTCAATCCCCCATGGTGTTCACAGCACCAGCCTGACACCGGCCGAGAAATGAACTTCACCGCGGGAGATATATGTATCTCTCGTAGAGCGGACCGCTCTTCCAGACTCTCGATTAGCGGATTAAACGTTCGCCACTTGATGAGCTACGTTTAATAGGTTCGCCTCGTTTTGCTCCGATTTCGCGTAGAATCAGCCGTGGCGTGGTGTAAATGAGAGGCCGACAGGTGTGAATCGCTTGCCACCTGATTAGAGTGCGCACACTGCTATGGAAGTCGGATATTCTCAGCTAATGGACTGATAACCTCGATTCAAGATCAAAGGTGAATATTTTTACCAGCTGCTTGGGGTGTGATTCATCGAGTCAGGGTTGAAAACTGTTATATTATCGATCAGGGTTAGGGGTGGAGTATAGCTTCAATTTTTAGTAGGCGATTAGTATTAATTTGTAGAAGTATTAGTATTAATTAGTAAAATGTAGAAACTGAAAATATGCAATGCAAGATTGAATTGTAATTAGAGCTCTCTCCCTGATCCACCGTCGGGGGATTAATACAAATCCGCATTTGAAACAAGTGACAGATGGAAATTCATTTTTCACGCGGTGATATAACATAAAGGATTTAGCCGGTTGCAGAAAATGTCGGCCAATAGAGATTTTTAACACACCATCATCAGCCGAATTAATCCCAGGGCATTCGAGGCATTCATATTTCAGCGCGCACGGCGGGTGCGAGCAGCTCGAACACGGTGTACACGGCTGCAAAAAGGTGTTGCATGACTCTTTAGAAAAAGCGAGGGAAACGTTCGTCAAGCCGCGCGAGTTTTTCCTTTGATAGACGAGCGGAGGACTGGGTGACGTGCAACAACAACGCGAACACGTCCTCCGCGCGTCGGATGAAAGAATTCGAAGCGCGACATCCATTAATTTACCATAGAACAAAGTGGCCATTGACGCACAACGGTCAAGAATCCTCGTTAATCCGTGTCAACAGGATTAAACGCGGCGGATATCGTGAGATGAAAAAGAAAACCAGCGAGAGCAGCGACCCTGCTACGGAGAAAAATGCACGCGACGGTGATAAGGGATGAGAGGGTGAAAAGATACTCGCCGGCTTTTGCTCGGCTGCTAACAGTTACCGTGTCATATTCTTTTTCCCTTCTCCGCCGACCTTCTTGCACTTTCCTCCGCGATCTTTTCTTCTTCTTCTCATTTTCCTCGTTTCTAAGACGTCTCGTGTAATGAAATTCCTTTATTATTTTAATAAAAGATATTTTCCAGTTAGCGATCGGTACTCGTCAGTGACTCGTTGTACCTCGTGCCTCGCACTTTGACCCCCCTACCCCAGTTGCACGCGATTCATTTTCCACCCCTGGCTCTTTTCACCGTTTCCATGAAAACGTTCCAGCTTACGTAAGTTCGCGGCGAATATTGCGTTTCATAAACTTTACCGGACATCGTACTCTCTGCTCCAAGGCTGGCACGAAACATTGTTTCCTATCTGTGCCTGTTCATCTAACTAGTATTGATGTCTTTTATCACTTAGCCAACGTATCATCGCGACGGGACCAAAGCAATAGGTTCTGTTGCAAGTTTAACGATGTTTCTGCGACGAATTTCCGGCTGTTTGTTAGTTGTTATCATATCAATTTTAAATGCGATTTAGATATCCATTTAAGTGACGATGATTTTAAGGCAGTTTTTAATTTGGATACAGAAATACATAATAGAATACTTTGTAGCCTTAATAGTTTGATTCGTTAATGATTATTACTTAAGATAAAATGTAAATTCAAATGTAGAATTCCATTTTAAATTAATAATTTTGTTTGTAATTTTATTATGTATTATGTATCCATTAGCACCGAAAAGAACCCTCAACACGAGTAGCAAGTTCCAAACTTTTCCAACAGTTGTGTAATCGTGGCAAACTGTCGCTAGCATTCACTTACACCTTGTAATCTCGTCGTTAAAAGGGATTATAATGTCATTCGTGTGTTGCCAGTATTAAGTCGGAACTAGTCCAGTTTAAGGACCAGTTTGCACACGTAGAGTCATTATCACATTCTAACCGCGACCCTTTCTCATAAGCTTGCATACGACTATCATTATAAATCTTCGTTTCGTGCCAATTAATGCCACGTATCTAAAGCCGCTTGTGAAAACCGTGCTGTGTTGGTCCATTTCATTTCGGATTATTTAGAGGATCGCGTTGTTTCTCACGATCCCGAAATAACGTTATGAATTTGCATAGCGAAAATAAAATTATTCAAAAAAATAAAGGTAACGACCGAAAGAGATTCCAATGGATTCCGCTATAAATTATTATTTAAATTCAGAGGAAAGCATATAAAATAACCTGGATTGCGTGGAAAATATTGAACACCTTTCGGATTCAACTAAACCTGAAATACATATCATTTTTTCGAATGGAAATTGGACAGTAATTCACGCTTTTGTGTAGGTTTGATAAATTGTGTTTGCCAGAAAATCACTTGTATTTCGAAACGATTCGAGTGCTATTTGTTTAGAACGAAGGAAAACATAATGTGACATTTTATTTTGTGATCCATAAATGGGTCCATAAATAAAAATATTCAACTGAGGATAATGTTTGGTAAATAAATTTTAATCGATAGAAAAATTAATTAGAAAAAATTAATTACGTCTGTAGGCAGTTAAGTGAAATTCTCTCAAAGTAAATATCATTTTCTCGAATTAAGATTAAATGAAACGAAATCGTGATAAAGCGATGTCGTGAAATAAACGGAGTCACAATTCAACGGGAAATATAAAGGAGGCGGGTGTTGGTGTATAGCTAGAAAAGGATTTCGGTATACCTGTCTTAGGTCCAATCTGCGGGAACGTCAATAAAATGCTGGATCTCTTACCTGGAAACATTCAGGAACGTTGTGATATCCTTTGTTGAAGATGAGAAAACGTAAAATCGCGGATAGGATCGTTTTAAGGAGCCGCTCCGGTACGGTTCTGTTTAGATTTTTATAGGCTTTTACCGGATAATCTCAAACGGAATACTCCTCTCCCTGATGAATGCCTGTATAACCCGGTAAACACCCATAGCTCTTTTTAAATTGGATTTCGATTCTTAAACTCCGGGCTGGCAAGGATTACCCAAGCCACGATTCTTTGGAATCGAGAGTCAAAGTAAGACTCTGTTTTATCGGTGTTCGTAAAACAGAGATACGGACCTAGTTAAATTATTCGGAGAATAATTGAAAACAAACTTGCACGTATCTCCCAACTTTCGAAAATTGTATGGCTCTTAAAAAGGAAGTAGAGGTGTAGCATTTTATTTCAAAATTAATATATATTCAGATCCAGTTTTACATAAATGTATCCTGTCATGTTTCTTCATAAAAACAAGGTATCAGAAAGTGATTCGTTAACTATCTCCACAGTATTTCCCTAAAGATGACAGAGTGACAGGTACACGACGAGTGCGTTGAATACTAAACTCTTTAGGGGTGCTACGAAGGGTTTCTGAATCCTTTTTAGAATTGTCAACCATTTTTCTTCAGCCGACGTCTTCCAAATCACAAAAATATAGTACTCTATCCAAAAGTATGAAAAATTTAATTAAAATATGATAGCAGAAGATAGATATAAATCGACGCTCCACATATATAGGTCTCTCGTTATATTGCCGTGGACAGGGCCGTTCAAGCTCTTATTTAGAGATGAAAAAGCGCCAGTAGAATGCTTGACAATCCGTGGCAATATAACAAGAGTCTACGGTATATTGTCGGCATGCACCAAACGAGGGTCGTTTGCAAATATCGAGTTTCAACTATAGAAAAATATTTCGCAAGGTATTTAGACAAATTGCATTCGTTGCTGGCGCGGTAAATGACACGGATCGCGCGATACCAACGTGATCCTTGCTCACGTCCCCCAAGGGGAGTGACTGTCATGTTAGTTAAGGCTACAACCGTTCGTCGAGTATCCGCTATCCGATCTTACCGGAGACCCGTGGGACACGGTTACACCGTGACCAGAGGCTTGACGAATCGTACGTGCCCTACCTAGCCAACGGTACAACCCAATTTTCCAATGTCATAATCCGACATTAGATAATCCATCCGGGCAACCCGATGATCGAGTGAGATAGTTTTTCTGGGCCAACCGCGTGCGCGGCACGGTCTAACGTTTCAAAGTTTTTGCCGTTGCGTAATGCGCGACCATTGCTGGAAGCGACGTGATTTACCTTTCGTCATGATTTATCTTTGCATTCCGCTTAATGAGACGGGGATAAAGGAACGAGTGGGTGTCGAGGAATTTCGATCCTCGTTTCGCGCGTTCGTTTGGAAACACCCACGAAATTGGATGACTGTAAGAAAATTGACAAACGACAATAGCCGGATAATCAAGAGTGTCGAAATGACGGATTTCAGATTTCTTATTCGAATTCTTCGATGAGAGAATTCGATGTCACGTTTTACTTTGGCAATTGAAAATAAAAAACATTGAGCAATTAGCAGCGCTAGCTGTAATTTTCAGATAAAAAATAATGAATTAAATATTAATTGGGTGCTCTTGAAATTTTCGAAGAAACGATGATAAATTTTGTTTCCAAGATCAAAAGCGATCCTTTTGTTTTTGATTTATAGCGAAAAAGGGTGTTTTCCTCGAGAGTACGAGATACGAGAATGTTGTTGTTGATATTGATTTTATATCGATGCCAAATATCCATGTATTATGTGTCTCTGACGTTTTTCTACCCCTGGGGATACGATGCAATTTTCAGTCGTAATATTACGATTTATGCAACCGCGTATCGTTTCCATGAACGATAACATTGCGGGTTACCATAGTATGCTTTTCGACTTCTTTCCTGCACGTATGTTCGTAGCTGCAATCGATTCTTATTGCGACTGGAACTCGAAGAAAAACAGTCTCTTATCAATACATATAACTACTACTGACGTATGAAAATATATATTTACATATTATATGTAAAAAATATGATAGCGGTGTGGAAGAAGAATTTCATTAAGTACGCCTGGTATTATATACCTTTAGAGAAAGGAGAAAGAAAAATTTCAGGTAAGAGACGAGAACGGAAATGAGAGGAGTATTCTTGATTCCCGTTTTTCCTGTCTCGATATCTCTCGTTCATACTATTCCGAAGCCCAGTCGTAATCATAAAAGCAGCTCGTTAACGCGGTCCCTGAACTGGTCGAGGGATGACTTCTGCATCGATAAAAAGCTAATAATGCCGACCTTTAATAAGCTTCCACGTATAATTTACTCTTCCTCCGCTTCTTCCGCTGCGCTGTTTGCTTATTCCTCACGTTCCCGTGTTTTTCTCGTCTTCGTTAGCCTTCCTTTTAGCCTTTCGAACAGAAAATAATTAACGCCGGTAGTTGATCGCTGATTATCCAGGGTATTTATCTAAAGTGTAGAAGCCTTTAATCTATCCATTTCATTATCTTCCGAAGTAATAATTTTCTAAAAAATAAAAATCCTATATTCGATAAATACATTCAGCTATGAAATAATAAGTGCCTGTGAATTTAGTAAAAAATGGAAGTTATATGAGATACAAAATTAATTTTAAATTGTGGCTCTCTCCAGGATCCGCTGTTCGAGAATTAAAAAATCCCATTACATATGCAGCGACCTAATAATTCGAACGATCGGTGTGTGCTCGTCGACAATAAATATCGCTGTGTAAATATTCATCGTCAAATGACGAGAAATATTAGGTGTATCGTTAATAAAATTTACCTTCTGTCTCGGAACGAATGGAGGGAAAGCGATAGAATAATTAACGAACGACTGCATTATTGTTCCAGGATCATTGTAAACATGTACTCGTACGAATTCAGACGAATATTGAATCGAGATCGTTTTATTTCTATCGCTTTTACTCACAATTCGCCAATTTCTCTATTAATCATTTACATTTGTCATATTTAATTTAATCCATTCTCCGTCCAAGTCGACGCATAAAATGTCCCTATTACAAGTTTATAAATCATCACGACACGTGTAATCCAAAAATATTACGTTTAATTAATTAACAAATTCTAAAATTTCGATAAACAGGAGGTGTTTTTTTAAATGAATAAATAAAAAAAAGGTATTCAATTAAAAATATATTTAAAAAAGTGGAACTTGATTAATTTACAATTGACGAAAAAATCGTGTAATCTATTTGGAAAATATCAACAATATTCGGAGCCGATTTTCTCGAAAAGGGAGCCACGTGAAAAAAAAGTTCATACCACATTTTCGTTTCATTTTTTCATATAGAATCTCAATTTTCTCCGACCATGACATCAGTTACACGATACCCTATATTTCTATAAAAGTATTCATCGGACGCATTGAATGGTGTATCTTTGAACGGATGGGGGACTGAATTGGGAATCGTTGAATGAAAGGTTTTATAGGCGCATTTTTATAAAGTACTACCAGTCACGGTGTCGGTGCTGTCAGTTAACCGTAAAATAATCTGTTTGAAGAGGGCGACGAGTACGAAATGTTCGGTGATAGCCGACCAGGGAAGCAGAGCGTGGTCATTTCGCAGCGAGTTCCCTCGTGAATATTGTACGATATAAAGTGCAATTCGCCACAGTCGGTTGAAAAATGCAGGATATCTGTCAATAACTGCGTGACCTCGGCAACTTTTCCGATCGGGGACGCGTTTGCCCTGTTTCAAATTGAAATTCATTGAAATATTATTAGCTCTTGAGGTGCATATTTTTCGGTCATTCGCTCGGCGATCAACTGCACTCCGGAAGTTAAAATTTACCCCTTTGGACAGCGGACCATGAAGAGAGATCCAATTTTAATTTAACTTTCCATTTCATATTATTTTCATTTTTTTTCTCCTCAGTAAATTTTAAAGGGGTGGTGCGAATATGCGAATAACCCCTTTTAAAATATCTTTTTCACGTATGTCCAGTAATACTCGGGACCAAGAAGAATAATAGCGGGAGTAAACGTGGTAGACATTGAGCAGTTTATGGCGCAAACATTGCTCGGCCAAGTGTATTTCACTCGGTGGTGGTACTTGGTATCCGACTGATCGATCTTTTCTGACTGAATAAACATTCGCTGTTTGATATAAAACGACTTCGCATGTTCACTTGTGAAAATATTTCTGTTTCCTTTCTCGTGTCCCGCGCCATCGAGTATTTACAAACAGCTTGTAATTGCTTAAATGTGTATCTTTATGGGTTTGCTTCTTCTTGAAACGTTTAAATTTCTGCGAAGTTTGCGGATGTTCGTGTTCTGTAATTAGCTATAAAAATTAATCCGGGACGGATGGATGTTTGACTATACATGGTCTTTTCTACTGTGACAATCAACATGTTAATAAAGATTAATTTTAAATATTACTAGTATCTTCTGTTAATTTATTTATACATTAATTTACAATTTTTACATATTAATTCATTGGTAATTGAAAAGTGAATTGAAATTGCATACTGCTGTTAAGCATGCTGACTACCACAGTAGAAATATCAACGCATAGTGCGACGTAGGGTAGTGTATACTACTAGTAGTACTACTCAGCGCTGCTCGGTTATCTCAGAATATTTTCGAATAGTTAAAAAGAATATTAATTTATAGCTAGTTTAGTAACATACTTGAACTAACAAAATTCTACTACATAATTATAATTTTACAACTTTTCAGCAAAAAAGCTTCAGACAATATTTCTCATACTTCATAATCAAAATTGCTGACTTTTTTACAAAGTTTTAATGTGGTTGAGAAATAATGTTATTAACAATAATTATGTGCAATAAAATAGAATTCCTAGTAGAATATCAGATTACCATTAGATCGACTCATACAGGTGTTCATTCTCCTTAAATCAATCTCACTATTAAATCGAAGGAAACATCAATAATCTATCAGCATCGATACGTTAGAGAAATCTAACAAATTACCTCGAGATAATTGGTGTTTGGAAAGATTGGATACAACTTTCTTATGATTGCCAATGATAGCATACACGAGAACGTGGCTTAAGGTCGATCAGATAACAAGTTTGCCTTTTTATCATCAATCGATGATATTGCGATCTCTTCAACTTTCTCCTACGCGTCGATTTATCGCGATAGAAATATTCTGATCATCTCTCCGACTCTCGAACAACATTAAAAGTCAGCCGACACTCCAACCCCGGACGATTCAATAAATTTTTTCCTATCCTTCCATTCGTGGCTTATCTGGCAATTCATCTTCGTCTGTTTAAACGTTTACACACATCGCGAGACACGGCGAGATAGTTATGAAGCGACATGATAAATGGGACAAAGGGAAACTCTGCCGGCCGTGATCGTCAGCATTGGCTTCGTTTTCGAGCCGGTTGCTGTAATTACTTACTTCGCTGGCATTCGGCGAACAACACCCCGAGCTTTGTTCATTCTCGTGTCGAGCAGCCCGATAAGATCACCACCATTTTTTCCCCTTTTCCCCGTTTTTGTAATTAGCCCGGGAGACCGGGCTTTGTTAGAGCCAGTTAATAATAGGAGCACGTCGGTGTAAGTCGAACGTGTTTAGATCAATATCGTTTCTTGTGGGTCAATGGGGCGTCTCTAGCTGTGCGAGTCGATCGTGTGCATATGAACTTCTAATAGGGGCCAATGCGATTTTCCATAGGTGTTACAACTGCTCTGTACGTCGTACACTGCAGGTCTTTGCTATTAGGGAGGTCATTAACCCTTTTGTTATTTTTGGAAAGAAATTGATTTAAAGAAAATTGTTTAAAAAATTCAAGAATAAAATATAATATGTGAGCGAAATCGATTATGAGAGAAACATAATTCGAACGCAGCTAATTACCACTCTCACCCCTTTATGCCTGTCCCGTTTCGTCACCGGTGTACAACTTCAATCTCGTTACCGGAACTTTCAGACCCTACGGGTCAAGTTAGAAATATAAAACTCGTTATTCGCCAGGGAACGATACATCTCCGGTTTCATTACGGTTCGCTTTCAGTGTCCATGCTCTGGTAAAAAGTAAAGTGAAGAAGTCATCGGGATCGTGAAACAGACTCGAAGTCGTGAACTGCAGCAAAAGAAAAAAAGAAAAAAATTGGGGGAAAAGAGAGGAAAAAGAAGGAATGAGTTGCGAGACATCTATCTCCTCTGCTGTCCTTTTGTGCCAACGATAAGTATCGAGTTGTCAGTCGCGGTTTCGCAGCGGGCGGTTTTCCCTCGGGCATTCTCCGGCGAAGAAAAGCACCTCGCGCGATCCTAATCGCGATCCAGAGGCCCTCCTACGAGCGATTAATATTCGCTTTCGGAGCGAGCCCAATTAATTAGTCCGCGCCGCTCCGGAGCGTTAATCACGCGATCCGGACACCTACAGAGGGGGCCGTGTTGCGTTTTATCCGCTCGTATCGAACGCGAACCGATGGCCGTTCTCGCTTTACCCTAACCCTCGGTGTTATCTCCAAGGTGCTCGTGATTTTTTATGGGCAATCAGCTACTGAGAAGCGACCGTTTGCTTTCTCGCATGCTTCACGATGGCCTATTTTCACCTGCGCTATTTGTTCGGACCATTAATCTCGACGGAGGTTAAACGGTAAGTGAAATGTGTGCGTGCGAGTTGTTGAAGGCGTTTCAACCCGAGAGTATTTGATCGCCGGAGTGCTAACTTTTTCCGTTACTCGGAATTAATGAGCTGGGGATACGGGAGATCGTTTAAGTCAATTATTTCGATAATGTTAATGATGCCAGAGGAAGGTCTCGTGTTTTATGTATTTGTTAGCGGAAACGTGTTTGTCAGTAAGAAATGCTTGTTAGTACGAATGCTGTCTGGATCGAGTGGATTTATTGTTTTGGTTCGTATACATATACTGTCTTCAATAACTCCAGAAACAGGCTACAGGATAATCTCTCGAGGCTATGTGTTACGTTGTAATTCAGGAAACAAGGGTAGTGTGTTTGTTGAGGTGCTTAAATAGGTAGCAAAATATTTATTTATCATTTCCATATCTCAAAATGAAGATTAAATAACTTATGCCATCATGATTTTTATCTCTTCATATACTAAATTATGAAAATTGTCAGACGATTCTAAAGAATGTTTTTTCTGGATATTAATCCATTTTTGAGCGATGTACAACTCGTCTGTCTTTGCTGTCAATTCGACTAATCGCGTACCGTGTACCACCAGAGGCGTTCGTTTTTCTAGCCAAAAGGGATATATTCGAAACAAAAAAAGCAATACCGATATTGTACCACATCCTGTGACACAGGCCGAAAAAGCAATAGTTTTCCTACCCTCTGATAACCGGACGTGTCTGAGGACGAAAATTTCAAACCTAGGGTAGTAATATTTTTGTGAGGATAAATTATAGTACGATGTCGTATGCGATAGCAGCTAATTAATTAATATCAGATAAAATTCTTGATTTCTAATTCTAATTTTTAAAATGGAATTGGATTTTTTACTGAAATTTCTATTGATTTTTTTCGCCAATCAGAGCAAATAAGTATAAATCAATCCTCTCTGTCAGATACTGAAATAAAATAACTGAATTGATGAAAAATAAACATTAATCATACCTTCGATAGTTATAAAAAATTTGTTTTATATTTTTCTTTAACAAATTGAGTTTTGTAATTAAAATTGGTATTCGGATATTTGGAAATCAAATTTGTCTGTAACAATGTTTATTTTTCATTGTACATATGCGAAGAGTAATATATTTCCAAAATGGAAAGAAAATATACGAAGTTCCGTTATTTAGAAATACCTTTCACCCTCCCACCCAGTCTCTGTTGTTCAAATGTTAACAAAGTATTATAACAGATAACCAGGGATGTTTATAGAAACGCCACTCGTTTCATAAACGGCGAACCTTGAAATGAAAGGTTTCAACGATCAAGCATTCAAGCGACTACGCTTGATCTCCGGCCAGTGTTCTCGACTTTCGTTATCCGCGCTTGGGGGTCGTTGCCATCTTCCCGCTGTTAACGCGTTGTTCGTTGTCGCTTATTGTTCTCCAGCGACAACGAGCTCTCGCGAAAGAGGTCGAAGAAACACAGGAAGACTCGCGGATTGTTAATAAACAGAGGGCGTGTAACTCGGCTCGCGGGTCAGAAGTCATCGAACCGTTGCTCCGATTTGTCTTTGGCATCACTTTTACCCCACTGTCAACCCCTCGCATCGCCTTCCTTTATCCGTTAACGAAGCGGCGTATTAGTCGCTAATTAATAGCACGTATCGCGTACCTTCTCGTCTACCGTCGCATAGAAACGAGATATTGTACTCTCAAACACTGGAATTATGTTCTTGCGTAATTAGAGTCTCGACTAAGGGAAAGAAGGGTAATTTTCCATTTTATTCCTGCTAAACCAGTTTAGTTATGAAGATTATAGAATTACAGCTGCCTCCATAATATCGAGCTGAAGATTTAGCAATTTATGATTGTTAAATTTTCAACGGTAGAATAGCGATTTGGAAAATTTAAAATATGGAAAATTCGAAGCCTCGAGCGACGGGCAAAGATCCGAGTGGAATGTAAACAAAGTATAGCTGCCATTTTGCTTTTGGTAAGCGGATTTATTGCGCTGGTGTGGGAGGGGAGGTCAGCCGGACACGGAAACGAAAAGCTCACGCGTCCCTGTTGGTTTAAGCTTGTTGGTTCATAGGCACACTCGGAGTAGCGTATTAAGTCGAAACTGGAACTTTCGGAGCAATCTGTTCTTCAGCCGGACTGTGTTGTTCGAATGTAGGGAACAACTGCAGGGCAGCAGGGTTAGAAGTTCATCGGGGCTTAAGCCTGGACGTTTTCAACTTTGGAAACTTTCGTTCACGCTGCCCTTCCGGCACGCCGTTCATCCGGAAACGATTACACTAGCCGGGATTATTGCCAGCTCTGTTTCTAACGTTCGCAACATTTCTAGCGATTTCGTGCTTCGATCGAACCGATAAAGGACAGAATTGTCTTTGTTTCTGTGTCTTATTCAATCTTGGATAGGATGGTATTAAAGTACTCAACAAATTGAAGAATTATTTTCTTCCCTTTTTTATTGAAAGATTTTAGTTAGTTCAGACTATCAAATAATTTAAGAAGCAATATTTGTCAAAAATGTAACTTTACTATATTGTCATGAAAGCATAAAAATAGGGTATGTTTTATTTTCCACTATTCAAGATACCGTGATGCCATATTTCTCGAAAATATCGACAGAATTTGTTCACGGAACAAACGCAGCACTGATATTGTTCCGCTGGAGGAATGGAGATTTATAAAAGTACCATTCAACGTGAATGCACTGTTTTTTTTTTCTGGAAAAAAGGTAAAACGAAGGATTCGATAAATACTGGAATTACATGGTACAAGGGAGACATCGTGCAGATATTTCTTTCAATAATCTGCTGTTTTATTGCACGGATGCGCATGCAGTAGGAAGGTATAATGCAAACACTTTACCGTTCGTCCCGAATGTATTAAAATCCATATCTAAAGATTCAAGAATCGTATAGGGTATTTGTGCCACGGTAAAAACAGCTGAAACCTAAGAGCCGAGGTGTTGTAGTTGTGCATTACAATAATATCGGTCTTAAATCTGAAATAATACAAGACAATCCCGGTTTAAAACGTACGCTACGGTATTTCTGCTACTTAAAGTTCTGCAAAGGGTATTAACCATGCGAGCACAGTATAAAAAGGTATTACCAGTGTCAGCTACCTTCGTTACAATAGCTTCGGATTCACCGTTAGCAATAAACGATCTTAGGGATGCAATAATATTTTAAAAAGCAAGCGCTCATTTTTATTTCGAGGATTGAAAATTGCACCCTCTGATGTAGATATAAAGTTAGGTGAAATATGTATTCTGATCAAACGGCTATATCGAACGTAAATTATTTAAATATCATGGTGTCTGAATATTAACGAAGACCACTGTATATTAAGTTTCGGACCAAACGAGCTACCTGACCTCGAACGCTCGAATAGCCTAATAAACATACACTCGATGTAGCGAGCAGAATTAATAAATAATTGAGTTATGCGACACTTGTGGCGCGGTTCTAATATAGGAAGGGACCTACTCGCCACGATACTTGATAGTAATTTTCCTCGTGGATAGTTTGGCGCGATCCTCGTGTACGCCGTGTTAAAAGGGTGCATGCTGGTTATAAAGTGCATTGCACCAACCTAATAGGTAATTACACAACATGTCGACGGGCTACTAACACGCACACACACACTTCTTATCTGGCCACTCGTGTTCGTACCTATTTGCCAATAATTTTTTACTTTTGATCAAATCTCATTTTACCCTCTTGCAATGGACTCGTAAAAGGAAAAATAATTTCAAATGTATATTCTTTGGTACCAGTATTTTATTTGGGGGAAAATGGAAAAGATATGGTAGTAAAATTAAATACATCAGTATTTTTATAAATATTTTCAGTTTAATTATCCTTTATTATTTAATTTTTGAAATTACTATAATTTATTAATCTAGATTACAGTGAACACTTTTATCGCTCTCTAAATGTTGAAATTTTACTACAGAACATAAATTTATCAACTTTTATTCAAACAATTCTGGCACCGTGTGACTGAAATAAAATATTTATTCATAACGGTAGGAGAATCGTGCTCCAAATTATTAAGCCAGCTATCGGGAGGAACTTGGTTCACTTTTTCAAGCAAATTACGAGAGTTTCACGATGAATTTACTTCTTGCGCGGTCGCATAATTATTTCATCGGCGTGAAAGAGGTCGCTGCGACGTATACGTAGCTAGAGGGATGTTCGCAGTTTGAAAACTTTCACCAACTCCGTATGAAATTCACATCTTCTCACGCACGAATAATGCTAGATGGTACATGTCACCCTCTTCTTTCCTCGTGGTTAAAAAGACGATTTCTTCGTGAAACACCTTTCGCCTGAGACGTACGACAATTTTCCTTGACGTCGATTTATCCAAATTTTCACGTTAGAAACGCAATATATTAAATCATCTTTCGATTTGAAAAATTTAGAAATTACATTCTTGTATTTTATTATAATTCAATTTTCCTTTCATTCAATCGCTAAAAATTCGACTCTATATAACCATGGCGATCCCATCCTTCTCACAACGTTCGCAATTCCACCCCACCGAATAAACAGTAAAAGTGCCAACACAATAATGCTAGAGGCAGTGATTGATATGCTAGGCGCGGTAATACCGGGTGGTCGAATCAAACGATCCATCCGGCTTGACGGATGGACGTCAACGGACAACGAATCGGAAAAATTTCAGGCGTTAATGACGTCGAGATCGAGCGGCCAAAATGCTCGTACGATTTTCGTTTCATTAAAAAAGCCTAACGAAATTCAAAGAGGTCTGGTCGAGCCGTCACACGTTCGCGGCCCTGTTCACTTTCTGCCTTCCCACCTCGTCGCCTCTTTGTGACGAGATCATTATTTTTTCATGCATCTGTTCTTCCGATCACGGAAGTACTTTCGACACTACATATTTCGTGCTCATCAACGACACAGGATTTTCACCATAAATTGTACACTCGTGGTTTTAAAAATAAAAAAAGCGCCAAAATATTTTCCGTATCGTTACTTTTGCTATTGAAATAGAAACGCGTTTGTAGAGATGGAAAATTCAAATGATCTTAGAATAATGCTGTTCGTTGATGAGATAATGGCGAGGCAAAGGAATGCGAGCCTGATTGGTCGTGACCTATATTACGATTGAAAACCGCGTTTGTCCTTTCGGATTCAAAATGAAATGCAATGGTTGTTTAAACTCAATGTTTGACCGACAACAACAGCAATAAAAAGGGCACGAATGTTCATGAGAACCTGGCACAGTTTGCACAGAGTTTTGTCAAGTTGATGGAAAATGTGCGATGTGTCAAACGATTTCTATTTCGCAGTAGTACAGCACGATATATGACGAAACTCTGTCGCCGTACTAGTGGACCTGTTTTTTTTTCAACGGTCGAGGCGCGTAATTGAATTTAACAGTTTTTATTGCTGCTGAGTTTGACAATGGAATTTGTTTCACCCTTACCGTGCGTGAACGGAACATTTTATAATACTGATCGTACGTGACAGAGTACGCTACCCTTTTTTCAATTTTTTTTTTCATTTTGCAATACCCACTGGATGTTTTCAATAGGATTCCGTGTACCGAATACGAATCTAAAAATCGCTCTCAATTTTTGAGAAATTGAATAAAAAGGACAAACGGATGTTTTCCGCGTTTAAACAAATATTTCTTTGCGACCAAAAAGGCTATAGAATTGTTGTTTGCGGAGAAGAATTCTACAGACTTTTCTAAACATTGTGGGATCAATTTTTATTTTATTATGAATAGCTAATAGAGAAAAAAAATAGCCATCATTTTAATAATAAAATTATTATTTTGAATGCTAATTAGAAAGCATATAGTTGATCATCCAATTACTCGGAATTCAGTAAAATGGTCCTAGAATAAAGGGCGGAAGCTGCGTGTACCGGTATCGTAACGCAAATCGAAGCGTTGTTTCCGGAATCATGCGTAATCTGATACAAACGATGATTTAACGCCAGTGTGGAAAAGGGGGGATATCGAATGGCTGCCAGCTGAAACGAGAGGCTGTGATATTGCAACTGGCATTATTTTCCGTTTTGTTCGACCCCGACGTCGTTTGCAACAACGAAAAGCGCCGTTAACATTGATGAAAGCCGTCGTTGCTAACGCTGTCGAAACGTGACGCCAGTTTCTATGTTCACCTGCAGCCAGTACCACCATTTTTCCCTTTCCTATTCGGGAAAATAACGAGTCTGTTATTCTTGAACATACATGGACGTGTACCCTATGACAAAATGATGGAGCATTCTTACAGACTTGTACATATGGTCATGGTCTCTTCAAGAACCACTGTGACTGGTTAACTCTCGGATGGCGGACCATGGAGAGAGCCACAATTTTAACTAACATTACCACTATCATTTTCACTATTCACATTAATTTCTATAGTATTAGAATTTATCGTTAGAAAATTCTATCAATCATCATCGCGATTAACAGAATTCACAATCAACTATTTACTGATCTACAAAATAAATATTCTGTATAACGTTTTCAATGAATGGAAATTCAATGCAATAGTCACGCGATTAAACGCCAAACAATACGTCAAATTAACATGTTTAGGAAAGTGCAGGGCGCTAATAACACAACTATTTCGACACCGTTCGCCAATAATGTTAAATGATGCAAATCACGGATTATGTACAGTGGCATATTGAATGTTGATTTTGTAATGTTCGTAGCAATTATTCGTGCGCCGTTTCGAGCCCTGTGCATTTCATTCTAAGGCGATTACTCAATTTATGCGTATCGTTAAATGGGACAAAGGCGATTATGAAATGGTTCCGCAACAATGGCGATTATCATTTCGATCAGTGAAAAGCATCCTCTTGAAGCTGATAACGAGCCAACCTACTCGTGATATACAATTGAGAGATTGATCACTGTTAGCAAAGTTCTAAATCTCTGATTCAGTGTGATCCGAATAAATAACTTAAAATTTTCATTTTCATTGGAAATATTAGCTGTAAAAATAATTTCGTGAATTATTTGGGAAATTTGAATTCCAAGAAATCCTCGGTTCATGAAAATTGGGGCATTCGGTAAGGTTGCATCTGTTAAGGGTGCAAAATGGCAGGTCAGCTTTGCACGCTCATCCTGTCGGCGCTAAGCCGCGCGGCTAGGAATTAATTTTCCCGCCGGTTGGCTGTCCTTGCCCGCAAGTAACACTACGGCGGGGTGTATCGGGCGGACGCATTATTTACTGTCAGCCAATTAACATGCCGCCGCGATCAGGAGTGTTCACCTCGGACGGTCGTCGTCGCGGAACGAAATCGATCGAACCTGGTCCGTTTTCGTACTCCGCCGTGTAACTACGAGGGCAAAATTGCACAGGGAACGATAATATCAGATTCGTGTTTCAGGCACGCTATCCTGAATTGCGGCCGCGGAGAGAAATAGCCGGTAGGGCGGTTCGTAACCGCCGCCAACCAGACTTGGAGAGGGTGGAAACCACCCTCGAGGTGCTAGCTGGCTCACGAAGCGAATTTATCGAAATTCGTTGGGTTCGATCGGTAGAATTCGATTTTACTTGATCCTACTATACGGTTAACTTGCGCTCCAATTGCTCGGTACGGTTATTTGTTTTACAAGAAACGCTATTTTACAAGGTGTACAGTGGTAGTAATTATTCTCTAGTTTTTTCTAGTTAAATCCAAATTTTAAATTATCAGCAATAAGAAATTTCCAAACTTTCTAAATTTTAGATTTCCAAATTTCTAAATTTCTAGAATTTTAAAATTCAAAAATCCCAAAATATTTAAGGAAATTGTAGTAAACTGAAAATAAATATTTTAGTAAAATTGTAATACATACTAACATTTTAAAAAGCTTAAAGCGTCGTACTTTCTAAGTATACTTTTACGAAGTTTTAGTTGGTACGAGAGGGTAGTAAAAAGAGCCACTTAATAGGGTCGGTTAAGGAAAAAGTGGTCTGAAAGGTGCATTCATTGCAAAGAATTTGGCTCAGCTATGCGATTTACGTTAGAATTATGGTAGACTCTTCGTTCTAGGATACTCTAGTTTTCTCTTTGATAAAGTGGGAACGTTTGTGCAAACGTTTGAAAAATATATCGTGTTTCAAAATTAAAAGTTGTCATGTCCTGACTCAGAGTTTTTCATACAAAATTAACATATTAATGCAATGCAATATTGAAGTTGCAAATATAAAAATGAAATTTATAATTAATTATTAATAAATATTTGTAAAAAATATATGCAGATAAGCTGTATTTTTATTAAGTTAGGAAGAACCTATCTCGTTTTTAATTTAACCTACATTTTTCAAATTTATCGTGGGCAATATCATATACATCACAGGGGAAAAAAGCAGTTATTAGTTTCGCAATTGTAACTCGTGTTTTGAGGCAGAATATCCCATAATTTTTGCACGAGAAGGCATAAAATGTGTGCGTTCGTGGGGTTATGATAATATCAGGAAGTTATCTTCCTTTACTGTGGATGTATATGCAAAGTTTCGAAGGGTTTATTATTCTTACCATAACGTACATCGCCGTTACACTTTCGACCTCTTGTTTCAGAAAATCATTTACATAAATATCGACGATTAAAAGAAATTCTGTAGAATTTAAGAATACCTACACTCAATTCTCTTTTTATGTGAAACGTTAAAGAAATTTAACCACGAAGAAAGTTCTTAAGTTAAATTCTATAATTAATCATCACTGTTACTTAAAAGCACAATCAGCAAATTCGTAGAAAATTCATAGAATATCTATAATTCCTGTATCGATGAAACACTTCGATAATTAACGGTACAGCTTGAAAATGAGCATCGAACGTGTGCCGATTTTTCAATTTTCATTCAATTCCTCTGTCCATCCGGAACAGCAGTTCCATTTTTCAACGGGGTAGGTTCGCTCGAGGAAATTTCGCAATTACACCATCCGAATGAAATGTCAACGTTTCTTCCCGTTCTTTTTTTTTCTCCCTCTTTTTTTCCTCTCCTTTTTCTGTCACTCGTCCGTCGGATAGCGTCGAAGCATCGGGACGCTTCACTCATCAATTCGGTCGATATTGTCGCGCCTCATTGTTCTCTTCCAGCTGGGCATCCGTCATGCCGCGGTAGTTTTCCAATTTTCTTTATTTATCGTCGAGCAATTCGGAAGCAGAAACACCGAGGCCCGTGTGCATAACGCGAAACTATATATCCCGAGGAATTACTGTCCGTCGTGTCTGATTAATGCAGACAGATTCGGAGCAGCGATATTATTGGTCGCGCGGGGGCGGGGGGTAAAGTTAGAGAAATACGTCGCGCAAATTCTACCGCGGACAGTATTTACAGTTGTACTCGGCTGGTGTGACATCGTGATGCACAAGCCAAGGAAGCCTGAACCTGACGTTGACTGAAATTTACACCGGCTTAGGATTTATATTGGTTTGCGTGAGAAGTTGACTTGTAACTTTCAATGGCAACCAACAACGAAGTCATCTAGTTTTAAATCATAGTTTTGTTTGGCATTATTTTTAACATTAGATATTCAGTAAAACCCTCGAGCGGCGGACCATGGAGAAAGCTCTATTTTTAATATTTGGTATTGTTAACTTTTATCCAATTTACAATTTTTCTTGTTTAATCCAAATCATTCAATTTGATCACCCATGCCGTTTTCAAGCTTTGATTAGCTCCGTTCAATTGCATCCTGTGTATTTCTCATCAATTCCATAACTATTATAATTGACTTCTATGAAACCTCTCGGTTAAAGCTTTTGAAGTACTTCAACGCTGAGTGTTTTTCGTCGAAGCAATCAGTTAAATTACGTAAAAATTCCACGTTATTCCCCTTCATAGATGGGGGTGCTTTGTGCTGTTCGTGTTGTAATCGATTCGCATTAAACAAGCACTCGTACGTTTGAAATTCGAAGAAATTGGAGATACGGCACCCTTTGATGGTTGAAATACAGTGGAACCGAGCGAAAATTCAATTTGAACCCCTTGGAATATAAGGGGCGGCTTGTTGGAGATGAACACTAAGCGATCATTGAAGACAGGATAGGATAAAGGTGTCAAGTCACAAATGAATTATTTGTAAAATTCGAGGACTATTTAATTAGGTATTCTTTCTTAAATTAGTCAATGAAAAGAATATTTCTCAGCTATTTTCTCGATCTATCTAAAAGTTGTAAAAATTCTAAGACAGTTCGTTGAGAGTAGACAGATGTTGTCTCGGAGGTATCGAAGATTTTCTCGAAGGAAAGTGATTCAGGACACGTATCGAATTATCGTGCACGAGCTCGTTGTCTGTTCGCCGAGGAAGAAGCTCGTGATCGAAGCGATCATCGACCTTACGATTCCGAAAGTCTTGCAAGCCGTAACGCGAACCGAATCCTGGTATCGAGGAGATTCTTTGCAGTAGGGTGTTAGGTAAAAGCTTGTCCTGGGGTTGAGTTCCCTTTTACGACTGCTTTCACCGGCTTACGGCGGTTTGGGGTTGCACTTTTCAAAGTGGACCACCGCACAATGGCTCTGCTTACACGCGGTGACGTAAAGACGTGGAAAAGTAGCGTTGAATTGTCAAAGCTTTGCCGAATACTACTCTGTCGAACCTCGTAAATATCGTACGAAGCAGTCTTTTAGAAAAATTCTCTTCGTACCCTCATTGAATACTTGTATTTACAATACCCTTCCATAGGAAGCAGTGTTGTATAATGATATAAGAAGGGTTCGGATGGAGCTGAAGCTTGTTATTTATGTTATGGTCTTTCTTACTTGGATTATAATAATGGAGAATTGAGAATAGTATTATTAGGGGAGAATTGTCTATATGCTACTGCCATATTTTATAATTTTGAATATTATATGAAATCATATTATGTGAAATGATAAGTGGTGGAATATAGACACCTCTCCCTTATAGAGAAGTGGTGGCACAGGGATTTCGGCAGTTCTCATTTGGCTCGGCCGAATATTGTCTTAATGAAGGCGCCGTGGTGTTTGATAATAATTGGAAGGTATGGCGTTGTTAATTTTTAACGCGACACTTCATTCGCACTTGCTGCTATAGACTTGCGTAGTATTGATTGTAAGGATGATTAAGGTTAAATGAAGTAGGTGTGTAAAATTTATGTTAATGTATGCCTATAGAATTATTATTGTTACTTAATAATTAAAATTCTAATTAAATTTAATAAAGGCAGTTAGATCATCATTAAATACGAGAAATGATGTTAGGCCATCATTATTACTTTTAAAATATTCTGGACAGAATCTTGCAATGAAATTTTGATAATATTTCAACGTTTTTAACAAATCTTCATGTTGTAATTTTTGCATACCAGTAGAATCACATATTTCACAGTGTTATCAGTATTATATGACTACGTATTCATACGTCAGTGATAAATTATGATTTGGAGGAAAGCTATCCGAGCTGGAATCATATTTCCCGATTCCTATATGTCAGCTAATTAAAGAAATATACGTTGAACGATGATCAACCATTCATGAAGAAAGCTTTCACATGGAGAGTGCAAAAAGTAATCTTTAATATTCAAGTAATTTTACACATTATTGATTTACTGAGAAAATTAGAGATCTACATTTTCAATAATCAATATAGTAAATCCTACCTATGTTTAAATCACCGCATTCTTATTTGTCCAGTAAATGTAACTATAATTACTCTTTCCCTTTTATCATACCGTTACCATGAAAATCGATTCCACGAAAACCACGAAGAAATTACGTCGGGTACAATCACATGTTGAATAATGCAGGAACGTTCTTTTTTAGCTTGACACGAACTCCTATTTCACCGACTTCCCTTTACCATATTATAATCCATATGCAGTCACGCATCGCGGCGTGTCCAACCACCGAACGACATGATACGTATGTTCAACGTCGATTTCGATAAGAAACAAAATAGAAACGTCATGTCAGTTGGGAATATTGTGAATTTCAGTAGGTTGGAGGGTTAACTCTCGGAGGGTGAACCATGAAGAGAGCCTGAATTTTAATTTAATTTTATATTTTATATTATTTTCATTTTATAAATTTGACACGGTTTTTTTTTTAAATTATTCTTCTCATATATGAGAATGTTTCATTTGAAAATGATACATTTCTACCTCTTATCATCATAAATATTTCTATATGAATATTATTTTGATGTTAGTCTCTTGTACGACACAGCCTATATTTTATCTTGGTGACAAACTAGGAAATCAACAACGTTTTAACCACAGTCGTCATTGGATGCACAAAACGTATGACGGTCGCGAAGAGGTAGTTGACTTGCGGTTGCAAGCAAAGGGTAGATGATACATGGCCGGGACGTGTGGTCTTCCCAGTTGTTCTCTTCTCTTGTCACCCTCCGAAAAAGGCGTCATCCCTTGTGAGACGTGGATTCTCGGAAGTCGAGTATAGTTGGGTTCGGAGATATAGTGAGATCGTAAATTAAAGCGTGAACTGGAAACCGTATGTATCTTAAATTGCGTGTACATTACAAAAATATACATAACAAGTTTTAAGCATTCGAAATTTCAAACTACCACGAAATATTAATTATAATTTTGCATACGGCTCTGGATGAGACTCGGACCTCGTATCTTTCCAAAATTTCTATTCAGATGCTCGAATTTTGTATGCTTTCATTTTTAAAAATCAAAATTTCACGCCTCCAATTCGAAACAAAGAAGAATTGTTTTCGTCGAAACATTTCTCTTTAAATTTTTCAAGCATCCGTCTCGGAATGAACAACAGAATATACATTGATTTTTTTCTGGTGGAAGCTCGAGACTGAGCAAATCAATAATTAAACGTAGCTGACCGTTTCGTTCACCTTTGTGATATATTATTTGTTTGTAGAACAGGGAAGATTTTTTCGCCATGGAACAGTTGCAAATTGCTCTTCTGTATATTTATAGAGGAAAATTTTTATTCCAGTGTATACGGAGCCGGGTTCTAATCAACGCACGTGCTATTATTAGACCCGCGAGTGCAATTTTCTAGAAAATGGTGTGTTTAATAACCAGGTCATTGTTTCTTTCAACTTCTCAGATATGTTTATTTATACGGGACATATTTTAATAGTAATAATTATTACCCTTGGCGTAATTAGCATCTTTTTTATGGGGTGGACCAGATCCATGGAATTAAAAAATATTGGATTATTAAGATGGTAAAATCTTAGAATTTTAGAAATTCAGGAATTTATAGTCTTGTCGAAATTTTAGAATGTTAGAAGTATAAATGTTAAAATGATCAGGGGACATTTAACTATTTATCACATAATGTTATAGTTAAAGAAGTGAAACTTTTGTATTTGGTCCTGATTTGCTAGTCAAAGGATGTACGTACTTCCGTGTAAGAAGTTTGTTGTACTTTGTACATCGGTATCGCGTGTCGTGGACAAAGTTCCTTCTTTCCATGCAGCAAGGTAGGGTTCTTTCCTGGCTCACGTTTCGTAGCTGATGCACACGTGATCTCAAGGCTCACACGTGAAATGGCACGCGTATGCCGGGCACGCATGCCTCATAAATAATGGTGGCTGTTGGCGCGAGAGTTGGATCACGGTTGAGGCGCGGGAAGTAGCTTCGAAAGCAGCCCGCAACTTCCTACCGATATTGCGTTATTACTCTCAGGATCGAAGGTTTCTGTTTCGAAATGGGAGATTAGATCAACCGAAGGATGGAGAAGAGCAACCGTGAGACATGAAAGGCGTTAGAAATCCCACGAGACAGACATTGCGATAAGCGTATTTCGAACGATACTATTATTCTTATTCCTTTTAGAATCAGGTCGAATTACCTTTTGTATTTGGGGTATTTTTGGTCGAGAAAATTTGCAACATTTTTCTGAAATTTTTGAATTTTAGAATTGGGAGAAAACCATTTCATATTTTCAACCCTTGCTTGATTACTCACCCCAATTAGGAAGGCTAGAAATTAATTAATTTTTCAGATTTTTCATTTTCTCATTTCTTTAATATTAATAATTTTTGTAGAATAATTTTTCTATTATTTTTTAACAAAAATTAGTTTCCTTAACAGTTGTCTATTAAAAGCTGCCTATTAGTGATAGATTAATTGATGACTTTCATGAGAGGTTGATGGAGGTTTTCGTAGAAAATTAGGATACTTATGGGAAACTTTGAAACAGTCGAATCACGAGTCGTTGATCAAGCTAATCGTTCAAAGTTTTCGCGAATATGTTGACTACCTGGAGTATGCAGAAAGTTGGGATCACGTTTAAACTGATTGGCTTTTATAATATCAGCATAGAGACGATCAATGTAAACGACGGTATTTCGAACTGTTATTCAGCACTTTCGAAACTTTATCAATTAACAATGTTAAGTTTTAAATTAAATCTCGCTTCATTATTCAAACTTCGTTCAAATGTTTTCCTTCAAACATTGTTCGTTTCCATGAAATCACAGGATTCATCAAAAGTTTAATAAAACACTAAACGATAGGCTAATATAATTTTTTTCACGATCCAGCTTCATTAATATTTAATATGAATTAAGTGAATGTATCATTTCTCGATTAACATAATTTCTTATGATTCGCGTCCACAATGCGGGTCACTATTAATTGCAATATTTATCTCTGTTCGTGGTGTATTTGATTTAAAACTCCCCACCATTTTTTCCAATTGTGCAAGCAATAAAGTGTGCTCTAAATTCAACAAAAAATAGCGTTTTATATTTTATTTGCATACGGTGATATTTGATCTATGAAAGCCTATATCATAGGGGTATAATAATCAGAATAATTCAAATTTCTGTAACCCGAGGATATTCGATTTTCAAAGGCTCTCTTAATTGATAAAATTGATTCGGAAATTGAAATTTATTCTATACAAAATTAAATAACATTTTTAATTAATATATTAATTTTCCTCAAACTTTTATTACCAAACTGCCACGACACAATTGTTATTTCACGCTATTTTTATGTCGTTAAATCGTGTCAGATTTTCAGCATTTCGAAACCTACCACGAAATAAAAGAAACATTTATCTATTACAATCGTATAATAGAGTCACGCTTTTGTACCCAGCAAACAGAGAGGAAAAAGTAGACCAAAAAAAAAAAAATACATATATATATTCAGCTACGAGTGGATGATATTAAAAGGTCAAAAAGTCAAACGAAACGTTAAACTGTGTTTTTTTGTTTGATACTAAAGCTTTCAAGGGATCCGTGCAACGGGGACGAAGCCAGTTACTCGCGTCACCGCTGTCCACGTTTGTACCGTTCCTCTTTTTCCCTCTCGGATTTCGCCCGATACAATTTTCCCTCGCTTATCACCGAAACGCGCAGTTTTTCCTCTGAAACGAAATTCTGCTCACGGACACGGCGTGCAATCGTAAACATACCGAACATTCGACGAAGCGCCGCGTTTATCGCGGCGCTCGGGATTCCAGAAGTTGAGGATGTTTAGAATTCCGAAACGGAGCATGGCCCGTGCTATTCGACCGCATTCTTCGTCTCACGTGACGGCCAGGAAACTTCTGGAGTACCACTTTTCCGGACGGTCGTTCTTTACTCGCAAACATTTCGTTGTCGTATCGGTGGACATTAGAAAACCCGTTGTACTATAAGTTCCGAGCGAACGGCTCCTCTCTTTTGTTAGACAACTTGAATTTCCGTCTGCTTGTTAGTATATGGAATTATTCGATGCAAACATTCAACTCTTTATGCTTTTAATTCGGTGGTCAAGTGGAGTGTCACATATTCAGTTAGTAGAGCAATGAAGACGGGGGTCAAGTTTTAATCGAATTATAAATCTATAAATAAAATTATTAGCTTTCAAAGAATAATAATTAATTGAATATTATAGTGCTTCCGATTTCAGAAATGAGTTTATTAGCGTTCCCCGTCTGACAGAATTTCATGGGTGTCAGAATGACTTCAAGTCGATCGTATGTTAATTTACGTACGATACGTCAATGCAGGTGTCGATGCGTATTAATTAACTGACAGAGTTAATTGTTTGGAAACCGGACACGTTTCGGTTGAATAAATCGATAAACTGGCTCTAGTTCGCGTTTTCACTCCATTGCAATATGTTTTGTTGGGAACTCCAATAAATTCATTGGAAATGGGGTTGAAATTTTCTTAAAGTTTAAGAAACAAAATGTCAATAATATTAAATTTTTCATTTTATGTTTCATATCATTTCCATTTCTTGTTACTTAAGATAACAAAAATCTAATTATACTATTTTTTTTATAACACTTAATTTATAGATAACTTAAGATAATCGAATTAAACGACTTATTCGGTATAGTAATTACTGAAAGAATAATTAAAGGGAAAGAACCATTTGTTATAGCCAAGTTCCAGTTCCACCCGTGAGAAAGTAAAAGATTGCGAAAGAAAAATAACTATTCCACTTACCAAAGAATTCAAGGTAATCAAGAAACGATTGACGGACCCATTAGTCGAACCTTGAACTTAACATTCTATTCACCTAATCTAACGCTTACATCTCTCCTTGATTATACCATCAAATCTCGAAGGAACTAAAATTCACTACTTTAATTAACCCGTTAACAGACGGCTGTCCTAATGAACTTTTCTCTTACAAAATATTATTGTCGATTTTTCGTGGTTAGCAGCTTAATACTCGTGACCCGTGCTAAATGAAGGTAAAGAAAGAAAATAGAAAAAAAAACGTTGCGTCAGAGAATTATGTATTTCACTCGGAACAACCGTGACTAATTGCAAACTGTCAAACTCATTTTTCGCGGTGAAACTCGCAAATGTTCCACGCCGTGAATGAACCTGTAATACCTGCTGGCCCGGAGGTAGAGGTAAGGTTGGCAGAAAATGGTAAGGACCATCCTGGGAGCGCTTCGTCATCTCTAACTCCTCGTGGTCCTCCAGTACCGTCGAATCCCATGGCTCCCCAACTCACGACCCCTCAGAGCTACCCTTCCCCGTAGTTATCTCGGACCCTTCGAGCGCGATCAGACACTCGGTGCCGGCGTTTCCTGACATTTCCTTGGCTGAGGAAAAAGAGGAGAGCCGGCGTGGCTGGGAAAAGAGCAGGTCTGAAGATTAAAAATTTCACGGCTTGATAAGGACATTTTTTTTCTTTTCTTTCCACCGTCGTCGCTTCTTCGGAGAGAAGCAGAAGTTTGTTAGCATATCGCGCTTTGGTGAATTAAATTGAAATTGCACGGCCATCTATGTGTAAATTCAGTCTTATCTCTTGGAACGATTCTACTCTCTTGATATTTATATCGTAAAAGAAATTATCTTTGAGATTCGAGATAATCTTGGATCGCTGTTAACCCTTTGTAGACAAACGTATCTTCTCACAATTTAAAAATTTACTACTTTTCGTTTTAAAAAGGTTTGAGAAAAGGTTTGAAAGATACAAAATTAAATTTTTTCGGTGTCTTTGTTGTAAAATTAATAAGAAAATATTGGTAGGAGTTAAGTTGTTGGTATTAGAGGAAATCTTTTGGACTGGAATCGATGATGTCGAGAAGGTATCGAAGGGAAGCTAAAGTATCGACGTAGTATCTCGTCTCCGGAGCTTTGCTTTTTCTTTCGCTGACATGACGAAAGAAGCAATGAAAAATCACTGCGCGAGATTGCACTCTATGGGACGAACATAAATTTCAAAGTGCACCGATACACTGGAACCGCGGCTGTTTATCAGCGGCTATTCCAGCACCGTGAAGAAATGGAGCCGGATATCTATTAATTTTGGTGTAACAGTTCACTAACCGCCAACAGATATCCGGTAGAATCTAAAGGAGGAAGGTGTGTAGCTTCTGGGAAGCGTATTTTCCTGCCGTCTACCATACGAATAGGGTAAGCGAGGGGTAAGAATCGGGAGAAAATATGGTTTGACAGCAGGGATTTTAAAGTGAAATAAGATGGCATTGCATTAACATATACATTCTCCGACGAAATTTTATTCGACCATTTGCCGCTGTGATAAAGAATTCCGCGCCGTAGCAGCTCGATATGTTCTGGGATTTAATTCTTTCCTTGCGGAACAGCGCACGAATTTTTTAACAAATGCTACTGTATCGGATATTCCCCAGAAACTGAAATGAAAATCAAATTTTCATTCTTGGTTTTCAGCGAACGCACACGCTAAAGGGATTATTTGCTGTGCATTAAAATTGTAAAAATTTGTGAATTACTAACGGAATCATCCAGCATTATAAACCAAAAATTGAAAACGTTGCCTAAGTCATTCACAGCTCAAAGCAATTAACTTCACTTTTTGAATTAAAAAAAATTTGAATGTCAAAGGATTTGATTGACGTTTAACTTCCGATATTTCATCAATTTTTCTATTTTTTGGAATTAATCGATTTTCAAAATAGAGGTCTCGCATACAACGTTGGTTAGGAATGTATTAGGGGCGTTAACTCACCCCTGCATCTATAATAAAATCAAATGAAATAGCTCGATTTATGAGTTATTAATTTAGAGGTTTACTCGAAAGAGGTGACGTTTAGATTCGTCGAAATCCGGACACGCGTGGCTAGCCTGGCACGCCTCGTTCTTGAAACTTACCGAGGACAGCAAACTCTCGGTTAAGTGACGAGGGTGGGTGTTGCACGTTGCGCGCAGGTGGTCGTTTCACCGATAGAACTGAAGTAGCGTGAACACAGAGGGATGGTCTTTGGGAGAGCCGGCTACGAGGCCATTGTTTTCGCCTTAACTATAGCGTGGCTTAGTCGGCAACGGGCTAGTCGAGGTGGTAAATTAACAATTAAACTGTAACAGGATTTTCAGTCGTCTACCCGGTACCGGAAATCCAATACCCGTCGCCTCTTCGGCATCCTTAGAAGCGGCCGCGAGTACCGTGGATAATTAAACGCAACACCGTATGACCGACGTATGGGCTTCTCCTCTTCCAGTCCCATCCCAAACCGTTTCCTGTTACCCGCCACCGTTTCGCACTCCTCTCGTGAACGCAACCGCTCGGCCGTCTGGAAATTGGAATCCTGTAATCTATGGTGCTCACCGAGGAGAGAACAGTTGGATTAATGTCCGACTATCGCGGACGCGGCCGAGCTGCTCGACATCCACTGGACCCGTTGCATCGTTATCTGGGGAAATCGACTTTTCGCGGACGTTGCGTTTGTCCATTCTCCAGACATATCGGCTGGAATACGTTCGCACGGATTGCTTTTTGCGAACGGAACGATGGAACGATGAAGTTTCGACTGCAGGTACCTGTTAACGCGAGGAGAATAGAAATTTATCACTATTACACTGATTTTCAAATTCGATGCTACTTTCATTCAGATTGATTTGATAGTTTTTCTCTGGTTGATACTTCAATTCATTTTAATCGAATTATTGGTAATATAAGAGAAGGTTGTGGTAATTTTTAAGTTACCATATGCATAGTAGAATTATATGCATAAAATAGAAATTGCAAGTATAGTGGAATATTTGGGAAATACACTCGTCCAAAGTGTCAAAAAGACAAAAATAGAAAAGTTTGATGTTTCTAGCTTTTATTTTCTACGCTTTTCCGAAAGAGATGAAGCCAGAGAGGGAAAAAGAAGTGTAAAGTGGAAAAACTGTGAAAGTACAGGTCTGGTTGCCAAATGAGCGAGGTGATGTTAACCGTGTCTGTATAAAACCTCGAGGAAAAAGAAATACAAAAGTAGAGATAAACAGGAAGTAATTAAAAACCTTAATAAAGAAGAAGTTGGGAAGTAAAATTTTCGAAGAGAAAAATATAGATAATTATATACGTATAACTTGACAAAATTTTTGTATTGTGGAAATTTAGAATCTTATAATTATAGAATAATGAGGGGGCTAGTCCATATTTTGGGGGGATCTAAGACCACCCTGGTTCTTACTTAATTATGCCAGTGTTCTATTGAACTTTGAAATGGAAGACGATTTTGGAGTGAATATTCTTAAGGAGTATATTTGCAATACAAGGCTTTATCTTCGAATGATAATGGAAGTAAAAGCCCTATTACTGCATTATTATTCGCCATTCAACGTCCATTAAACCAAAGACCCTGTTCAGAATTTCCTGGAAACTGCCTTTCTAGATACGGTGTATATGGAGTATCTAATGTGTTGTTGTCATCTCATTTGCAAGAAAATTGGGAGTCTGCGATTACGTTACTGTTAATTTTGCCAACCGTTTCGAAGACGTGAGCATTCAGCTCGTAACAGCTATTGGCTTCCTGCGGTAAGATCGTTAGCGACGAGCATTCACCTACTGTGAAACGAGAATTTCTTCGAGCCTCTGTACGATCGATTCATTTAAACTTCCCGTAAGAACCATTCTGAAAATTGTACAATCAAAGTATCTATTAACGTAACGAATCATCTTGCACATTCTAACAGCAATTTCCAGATTTCGCGTTCTTCGTGCGACGTTCTCGAGACTTGAATCGATTAACCCCAGGGAAGCAGATGTTCAAAATTGCCTGCTACTAATATTCATTTTGTCTACTATGTATTTCGCGAACATGTTTTTATGGCGTGCAAGATAATACAACAGTATAGTTGCAATTAGAACAATGAATCTATCGTCGTTAAAGTTTATAGTGCTCGTTTGAAAATTAATTATAGATTGGTTTAATTTCTAATTAATTGCTTGGCATTACAGTATTTGACAGTTTTATGAAAATTAAAGTCCATGTTCCAAAGTTTATCTATGCCATAAAATGATTAAAAATTTCAGTACTATTTTGTGTGATATTAAATTGTTAGTAATGTTAGCGAGAATAGCAATTTTATTTAATGCTGACAGCCCTTAGTTTTTAATTTTTGTAAAGCTTGCATCATGTTCGTCGAGAGAGCACCATAACGCACAAAAGCATTCAACGAGCAGTGCTGTTTTTAAGATTATTTATGACATCAAACATGGAGTAGCTGGCTTACAGTGTAATTAGGGCCCCTCGTTATGCAGCCGTAGGAACATTTATGATACGCTTTTGTAAAAAAAAAAAAAAATGCGTTACATAATCTGAGACACATGCCGCGTGATAATAATTACAACTATGTGGTCCAATTAGTAACGCACTTTGTATTTCTTGAAACTACAATTCTAATTTGTACTTTACCCTGTGATCAAATACTCATAGAAGAAAAAGAAATTCTTTCTTTTTTTATTATTTTAATTTCTATACACCCCCTCTTACTTCTGTGTTGTCCTGCGAGACTTCTTGTAAGCAGAGAACAGTAGTGCGATTATACTTATAAGCGTCAATAAACTCATTAAGCAGCTAGCCTGTCATAAGCCCGTTAACCCTTTCGTGACCAGCGAGACATATACGTTCCCACTTAACTTTTTTTACTCTTGCACCTAAGAGGACGATAAAAATCCAATTCTAGCCTGTGCTCTAATATAGTAGAAAGAATATAGTAGATTTTTTTCTTTTCCTATTTCTTTACAGTTCTACATTGCTTTAAGCAATATTTTTGGTTCAAATTTGTAATCATTGCTAGGAAAAAATATTAGAGTCATAATGGATCATGGAGAGAGCTCTAATTTTAGATTAACATTCTTGCGTATGTTTTGTAAATTTGGATTACGATTAACATAGGCTTCAAGGGTTAAAATTTATGTTAGTTCTCCACTCGTTTATTTCTTTTTTTCTTTCATTTTCTACCATGCTGTTTTATATTAAAAGGGAGCGTGGCAAACATGCATCAAACGATTTCGAGTGACCGGAATAAAACATGAGCCCGGTGCTTTGACCGACATAAAGGTCTCGATTTATTTGCGTACGAACGGCACGGCGGTCGTTGCAATCGAACGAATTCCAAGGCAAACCAACTGGCACTGCCAGCTTCCCGAAGGATTAAGGTCCCTCGAACCTAAATCAATTCCCGTTTGACAAATCTTCGGCCGATGCCGGTCGACAGCGGATATTTCATTGGTGGTACAATTTCTCTGTTCGCTTTGCACCATTGTACTTGCACTTTAACACTGACCATACGAATTTGCCGTCCCCTAGGGGGTGAGACGGGTCATGTCTGTAATTTACGTGTATCAGCAAAGTCCGAAAGCCGAAGTAATTGAGGTGTTCTATGCTCCGGAACAAAGGTCCTTGATGCCGGTTGATTTTCAATCTACCCGCTCTCGTTGCTTTTCCATCGTTTTATATGCGAAAGCAATTTTTTTTTCATTCTTTCTTTTATATCAGCAGTTTCGTTCGCACGGAATTTCACTGAGATTTATTGCTTCGCACAAGCAGTAGCGGTAAATTTAAATTGTTCTTACCTCGCTACAAATTGATTTTTTTCAATCTTCCTATCGGCAAACCTTTGGGGACCTCCTTGGTTGACAAACGTGGCGCTTATTGGCAAATATGGTTCATAACTTTTTTATTAAATTTATTATCGTTTATAATTATTAAGAATAGAAATCGTTAATTAATGATTAATTAATCTATATTAAAACAAGGTTTTAATTGCTATTGCTATTCTGATCATTTCTTCACCGAGAATAAATGCACTGCGACGTTTTATAAATGAATCGACTTCTGACGATTTCGTATTATATTCCGTCGCCAAATTTATCGCTGGAATAATGCGAAAATAGTGAGCTATTTCAAGGTACAGGTTATAAAAGATGAGGTGGAAGAAGGTTAGAATAGCGGGGCAGTCAAGCAAGCGGTTAAGAATCAAAACCGAGTTGGCAAGAGCACCGGGAATCAAGAAAGAGGACGGACCTAAGGGTGAAAGAGGATTGAAAGGAGAAACAGCCCGAGTAAATTTACGAAACGTATTACTTTGACAAACTGGTGAATTCGGTAACGAAATTTTCTTCGTCGAACGAAAACCTTAAATCCGATTTATGGACTTTGGCGATTTGTCATTCTGTGCACACGAGATTACATAATCGCGCAAGATTAACCCTTTCGGTGATATCATATGTATACACGATCATCAAATATGATTTTATTTATCAAATAAAATTATCCTGTTTTAAAGAATTTTTTATTTAGATCTACACGTATGTAGATATTTAAGAAAATGATTTTACTGTGGTAATGTGTGATTAAACTAGCCATGAAATCTGAGCGTAAACCATTTATACTAGTTTTAATGGTACAGCAGATGGACGACCGAGTGAAGCAAACATTTTCGTCGCGTCGATGTCCCTAAATGATTCAGCGAACTTAACAAACGCCACCGTGACCGAAATGTCCGAAATTCCGTAGCCTCGATTACAGCTCGTCCGTATGATATTGTCGTGAGCGTGATAAAGGCTGCGCGTGTTTCGGTTCTGTCCAAAACTTCAACATCCAACGAAATCCCATTCATGCATCAGATACTGGTCGACGGAATCCAGCAAACATTCTCTACTGTTAGAATTGTTATTACTTGAGATATCGAAACAATTTGTTACTTAAATTTCCTTGGTTTACAATAAGGATTTTACAAAAGATACTTACAAGCAGGACCGAATTAAGATTTTAAAATTATATAATATTTAATTTTGAAGGAGGAAGGCAACAGTAAAAAAAAATGTCATTCAATATTTTTTGACATTGTTAATGAAAGGCTTAAAATGGGAAAGGGAGGAACATGTACTGTAAAGGCAGAATCGTTCGGTAGCAATTGGAGGGCAGGTGATTTCGTATAAAGTCTTGCTGCTAAGGCAGCAAACGGACCTCTTTTCGAAAGAATACGAGCTTAAGGCGGAGCTTCCATTTGTATCCTCGTGATCGTGCTGATGAGATTGGTCAATAGAATCGAGACAGGCATGGAAGACTCGTGTCTTTGAAGCTTCATCGAATCCGGATAAACCGTGGAACGTGCCTCGTGGCACGAGCTGGAAAATAATGGAAGGCAAGCCGATTCATCAGGCTGCGAGTCTCGCACACGTTCGTCGCGTATTTTATTCGGGAAACTCCACGGTGCACGAATAAATACAGTCTTTGTTATGTGCTCTCTTTCTTCCTTTTAATCGTGATCTCCTGGAGAAACCGCGCTTTAACTGTTTCCTTTTTTTTTTTTCAACTTTTTTTGTGTGTGTGCGCTGTCTGGTTATGAATACAATATCTGCGAAGGTGGATATACAGCGGGTTGGGTACTTTTTATTTCAAATGAAAATAGCAGATAAAGAGGGCAAACAATTACTTGAAGTGAAAGAATAAATAAATTTGTTTGAAAGTACGCATATACTCGGAAAATAAATTTCGAAATTTTATCTCGAGAATAATTTCATTACTTTTATTTTTGGCTAACTAATGAGTTTTAAATTTCGACGTTTTAATTGGATCCACTCTTTTATTATTATTTTTTTTAGTAAAATCCTTTCAGATAAATTTGATAATTAACGGCAGAGTAAACGCTAATATAAATTTCTTTCAACTTTTCAGAACAAAATACGTACACAAAGTATGTGAAACTTTGCGGCCAGGCACAAACTTTAGATTACATTTTGTTCTTCGCTTGCTACGAGTAACTTTGTTTGCTCTCTTGACTATATTAGGTGACGAAGTTGTGTCATACAACTTGGTTAGCTTCGCATACTTGGGCTTTTAATTTTCCAGCAGGAAATTGTTGAATCAATGCATTTTTTAAAAATTCCTAATTCATCTGTATGCCTTCAAAAATTCATTATTCTTAAACACAAAGTAAAAGCTTACCGAAAGCTAAAATTATTAAATATATTGAAGAACAACCGCATGCCTTAGACATTCCATTATAATATTAATAGTAACCATTGGCCGGTGACCGCGATTACCTCATTCACCCCAAACGGCTGTATCGATCGTGGAGAGGAATTCGTGGCGGCATCGATCCTGCGGCGAATTTGCGGCCGCCCGTTAACTTTTAATCTTTCGCATTATCACGTTGACTGAATAAAGGATCCGAAATTTCCATCGCGAGAAGCCTCCCTTGTTCGCGGGCTATCAACGTGAGAGGGGGATTAGAGGAGGTGGATCCGAGCGTACCGCTCGCGATTCAAAAGGCTCCTCCGTTCCTGATGAAACGATCGCGTTCGCCGGAACTACGAGAAAGTTGTCGAGAGGAAGCCGTGGGAGTAGACGAAACTAGGAGGCTTAAGGGTGTATCGGGGTACGTTCTCCCGTTTCTGTTCCATCGCAGACGCCGCGCCGCACCGCGTCGCGTCGCCTTTCCTCTCGTCGTTCTTCGATGCGAGCGTATTAAAACGAAGTTTCGAAGCGGAGAACCGGCGCAGCGAGTAATAGAGGAGTAAGTCAAGCCTCGCAAGTTACACACGACCGACGGTAACGGGCTATTAAACCCTTCCTACGTTCGTTTAACTTTCCTTCTTTTCCGTTTAGTTTTTCTGCTCTTTTTTTCTCCCAACGTCATTTTTACCCTTTCTCCCCTCTTTCTTTTTCTTCCCCCTTAGTTTTTCCCTTTTCCTCGCTTTCACAGACTTTCTGTTTCTTTATACCCGAGTTGGTTTCCGTTCTGTGGCGTTTTCGTGCTTTTGTTCATTGTCTTCGCTCTTTCTTTGTGTATTTTCTCTGCCCGTCTCGTTTCACTTCGTGGATTGTTGAACTTAACTTTGTCACTCGATATGTTTTCATTGTGCGGCCCCTTCGTCGATGAGTTTCACTGATCGAACCGTTCGGTTACTTTGTTGTTACAATTGTCTACCTTTTTAACCCTTATCTGGATAGTCTGTTTTGTCATATAGGGAATAACTAATTGAATAATGTTAAAATAAAATAACCTGCATCTATTTAACATAGAAATTATAATAGTTGATATAAACTGAAGAGTATAAGAGCAGTAGTAACGTTGCTACTAGAAATTCAGTAGTAAAGTCTGACATTGGGCGGACATGTTCACTTAAAAGAGCGAATAACCACTTTCAAGGCACTGTAACTTGTTTTATGCTTAACATATGTTACATTTTGCAATATTACATACATCCTCGCTAAAAAATCATAAAATATCTACTAAAATTTAATAAAAATATAAAAAAGGGGAAAACTTAAAATATTTTTAAAAAAGCAGTCTTTTTATCCTTTGAGCACAGTAGACTTCAGATATTTTCAAAACCTTAATTTTGACGATATTAACATTAAAGGAGTTGTAGAAATAAAATAATTCTTATTTATTAAATATTACAAAATTTAGCATACAACTGCTAAATTTTTTCGCGCGTAAGCAAAGTACCTATTCTCAAGTTTTCCAGTCATTACTTAAAGAACGCTCTTTATCGTTCATTTATCCCTTAGATCCGAACGCAGCTGAGTCAATCCCCGGTTGATCGCGAAGGGCATTTCTTTTGAAGACCACATTCTAGAAAATTGAGAACCATTCGACACTTGTGAAAGTAGCCTTCGGTTCATCAAGGGTTTCGCCTCCGAGATGGTACTTCGATGCCAACTCAGCTTCGAAACTCGAGTTACTTAATTAACGATCCCTCCACCCTCTTCTACAGCCTTCTTCAGTCTCACCTCGTTGATTATCACCTCTTTGATCGGACGCGTGAGACATGGACGGTGCTTTCAGAGGAGAATTTTTTATACCGACACGCGATGAGTGTTTATCTTTCAGATCGAAACTTTCCGAAAGGTTCAATTACTTGGAGAGAAAATTACTGAATCTCATTTCTTACCTTTTCCATCTATTTTCTATAACGGTTATTCCTTCAATTTTCCGTAGATTTATAGATAATTTGAACATTGGAATGTTTCATATTTCATGAAAAATAAATTATCATGCACAGCATAATTTTTACTAAAATAAAAATGCTAATAATTAGCGTATCGCGGAAATTAGTATAGCTTGCTTTAAATAAAATTATACAGTCCAATTTTCGCAACAAAAGGCAATCTGAAAACGCTTAAAACGAGGCTAGTATTTTACGAAGTACCCCTTTTCAAATGGCAGGGAAGAATATGCAGACGGAAGTAGTTACTAGTTTATAGCAGCATGATTTCAGAATTTCATGACAACCGTATTTTTCTCGTAGCACCCGTAGTTTTGTCGATGAAATACTGGTTTACCCGTGGACACGAACGTGTACCCGTTCATTTCATTAAAAGGATGAAAATTGGATGAACGATGGGGAATGAAATTTAATTTTATACCCTGTATATATATTGTAATTCACATTAGCGTTGGAACATTACGTTATTACTGGCGTGTATTATTAAGGAATTTGCATGGCGCGTAATAATTTGTCCTTTTGTTCAGAGCAGGATCGTATTAAGATTTCTGGGGCCCGGGGTTATCGGATCTTTGAAGATTACCAAACTTGGTAATAATTATTAAATTAAAAATAAATTACTCGCTTAGAACCTGCATAAATTATATTTTTCAAGCTATGCAATAATTCATACTATGTTATTAGAAAATTTCATAGTTCATTGCTTGCTCATTTTATGAAAGTAAGGTAACGTTATTTAAAGTGGCCAGTGATTTGTCAGAAATGAAGGCAGTGCATGTATCAAAATGCGCCAAGGGATCTAGTTCCAGGGGTGATAAGACACGTAACCCGGGTGGTCCTACTATGAAGGAGAAATCTTTAAAGATGAACCGAACAGATACTATTCTGTCCTTTTTCCCAGGAGTCTGTGGTCTTACCTTTTGATCCCGGACATCCTTTCAGCAGGAGCGAATAATAAGTAATCGGATACAAAAGCACTCTCTGTGTGCTTTCAGCTAATGCTCAACAATGCGTCTGTAAAGTGGATCAGAATTAAAGTTAAACGAGTTCAGGGAGGTATTACAGGAATGATTTTAAATGTATTCAGTAAAAGTGAGGTGGTGAAAGAGTTAACAATTTTCATGATCTATATTTCAGTCCATTCAGCCCATTCATATTTAACATTAATTAGTCTTTCATTAACATGGGTATAAAATAATTTTTTGGTTTGTTTTTGGATTATCAAAAAAGAGTTGTCAAAATATATGGTTTTGACAATCTAGGCAAGGGTTTAGGTGTTGATCATCTTCACTCTGATAAGGAGACCCTTTCTTTATTGAAGAAGGGACCAATAACACTCACTTCTAGGAGGGTAGCTCGAAATTTCACCGACCATAATAGGGGAAGAAAACTAATTGAGATCGCTTTACCCGTACAGGGATCCTTCTCTTCGTATTATCTTTAGGTTAATCTTTTTTATCACGAATCACTTAATCTTCTACCATTTCTACTATTTGTTTTCAAGCTCTTCGTTAACCCACTGATTTATTAAAATTAACAATAATTTTTAGGATGAAAAGATTTCTAGAAAATTGAGAAAATTTTATTTATCAGATTTCAGCATGCAAAAAATTAATTAGTACATTAAATTATTGTACTTTTCCTTAGTGTTCATATAATTAGGAACGTGAATATGAATTATCTACTTCGTAGCCTCCTTTCTTTTTTATTACTATAAAATAATGTAATTGCATTTTAATTAATAATCTTAAGTACTTTGACTAAATTGAAGTGCACCAAACGTTAATTTAAAGGTACTTAAGTTCGTTAAGCTTTTAACACTCTTATCGTTCAAGAACTTATCCGCCTTTAATTATAAGCCAGCTTCAGAAATATAAGAATGGAATGTACGAACATTTTTTACAACGTGTTTCGTATTATTTACAATGTGAAAGAACGAGATACGAAGACGAAGAGACATACTTGAGGTATATTTAAAAATTGATGGTTGCAAACATTGCAAGGAATAAGGTAGAAAATTCGTCTTTGTCAACAGTTTCAAGGCAACGGAATATGCAATTTCTCATTGGAATACCTGACCTCTGGGATATATTCTCGATTTCCCTCGCAGCAAAGGGACGCTTGTCCCGGAAATCCTGCAGGAACCAGAGATTCGACTTCCTTCGAGGCACGGATAAAAGCGGAAGAGAGATTTCCTTACTGAGAATCGTTCGAGAGCCATCGTGTATTTCGACGATGGAGTTGAAGCACCCCCTCGTTTCTATAGCCGTTATGTATTTGATACAAGCGCTATTTGTCCTACGCAAATTTGATCCTGAGATAGACCGTACTCTTCAAACGTATCGAAATCGCAATTTTGAAATACTTTGTTTGCCTCGAGGTATATTGTCCAACATATATTTATTTTTTTTTTGTCATCGAGTTGGACGATATTTGAGAACGAGTTATATATACGAGTTGCAATTTTTCATTAATAATGGATGAAATTTCTCCGATGGATAACAACGTTCTGTGTATCGAAAAATTCTGTAGAAGATTAAAACACACAATACTCTTGAAAGATTAATACTTTAGAATACATATTTCATTTGATTTCAAATTTTTGGTAGATATTGAATATTATCGATTTATTAAAATTCAGTAGAAATTCATTAATGTGGATAAATTCTGTTCGGAGGAGAATTTTATAAAGTATCAATTTCTGAACTATCTGAAATTATCACACGATACATGAAAAGTTTAGAAGAAAACGGAGTAATGGTTGGTTGACCAACAGAAACTGTGAAAAGAGAAACAAGGGTGGTTGGTTAAGTAGATAAGATATTTGACGCGTTCAAGGGGAGAAAAGGCGAGCGAAGTGTAGTTGCCGAGGAAAAATAGTCGCTGGCTGTTTCCTCAACTTCTTCTTTTCAAGGGTGCAAGGCAAACGCGTAGACAGACGAAAGGAGGCCGAGGGGATGAAGTTGGCACGCGTCTGGCATACGGGACCTACCCGTTAAAACTTGCCAGAGTAGACATCAAATACTATTCTGTACACGGTTTTCACCCTCCTAGACGTATACCTGGTGTCTGCAAGAAATAGAAACAAAAATCGAAACTGTTGTGCAGGGAAAAGGTGAGAATGGACTGTGGGTTGGATGCTCCTTTAACAGGTTACTGAATCTTTGATGAGAGGATAACTCGAACCACGTTTTACCTGGGTTCCTGAGGTAAATGAGAATAAAAGTTCGTTATCTCCAAATTAGGATGGCGTGAAGAAAAATGAAACTTTAGCTGCTTGTTTGGCGTGTAATTAGCAGTTCACTGCTGTTCTCTGGGAAACTTCTTTTGCAATGGTGGTGTGAATAAAAATAATAGGAAAAAGTTAGAAATAATGTTGTTTGAATGTAATTTTTACAAAAACTATAAAATATTTTATCAGATTCTCTATATTTATTCTATTTTATTACTATGCATACACGATACTGTTTAAATAAATTTAATTAAACACGGGACACAGAATCGACGAGCAACCGTTCTATCTATTCCCATTCCATTTATTTTTCATTACATGCTACAACTAACCAGTTTAATTGATTTTGACTTGTATACTGAATTTATGCTGACATTTAACTTCTATGGCGGACCATTAATTTTATTACAAGCTCGTAACATTTAATACTTGCTATCATTTATGAATGAATTCCATTTTTGATCTCTAATAAAATTACTTTGCGTTAAATTAGTGCATATGAAATGGACGGTTTCGAAATACAGAAACTCTGACATGAAAGTATTGCAAAATTGCATTTAATATTATAGTTATTATCCATAATTTTCATCATATATATTCAATTTTTATTGATTTCAATCGATCATTGCTCGTTTATGATAATTGATCAAGTAATAAATTTTTAATTTCACATAATTACTATAGCTACCAATAAAATTAACAGATGTTTATGCAAATATATTTAAAATATTTTCTCTCTTCTTTAATTATGATTCTTAAATCTAAATTTTATTAAACCTCTGAGCTTCAATTTCAATGTTATATAACCAACATGAAAAAGTAGCATCACTAACGCATCCTATACCCATAAAATCTTCATGAAATCATTTAATTTCCGGAGAACCATCTCCGTTATAATATTCTCGGAAATCGTTTCTTGTATGTAAGTTTGGTCGCGCGAAAGAAAGCTAATCAGCAGGAAGCGTTCGAGATGGATCGAAACCTGCTACGCCCTTGAAAAATCGAGCATCATGAACGTCGACGTCTCGTACGGTATCCTCTTCGTTTTTCCACGCTCCGACCCGTAATTATTAGCCGTGACTTTTTCGCCACACCGACCAACAAAGTGATTTCGCCTTTCTCCGAGCCCTCGATAACGAGAGGCGAGCCTCTCGATAATTGCGCTACGCTCGGAACGACGTAATTACGAGCGTTCACCTTCTTTTTCTCGTGAGACGTTCGCAAATCGTATATACGATCCTGGTCCCTGTCCGAGATCGTCGTTGATCGATAAATCACTGCACTCACAGCAACGAAACCCAGCATCAGGCCCGAAGGAATCGTTTAAAGCCACCTGGCTTTATCTGCGTCCCTGATTATCGGGACAGTGTTCGTTCGCGAATCGGTTCGGTGTTGATAATACCTATCTGGAACCGTAAATTTGAATCTGCACCTTTTCGAAGCTGAATAAAAATTGCTTGCGTTGAGAATCGTTCGTGGGAAGCAGTGGTTCTTATTTCTAATTAGGCGAAAGAAGTAATTACGCAAAAATGTATACTGATTGAGAAATACATTTTAAAGATAGGACTGAAATTATTGGTGAGAATAGATTGTAAAATAATAATGTTTTGTTTAATATGCATCAGTCTGGTATGCAGAGTGTCCCTGAATATGAAGTATGAAATTATTAAGCCCGTCATTTTGATGGGTTTCGGTATATTTAGGTGTACTATATTTAGACGTACATGGGTGTCAACACATAGTTAAGTGGACAGTAACTGGATCATTTAAATTTAAAATTTACTACAGGAAGATTCTCTTGAAGCTTTTATAGCACAACTTTTGATAGAATATTTTGGGAAATTTGTATAAAATTTTAGATTGATTTTAAACTTTGACCCATTTAATTTGTGAATAAAAACTACACAGAATTTTGAAAATGTATTGCAAAAATATATAAATATTCATTAGAAATTAGAAATTGAAAAAAAAATAGTAAAAATGTGGGTGAAAATTTTCCAAAAATTTCAAATGAAATAAAAGATTTTTTAAGTAGAAGAATAATTTCAAATGAAATTAATGTATTTTGCGGAGATATAATAATTTTTTTTTAAACAAAAAATTTGATAAAAGGATTGAATCCTTTTTTATTCTTTCACTCACTTGCGGGTTTTTATATTTTTCCACCTTTTTTCCTCTTTTTTAAAATCACCACGTTTTGTTTCCAAACGACACGTCCGGCAATATATCGATATTTGAAATCACTTGTTCGTGAAAACGTGAACAGTCACGCTCCGGGAAAGCTTGACTGCTATTATTGCGAAATTTGAAGGACCGAGGCCATTCTTGGACCTCGAATTTGTCGATAGCACTTGAAAAAAAAAAAAAAAAACCGATTTGAATCCAATCACGAGTGAACAAAAAGTTTACCGTTTTACACTAATCGTTTAAAATATTCTTTATAATTTGTCAAGTATATCGGTATTAAATAAAAATCACTTGTGCTGAATATTATTTTACCAATTCTATGAAAATCTTTCATTTGTAAGTCTGGATCAAGATTAATCCAACTTTCGAACTGAGACAACAGCGAATAAAGTACCTATGGTCAGTTTGTATCCACACAAATTGTTATTTCATAAAAAGAAAATTATTCGCTTTTTCACCCTGAAAATGATGCAAAGGCGAATCGTGATCCTGTGTCCTGTGAAAGCCGTCAGTCGTAAAAAGCAGAAGGGCAGAGGGTTGTAAAAGAAAGGACGAGGTTCGATGGGTTTCATCATCGAACTTTTTTATCGGACCATAAAAGAAAATCGGTACATCTTGGAAACAAGTGCGATCGACACAGTAGGCTATTCAAGTGGAAATATTACGATTTATGGGAAAAAGTTCACCCTCCCGACACTTGGATCAGTTTGATCGATCGTTTTGTAGTTTTTTTAATTGAACGAGATGTACGTACTTCTATTGGTTACGGTAGTTTTATAATATTAAATTTCTAAATTTTACACTGTTCTTTTAAAAATTATACACTCAACTTTTCTAAGTTTCGGTCGCGATTGAGCCAAGTTTCTCTGTTCAAGAATTAAATGCCTCATTACCCGCATTAACATCAACTTCGTAATTCACAGTTGCGACAATTTATTACCAATTTAATCCTCATTCAAACTCGACAGTGACAGCGTGTCAAGCGCCTTAGTAAACAAACTTGTTCACCGGTCCTGAAATCCTCGTCTGCTTGTTACCCTGCGAAACTAATTGTAAGAAACGGCACGCATTCTGGCGAGTTTCTCGCAAATTTCGAAACACCACGCCGCGAAGAGATTAGGTTCTTCGCGCCAACTTTCATGCTCCAGTTGGTATCGAGGGAATCTGGAAACGCCGTTACTTAATTAAATTCGATAAAGCGTCCCGGCCTGTCCAGATCGGTCGTAAACCGTAAATTACGACGGCTTGTAAAACGAATCGACTTACGTGTCGATGGAGAGAAGAGGAGCACGCGTTAACACGCGGGGGCTCGTTTTTATTTCCCTCAACCCCGAAGGCTCGATTAATTCTTTCCCTTCCTTTCTTGTCTTCACGTGCCGTTTAATGCCTCCACGTTTCGTTATTTCTGAAGAAGCTCGCTAAACTCTCGCGTCATAGGTATAAATTCTTGTATAAATATCAGACGGGGCAGATGCGATCATAGATGGGCGAAGGTTTCGGGCAGGGCACGCACGCGTGTCGTAACTCATAAGGGAGATTAATGTCTCTGGTAGAACTGGAAAACTGTAAAGCTTCGCTACACAGCTATTCTGTTCTATACGAAAGCTGTTATGCGCGGAGGAAACTGACGCGAGAATCGTGATGCGACTGCGGAATGTCGTAAAGGAGAGCTTAAAGTATTCAGCTCGCTACCTTTTAGCGTTTCCACGGGAAATTCGAGCTTTCTTTATTGATAACCACCGCGGGGCCGTTTCGAAGCCGGGAAATCGTTTCCGGAAACGCTACCTCGCGAATAAAGCGATCAAGAGAGAACAATAGGCGATCGGTTTTGTCTTATTAAATAGCTGAATATTGGCACTTCGATCATTTACAAACATTATTTTATCAATTATATAAATATCAATGCCATTAAAATTATCGAGGCATTTTATTAAATAATTAATTATCTTTTGATGCTCTTTTAAGTGCATCAACTTCCGCGGGCTAATGAATAAAATTACTCCGAAGTGCGCAAGCATTCGCTATTGATGCGTAATTCAATGAAATAAACTGAAAAGGTTTCGGCATCAAAGAAGTCGGAGGAAAAAATATTGATCTCAGCTGTGCACGTAAATTGCACATTTCTCTGCGATCATCTACCTACTCAGATTCATTCGGGCTAATAACTCGTCTCCTTCCCCCGAATCTTCATCTACCATTACCGTCTTAGAATTCAGGGACACCCTATAGCCACCGTAGTCGTCGCGGTTTTATGGATTCCCTTTGACGATCCCTATCTCAGAATCAGATTATGTATATCACCGATTTAAATTACTAACTACGGGAAGTCGATTTTCAGCAAACTGTAACTAACAAAGCGCATGTTTTTTTCATTCATAATCGACTGGAATGTAAGTACGCCTACCTAATTACCGATGCTACTCGACAGTCGGCATGTACTTCTAGATGCACAGACGTCTGGTTATATCGCGGATTCTTTGAGAATTTTAATTTCAGCCACGTGTATGAGGTTAGCATTCATTTCTCTTGCTAAGGAATACGTATGCTGAAAGCCGGTTTTCCTTGAAAACACGTCGGGATAAATCCGTCGTAAAGTTAAATGATGTTTTCAAAACGTGAATTTACGTACCTTGCATTTCGAGGAACATTGAATCGAGTACTTCGTTGAATGGACTTCTTATTCGCTCTTTACGTTAATCTGGCTGTACAGTCGTTTGTGAAAGTAATGGAAGCTTGTTAGTTGTAACGTTTTGCTTCTTCAGATACTTATTAAATTTTATTTAATTCGGTAATTTGATTTGTAAGGATGGTACTCTCGATATTTGTAATTAGACGTCGAAAATTAACTGAGAAATAAAATACACGAACATGTTTGCTATAAAACTTATAGTGGATGCGCATAGATCCTTATTGTTAGACCGCAGAGAGCGTTTCGCTGGAATCCATACATGGATTTATAGACGAGAAAGGGTTAACCTACTTTATAACTACAATAGATTTAAAGGCTTAAGCTTACCAAGTTCATTAAGGTTTACTGTTGGACATATTGGATTTACTTTAGCAGGATTCAAATAAATTCCCGTAACATAACGTAATCTTTAACACTTTGTTACACTTTATCCTAATACCGATAAAAGTGACTGAAAATATTTATTGAAACAATTTTATCCGAATAAAATAATATTTAAAATTATTAATTGAAATAATAATTTTTCTAAAAAGAAAGAACTCCTTTATCATTGGAGAATGTAGTAGGAAGGAAATGATATTTGGCGACCAATGGAATCAATGGAACAAGGGAAACGAGGGAAACGATTAAAGCAGCCCCCATAACAAATGAAACATTCACGATTGAAATTTACGGGGAGTACGAGTAAGCTTGCAAGCACAGCTTTATTTACGCGAACTGGGTGCCTACTTCGCTCCATGGTAATTACTACGGCAATTACATCGCGATTTACAGTAATTACAACTTTTACTGGCTGAGCAGAACCCAAACTGTACCCCTCGTGCCACTCTATCCCAGCTTTCGCCATAAAAAGCTTTCTCGAGCACCAGTAGAAGCTATTAATCTACCTACTACGCTGCGGTCCACAATACATCTAGACTTAACTTAGAGAGTCGTCCTTGCTGGCAAGAGGATTTTTCTTCCAGGAACCGCTGTTTTAATAGTCCTCTTCATTTTTCTCCTACTAGGGAAGGAGGGAAGGGTCACCTTAAGAAACACACGAATCTACTTTTCCTTTCCCCATTTTCAATTTTACAATTTCTTTTCTTCTGAAGCGTATTTTCACGGTTCTATAAGTTAAATAAGTGTTCAATATATTTTGGGTATTCTGGCAATAATTAAATTCAATCAATGGTTACTAATTTAATTTTATTATAATCATTGTTGGTATATTTAAATATTCTTCCTGAACTTTCGAGCAATTAGTTGAATTCATTGATACAATTATTATATTATACAATGTTTCATTTATACGTGATTCATAATTTGCAGTGCATTTAACTGCATATGTGCACACGCGTGTTTAATTGAAACATTACTGCAATGTTTTCCACCGCATTTCAATAAATTCAGTTTTTCATTGGCAAAGAAATATTTTCTCGTATATTTCAATTATGAATGTTGCACTTTCATGAAGTTTTTATGAAAAAATTTTTCTGTGTAATTTGAATTGCAACGTTAGATTGAATGATATGAATTTGTTGATGTTAAGAATTCTTTTATGTACTACGTGCGTGCTGAATTTATGGAATATTTTATGCCAACGAATAATTGGAATTTCATGATAAATGGTAATCACTTTAATTTGTTCTAATTATAGCTTGTTTAACAACGTAGAAAAATTAATAACATGGTTCACCGTTCGAGGGGTAAATTCTTCTTCCAAATTTCACCCTGTTTCTTTAAATATTAGTTTCTCAATGAAAATCTAATTAAATACCAAATTGTAATTAAATATAATAGGTCTGAGTCACGATTCACCCAGCCACTGCCATTTGACGATTAATAAATACAAATTTCGTATAATTACCAGTTTAAAAAGTTTGATATCCTAATCACGAATACATGAGAGCAAGTAGTGAAAAGATTAAGCCCATTCGATTGACACGAGTCAACACGTCTCGCGGTGATTAGTTTATAAAAGCATCAATTGCCGTGACCAGATAGCAAAGTAATTTCAACTCACTTCAGAAACTGTACTGGCTGTCTAGTTTCCCGTTTGAGCGGATGTATAGCGTGCATCGTAATTTGTTCCTGTTGCCGAAGAATTCTGAACGCCCACGTCGTTCCCGGTACGGATCGATGCCGCGGCTCGCACGGTTCATAAATAACCTTTCTACGGGGAAAACGAATCCATCAACGGCCACGATCCTTAACTAGCCAATTCGAAATAACATCAAACGCGACGTAACGCCTTCTTTTCACTCGTCTCGTGACTGCTCGGGGGTTGGCAGCTTCTTAAATAAGTAATCTTTCCGTTTCTTCGAACGCGGGGGAGAGATTCTTGAATTTCCAGAATGATCGCCATCAGGCAAACTTAACCAACGAATCTTATTTATTCTTCTTTTTATCGAACAAGTACTGTTTAAACGCTTTTATTTATTCTTGCGTTTCGTGTTGCTGTTGTTCGTTATCGGTTTATGGAACACAGAATTATTCCCTTGCTCTTAAACTTTGCAAACGATGGTTCTTCTTTTCTTAGGTAATTATGAATCCGGTAATGATTTATTAAAATATAGATAGAACTTCTACTGCAATTAGTACTTTCGTTACTGAACAACTCGAGGTAGTTAGTTACCAAGCAGATGCCTATTTAATAGCTTGTAAGTAGAGCTTCTAATAGAAGAAAAATGGGAGTTGTTAGAAACAGGAAGTGTCTTTCAGCAGAGAATGTCGCTAACAAGCAACTTGGACCTGAAAGTTGCATCTTGGCAAAGTTACAATGTGTCAATCACTGTCCAGTTGAAAAAGCTAAATTCTGCAAATCTGAATTAGGATGTACCTGTTTATACAAGTATAGTGAAGAAGTCATTAAGAATAATTGTCCTATGTATAGACTCCAAACAATAGTGAAGAGTTTTGAAACGTAGCAAAACAGAAGTTGAATCTGTTCCAAATAACCACAAAAGCCCTATTTAACATGTTTAATACCAAAATGAAAATGTTGCTTAAAACTTTCTATAATTTTTTGAACAACGAATGAATGTATTTCGTCGTTCGCTTTTGCAACAGCTAAACCAAAGCTCCTTTCTCGAAACGTCGAGTTTATTTGTTGTAAAATTCGCGTCACGATTCAGAATCCAATACTATTGCGTTGCTCATTCAGCTGGCGTAATTTAAAGCCCATCAATTACAAAACCGTATTCCTTGGTTCGATTCGATCGATGGACGGAGGGGGGTAGGTGTACAGAGCGGGGGTAAGACAAATTATCCCACGTAGAGGTAATTAAGACCGCCCCACCCCTGGGAATCGAGGAATAAAAACGTCAAACGATTCTTAAGTCACGTTTAACCCCATCTAGATTTACGTCGCGATAGATCTTGTTTCCGTGTTAATTATTTCCTCGAGTGGTTGTTCGGCATGCAAGCTCGTTTTACGATAATGGCGGAACGAAGCGCAGCTATTAAGATAAACTGGTCAGCCGGTGTTCGAATGTCGTTCGTTATCTTTGCTTGTTCTATTAATTCGACTGTAAAGGTAGGACATTAATGGTGGAAGGGTCAAGGTTCAAAGTCGTAAAATTGTTAGAAGGGTAATCTGGTTTATAGTTGCTGCGAATGTCCGTTCTTTATAGATCAGGGATGGTTAACACCTCGGCGTTAATGGCTCTCTCCATGGTCCGCCATCCGAGGGTTGAATTACAGACTCTAGATTCTCTAACGTTTCATCTTTTTTTTTTTTTTTTTTTTTAGATGAACCTCGCTTGTTATACAGTTTATTGGATTTTAGAGATACTTGTATGATATCCTAACTACACGACCCTTACACTCGTGTACGCCACGTGACTCGTGCCAAGATTCCAGTAATTGAACCTGACTCGATTGCCGTTCTCGAACGCAGTCGATCAAGTATCGAATATCGGAGAAGTGAACTTCTCCGAGAGCAAGAGTGGCTCGACTTAATTATTTTTTCTTAAACATACAGGTCAAATACGAAGTTGCAACGAACCAATTAGTTCTTAGTTTTCCTCAAACTTCTGTTAATCTTACAGCAATTTTATTTCGAACACTCCTAATTACAGTAGACTCTTGATAACTTGCTGCAGACCCCTATCATTTGTTTTTAGCACATCATTTCTCAGGTACATGATTTGTTTGAGCATTCAATTGCTTTGGTGATTGGTAAAAATACTAACTTGTGGAGGACAATAGGCGGCTGCGAAAAGTTAACGAGCGGCAAGTTATCGAGAGTTCGGTAGGGAAGTTTTCATCTTTTTCTTTGCTTAAACTTTCCCTAATTAAAATACATTATAATTTAATGAGTTTTTTTCCGAATGAAAGGTAGTAGAATATAAAATGGCTAGGCTCATTACTTGAATCGATCAAGAAGGTCTTGCTAATGTATTACCATAAGGAAAAAACAAGCAGCTAGATCTATCAAACAGGTGTTTCAAGAAGCAGACTTGCAAATGTAAAATTTGCAAATGGTAAAAGGAAAAGGAAAATGCAATAGCAAAAAATATGTAAACCTGTGCATAAAAGATACATAAGCCTTGAATATGAAACTGGTGACAGCAATCTGAACTTAGATCTTTTTCAAAAACACGTATTAACTCATTTTGCAGCCTTAATTATTTATAATTAAATTTTAACTACACGATAGAAAGAAATTCTTTCTATAAAACAGTCCAGAGATGAAAATAGAGAAGAAGAAATAAAACTTGAAGAATTCTCTCTAACACCTAATATTTCATAGATATCACAGTAAATAGTTAAAAAGAAAATGAACCATACACCTTGCCACGAAAATAAATTTGTTCCAAGAAATAAAACACTGAATTTACCACTTCATACTCAAGTGCACCTACAATCCAGCCAACTTATCGCTGAGTTCATTTACTCTGGGGGATGAAATTTTTTGGTCCGTTCTGTGAGTTCACGTCGGAGAGACATCCGCAGTGACAAGTGTCACGCTCGCCTAGCGGGGAACAATTTCATTTACCACAGGGAGAAAAATGGTGGTTAAATTCCTCGAGTAGGTATAGTCATACATTATCCTGAGATCGAGAGAAGGGCGAAGAAATCTCCCCTGTGTATTCAGCCTAAGGATTAGAAAATTCCAAAAAACAGAAGACATCGACAAGATACTTTTGTGATTTTCAAGGAATCATTTTATAGCCTCGAGGGTTGCTTACCCTTTTAAGTAGAACTATTTTTTAGAATTTCATACATTGGAAGAATAATTTCTATAGGAACGATGTAAAACAAACAAAATGAAATTAAAATTATGGCTCTCTCCATGGTCCGCCGTCCCGAAATCCATATCTCCGGTAAACAAACAAGAGTTTCAGGAAGTAATTTTCCCGAAAGCGTTGTAACATATTACATAGTGTACGAGTGTGCCATTTCGTGTAAACTACCGACATTTGTCAGCCGAAGCGTCCGAACGAACTTTCCAACAGTTCATCTCCAGATGTTCGGATCCGTCTATCCATCCCGCGGCTGTGTCTCCGACTTGGAGGTCTCATTTCGAAAGTTACAGTGAAGTATCAGCGTCTCCAGGCTCGAGATGGAAATCAGTGGAAATCGAGGGCTGTTGCGATTGGCCAGGGAATCACGAAGGTAACAGAAGGGGAGGGGTTGATCGATGAGATCCATGGGAACGATCGGTCATCGAGGGTCCTTGGAAGGATCGTTGATTTTCGTTGACTACCGCGTCAGCAGTGAAAGACAAGGGGTGTGCTCGCGGGTGTGTACGTCAGCGAGTAGCTCGTTAAAACGTGATAACTCCATCTACATGTAAATCTAATCGGTTAGACGGGGCCGTTAGGGCATCAAAACCCCCGTTAACCACAGTCTACACCATCAGCCGGCAAGACGACTTGGCGGTGAACGACTTAAGCTTGCTTGGAAAGCCACGACATTAACCGTCAGCGCGTACGTCACCGCTAAATTCTCCTGTAATGAGACCTAATTCCGAAGGATGTCTTTGTGACTCCTGTAAAGCACCTCGGCTCCGTCTCCGAAGGGATTCTTGTTCGCTTCTGAAACCACTTTACCGACGAACGAATGTGGTTAATTATTGCTCGCTCTAACTACCCCTTATCATTTCATCCGTACGTTACCGTTGGATAATTCGCACGTTTAGCGTAATCGATTAATCTGCTTGTTATTTTTAATGTTCGATATTACAGAAAAAATCACAATCACTTCTTTATATCAGAATATTGTGATTAATTTTAAGATAAAATATGTCGGTTTTTATGATTTATTATTAACACTTAATTTTTTGCTTATTTTGCAGTTCCAATGGTTACCGTTAGCGGAGTAGTGGGAAAGAAAGTGCAGCTACCTTGTGACATTCGTTCCGCTGAAAACGACAACGTCAGCATGGTGCTTTGGTACAAAGAAGGAGAGGGAGAACCCATCTACAGGTAAACTGTCAAACCTTTATTACACCTTTATATACGACATATTCCGCTACAAAAGAGAAGGAGCTAAATCTCTTTGACCTGTCGAGATTTTGCACGAGATCCTTTTACGTGACAGGAGTTTCGTGTAAAATACAAACACGAATATACACTTCTAGCCAAATTGCGTTACCATAATATAATTGTGTGATTCGATATTATAAGACAAGTGGTTAAATATCCTGGATATTCGATAAATCGTTGCATAAAAGCCAGCGAATCGAGAAGTTACAAGATACGAAAATGAATTTTAAATACCCGGAGTCAATCGAGCGGAAGTCTCCAATTCATTCCAACGGTTAAAAAGAACCCATCCAGCGGTTGGAAAAACATCGTGGCTGGCCGGTTAACATCTAAAATTCCCCCGAAACCCGATAATCCGGGAATATAAATTACCCCGAAGAAATGAAAAGGGAACGGTAGCCGGAGGGGGTGGGGGTTGCGGGGATACCGGTCCAGAAATTCCTAGCGTTATTTTCCGCGGTGAACTTCATTTGCTTCCTGACTCGCTATTTCGCTTCCGCGACCCGTGAAATTTTGCATATAGAATGGTACCCTCCCCCCTGGCTCGCCTCTTCGACAAGAAGCGCAGTAGGGCAAGGAGGGTGGGTGGGGTTCGGAGTGGATCGTCGACGTTAGTACTCGTCGGGTCATATTTAAGAAATGTAATAAGGTGTGAGATATGTGCCGGGAAGGCGATGCATCGTCTCGACACCGTACCACCACCCTTCTTCGCGGGACGAGAGGGCGGAAGGGGATGAATCGGATAGTCGAGGGCACAGGTCGTCGCCTGTTGTAAAGTCAGTTTAATCCTCGCCACCAGAGGAGAAACTTGAAATTTAAAGGCAGACAGACACCCCGTGTACCCTCTCAACGAGCCTCGCCCAACCCTCCCCCTTTCCGCCCTCCTGCGGGTGCAGCAGTAAAATATTTATTGCGGGACGTACCGGTTCGCTTATCATACGTGCGCCAGACAGTTAAGGAAACGAAATGGCGAGACCAGCCGTGCATGATCGTGAATATCATTTCTTGCTATCTTTCTTTTCCTACTGTATCCTTCGAGGGGAAAGGTCTGCTAAGTTCCGCGTGAGAAATTTCGAGGCAACTATGACGGTGAAATGTTTATTCGATGATTCGTACGGAACAGGGGTCGCTAAACTACCGTTCACGAGTTTAGAATGATTTTTACAATTTTGAAATGTGGAAAGGAAAATTTATTACCACGTGTGTAACCCTCGGAATGCGGACACTTTATGTTCGCCACTTTTACCCTTATTTATGTCGCCATTTTATTTGAATTTGAAGGCTGAATTATGTGGACGATTTTAAATACATTTTTACATGTGTGAATATTATACTTTTTGGATGAGTTGACAAATATAATTTGCTTGTTATCTAACTAAATATTGATTGTATGAAATTTTTGATATGTTACTTAACCAATTATCATAAACGAGTGATGGATATTTCTATCAATTATATAAATGTTTAAAACAATCTATTATCCGTTTATCATGATTGATTAAATAAGGAATCCGAAATGTCAGATAATTCATATTATATTTGAAATCTCTGTCGCTTATTGTTAATTTGAAATTCAAACATTTTCGATGGTACCTCATCCCTGACGCGTTATTTCCGTTTAATCTGATTTTTAATCATATTACGTCGATTTATTCTGCCACTTGAACGTTTCACTCTGACAGGGCTTCGCTTATTTCATTTTCTTCATTACCGGCTTCACCCTTTTCATTTTCTTGGACGATCTTGTTTCTTCGTTTTCCTCTTCTTCTTCCCTTTTCTTCATTTCCGCATTTAGCTTCTTCGTCTTCAACTTTTTTATGAAATTTTCCGTAATATTTGCGACTTCTCTGAATAGCATCCCGGATTACTCTTCAGGGACGTCGTTTCATAGAATTGAATTCGTCCAATTCTGTTCGTCCTACCTCTTTGGTGACATTTAAATCATACGCATTATACAAATGATTGTTCGAATATCGTTTTCTAATGAAAACATTAACAGTCTGCTGTCGACTGTAGATGAATATAGGAAATACGAAATTAAATTAAAATTGGGACTCTCTCCAAGGGTTAAATGAAGGGTTAAATAAGAAAATTATTTTAATTACAAATTTTTTTATTTTCCTAATTAGAAATAAAAATAACAAAATATTGTGGAAATAATAGAGAAAATTTCTTAGATAAAAATTAATATAATACGAATATCGTTTTACAATATTTTTACACCATCAAATCAGATGAAACTTCCAACATTTCAAACCAGCCCATCCAATATGCAACAGTCTAATTCAAAACGGTTCAATGGACCGAATATAACCGTTTCGAGTGAAACAACATCGAAAATCTAACGTATGGGCCACTGGAGACCACTTCCTGCGATATCGCTCTATTCCGCCGATCGTGCTGCCGATCCACGAAGCTCACCGGGCGTGATTTCAGCTAAGAACGCCGGGATCGTGGATTCGGCTTGATTTCCATGCATCTCTTCGCATACCGGGCCAGGCTCGGATAGCGATTCTTCGTTGGGAAATCTGGTCGTGAATGAGCGTAGGGTGTGATGTAGGAGGCACGCGAGGGATCGAGGAATCGATTCGAGGCGAGGCCGGAAGAGTGATACCAGAAATCGCTTTCGAGGGTTATCGTACGGCGAGAGAAGCGATCGAACAAACGCGTTATATCTACGGTTCGCTCGAGCCCCGACGGAAGGCTGGTGATTTTCTGGAAAGAGAGAAGGTCGTGTGGAGAAGCGATTGCATCTGTACGGCGGAGCCCTAAGGGCCGGCATCCTGGTAGCAAAGCAAGCTAACGGACGTCCGGAGTGTGGCAGCACGTCACGGAAGCGCTTTCCTCGTCTGCTGGAAGTGCGAAGTGGAAGAATTAAATCGTATTTCAACGTCAATGCCGCGAAAGCAGGCAACAGAGTGGGATAGCTTTGGGAATACTCAGTCACGAGCGGAAATCCGAACTCCGGTGCAGTCGTGGAACGCAATTTAACTTTTAGTCGCTCGTGAGGAACCGTTGCCTTCCATACTCGCTTACCAACGATTCTCTCTTCTTTCAACCCACTCTGGCAGACCCTCGATAGTAACCATAAAGCGGGAGAGAGAGAGGTTTCATCCGCCTTCTATCTTTCTGCTAAACATCCGTCTCGTTCCAGCCATGAAGTCTTCTCTTGTTCGTTGGTACCGGATGCTTAATATGCAATCACGTAACCGCGATGGCTCCCTAGGTGACTCCATACATGCTGCCCCCTCATCCTGTCGGGTTATAATTTTCTTACGCTTCTTGCGAGCCGATTCTTCACGGTCTGTCTGAAGATCTCAAATCGGTCGGACGAGAGTGTTCGTATCCTGCCTGATGAAGTTCAACGAATGCGAAAAAGCATAATGGTCGATGTTTCTTTCTTACGTACTGGTTGCACAGCTGAAACGGATTCAGAACATGCTTGAATAATTTAATTCGCTACAGCTTTCATCCATCAAAAGAGAAATCTGGATAAGGAAGCGGGGTTGGAAATTCGGTTGAGAGGTTTCTTCTTACACGGCGAGGATTATTTGTGTTTAAAGGTACTCGGTGAATTTGGTAGGAATAAACAGCAGGTGTAATGTGGGTGATAAATATTGAAGAAATTTGAGTTATTTGGCAGGTGGAACATCGTGTAATTTTATTTATTTATAATTTATAAATTATACTAATTTTAGAGAAGGTAATTAATCAAATGGTTATATTAATAATTATTGCACCCTTGAGTAAGGACATTAACTTCGTCTTCTGAGAGTTGATAAATTTCTCAAAACTCAGATCAGCTCTTTAAACGATCTTTTAATAAATATCGTAGTAGTAACTAGGTATCAAAGTTTCTCAAGTTCTTCTTCATAGCAATTCAGACGGCGGCATTAAAGCTTAATTAAGTGTATAAAATCTTGAGTATACGTATCTGCGACAAGATATCCTCGTGAATAATGGTAGCAAGTTTCTCGAAGAAGACGTTTCACTTGATGCCAGATCAGAAATGAAAGGCACGATAATTCATTCTACATTCATGTTGCCGACGATTCTGAAGGTAGAATTGTTGAGGAGTTGAAGAGCAATAAGGCGTACTGAGAGCTCAAGCGAACGTGTTCTCTCAACTTTGCACGTGACATCGGGCAAAGACTGAGACGGGGGAGACGTCGTGAAAGGGCATTGTCGACTTCGTCGTCTGTCGGATCTTCGAGATTACAAGTGCTGGTTTCATGAAAATTCCTGTCTCACTTCTGTAGGATTTTAGTATTAACTTGTACCCTTACAGAAACGTCCTTGCGAAGAAGCTGATACGAATTCACCGAGGCACCAATCCCCTCGCTATGCTGTTAATCTGAATGCTTTAATAAATTCCGCTCGTCAAGTTTTCAATCTAAAAATAGAATGAAATGTTACCAGTAGGTAATTACTCCGTCCAGAAGGCGAGGAATAAATTAACTGTTGACGAGTGATTTATAACGTCGGCGAGTGTAATTAGAGAGTTAATAAATCGATAATTAATTTAACAGGATAAATTTGTGTCATTAATAAATGTATATAAGTTTTTCGCTGTAATCGGGTAATAATAATTGCAGTCGATGATCAATGCAGGCCATTATTTTTAATCGAGGAAAATCATAAGAAGAGAGAGAAATGAAAGTGATGATAAATGTATTTATACAACATGTCGAAAGTTGGATATTAAAAGATGATTTATCTTTCAACAACTTCAATTTCTCTTTTATAAGTGCAATGATGCATCTAAAAAATGCATAATAGTGAAAGGGTAAAATCTTCGCGTAGCTACAGAAGAATACAATTTCTGATTTCAGCTTCGACGTTCGTGGTCGTCGACAGTTTCACAATGCTCGCCTTTGGTCGTCGCCGACGGCATTGGGACCAAGAGCTTTTTTTTTCCCGGTGTCGAATCCTGCTCACCTCAGCATCGAGAAGCTGGAATCCAGGGATGAAGGGATCTATCGGTGTCGAGTAGATTTCAAGAACTCGCCAACGAGAAAGCAGAAGACGAATCTGACTGTTATAGGTAAGCAATGAACCTCTGCTCATTTATTAAAAATTATATTCATTTTGAAACATCCTTTAGCGTAAATTTTATTTCGAGTAATTTGAAATAATTAAACCCTCAGTTTCTAACGAACCACTTTTGTATCTCTGATTTTCACCATCGTTAGCTTCGCGTTTGCATAAATGGAACAATAGCGACGCGCCGGTTTTTGCTATTGTTCCATCCATCCATCCATCCATTGACGTGTAATCGGGCGTCGTCAACAAAAGAGTATTCAGCAAATGGTAAATCATTCGCATCAACGGAATTCAATTGGCTCTAATCAATCTTTCATGAGTAAATCACGGTGGCACGCATCGAAACGCATAGATCACCCATTCTCGACCGACGGACAAATAATCAATCCGCGTTTCCGCTGATTCAATCATGCACCCTGTGTTCGCGCAGTGCCTCCGTCGAAGCCGGTGATACTGGACGGAACGACGAGGGATATTTCGAGGTTAGAGGAACCCTACAACGAGGGGAGTGACGTGAACCTGATTTGCGAGGTACGAGGTGGCAGGCCGCCCCCGAAGCTGACGTGGTACCTCGAGAACACCGTGATAGACGAGTCCTATCACTACAACACCGAGTCAGGTCTGACGGTTAACCGCTTGTCCTACCCTAAAGTTGGACGGCAACACCTCAAGGCCCGGCTGATTTGTGAGGCGAGCAACACTAACTTGGAGCTACCGCAAACCAGACTCGTCATCCTCGACGTCAATCGTGAGTTCTTCATTTTAAACATGTACCGTTATGCATGATTTTCAGGCACTGCTGATCGAAAATTTGCACTTGCAAAAAGTGTAGCTTTGATATCAACGCTATATTCCCACTTGATTTAGCAGAATCTTTTTCGAACACCCTGTATATTATACGAGAGTATGACAGTGGAATCGCACGTTTCGGGATACAGGAACGCGTTATTCCCAATGTATCTTCCTGTCTCTGAAATATTCATTCTCCCATCTCCTCTACCATCTTGGTAGGTGGTGCATTTCGTTGCATTTCGAAACGTCATTGTTCCCTTAATTTCATCGTTGCTTGTACTTCGCTACATCCGGAGAAATTCCACGCCCTACTTACATAATTCGGCGATAATTATTCCATTCAACCTGGTGCAATTTAAAATTGAAGATTTCTGGAAGGATGGTCAAGGAGCACCGTGATGGTGATTTAATCATGCTGCAGTTAATGGTTTCGGAAAGAGGAGATCCTTTTCATTATCTTAGTAAATTGCATTGGGATCTAGTAGAAATATGGCTAGAAAATTATTCTCGACTTCGCTTTTTCCTGATCGATAGACAATTAAACCTTTCCCTTCTAAAGATGACTACACAATGAATAGACATTTATAGATTGTATCTCTTCATACCAGTCAATTTTTTGAAAAGTTTGATTTATGCCACTATGACTTTAATCCCTGTCATTTATTTTTCCTCAAGAAAATTATTCATCGATAATCCACTGTTGAGTACGCGGCCTAAATGGCTAGAAATCCGATCCTGACGTATCGTGACAAGATTTCGTATCTTTTATAAAAATCTACCGTTTGCACGCATGGAAATTCTATTATCCCTATGACACATCTGCAAGCTGGAAACGAGATATAAATTCTCGAATGTACGAGCAAAACGTTCACTTAATCGGTCTTTGCCTCCACTGCGCATGCATGCGTTTGAAACCATAGAAAACGACACTGTCTGCCGCGAGTGAAGCGTGTAAGTCACATACACACCGTGACCTATGCGTTAATCCAGCGCAACAGCAACTGGTTTCTGCATAATTTCGTTGCGAAAGTCCCGACGCGATCCCAAAGATCACAAGAAACGCTCTGCGTTCCGTTAATGCTTTCCACCTTACGTCACATGATATCTACTTATAGCTGAGAAAATATGTTAACGTCTAAACTGGTATTTCAGTACTTTTAATAAGATGAACATGATACATTGGTGGTGAGTGATAGAATGGAACGAAAATAACGCTTGTTGGAAAATACTAATGTAACGACTTGTTCGGGTTAAAAGTCAGAAATCCATGCATAGTATCATACACGGTAGATTTCCCTAAGGAAATATGGGCGTAGATCTTTGTCAGACTAAAATTACTTCTCCAGTATTAATCTCGAAGACGTAAGTGAAATTAGAGAATTTTTAAAAAATTTTTAATTTCGAAAGAGTCTCAATTTTTATTTAATTTAATTGTAAGTTCCAATTCTAAATACAACCCTATTATTGTAGCATAGGAATACTGACTAATGCCATGTTGTCGTACCAAACATGTCAGTGTACATGATGCTCCCCTTAAGACAATGTTGACTTTTCGGTATCTAACCATAACACGTAGGGTCAGTCGTGAATAGTACACCTGGTAAATATTCTCCAGATGTGTTTCGTCTATTCCGCCTAAAGGTGAAATTGTGGGAGTTGGTGAAAAATTGAACTACCGACTCCGGAAATCGACTTGTCCACTATGTCCATGACATCCCTATTCTCCCAGTTTCCCTTATTATTGAGTCTGGAAACATTCTGCATTGTCCTCGTTCGTTTCTCTTCGCCTTTCACACATTCGCTCTTTTCTATCTCTGTGGTATGTTTTTATTTCAAGGTACATCTCCCGACTGTTTACAGGAGGGTGGGCAGCAGGGCGATCGCCTCAGGCAATATCTTACATTGTAACTGAAACGAAAACAAGGGTGATATGTTATTTCTGATGTTTAAGCAGGTGGCATAATACGACAAGTGTGGAATTTTATTTTTATTTCTCTGTTTCTTCTTTCGTCGACTTAAGTTTTTCTTGCGGAGAACAACTCATTTGAACACTCGCGATGAAACGAGGCTTCCCTGGGAAAAATGGCAATAGGAGAAAAATCTTTCAATTTTTGTATTTTTCCATCTCATTTCTGACACCTATTATCCACAATGGCGGTTCACTAACATCTCCATTCTCACGATTCTTCAGTTGACCCTATCTCATAGAATAGACAGGGTATCGTGCAATCTATGCCACCGATATAGAGCTATTACTTTCGTGCTGTTCGGAGAGGAACAATCAGAATCAAAGTCCAATTCCGCATAATCTGAAAGGGAATCAAAAGGAAATCCAGTGTGTTCTAGATTGCCGGATAAATGCTTCAAAGTAATATCAATCGCGGAGCTGATGTAAGACGGCTCACGAATCGGCCTAGCCGGGGCTATCGTCGTAATCTCCCATCGCGGTTAAACAATTCTCCACGACGATTTCGCGTAGCACACGAGCCGGCCGAGCGGAATTGTTACCGAACGCCTTTTCACGTGGCTAGCTGCCTTGGACAAGGTGTTCACGCGCTGAACCTATTAGTCGTCCGCTCGAGATTGGCCGAGGGAGATAACAGTAACGCCTCTCACAAGACGGATCAGTGGATCGCGTGCCTTCTAGCTTCCAGCTTCGATTCCGTGTTTCTACGCGAGCTGCTGCCGTGTGGCTTCGTGTTCAACCCCTTTGTCGGGTCGATAGGGGTGACGAGGCCACGTGTGTCCCATCCTTCTCTCCTAGCTGTACGCGTACCGAACTACACGTACTCTAAGAGTGTGTTACTAAACGGTTTGTGGTATACAGCGGACAGGAACGCGTACTTGCCAGGGCGTAAGACGTGTTCCCAAGCAAGGAGGATCCTCCAACTACACTAAGATATCGTGTAAACGGTGACTGGGAGGATGTTCGACTTCTAGGGACTTGGAAATGCCGCATTAGGGGACGACCTGGCTCGGCAATCTAGACGGGTAAAACTATACTCGAACTCGGCGATAACGTTAATGTAAACACCCGTAAAACTATTAAGAGCTTGGGGTGTCGTGCGAGGTGTTAAACCCGGGGCTAGTTGATCCCGTCAATTGACTTATGGTTACTCACGCACTGGTTAAGGGAAGAATAGGGGGTTGGAAGGTTATTGACTTGCCTGATAAAACTAGGCCAGTTTCGTGATAGGGTTTGTATAATAATAGTATTATTAATCGAGTTACAGTTGTCGTATGAAGTTGTACAGAAAATTGTTATCTATTACTTTTTTCCACATAAGTGAAGTTTTAGCTTAAATCCTGAAGTATTTAAATTTCTTTTATTCTAGTACAGATTCCCCCCGTTTCTGCGGCATGCTGAATTTTAAGTAACCGTGCAAAGGCGCCGTAACGTTCTAAATATAAAGTCTTAGATTTTCTCATTAATTTTCATCAGGTTTCCCCGTAAACCTCATGCAAACCAAAACTAAGATCAATTTTAAAGCGTTTATCAATCGATCCGACAGATACTAAAATTCTGAAATATTTAGAGAGTCTCTCGAAGGTTTGATAACCCCGGGTCCCAAAAATCTTAATCCTTTTCTGAGTACATTAGATGCCATGTAGTTGTAAGCGTACGCAAATAGCGACGTGTAAAAAATAATATTTCTCCAGTACAATTGAAGATTAATTCCTGAAAATCCTCTTCATCGACACGAAACGGTTTACGAAGGCGGTTGCATGATCGTCCTAACTTAAGTCAGCGGGGCTCGGGTTACGTTCAATTTGATAACACGCGAAACTATCGCAAAAATAAAACGAGTCACGTTACAGCATTCCGAATCTAGAATACGATCTATGAGGAACACGTAGCCGTAAAATTGAACCGGGACGATTCACCTGCGAGAATTTAGCAAATAATTGCCCTTTTAATATCCCGCCAATTTATGCGATACGATGCCAATTAAGGTTTACAGGGTAACATAAATGCAGGTCGTATTATTAATAGATATCGTTGTTCCTACTATCACTAATTCACATCAGGTCGATTCGAATGTTCATTTGTACACATATGGACGGGGAATACGTCGGTAACCTGTGCGCGGTTATCCGTAACCGTGCAGATGTGCACGCGTGTTAAGTTGCAATATTTACTCGTGCCCGGTGATGCACGTCGGAACCGTTCGCGGAATAATAATTAATAACAGGCTCGATGCAGTTCACCCAACCTTTCAGTGGCGCACAAATTATTCTGGCTGTCCGCGAGAAATCATTCTGCCACCGTTCCTGGCAACGTCATGAAAAACGATTCATTTCTTTTTTTTTTTCATCCATGCGACTTCATTTCAGTCCTTGGTTAACACGTCAGGATATAGCTTACATTAGGCTACGCTTTTATGTGACATGAAATTTTTTTAACTATCTTATTTTTTGCAACATACGTCAATAACGGGGTATTATGATATATAATAATACGCCATTATTATTAATAAAGTATTATTATAATATATATCCTGTGATATTAGGGGTGGTAGCTGGGGTGATTGTGAACAACTTTTTCTTTTACTAAAATGCTCGTTAAGACTTGGCTTTTGAGTTATTAATGAAAAACACTGACCAATTAAAGCGTGCAGGTTTAGCTATTGAAAAGGTAGAAACAACCTTTGAAGATTGGATTGAAAACCGTATTTGATCGAACATATCGCGGAAATTATTCGTTCGCTGGTAGCATTCGAAGCATTCGTACGGCTGGTATATTTTTGAATACTAAATACGTTTATATGAATAAATTTTCAAAAAAGCCATTTTATTCGGAGATGTATTAACCGTGAACATACTTTCGCTGAATTTTCGGATAAAATGTTGAATAATTTTCATGTGAAATTCATTGCAAAAAAGTGATAAAGTATCTTCAAAGGTATTTATTTTCCTATTATAAATTCCAACGATTGATTCAAACAAAATTTATTCCCTTATTCTGTAATTTATTTTTCGTGAAGCGTGGCGAAAAATGTGGAGAAAAATTTTTCGAATTTATTAAATTAATTAACTTAATTTCCGAGCGTAAAAGAAATAAGTTTTCCTATAAAATTTTATTTGCAATAAGAAATCTTTTTTATCTCTAATTATTTTAGAATCGTTTCGTGGTGAAACTTATAGAAATTCTTTCTTGATGGTTTTTCAAAGTATTAAAATGCCATACGATTTCTTTAGCACGGACCGAATTTAGAATCTCCAGTAACACGAAACACTCGGTCCTCGACACGATTATTTAGGTCACTTTGTAACGTGGTTCGTTTTTATCGGGAGTATGACTCAGGTTGATTCTGAGAGACGCAGGCGATGTCCTGTAATCAAATGAGTGGGTGCAAAATATTGGCTGATGAGCGTGCAGCAAGTGCTCGGACTCGTAGGAAATTATTCAAACAGAAAACGATAACGCCACGGTAAACACGCGTGGGTAACATTAAGGTGAATGGTGCAACGTTAACTGCACAACAGTTAATTTACTAGTCTGATGGTCAACATACGTCTGCGTAATAGGTGAACGTACTATGAAGAGTCAATAGGATGTACATTCCTGTTCAAAAGTTATTAGCAATGTATTAATACAAATATGTGCAATAATTTATTCGAAATTTTAAAAATTATGCCCGAGCTGAGTTTCGGGTATTCACAGAGACAAGTGTCCCATGACTTAAGTGTTAATTAGGCAGCAATAAACCTACATAAGTTAAATAATTCATATTATATATGTAATTACAAATGATTAAAATGGCTAAGTACCTTGTAATTTTTGAATAGGAGTGTACGTCGCAGCTGAAGTCAGCACGTTTAGATGAATGATAATATTGCAAGGTAAATCTTGTTGCGAACTTACCGAGGGGAAAAATGCATTATCTGTAATTGCGTGCAATCGTGGTAACTGTTGTCTGGTTAAGTTTAATATTCCCTGATAAAATCGGACGGTGACATTTTATTTACGAATGACAGGGTTGGGAAATAAAATTGCATTTTAAAAATTTTTAACTTTTGTTAAACTGTTTTTCGTGTACGCTATTATTCGCTCAATTTGTTTAACATGAATGAAATAGAGGAGGTACTAAATTTTATTTGAATGCATTTGTTGCTTTGTTGTAAACAACACATACTGCAGGTTAATAGACTGTAAATGTGAAATTTATTGCTTATTCAGATTTGTTTATGTCTAAACTAACTTTGGTACTTTTATTTTGTTAAATATTTAATTGTCGTAAGTTTACAATGTTATTAAACACTTTTTCATGTAACTTAATATACAAATATTTCATTACTTGATAATGTAATGACAAATACTGCTTTCAGTAAATATTCAAACGTGACACTGTTATCCAAGAGTCAGTTATATCCGTCTGTTAATTAACCGCAGAAAGAAAAATAGAATCGATTCCGTTTCACTTCTCGAGAGGCAGAAAAGCGTGGTCACGATGTAACGACATGCGATGCTTCGTGCACCGACCAATGCACTCTCCGATTTCAACTTACCCCTTCTTATCGATGCTTCTTATCGATACTTGTTCCCTAACGTGTTTTGCACGAAACGAACCTCTCTGATTCTTGTTTATGATTTTTCCATCACCGTCTAATTGAAAGTTGAAATTGTTAAACCCTAATCTCTGTCCAACTACAATCTTTCCTTTCTGTATAAAGCCTCTGTTCCTTTTCTTAATTTATTTAATTTGTAATAATTTTTTCAATAGATTTTATTTAGAATTTTTTCTTGATTTTTTTATTATCAAACAAAAATATAATATTTTATAATTACCCATTTAAACATTTTATAAATGGATGCGTTTCGAAAATAGGAGGGTAGAATTATACAAATACTGAAAAGAATAGTTTACCCGATACTCCTTAAACCGTTTCAAGAAAACCCTCGCCCTATTCAAAACAGAGGATAGGAGAATAAACTGACAAAGAAGCAACTGATCGAGTATCTCTTGCACTTTAGAAAGCTGTAAACAGTTTCCGTATCGAAAGCCTTCGGTTCCTATTCACTGGTGCCATTGGAAATCAGCCTTCTAATCGGTTTTCCCTTTACCTAGAATTCCCTTTAGTATACAAAGGAACGGGCTGTTTCTGAAACGGAGGATCTTTAGAAATCCGAAGGTACGTATGTATCAGGTAGGGTAGGCGAATCGGTCGAAAAGGATGAAGGGGTTTAGGCGATGGGAAGGATCAGCATAGAGGCGTGCAGTTAGGGGTGGCGGAGAGGCCGCGAAACGTAACGGAGGAACCAATTTCAGAGAAGTGGCTACCGGCTAATGGCAATTAGGGGTTGTACGACTGGCTGGTTGCGGCGGCGCATAAGCGTGCCCTGGAATTTACGAGGCAGACCGCGCGATGGGCAGCGTGGTATTACGGATCGTACCGGATACAGCTAGGCTTTTGTTTTTGCTCTCGAACGTTATTAAATTTCGACGAAGGCACGGCGAACGGAACGGCAATGGTTAACCTGTTCAGGGATATGGTACACGCTGTGGCCTACAAAAATATCCACCCTTTAAAATAGAATCATTTTTTTTTTAATCCTTTTGCCAAGTTAAATTATATAAGTTAATACCTATATGCATTATTATTGGATTATTCATTTATTTCAACAGTTTATTTTCGATCTGAAAATAGATATTAGACAGGTACTTAATCGTGCCTGCTTGTTTACGACACCTGTTAAAAATATTGCTGTTTGCATAAAATGCGAAAAGCGCGAAGCAATTAAGGTAAACACATTGCTACACTGCTACCTGGCCGTCACATATACCTTATTCTGCGTGATTAAGGCGATCCAATATTGCATGCAATAATTGCAATCAATAGACGTCGCAAGATTTATCACTGATGGAAATGGACAGGCAGTACATATATGCATTTACCGTGACAGATGTATACGTTCAAAGCTATGAATTTCCCGTAGGCAATGCACAAGCGATGACGTTAATAGGAAATTCAATATTCTCGACCATTGCAGCTACAAAATTGCGCGATATAAGTAGTAAACGTAATTTCGATAAAACGTTTCTACAGAATAAATTTGTACACAATAGCAAACAATTGCATTCATTCAAGTGATATAAAGGCGATTTATTAGGCGTTATAAAATACTTTCAACACGTTAAATGCCGCAGTGAAAATAGTCGTATTATAATTATACTTAAAATAGAATCATTTTATTGCTTCAATTCTTTTAACTGTGCAATAATATAAAATTTATTTTAGGTATTTATTAGATATTTATGTATTAGTACTTAAGTATTTTTTTTTTTATATTCTGTCCCCTAAAATTTCAATCAGCAGTGTAATATCAGAAGGTAATATTTTTGCAACAAAAAGTTAAGTCAATTTTAAGAAAAACCACTATCTCCGTTCAGTAAACGCCGTCGAAAATTAAACATTCCAGCCTCGTCGTTCGGGGGATCAGTTCGCGTTATCCGGACGCGTTGAACGCAATGGAAAGGGGATGGCGGTTTTCGCCAGAATAATTTGCAGTTTTCGCGAACGACGGGACGGAGCAAAGAGGATAAGTTCGGAAGTAGCGACGCTCACATAAGTTAGTTAAAGTTAAGTTGTTCAGAGGGAAAATTTGTTTTTGCAAGTGGGTGAAAGTTGGTCATATAATGCGCTTTAGAACGATCCACGCCGAGTTACGAATTTTTACGAGATTTTAATTCTCATGCCACCCGTGCATCCCTATCCCGTCACACTTATCGTTGCTCGCTCGTGCCAAATTATTTTATGACCCAACGCAACGTTGTCCTGCTGCACAGTTACCTTCATGTACACATATTCTTTTTCTTGTTTAATTTGACAGTTATTTAGTTTATAAACGCAAGGGAATTGTTATAGTCTGAGATTCGATTTTATTAATTTTTCATTTTTCGTTTTCTGAGGGGATGATACTACCCTTCGCAGAAAATTACACATTTTAAGAACTAAATATAGGTTAGAAAGAGAAATGATCTAATATGAGTGTCAAGCTCGGTGCAAACTAGGAAAGTTTCAAGAAAATCTGAATTTTCGGATGACCAAAGTTTTCTTGTTAGCCCGACGGGGTAACTCAACGATATATCGGCATTCATATTTAACGCTTTTAGAATTGCAATTACTTCGACAAGAGAAAAGTTATGCCCCCATTTGTCGCGGTAAGGTAAGCTTGAAGATCTTGTTATAGTTGCCCTTTTTTTCTTCCTTTCCTTTGACAACGATAATGGAATAAGTTGCTTTTGTCGTGATTTCTTATCAAACTTGTAACGAACACGATACTTTCGTTTGTTTTTCAGTAAAGCCACTGGTCGTGCAGATTTTGACGAAGGAGCCTCGAGTTTCTGCTGACAAGAACTACGACGTGGAGTGCAGAACAAGTGGTTCCAGGCCAGAAGCAGTAATTACTTGGTGGAAAGCGAACAAGCAGATTAAGAAAATGGCACAAAACGTAAGTTCTGTTCAAGGAAAGCATCAATTTCTGTAGTATGAAATATCCAATTCCTCAAAGAATATCAACAATTATTTTGATTCTTTTTTAATTTACAAAAATAATATGAAATTGGCTGTTTGATATGCAACAACTTAATAACCAATCTTTTTATTGGCATTGTAATTCCATTAGCACCAGTACATTCATTAGGTTACAATGATCGAAAAGAAAATACATTGATACGGTGATTAAAGTAATTTTGCTTGGAAATTGGAATTTCGTAAAATCCAATAACACACATCGCCGTGTAATGACTCTCAATCAATATTCTGATTCGAATTTTGCAACCACGTGATTATTAAATGCTGTGGAATTATTTATCTGGCTTTCTGAAATTGCGTGAATTTGCTTATGCAGATTGCTGTTAAAACGCTATCAGGATATCCAGCCATTCATTTTCAAATGTTATAATAATAATAGGATCTTCGTGAATGTAAATTGATGCACTTTCTATTTTTATGAAATATTTTTCTTCCACTTTAACATATAATTTTCGAAGATAACATTTGATTAACATTAAATTTGAAGATTCTAATTGAATAATTGAACTAAAGAAGGGAGGAGATAATTTTGAAATAATATTTCTGTTATATTAATAATGCTAAATAGCAATTTGAAAGCTTGAATTTGCAAATTAACTATTCGTATAAAATGATTTGAAATTTCGGGAAAATGGAACTTGTTAATACGTGCATTTAACTATATTTCAAGTTAATGAGCTTCGCTGTAAATTATCTTCGTCCACATTTGTATTTTATATGCATGTATGATTTATGCATCTACTAAATATTCAATTCTCTGTTCGTCATAAATTTCCCTCTGATTTGTTAATAGAATATATCTTCTGAGACTCAAACTTACAAAATACCTATGTACAAAAATATCAACCTAAATATGTAACTTTTAAACTGTAACAAAATTAATGTTTGCGCTTCAAATCCAAAGTTAGGGCACCAAAGTCGTATGTCAGCACAGTTGAGATTTAGATTCTAAAGAAAATTCTCCAAATCGGTTCGCAAGTTTCCGTAGTTTGCAACGATTCGTCAGGACATTGAAGCAGCGAAGTTATTTCGTTTTTTGCTACAACTAGTTCGGTTCCCCTTTGCTTCTTTCCGTCTTCGTTTCGATCGACTTGTCCCAACACTTTCTTCAAAGCTGACGGGGCGAACGCAGAAGTTCACGGATGAATCTGTTGGATATTCCCTTCCTTGCCTCTTTCGATAAATTACGGAAGATTTCACCTCCTTTCTTTATTTGTGATGCGAATCTTTTTTACTTCTATTTGGTTCTTCTTTTTCTTCTAAGAACCACCTTATTTGCACAACAGCAATATTATTTAAAATAATATTTTTCTATTATTTTCTTCAGTGACCCTCACGATATTTAACGTGTTAAGGGATGTTAATCTTTTAATTTGGATTTTATTTCTAGTCTTCACTAAAAGGAAATAGAAAATTGTTTGCATAATAGAGAATACGGAATTCAATTAAAGAAAAGTTCTATATTATGCAAAAGGCTAAAAATAAAAGTGTTTCGCTTTAACTTTATGAATTTTATCTTACTTTCTCTCTTTTTCCTTTCGATATGAATTTAAATAATACGAAAAGTTACGTTCGAAATGAACATTTAACGTTTTTGTATGAATTCTAAAGGCTTTGTTTCTACGTTCTTTCTCTCCTTTCTTCTTCTTCCTCTATACTAATGAATAATGCAGCTACGGTAATAGGTTCGAAGAAAACGAAACGACTACTATTAACACGTTGATTGCCACATTAGAAGCAGCAATGTCTAGTACTATTATTAAGGATATTAGAATATAATTTGTTAATCAGACGCTCTAATTTGCTACTTCAAATGATAGCTATTTAACATTTTCTTTTATTTCTTCATCAATTTTCATGATTTCTCTTTAATGGAACTGAAAATCCCAATTCCGCGATGATAATGTAAAACAAATTGTTATCTTTAGTGCATTTTATAACCCTGTGCAACGATTTTAAATCGTGCTCCTGCGTTTCGTTAACATCAGAAAGAGCGAAGTCTCGATCAAACATCGCGATCCATTATAGAGAGTCAAAGCATTGTGAAGCGATCCACGAAAGATCCGATTTATTCTGCGTTCCTCTCGGAAGAGAGGGTCGCTATTTCTGCGTGGATAACTTTCGGTTTACGCATACATCCGTCGGTGTAATCGTGACCATAGTCCGTACGCAATCTCCCAGCGGAATACATTGACGCTACCGTTCGATTGTTCGGAGAGCTTTATCGCGATATTCGATCGCTTTGCAACGAAGCGAACTGAAAACGTAACGCAGCGAAGCTTACATGGGAAAAATGGAAGAGGAACCGTCACGTACTGGGTCGAATGGGCATTCTAGGTGGAAATAAATCGTATCAATCACCAGATATTTTTTGTCATTCCTTTTTACTCAGAGGTGTTCTTTGGTAATAATAGTATTCGTTTAAAAAATTTTATAGCATTCACAGGCATACCTGTGTGGAAGGGCGAGAACGCGAGACATCACAATTTTTCTTAGGGAAGCCTACTTTGATCGCGAGTGTGCATAAAGATAGCAGCACCGCGAGTGGTGAGGCGCCGGCAGTAGTAATCAATGACATAAACCGGCCAGTGGCTGCGCCAGCGTTGAGTCGTACTACTGTCGGCGCCTCACCATTCACAGTATTTAATTTCTTACCTTAACGAAATAATTTATTGCAATTTTCTTTAAACATTTTTTCAACATAAAAACCCGCTTTATCACGTGGTATAATTTGCTTTTTTATTAGATCCTTATTTTTTAAAATAAATTAAAATACATTCCAAAAATTTGTTCAAAATCGTACCAAAATTCATATCAATGTATTTAAACAAATCTACAGAATCTTTTCATGGAAAATAGAATTATAATTACTCTATAAAATTGATTTAAATTTGAAAAATATTTTTTTCTTCAAAATCTCTTACGTAACGATGTTGGTTATCTAAAATAGAGATTCTAGTATTTCCTTCCACCTAAAATGCTATTCGTTTGACTGTATGTCGGTCATATCAAAGTGAGACGAAAAATGACTATATGAGATGGGGTTAGAGAGAGATAGAATGACAGATGGTGGTTTTAAGGGATGAAGAGTAAACGAGATAGAAAGTAGAGGAGAAGCGATGATGCGACATTCATCCTGACGAACCGTTACTTCCATTCATCGCATTCGCGATACTGATGCGAGATACGCGGCATTTCTCGATACGTATGCCTACTGGCGCTATCATTAAAATGACATCACGGAAGCGGAAGGGTATACGCGGTGGGTTGGAGAGAAACAGCAAACTGGGAACGTATAGGGCGTTAGTCACGAGTTCGCCTTCGTACTGCCGGTTTCGCCCTTTATTTTCCTCAATTCCACGCTACTGCGCCATAAATCCTAAAAAATCGTTAATCTCTTTCGTCCCTTTTCTGTGGCAACGCGTACCAGCACCGAATGGATTTTCATATTAAACCAGTGACAAATTGTTCGGACGGCTTCGCCAACGCCTGGTCACCGAGTGAAATCTGTTTACCATTTAATTGCTTGCCGTTCGAGGCGTTAATCTCGATCCAATCGACGGCAACTTGTAAGAAACAAATGAAATTTAATAAAAAACACTTGCAGGAAATTGCATTTATTGAATGGTAGCTTTCGAACAAAGAACAGCCAGAATATTCTCAGAAATTTATAACATTGTTGATCTGACGTATAACAAAGTTTATTCAATTTTTGATGTTCATTATTCTTTGACATTTTAATTACAATTTCAGTATCTGTGACATTTAAATTACATACGTAAGTAGAAATAAATTACATTTTATTCGCAGTACGCATTGGAGAATAATCAGAGCCTCAGTATCTTGAGCTTCGTGCCAAGTATAGAAGACGATGGAAAATATCTGACGTGTCGAGCGGAGAACCCTGCCATTCCCGACAGTGCTTTGGAGGACAAGTGGAGACTGGACGTGCAGTATCAGCCTGTGGTGACTCTCAAGATGGGCGAAACCTTGAATCCGGATAGTATCAAAGAGGGTGACGACGTCTATTTCGAGTGCTTAGTCAGGGCTAATCCAAAAGTGTACAAGCTTGCCTGGTTCAAGGATGTAAGTCCTGACATAACACTTGATCCATTCTTTCTGTAGCTACTCTATAAACAATTTTTTAATCATAACTTAAGATATTATTTTTGTGTTATAAGTAAAATTATTCATGTTTCATGTAAGTAATAGCATTTCTGTTAATAAATGGGAACAAATTTTGCAGCAAAAAGGTATTATCTGTTTCAGGGTAAAGAACTGAAGAACAATCTCACTGGGGGTATCGTCCTCAGCGATTATTCTCTGGTTCTTCAAGGTATAACCCGATACTCAGCGGGTGATTACACCTGTCGTGCTGCCAATGGCGAAGGAAAAACTACCAGTAATCCAGTCACTCTTCGAATAATGTGTGAGTCTGCATATTTGTTACCATTCAAATTCTACTTCTTCTTAACCCTTGAACAGCGAAGTCTAGATCCATCGCGACCCAAAGTTACAAAACATATTGCAGTAATAATTTTTAAATGAACAGCGTAAAATTGAAAAATTAACATTACCGTAATTCGTTCCGAATATTTAATTTATCTTTTAAAAATAGAAGAAGAAACTTTAAACAGAAATCTCGCCTATCTCTAATTTCCCGGAATCCCGATTATTGTTCAGGCAATTAAGTAAAAAAGTCGTTGGAACAACGTTGAATTTTACTTCCCTGAAACCGGCGGAAATTTAATGCAAACAATAGTTAGCCAGTCATTAATCACTGGAACAACGGAAGAGGCCGCGAATAGAATTTCACCCCGGGGTTGATATTCTCGGACCAATTCCCTAATTTGCCAGCTCTCACCTCGGCTCTTCGATAATTACTTAATCGATGGCAAGTAGCAGCCGAATAAGCGGTAGCAGCGAATCGAGCTCTGAAAGGATCCTCGCCTCCAGGAATCACGTCGAGGAATAGGGTGAAAAGGTTCGCGGAGGGCGAGGACAGTTGCGGATAGTTTTCTGTAAAACACACAGCACCAGTTATTCTATTAGAATGGTTGGTACCCCATTGGTGGTAGTCCAACGTATCTGCATCTTGTAAATGACCTAAGAGGGAAGGAAGGACTGCGATGCATATTCAATGTATGTAAAGCGTAACTGAATATTCATGTGTGGGTGAACGCAGGCTGGCAATGTGCTAAGCTAGGCCGGTTAAGGGGGGAGCAAGGGGTGTTCAGAACTAAAGGTAACCGCGATTCTATCCTAATGTTTTAACTGATCTTCGATGCACTACTGGCATTGATTCTCGTTAAGTTACCAAAGTGTTTCTAAGATTACCTTAATTTTACCTTTCAGTTTAATTGACATTAAATATTAGTCGTCTAAATTAATTTCTATCGTTATTGAAAAGCTGATTTCTCCATTATCTCATGGAAATCACATGGTATATTCCTAGAATATACCTGTTCCAATTAGCTTCAAACATCTTCTAATGCTTCCTAACGAGTAATCGCACAGCAATGTGTGTCTCAATCGGCGAACGTTGTTTTGAGATTAGAACGTCTGCTGACATGATCCTCGGCATCGTCGACTTCTCGTATTAGTAATTAATTCGGCAGTACATCAAACGCATCAGATTGAAACGGATCCGTCCCGTGATCCATCCATCATAAATCATTTCCCGTGCCATTTGGAATTTCCGTGTGCCATGGCCTATTGCAAATACCAATGTCAAGAGAATTTCCTATTAGCCGATCGATCGAACATACTACGGTTTGAACGGTGTCGAGGCTTCTTCCGTTTCACACGCTCAGATCACTTCTGAATATTAACAGATTAGCTAGTATCACCTTACTAAACTTTTCATTTAATTCATTTCATACTTTTAGTTTAAGTAGATACATTGTTATAAGGTATATCATGATGTCATTGATTGTGTTAGGTAATCGAAATTTATCGATTAACCCTTGAACAGCGGAGCTTAGGATATTACTTAAGGTAATATAAGGATATTAAATTGGGGCACTCTCCATGGTTGGCCGTCCGAGGGTTAATTACATTGTGGAGCAAATTTTATTTTTATTTTTTGTGAAATTGCAACAAATTGAAATTTTAATTGGTACAATTAGACATCATATTTTAGAGTAACACAGATTCAGCACTTTCGAAAGTTGAACGTTAATAAATAGGCCAAGACGTATCGATGAGTAATTCGTTTGAAAACAATTTACTTCCAGTTGGAATACGTGTTCGAGTGACAAGTGATTACCTCAGCAAGTGTCAAGTTGCAGTCCAATTGGTTAAATTGCAGTTGTGCGATATCTGCATAGACGTTCAGAGTATTCGAACATGGCTGCAACTACCGCACTATGTACCGTCTAACTTACCCTTGTAGCGGATCAATTGAATTCAAATGACTGTTTCAGTTTACGTTATACCCTATGGTTTCGGGTTTCCGACACCGGACCAATAACATTAAGATGTCATTTTCTGTCATTTCGTAATATTGTTAAATTTTCATACTGCATTTCACAGTAAAACAAAAATTCTGTTATTTATCTTAAAATTGGAGCTCTCTACATGGTCCGTTGTTCGAGGGTTAATATACAATTAAGTATATATCGATGATAAATTAATTATTTCAATTTAATTACCTTGCATAAAGCTTCACTGACAAGACCTATATATATTTATAAAAATAAAAATAATATTTTTCTTCCAAGCATTATAGTAAGAAGAGAGTATGGTCATTTGCAGATACGCCAGTTTGCAAAGAGGGTAGAAGCGAGGTGGTGGTGGGTGCCCTGAAACAGGAAACCGTATCGTTGGTTTGTTCCGTGGAAAGTCATCCCGCACCGTTGACTTTCCACTGGACATTCAATAATTCTGGCGAGCTGGTGGAGGTTCCTCATTCTCGTTACTCGCATGTGCCAGCACCAGGGACACCGTCCGTTGCCGAAAGCCTGAAGGAGTATCAACAGTTCCACGGCTCCAGGTTAAACTACACACCTTCCACGGAAATGGACTATGGCACTGTAGCGTGTTGGGCGACTAACCAAGTTGGCAAGCAACGAGCACCGTGTCTATTTCAAGTAAGTGCATTTCCCTCGTTTCTCATCAGCTATACACAGTCATCTCACTCATGATTCTCGCGTGTAAGATTATTTATAATTAACACCTCGTGATTAATGAAACTCTATCAAATAATTTCAAAAATATGGTAAAGAAATTTTCCAATTTTCAATTATTTCTTTAATTACCATTGCTTTTATCGTAGCTTCTGCGTTGATCATTTCAGTTCAGATTGCTCTTTCATGGTATAGAGTAAAAAAATTCGACTTCACGTTTTCAACAGACTTGCACGTTCTAGGCATGAACACGATTTGACCATTTTCCGAATGATGCCACCGTTCTCGTGTGTTTCTGTGTAAAGTAGAATATCCTCTCAATGAACGAATCGAGAAAAATGAAACTTGGAACGTGACTACAGTTTTGCTAACAAAGAATGGTTCTTAGCATTGAAACAAGCTGCATTAGAAAAATTTAGTTATATTTTTTTCTTATTATTCGTGACTTCTAATAGCAGAGAAAAATTACCATTCATCATGGTATTTAAGTTGACACTATTTAGAGAAATATTAAAATTTTACCATAGTCATGAAAATTATTTTGAACAGTTAATTGCTACTTCATTACGAACATAACTCGTCCAAATTAAAATCAAATGCCAAATTATGTCCACAGCGCGCAATTCGATAAAATTTATTCGCGAGATTAAACGTGGATTAAATTGAAATGTTTCATTCCAAACAGTTGGAAAAGTTTTAAGGAAACTCGAATAATCAAATCGTTGAAAGCGAGGAAAGTACCATGTTAAAAAAAGAGATGCATAAAATTCAGCATTTTAAAATTTGCCCGTGGTGAATTTCATAAAGGCAATGAATTTGAATGAGGTGAAGTTTTATTTGCGTTTCACTTTTCGATTTAAATTCACGATTTTTTAAATCATCTGAAGCGACGCGAAGAAGTTCAATTTGGACCAGGTGATTTTGTGCCGGAAATTTTAATATTGCAACGTTCGGGTCTTAAATGTACGAAAGCAAAGTGTAAAGTCCCTAATTCTTGTAATGCTGGAAGTAATTAAAGAAAGTTTGCACCCCTTTTATTATGGCAATTTTCAATGGTATTCCTTGAAATAAAAGAACACTGAAACTCGCCATGTTACTTTAGAGTTACACGAGCGCATAGAGTGGTAATACAATAATCCATTTTTTGTCGGGAGGTAGATTGGAGAATACGGTTGAAAAAATCAGATTCGATTTGGTTCGATTAAAGAGAAACGCTGACGCCACTTTGCCGATACGTTACTCGAATGCACCCTGCATCGTTGCAGATTGGAGCTGTAAACACGAGATTGCTTTTAATGGTTTTGAATCGAATTTCTTTGGAAACAGAGAATGCTTTGTCCAGGTAGACGATGCATCTGTCGAATTTTAAAGCTATTCGTGTTTGACACAATACGCTGAATTAGGGAAAATGAAAGGGGGTGAAAAGAAATAAAAGAATTCTTGGAGCCCCAATACCATAATTTCTTAAATAATTTATATAATAATAAAAAATAAAAATTTGGGGATCGTTTAGGTGATAGCTGCCGGACGTCCATACGCTCTCCACAACTGTAGCGCGACAGAAATGTCCGCCCCTTTGGATAATGAAGAATTGAGCGCAAAATCTGGAACCGGTCTTCTGGTGCGATGTTTGGAAGGATACGACGGTGGACTTCCAATCTACAGTTACCAATTAGAGGTCGTCTCCGACGAGGACGGTGGACCGATATTACTGAACAAGACCGTTCCAGCGAGCCCAAATGGACCAATGTTTGAGGTAGCAGGCCTAACGACAGGAAAGAGTTACCGACTTTTTCTCTACGCGATTAATGCGAAAGGGAGGAGCGAGCCTGCCATTCTGGAGCCAGTGACCCTGAAGGGTGTTGCCATGTACACCACCGGTGAGTGCATTGACTTTTTAATAAGAGTTACATTTAGCTTAAAGATCGACAGATTTAGATAGGGGCGTCAATCAGATTTACAAATTCTGCTAAAACTCGTATTTTAATTTTCGAATGATGGATGTCGAACCAGATGTGATAATTAAATCTAGAACATGTGTCAGAAAATGTTTCGACTAAAATTAGGTATTCAATTAAAAATAATACCTTAAACCCTCGAATGGTGGAACATGGAAGGAGTTCCAATTTTAACTTCATTTCGAACATACTCCTCGAGGGTTAAGAGCTTCTAGTCTGAAATTAAATTTCACTTGTCATAAATTTGTGTAATCTTACTAGAATCCAAAATGAGCAATAATTGTCGCAGAAATATTTGAGAAAATATGAGAAATTTTGAAAGAAATGAAGTAATTGTTAACGAATTTCAAGGAAGTAGTATTAATGCAAGTAATAATAGCACAAAAGGGTGCATGATTACGTAACATATTATTTTCCTGGTTTGGTAATAAATATCGTAAGGTTTTGTTCGATTACGTGCAGGGTAACTAGACCTTAAAGGCCCCAATTTAAATCTCGATGCCATTCGATCGATCGTGCAGTTACTTTTGTGGTAGGTACTTACACGTTTCATGCATTAATAACAGCGAGCGGTGATCACGCAATCATTTGAAGCAGAAACAATTAAGCGAAAGACTCCACGATAACTAATTAACGATGCAATTATTGCTTGTTTGATTGTTTCTTCGATATACACTGAATAATACCGTAAATATAATTACAGGTGTGTTCTACATTTCAAACTCGAGTGATAAAAATCTTTTCATTTATTTCTTTTTACTGGAGGGAAAAATAATTTTAATTGAAATATTCTTTTGTATATCAAATACTTGGCTTTTATGTTTATTTTTTCTTTTTAAATAATTATCTGAAATTCATTTGGAGGTACCTTCCTATCAAATTACTTAAAAATTTCAAACACAGATACGATTAAAAAATTTAAAATGACAATCGGATAAGGGTCGTATAGTATATCTAACGCGGATGAAAAAGGTATAACTCTTATCAAGTTTCACAATTTCGCGTAAAGAATCCAGGGGGAACTAGGCTGAATGTTTGTATCTGCGTTTCTGTAATTCAACTGTGACGGGGTTATTTACATTATCGAATCCGGTAAAACGTCGAGAAGTTTTCTCGTTACCGAGGATGATTATTTTCGTATTATCTGTAAGAAGAAAACGGAAGCCGGAGAAAACTGGGACGCCCGTGGAACGAACTTCTTGCCATTAACAAAACGAGAATGAAAAAGAAACGGAACATCCGGTGAATTTTAAGACTCGGTCACGAGTCTGTTTTCCAGTTCGGTCCGATTAACGACGAAGTAAATGATCGAAATGGACTATAAATTGGATGGTACAACTAAAGATGGTATCCAATCCTTTTTATCGAGTATCGAGCTCGGCTTAAATGCACCTATCGTGGCCTTATTTTCTGCTGAAGGCAATATTCAATGATCGTTATCAAGAATCTTTTGTTTTCCAGACGAAACATTTTCTGCTACTCGTTAACCCCTTGATAATTACGTACTAACAAAATTCAAATGAATTTATCAAGCTTTATAATGATTTGTTTCAGTAGCGCGACTGATAAAACAAAAACCATGTATCCCTAACTTGAAATTTCCAAAATTTTCACACCAAAGTACTGAATACCGTAGAAACAGAAAAAGGGTAGCAATTCTGTAAAATTAGAATGGTCGAAAAATCAGCGAGGCGAACCAGCAAACAAAGCAAAATCGGTTCTCTATAAATCCTGCATCGTTCCTGTTTTCTCTGCGCGTTGCTGAAATTCGGGAAAAAAAAAAAAAAAAGAGGGGGAGAGTGGGAAGAGAAGGAGGGTCGACTGGTAATGGTCGCTGACGCCACAACGACCAATGACTACGGCCAGTTTCACCGTGTCGGGGTCAGAGGGTGGCTTTTGAAAAATGACAGGAACGTCGGAAAAACGCTGAACTTTTCCTCTCGACGGTCCATTAACGGCACTCGCATCGTGCACGCGTATTATAGGCGGTGGTAGGTGACGTTGTAGCGAGCGGATATGATTGCAATTGCGCAAATAGTCGAAGCGGACGCGTCAGTATTGCAATTAGTCGGTTAACCGCCCCTCAAACTCGGCTCTCCTCCCCCTCCCGTCACTGAACTCTGTTTTCCGATGGCTCCCATAAGGGAGACTGAGTGCGGTCGGGGTAGGTTGTACGGGAGGCTGGTTGTACAAGCTCGAAGGAGAAACGAGAGGTTGGTAACGGCAACAGTTCGGCTTGTAATGCTGAACGCAGCGGAACGCAACCGCAGGTATCGGACTCTGCGGACCTTGCAATTAACAAAACAGATTACACTCAATCAACGAACACCTACATATCTGTCTATGCGTCGGGACTGTTTCGCTGGCTTTCAATGCCCTTCCGCGCGTTGCCTTCTGCGAGTACGGTCTATGATAAATACCGGAATCCTCTGCCGACAACCGGCTCTTCCTACGGTCAATACACCACATCCGCTTTGCTACCCTGGTCACGGTTGCTTTTGAATTGCCGTCCGTTTAGAGATCCGTCGAGGGAAACATTTTCAAATAGCTATTATAAATGGGCTAGATTTTGAATAAGAGGGGTTGCCAATACACGAACCGATCGACCGACGATGTTCAAATGTGATGCCAGGTTGATTGATTGATTGGCGCTATCAAACGGAATGATGACAGGGGTAAAGAAACCGATAGGACTTATTAGGGCTCATCAATATTCGGCAAAGTTATTGGTGCTTCGTATATCGATCGATTACGAGGGATGATAAAAATAGAATCGTGTTATTCTTGTTCGTTATATTTCCTCTAGCTTTTTCATCAGGGAAATATTCTCGTTGCGTTCTAGTTTCTTTGAAAGGAGAAATTCAAGGAGAAAAGGCAATGAAATTTATCGAATCTTGACGGATATTCGATTATATATTCCACTTTGCCGTGTTTGCCGTGCTTTCGTTACGCGTCATGTTCCCGTTAACAATCGAGTTTTCCCGGCACGTATCCGTTCTGAAGGAGATTCCCGATGCAAGGAGGTATCCGTCGCTCGGTTTAATCCCGCGAGAAACTCCTCGGGGACGATTTGTCGGGGTCCAAGGTATCGACGTGTGTATATTTGTCAAATTGCTCGTAGCCGAGATTCCTTTTCCCGATGTTGGCGCGCGGTTATAATCGACTCTGCTCAAACACCTTCCGGAACATAATGGAAAGTTATTGGTAACATACGGTGCCGGGGTCAACATCGAGGTTAATTCAGTTTGCCAGCGATTTCCAGCGATTTCCAGCCCGACCAACCGCATAAAGTGTCGGCTCGCTGTCCAATTCGCCAACCCTCCTTCTTCTTTCCCTCCCTCTGGCTCCTTCTTCTCTAATTCCAGCACGCCTGACTTTGCACACCGACCTGTCTGTGCTGGCTGGCTGGCAGGGTGGCGAGGTGCAAATATTGATTTGACAACCGTAAGCCCGCCGGCACTGATTTACTCGAACGACGCGACGGCCTGCCTGCGGACCGTTCGAGCCAATTTGCGGCCCCTTTGCTTTGTCCCCCCTTTGATGGAACGCCATCGGGGTCAGTCCACCAAGAAAATCGTCACAAAACCCTTTGTGCGACTCTCTTCGCGCATTCAGCGATTCTATTCTATGCGCTTCTCCTATTTTTATCTGAACCACCATTCAAGGCTGGTGTAAACCTGACCGCGTTGCATTTCTACGCTGAAGTAGCATCTTCGAAACTCTTGATTCTTTCATTCAAATATACCCATAGAATGTGTTGACAGTCTTTCATTTAAAAATCTTGAGACACCTTGCGCATCGCGTGCACTTTCCTTTATTATTTAAAAAAGAAAAAAGAATGAGACCTTGTTTTACTTCATCTTTTACCTAACCTCCATCATAGGTCCAACAGTCCCGAAAGGATCCGCTAGAAATCCTCTTGTATTCGAATCGCGACAATGTAGCTCTCGTTCCCCAGCTCGATATCTCGATTCAAGGTAACGGCGTGAAACGACGAGACGCATTCAAAAACGCGTTGGTTTCCGGTCGCGGACAACACCGTCGGGATCACAGGCGAAGGCAAGGAAATGGTTTCAGGGATCGAGAAGAGAGGCGGATTCCTTCTGTTCTGGTGGCGAAAGAAAAACGCTAGGTAACCAGATGCAAGGTAACGCGACGGAGCAAGAAAATGAACGGGTAAAATGAAAATGGAGGGAAAGAGGAACGGAACCACGCTTCAACGTCTTTCCATTTGGTACCGGCAGTCGGCTGCCGGCTAATCCATTAGGAAAATTAAGCATGGGACAGGGTCTACTTAATCCTCGCGGAGTAACGTGTCCTACGTTTCTTTGTTAGACCCGCTCGAACTGTCGCGAATCGTAGAATAAGAAATAAGGGATCCTCTTCTTTAAGCACGCAACGGAGGGCTGTCGGAGGAAAAGATAGCGAAAGCCGAGTAGACGGGAAGAAAAAGCACAGCCCCGGAAAAAGTGGATAAGATATCGGAGATGAGAGAACGAAAGGAAGGTGATAAATAGTTATTCTTCGCCTTTTTCCCAACACTTTTTCATCCCCTCTCGTATTTAGTCCAGGCAAAAAGAATCTTTCGGAGAAATTCGTCGACCGAGAATTCGTTCAACGAGCAATTCGTGTAATTGGATTTTACTTGAACCCTATTGAAATTTATAGTTACAGGCTAATTGGAACTCGTTGCCATTACGATACTTAGACGATTGTAAATTTCCTTCTCAAAATTAGCATTTCTCTTTTCTTTAAAATTTAGAGAAGATATCTCGTAGAAAAGGATCGATAAAGGTGACTCGAATGTTGATAGAATAAAGTTTCTTCATCGAAGGGATTTCGAAATTTGCAGCTTTTCAAATTTTCAAAACTCGTTTCCAAGGCCATGCAACTTTCGGTCACTTGAAAAATTAAAAAAGATTACTTGGCAGAGAGTCACAGCCTTCGAAACTAGCGTCCAATTCAATTTTCTAGGTATCTTAAAATTACCTATCCTTTGCAAGAACTTTTCGAAAGTTGTGGAGGGTGAAATATACTTGGAAGAAGAAATGTTTCAGTGGATGAGACATGTTTGACTTTGCACTTAACTAATGAATAACTATTAATCCTGTAGAAAGCCCCAATTTTATTTCATATTATTTTCATTTTCTAAATTTTACACGATTCATCGAAAAATTATACTTTTAATATATGTATGAACCTCTTTCGTTTAAAAATTATACATGTCCTTCAACCAGGAAAATATCGGGAAGGTATCTCAGAGGTTCTTAAGGGCGATCGGTGGCATTGGATTACTTAAGAAAGAAAATCGAATATCCGTTAAAGTTGTTTCCCTTCTTAGCTTAGCAAGATATCGACTACGACCACGAACTGTTGGACGAGTTTCGACATTCAATTGGACCGACGTCTCGACGATATACGCGGTGGTCGGTTGTTTGGCCCGAAGCTAGACACGTGGATGGTTTTAGAATGCAATTCTTTCGAAATTGGTTTCAGGTTTCCGCGAGATTGCCTCGATTTAGGATGAATTGTGTCGCGACTGCCTTAAGCCACTCGTACGAGGCGCACTTTCGACTCGGTTTCAACGCAGAAAACTTTCGACAAAACTCGACAGACTTCGAATCCTTAGCCCGAGATAGGATTATTCTAGTAACAGGAGTTTTGTCCTTTTCGTTTCATCTCGTTCCAGTTGATCTCTGTTCCCATGACTTACGAACGTGAAAAGACCAATCGATTTAACACCCAAGGCTACTTGTCTCGATTTCAAAGTGTTATATTTCTAATTTATAATTCAATGGTAAAATACGATGAAATGTATTGATATCTCATGGATTTCACGGCCGACATCACTATTCGATGGATGTCCTTTGCAGTTGAGAAATGTGATTTACGACTGACGGTTAAACTCGAGCAAGGTGTAGGTGAAATTTCCATTTTTCTTCGGCTGCATCTTTTGATTCTCGGAGCGTGACATTCCGAACGCATCTGCCGCACCGGTGCACAGAAATTCTGTTCTCTGAACGAGTGTTGACAGATAGGTTAGGTGACAGTTGGCAGCTATCAGCTCGCGGGACGAGCTGCATAATGATTTCAAGTGTGTGCACTCGTGTTGTTTCTACAGAGGCTCGAACGAGTGTCTGTCCGCGCGTTTTGCTTCAGCTACCTCGTGTCTGCATTGTTTATGCAGGCGGAACAAAGTGCATGGTCAACACGACGTTACGACCAGAGAGTGTCTTAAGTGCATTCAAATTCTGTTCTGAAGAAGTTGCACTCGTAAAGGGACAAGCAGCTATTCGCTTGAAATTCTCAACCATTTTCCGCCTTATTTACCGTTGCACTTTGGTCACCTTAGATGCTTGAATGGAAAATCGATGGCTGAACATCGACACGGTTTATCCCTGTGCTTTTATTACCATTTTCTCTATTTTATTGGCTGATAAGTTCTTCAATATTTGGGAAATTTATTACGAAAATTCACCAAGCAACAAGTCTGTATTGTAACAGAAAATCTATAATGTGAAATCTTATACCGATAACAGATGTTAATTAACGAGATTATTAGGGGAAATTTCAACGGGAAGCTTCAAATAGTTTGACGTTGCTGGATTGATGATGGATTAATTAATACCGGAAATTAAGATCAATGGAAACGTAAGTAATTGAATAACATTATCGATATTGACTGTTAACGCGGGACGATCGAATTATCTGGCAAAGTAGGGAAACTCGAAACTCCCTCGTTAGCGATTGTAAATATATTCTACAAGATATTTCCTTTCGTTCATTAGTTTCAAGTTAATTTGATACAACAGCAGTAACATTTGTAACAGTTTAAAAAGGATGAAGATAATTAATTTTCGCCTTTATCTCTAAAAATCCATTACTCTTTTATAAACGCATCATGGAAGGAAATAGCTGGGCCGTTATTAAGGGACATATTTTCGAAAAGCTTCTGCCTAAATATTCAACGGAGGCGAGGGTGAAAATGTTGTGGCATCTAACGTCGTTGGTTATGCAGCGTCTATGCTAAGAATTTCACCGCCTATTTACCGGGTTATTTGCTCTATAAAAGGCAGCCTCGTTTGTTGTTGCCGTAAGTTCGGCGTCGTTACCGTAACCTAACAGTAGGTATATCAATATTTGGCCACAGTGGACGTGGCGGTGCCTGTTCTCGTCGTTGCTTCATTATTTGCTCGTGTTTCTGCCGCAATTAGTAATGGAACGGTCGCTAGCCAGGCTCACGAGTTACAACGCAAACAGTCCAGCAAACGTATTTAAACCGGCTGAGCATGTTTGGCCCAGCAATGGGAATAGTCGAGATCTTACAATCCTATTCTATCGTTTAACTTCTGCCTCGTTTGGCCAGTTATTCGTGAATAGGAAATTCTAATTGTGTATCGAAGTACAAAATACAGTTTTCTACAGGTAGATTACAGTAGCTGAAAATGTTTCGTTCACTTTGGGCTCGTTTATTTGTTCCGGTTACTGTATCTCGCACGGTGAATTAACTTTGTCTCGGTAGTTCGAAAGTGGAAACAAAGTGAGTTATTCGTTTAAGCTCAGGTTTACTTACCAGTTGTTTCTTTAGATTTGTCTTCAGAATTAGGCGACAGAGGGACGGTGTAGAAAAGAGTATACCTGCACGCAATTTTCCGAGAGATTTTGTAGTTTCTTGAAGCTAGGGACCAATTAAGGGTCAAACACGTTTAGTGGTGATAGAAATGTAGCATTATGTTTATTAGCCTAGATTAAATTTTAACTTCTATGGTCATTAAAATTTGCGTAACTACTGTTACTCTCCTTAATTAAAATATTCTAATTACCATTTTTCATTGCTCGAGATATTTTGAAATATTTAAAGTTCATACATTTTTCACCTTTTAGACAAAGTTAGAATGTCTTAAAAATTCCCCTAAAATCTTAATTACCAGTCCTCTTCAGCAGTGTTAACAAAATCAATTGTCCGGTGCACGTTGCACCACTTAGCAAAGTTCCTCCGCTTCTGATAATGCTTCCACTCAAAATGGCTATTTTTCTTTTCTGTTTTTCTACGTCCCGACAATTTCGCCTTTACCATTTTCCACGGCAATCGATTAATCTCCCGTCCAGCATGCTGCAGGGTTATCCGAAGGGACAGAAGCGAGAGTGGCGAGCAACCAATTTCGCGGTGGAAAAAGTTTAATTACGCTCGAGTCTGGGGACATATTCCGGTGTAAACAGCTGTCTACACGTCGGTACAAGAGAAAGACAGCCGGACAGGCTTGACTTCTCGCTAAATTCTTCCATAGAAGTGTAACTTCAGGCGAGATGCAACACTCGCTTGATCACCGAATGTCCTCCCGCCATTTCCACACCCCCCATTCCTCCACCCTCTATTTCTCTCTGCTTTTTATCCTGTACAAGTCTGCCGGTCGGCTCTCGAGGTGGAGTTTAAATTGGTCCGCTTTCTGCCGGCAATCAAAGTCTAATCAAACTTTAACGAGTATCACAAATGCTCCCAGGACTCTCGTCCAGTACGGAGATTTCACGCGAATTATTCTCTGGCAACAGCTGAAGATAACAGTGGATTTATGATTCCTTTCAAGAATCTCAGACTTCCTATCCGAATTTTTTCCACGTCATTTACTACTCGCTGAATTTCAGTCATTATGTATATTTGTAGAAGGAGGGAAACGTTTTTAACAAATTTTAAATGACAAAGTTAATATTTGCAAAACGCTCCTTCCAAATACTCGTATGAAAATTATGCATTTTTAAATCAAATTTAATTAACCCTCGATGGAGGGAGCCACAATTTTAATTCAATTTTAATACATGCAATTCTTCTTGTACCTCAAAAAACATTACAATACCCGTTAATTATTAAATTATTCCCTGAAGCACTGGCAAAGTTGGATATTTTCAAAATGACTCAACGCGACAGCCTCGTTATTCTCATTGCAAACTGAATTTAATTTTTTGGCAAACGAAATAATATTTGGAAAAAGGTTCGTATCGCATTATCCTCTGCGCAATTTAATTTCACAACAGCGACCGTAACGAGTTAAACTCGGTTACAGAGAAAATGTAAATGTAATAGGCAGAATTGAAAGAGAACGTTTCTGCGCCACTATTTCTGCGTTATTTAATTTAATTCCCCGGTGTGCTGCCTTTGAACGCACGGTACAATAGCAGACCTCTTGCTCGCGGAATTTTAGTTAATAATAATTTCGTATTTCCTGCGTCGGTTTGTTAAGAAGAGAAAACGTTCGAATGTTCATTTAGCGGAGGGAATGGAATTTACTGTGAGACACGCGAAAGCGATTTGTCCAATGCGTACGAAAGAATTATTCCGTTCACCTGTGTACCAGTATTTTCTATTTCTTTTCTGTCATTTCGTTTGCAAAGTCGCTAATTACTTTTTCCAGAATCGTAATTCCGTTTCGATGGAAAACGTCTGTTTCAACTGTTGCGCGACCATGCCAGAGTCGTTTCTCTCTATTTCTTTTTTTTATTTCAGAAACAGCAAGAAATTCATGCTTTCTGCGGCTCCGTTCTCTTTTTTTTTTACTACTTTCATTCTTTTTTTTATCCCAAGGAGCATTAAAACGTAAATGCAGCTGGAACGAGCGCGCTGTTCGAGCTATAAACGGTACGCCCGCTTGAAACTTAAACGTTCCTTCCAGCGCATAAATTCGAGAAGCTGGTATTAGTCAAATTCTCGAGTTGTTTCTTGGTTTCAGCATCCGAATGAATAAAAAGTGCTGGGTTAATCGAGCGGTTGACGCGGTCCTCTCTCGATATAAAATTCTAAAGGTTCTTGGAAATTTTTGCGGAGAGTTTTCGCAATTTATCTTTTATTTTAATTTCTTCGTTACAAATTATAATAAAAAGAAGACGTTAATTTTCTTGCATAAATTTTCGAAAGAGAGTTTATATTTCCGTGTCTTTGCGGGGAGCATCAAAGCCTCCCTTTTAAGGGATATAATAATTTTCTCGTCGCGCTATTAACTATTATCGATGCTTTCGAAAAATTCCCAATTAATCGTTAATAAATAATCCGGCCAACTAACAGTCGGTAAACACGCGATAAAACGAAATCAAACAGCCTTATCGATACTCTAGCAAACTAGCAAACATTTTCGCGCAAACACCAATTAGCAGCCGGTATTGATACTCGTCACGTTCATTGGTCGTATTCGTTCGTTCTATGCTAAAAAAAATTGGCTCCGACGAAGCCAAGCGAATCAGGCGTTAATAATTTACAACGCTTACGCACCGGACAAAATTTACAACGCGTAACATCGAAGCGGCTAGCTTTACCCCCATTAGAGCCCAAAGCGACTGCGGCTCCTAACGGCTGATTTACGATTCACCCCCTGCAGTGGCGCGTGCATACGCTTTCACGCGTCTGCACGCACGCACCTGCAAGCTTCCACGTGCTCAGCCAGTCAAAGCGGACGAGTTGCCGGCGCGCTGCATATCGAGAGAGGCCAATGCAAGAACGTTCGTCTAATTATATACGTACACTGACTGAACCGTAATAGCATCATAATTGACATACCTTCGTTAATTATCGTCTGCTTATTAAGTTTACCTGGCCCCGATACAGCGACGCTCTTACCCGCTCTCTCGGTCAACGAGAAGAGTATGGGCGAGAATAATGACGCGGTCGGACACGGCCCTCTATTAGGGACGGTATGTGGCGAGCACGAAATTTTCGTTCATTACAGGGTACATCGCTTGATCTTTGCTTATTTCGGACACCGTTCTAATTAGACATTGCAGGTGCACATCAGGTGGCTCTTGTAACGCATAGTTACAGAATTTTCATTTTTTTTTTGTGGTTTGAAAACAAGAGTGACTTTTTACGTAATTCTGAGTATAACGAAAATAAAATATAATAAAATATGATTTCCAGGTAGAAATAGAACGAAAAATAGCATTCTACGTGCGATATAAGTGGAATAATCGCATGCGTCTGACCAATGGTTGACCTAAACTACTGGTTTTATTCCTAATTTTGATCTATCAATACCAATAGTGCATCGGGACAATTAAAGAACTAAATATATGTTTATGTTTAACGATTTATTACATTTTTATCGATTTTTTAATATTATAAAATGTATTACATAATTATTCAAGATTAACAAAATAACTACACTTTAGTTTCACAGATAATTAACATTCGCAGTTAATTTTACTCTGTTTCCTCTCAATTGAACGCGCAGACAATAATTCTTCCTCTGTGCATCTAATTATAGAATTCCGAAATAACGAAAGATATCAACAACCATTGCGTTTGCGATAAATCTCTCCTCGGGCGATTAACAGCAAATACTTTGAAAACGAAACAGCATTCCGCTGGAACAACGAACGTAACCTGTTCGAAGTTTAGCGCGAAAGGAAACAATGCCGGGCGAACAATAAATTTAGCAGCGGCGCCCGGGTGAAATTGGAGTCTCGGTGGCGGGAACTATCGAGGAGAAAGGGGGGCTGTTGGGCGAAGGGTAAAAATATACTTGCCGCAATAATCGTGGAAGCAGGGACGAAACAGAGGAAGGCAGAACAGATAGGTTGCTCGATAGAAGTTCCGGTTGATGGAGCATTTTGCATTGCTGTTCTGTGACAGGCACCACGGACGCCTCGATGCTGAGTCCGTTGCTGTTGGGCCTGGCAGCGACGGCGACCCTTTTGGCCCTGGCCGTAACGGGAATCCTGGCGGCGCTCTACCGGAAGCACTCAAACGGCCGGCCCGGAAGTCCGAAGCACGCTCCGATCGTGTGCGAGCCACCTAATGCAGGTGCAACTACCCCGGTCCACCCTCAGACCAAGCAGGCGGTCGATGACATCGATCCGGACATCATACCCAACGAGTATGGTGAGTCTACGGCTTTCCGATTGTTTCAAACGTGCGCCAAATTACGGCCCGCGCAAATACAGGTGCATTGGTTGGACTAAATATACAGGGTGTTCATTTCTTTTCAATCTTTTCGACAATTTAACATAAGGATGTTAGGAATGAAAATTAGATAGAGATCAATTGACAGTAAATTGCAATATGGAAAATTTACATTTTATATTGTGTAAGAGTTTCAGGTGTAAATCATGGTAATTAAAAAAATATTCCCAATATTATAATAGCAGTGATTTTAATAATAGTGTTAGATGGAGCAGTGTTAGATATGTAGAATATTAGACCCTATAATTTTAATTGAAGTATACCTAAATTTTTGACTAATTAAATATTGCCAAGTGAGCAAGACTTTTGTAATAATTTACAATTTCATTTTATAACGAAGCAGAGTTGCTTGAATATCGGTGTGCAATGCTTTAATCCATTCGTTTAGTTATTTATAACTTCATCGGTTGTTCAATTACGCCTCTTTGACCCGATCGATGGTTACAATTCATGTAAATGGAACATTTGTTGGCCGATTACACGCGATTTATATGTATACGTGCTCCCCAGCCGTGCAATTCCTTGGATTATCGAAGCAAATTGTTCCATTCTTGTCTCGTTTCTTTGTTTTGTGGATTGCAATTGGAACATATAGCTTTGTGGGATTTACCTGGGGGTGCAGTTTAACGTGTACATTGTCATCCATAAACATTACAAAGCTTGAAAATTTTACATAAATCTAAAATAAGTAGGATGTTAAATAAATGGATGAATTTAATCAGGTTTCCCTAGGAAAAATAGTGATATAGGGAAAATAGGAATTTTCAAAATCTTCAAAGTATATACTTTATACTTTGGCTTATTTAAAATTTCACTCAAGCCCTTTTCACATAAGACACATAATTAGATGCCCTATTTTCTTCTACATGTACCTACTCTCTGAAGGACAATCTTAAAAATAGTAAGTTTTAGTATCTAAATGAATTTTCAATACACTCATGAACAATCAACTTTTTTTATATTCTTGAAACATTTAATTTTAATTTTTGGATATTCAATCAACTCGCAGCCGTGGTTTCTTTGTAAATAGACTTTTCCTTAAAATTAAATTTCAAAATAATTAAATCTTAATTTACAAATATTGATGAAAGGAAAATAGTTACCGAACGTCACCATAGCTTGTAAGTACAACATCATTATCCACCTTCATTTAAATTCTTGCGGATATTAATAACAAAAGCTTCATTATTCTTTTTCCATCAATGATATTTCCACGTCGCGTAGCAGTGAATTTCAAAATGCATTGTCAGGTTAAATTTATACGCTTCAGTACACATTAATAGATCGGAAATGCGATGCCTTTATCCACAATGAACAGTGATCAACGCGTGTTCATTAAACTTCTGCGTTATTATCTCAGCATTAATGTGAACGAACGTGGACAGAGTATCGATTGAAAGCTTTGACATGAAATATAAATCGAAAAAAAAAGAATCGTACGGAATAAAGGGACGCAAAGCAATTTTTTTTCTCTTCATTGTATTTTCTTCTTTACTTCGTAACTTATCAAAGTAATTATTCCTTTGTCACAAGTGAATTGTACCGTAAGGTATAATATTTCTTTTTAATTAAAATTTCTCTGTTTAAAGTTAATATCTCTGTATGAATAATTTTGTAAATTTGGATCACGGTTGACCCAGGCTCCGCTGTTCAGGAGTTAAATTTGAATTTTATTTTATTATAGCAGTGGCCAATGACCAATAATTTTTAATGAATTTTTATTTCATTTTAAAATACTTTATTTGTATAATACTTGATCGCAAATATAAAGAATTCGGATATTAGAAGATTAAAGTGGAAGGTATCGTTAGAAAACACGAAGGGTAGTATATTGCTTTCGGAACTATTGTTCGCGTAAAGAACCCGGTGCTCTCTAGATTTAATCGAGTAATCTTCTTAGTGGATATGGAACTTTGCATGGCTTCGTCGAATCTATTCGCAGAGAGAAGACCCCTAACGTACACCCCAATATACAAGACACCCCCGCAACGAAGAAAGAAGGATCGAGTCACGGACGAGGCGATTTCGCCGGAGAAAAGGCCGATCGTGCAACACGGTTTAGATCTTCCGCCGGATCCGATGTTGACCGATTGCCTGCCAACACCGACCATAAGTTACCCACAGAATCACGTCTCGCAGACGAACACTTACAGCAACCCACCGACCATGGCGGATTTCAAGCAGATGGCAATGGATGCTTACAATCAGCGAAATAATCAAAACGTAAGTAAGAAATTATTATACTTTAATTCCTAATTATGGAAATCATTTTTTTTTTTGCATAACGCTGACAGAAGCGTAATACTAATTAATTTGATAATTTAGAAAGAAGAAAAAATTAGAAATTATTTTTTTTTTAATTTTTAAATTATAAATGTAATGATATTTATCAAATTATCAGTGTTACAGTAATAATTATTTGTTAACAATAGCTGCTTCGTTTGAATAGAGATTTAAATCATAGGAAATCAATTTATGTATATCGGGTTAAACAAACGGAAGCGAAGATAATGTTTTAGTTAATTAATTTAACGCCGAATTAATTAACCGTTATTCTACACGAAGTCTGTGCTCGAATATATTTCAATTTATATCAAGATATTAATTACACGTGAATGTTCATTATCGTGTAAATTGAAGAAAAGAGTTTCGCAAAAGTAGATTATCTTCATTCTGTATATTTTAATATTCTTTACGATTTTCTTCATATTATAGTATGAAAACGAACAACATCATCTTTAAATCGAAATGAAGGATATTCCGGAAACAAAGTTAATGGATCGTTCCGGTAGATACATAAATCATTCCGACGATTAGTCTCGTAAACTCATTGGCGTTTTTTCGCGACATCTAATAGAGTGTATTTAGTCGAAACTGTTTGATTAATGCAAAGCAATTAACGTTCTCTTCGCCACTGCGGCGGGGAAGGGCAGAGGAATAGAACGGCGAATCATTGAACGATCGATAGAACATGATACGGTACTCAATAAGGAGATTATGTTTATTTTTTCTATCGCAAGATGCGTTGTTTGAACGAAAAATTAATATTTCTAAATTTATATAGAATTTTTTGCTTTCGGTATAGAAACTTTACCCTTTAACCCTTGAACAGCTCTTGAATTGGGGCTCTCTCCATGGTTCGCCATCCGAGAATTAATTGTTCTGAACAGAGTTCGCTGTTTGATGCTGAAATTTCAATTTTTATTTGAAACGATCTTTTTATTATTAAAAATGTTGGATTTTCATCAACTTCTCAATGCAAATATTCCCAGCATGCGTGGTTGGGAACGGTTGAATCGATCCTCTCTGATTTTTCTCTCGGTCGACCATCTTTCGTGACTAACTCGACAAGGTTGTTTTAAATATTCGAAGTTTCGAAGACGACGAGGACGGGACACGAGCCAAGAAGAGGGATCGCTCGCTTTAATATGCGCCAGTCTTCCACTTTAACTTTTCCGGTTTAGCAGAGCCTTGGGTTATCTGTGCTTCCGCGAGTTTAATTACGTCGAAGTTTCCTCGATAATTCGAGAGGGCCAGTCCCGATGCGCGTAACTCGTCTCGAACTCGGCTTCCGTTTCCCTTCGATGCTGCTCGCGTTCCATTAAGTGTTTGAATGATTTTAATACCGATTCTACCACCCTCGCGGCCACCTTCATTAACTGACCCGATATTCCCTCGGGATGTTTTCGTTGCGGTGTTTTTGTTTTCCTCAAATTACATAACCCTCCGCGGTTTTCGATTATTTTCATCATCGATCCAACACTCCAGCCTCGTTGGATATTCCATTATTAATTTCGCACAAAATTTGCAATTTTCACAACTATTGATGTATTTGCATTTCCATTCCCTTTCTTCGCTTCATTTCTGTAATTTTATCGCCAATTTTTTCGGTTTTTCTTTTCTCTTTTTTTGGTATTGAAATGTTCGTGGAGTTGGAATTTTTAATGATCTCTTGATATTACATTTATAATTATGAACAGCCTGGTTTCATGAAAGTTAAATTAATAATTTAAAATTATTTGCAAACTAAGAGGAGGAAATTGAAAGCAATCACGCAATAATTGAAACGAAAAACCTTAATTAAGATTAAAAATGAAAGGCAAAGAATATTTATCTTTGAAAAGGTTTCGCAAACAGGAATTAACTTTCCACGAAATATGAAACATTTCACCTAAGGCAATTAAGTAAAATTCAATTTTGTGGAAGTTTAAACTGCTATTAATGTCAGCTGTTTCCCTCATTCGTAACAAAATACTCAAATTTTATTCACAAACACCTTCTCGTAATTATTCCTTCTGAAATTATTCTGAAAAGACTATATAGCCTTCGTTTTATGCAATTGGTATCCGTTTGACCGCATTAAATAATTTAGAAAATTTTTATGAAATCCATTTTCAGATTAAATTCACAAGAAATTAATCAACTTTTACCAATTACTTTCGGGCTGAAAAAAAATTATTTTCTTTATATAAAATGAGTGACAGAGAAAGGAGATATTATCTTAATTAATTTCAAGCCGCTATTTACTAATTAGTACTTAAATTAATTTAATTTAACATCATTTTCCGTATTTTTAATACTGTTAATTATTTGTGCTTCAAATTAACCCCTTGTCAGTCGTGACTGAAAATTGAAATCTTAATTAATCTATTATTCAACAGCTTCCTAATGAATCAATACAAATATCCCAGAGGTATCGAATGGTGTCGCAAATAATAGATGAATTTATTCTTGAAAACAAAGCACTAGTTCGATTGATTGCAGGTCTATTACAGTCTGCAGAGGTCGAGCAAGGGGTTGTCGTCGATGCCGCAGAGGCCAGTTACCTCGTCGGTGTCAGCCCAGGGGAAGTTCCATCAGCCGGAAGTGGTGACGCGTTCGAATCGAATACAGGAGAGTTGTATATAAACCGTGCGAAGTCTCTGCCGGGAAAACAGAGGAACATCTTTCTGAACGTTTCAAACTGTTTCCATTTCTCCGTCGACAACGTTTCAGGCTTAAATAAATAAATCGCCGTAGCACGTTGCGTCTTCCTACAGGTCGACGTGCTAAATTTCCAAGCGATTTCACGATACACCGCGAACGTTCGTTGTACAAAAATTCGAGGGAAAAATTTTCCCGAGTCGCCGTGAGACGGGAACGAGAATACTGCATTTATTCGACTCTCGTCGGAAGAACGATATAAGAATGTCGCGAGTGTCCGGGAAAGTTAATGAAACGTCAACGATTAAAGCGAATTGGAGGTAACGAATCCACGTTCGATTGTTCGTTCTTTTTCTACCTGGAGAATTTTTATAATAGCATCTCAACGAGGAGAAACTTCATTTAGAGGAGGAGAGAAATTTGACGGAACAGAGTCGTCGAAGCCACAAGTAACTTAGATGTTTGTTCCCGTTCACGGCACGGGTCTCGTGCGTTTTACTGTTTATATGAGATTAGTTTTTGTACAAAGATCTATTGTAAATAGGCTACACTGCCTGGACCTAGTGGATAGTTCACCGATGTCCGAATTTCATTCGTTGGAAAAAAAAAAGAAAAAGACGAGATACAAATGAAGTCACGTTAAGGGAGGATTGTTCGGTCACGTAAGATAAATACTCGATGGCATACGAAATAAAGAGAATACGTTTCATCTGTTTTACAGAAACGAGTCTCGACCACTTGTCGTCCCACCCTTTTCCCTGATCCTCTCTCTATTAAAAGAGAAGAGAAAAACGTAGGAAACGAGGAGCCGAAATTTCGGTCGCACGTGAGCCGAATGAAGGCGATCGTGTGATCGCATTGACCGTCGCGTTTCCATTTCGAACGTGAAAGAAATCTTAGTGCATCCATGTTGGTGAAAGTCCTATGAAAATTTTATTCGAGCGTGAAACGCCCAACTATTGAACGTGTTTCTTTCGTTTTAGCTAGTGTTGGTTTGTTTTATTAGAATAACAGATAATAGATGAAAATTTATTCGAATAAGGATTTCTTTTTTTAATATTATTTGAAAAATATAGTAACTCCTTTCTCTTGATTTTCATCATTTCTAGACAGAGCTAGGTATTACCTCGATCAACTTCTGATTGTAATTTTGATGCTATATTTGTTGTGTATTATAATGCTTGAATATAAATTTAATTTGGCATTTGTGTTAATCTTATGTTTTCTTTTTTATTTTGCAAAATTTATTACAGGCAAAAAATATCAGATACTAAAATATCATAAATTTATTTGCTGATATTGCAAATAGATTTATTACTGCGAATTATGTGCAATTGATCATAATTTATTATCGATGTTTTAGTATTCTATTGTATTATAAATTTGATTTCACACTTTTAGTCATTATTATTTATCTCAAAATGCATATCTTCCTTAAGTTAACATTTTTTCATATTTACATTATTTTGTAGATGCAGTTATTGTTTTCATTGAAATAAAATCTACCTACTTCGATTCTTCGATCATCATCAGCTTACAAAAACTGAATCCAGAATAGATAATAGATGAACAGGTAAGTGCAATTTTAATTTCCTTTAAATAATTTGTTTTTAAAATTCTATTCTAAAATTTACAATTTTAATTCGCCCGAAATTTAATTGGCCTTCTTTTTATTTTCCTAACAGTTTTGTATTATATAATACTTGAAAATTACAAAAGCAACGCGCCAAGAAAAAGGCGTACGCTATTGGACGAGACATTGTAACTCGTACATTTCTGAGAGCTCGGCATAACGGTGTTTGCATACATTACGCACCTTCGGTCTTGTTAACAACGACCAGCAGGGAACGCCACGTACCCTATTATTATATGTGCCAGTCGTGTCTCTGGGGCTATTAAGACGACCTACTCTGCATCCAACGTTCTCCCAGCTTTCCAAACTGTCACCAACTCTGCTTGTGAATACACCAAGTAATTACGATCCATCCAAGTAGTGTAATCCGATGATTTTGTACAAACTACAAACTAGACACTCGTAATTATAATATTATCATTAATGTTACTAGTAACAACTAAATTTGACGTTCCTCTAAGTATTTCGTATTTACTTATTACTTTTAGATTGAAATGAGTACTGCTTGACCCGATTTTGTTGAAGTTGATATTCAGTTGTCCAAGTTAACCTCAAAATTAACCGGAACCAGTTGATTGTGACCACTTTGAGTAAATTGCTTCGTTAGAAAAGGTTTTCTACGACGGTAAGTACAATATCATTGTGCCACTTTTTTGAGGTTAGGTTTTAAAGTCATCAGAAATTTTGAGGCGCAAGTAAAGTTGAAGAATTAATTAATATCGTGGCTATTTTCCTAGTCCGCCATTCGATGGTTGACATGTAATTTTCTTACGAACATTTGCTTAAAATTACAAATGCTAACGATTAGTGCAATACTAAAATTAGTACAACTTAGCCTAGCATCGTTTTGAAAGTTAAATCTTTTATTCGGAAGCATAAACGTCCTGGATACGTTGTTTGAAAACGTCAATAAGTAAATTGCATGAAAGGTTGTAAAGTGTTCGATACCTATGGGCGGTATCGTTCTCGAATAATTAACGAGTCGGTGGTATGGTCATGGAATCGTATTCTAAATTACTGCACTTACCAACCTAAACCGCCCATTAAATCTACACAGAAACGTGCATTATTTTAAGCACAGTTGTCGAGATCGATATGAGCTGTGTATGGGGCTGCATAAATATTGGCTTTAACCTGATTTGTATTCTTTGTTTAAACGCTTGTTGGACTCATACAGTTAAGTTTTCCTGGTAATAATCCTTTATAAAATATTCTATCCAAATTTTATACTCTGATAATGAGTTTATTTCTTGCAAAAATAACGTGAAAATTAATCTTACAAAATGAATTTTATGACAAAGAAGGGTTTCATTAAGAATTAGTGTTTGTTTATTACTTTGGAAAGTCCACTTACCAATTCTTCAAACAAAATTGCTAAGTGAATTACTCTAATTGAAATAGTCACTTCAAATCAATTCCAGCAATTGCCTGAGTGATTAAGTTTGTTAGGTGTACTCTGTTGTCTCTTGTTTGTCCACTATAAGATCAAGTCAAATACACTTGCCGAAATAGCCTTGATTCAGACAATGAAAAGTTCCTTGAATACCATTGATCAACTAATCTCAATTAACAATTACCTTTAATAATTCACAATTCAGTAAATTAAAGTCCCTTCTTTGTCTCTATAGTTAATTAAACCAAAATGTTTTAATCGCGAGACAAATATTCTCCAGGTACTTTGCTATAAACAAAGATAGGGAGCAAGTACTTCGTTCGTAAATGACCCAGTAAATGCGTCTGTATCATAAACTTCGTCTACAATGATATAATTAATTGGAGGATTAAGGTAACTTCGCGCAGGTATTTTACTTGGGAACGGGATATGTACACACTAACTATATTTTATGACTTTTGATGCAACCTGCAGCCAATATGCAGATTAACTCTAACACGTGACTAAGCTTTACTAGTTTACTTTACTTAGCGTGAAAATGAAAGAAAAATGTGAAACGAACATTACCCATAAAAAACTTCCATTCTAAATTTAACATTATCCCTTTAAAAATCGTTCTTCCAATCCCTGGAACTCTTTTGTTTAAAAATTACGCTTTTTGTTCCAAATTCATTATCCAGGGATCAATAACTTCGTACGTTACCCTATCGTGTCTTTTATTTCCTAATATCCAGCTGCAGAAATGAAATGACGTCCACCGGTGTTTCACCCATGAAATCATAAAAACCATACTAACAGGAAGGTTTATCTCGCAGGACTAGAAAGACTCGTATAATCTGACAGAGTAGATTTTTCCGTGAAATTCCGCGTATCGTTGTTGCTTACATCCCATATCCGCACTTCCGCGAAAAGTTACCTCCAGGCGTATCCGGGAGGCCGCGTACACCACCGAAGCTCACCCCTTCTAGCTCGTTTCGTTTTTACGATCAGCTACGATCATTTTTTACGAGCCATCCCGCTGCTCTCGTTGTCCAGAATTCATCGAACGTAGAGCAGAGCCACTCGTCGATGCACTTCGTCGACGACCGCCCTCGTCGTCGAGGAGGGTTGCAACGAGTGGCGCTTCAACTTTCCCATTGATATCGTGGTTGATACGAAAACGAAGCGTCGAGGAAGACGCCAAAAATGTACGCGTATAGGTAGACGAAACACCGGGTAGAGGAAAAGTTGAAATTGAAGTTTCCGTACGAATGAAAAGTTAAGCACTGTCGCTCGCATCGTTGCAATCCGCGGTAACAACTCCAGGTTTTATGTCTGGTTTCTCGAGTAATTCTCCGCGACCGCGATGTGCAACCATTTTTCTCTGAATTTCCCTCATGCCGACTTACCGGTATCTCTCTAGCAGATGGAATATTGATTAACCAAATGGATAGATAGAAATCGTATCACTATATGCTATCATTTTTTAATTCGTAGATGGATACGATGAGATTCAGCTTTTCAAATCTCTATATTCTCTATTTTTATGGAAATTCAATATAATGTAATGGAGGAAGTTTAGATAAAAGTTACGTACCGTGTGTATCCCATTAACCTATACTCTATTTCCTCCATTAAGAGCTGAGAATTCCAACCAGCTGTCTTTACAGCAAGCCAGTAAAGCCTCGTATAAGTAAGTTTCGTAACGTGAATCGTTTACAATAAATAGAATTTCTCGCGTGGCCACCGGGTAACCAGGTTTCGAAAGCGTTCCCCGCGGATCAATTAACGCGTAATTAACGCCTGTCAGAGTGTGACTGAAACAGCATAATGACGTTGTTCCGTTTGAATCGTCGCTGTTTCGACGGAGTCTTGCGTAATTTGCGTTTTCACCTTCGAGTAGGAAGGAAGGATTCATTTCCTTAAGCCGAACCTTGTTCACCCGTTTCCTGACACGTGTTAACAAAACGAGCTGCTGAAACGTTGCTGTACACACGGTGTATAGCGACGCGGTGAATGGCGACGAGTAGAGCCAAGTGCAGTTTAAATGCGACCCTGGACTATAACCGGGACATGGAATAATAGCTACCCCTGACACATGTAGACCTCCGTCAGTATGTTGGAAAATTGCTGGCGTCAATCATGTTGGATTCAGGGGTCAATTACAAACTTCGTTTCGAGGTGTCGACACTGTAGCTTCATACGGGGTTGATTTTATCGGAATACCTCTTGCGAATTATTAGAAATCCCTCTTGAAATTATTATTCCCTTATTCGGTTCTATAAGAAATTGAACTTCTTGCACGCTCGATTCAGAACAATACTACTCGACTCTAATTTAAAATATTTTACATCGTGAAGCTGTATATTAACTGGCTAACAAGAAGAAGTTACGGAAAGTTTAGTAAGCAAAGTTAGTCCGACCTAAAATTAAATTTTTCAAACACAATATCGCGAAGAAGTTCCATGGTAAAAGAGGCCAAAGACTCATCTCCCTTGCCAACTTGAAGTTAATTATTTCACGAATGGATAGTCGAAATAATGAGATACAATCGAATCAAATTATCGCTAAAGTCGGAAACTTTAAATTACTATTAATGCTTACAAATTTGCAAAGTATCTCGACAGAAGGTAGCATCAAAGTAGTACATTTAACCTTTGTTTAACGTTAATTAGACAACTCTAGAATGGTTTCACTCACATCCGAAATTTTGAAGAATATTAAGTGTTCCATATCGAATGAAAGTAACAGCAATTTTAATTTTGAGTTTCTTATAAATGGCAAATTTAAAAATTAAAATTGCCAGAACTTGAAAATACTACCTGCAAGAGCAGTCAGTTCGAACAGGACTTTGCATGCATAAGATTAGTAGGTGAGAGCGGGAGCTGAACGAAACAAATTGCCACATCCGCGATCCCCATCGCATCCACTTCCCGATGGATGCGTGCTTCTCCTGGTTCCGACGTGGAGAAGAGGCCCGCCTCTAGCACACCACCGTCGAAGAAATTACCTGAAATCAATCTTGAAAATCGGCATGAAAACATCCGCGACTGGTAGCTCGTATAAGACCTTCGCTCCTTTTTGCATATTTATATCGTGCTCGACCATTTAGGCTGATATCGACCCATCACCCACACTGGCGCATTTTTCTAAAAATATTTGAATTTTTACAACAGTTTTTCTAAAAAAAATTCGAGCACTACTGTATTTAGACCGCAGTCTTTTCCCAGAAGAAACGTTAAGTGATTCGTGAGCTTTTCTCAAACGTTTCGAGACTTCGTTTACTTAAAAAATAGAACGAAGTAAAAGTTTCTTTTCGTGACACGCTACAGCCCTTTGAATATTCTTTCACGACCATGTGACACGGCCAATTTAAACACAAGGGACTCCTTGAAATAATACTCGCTTCGTAAGAATTAAAGTCAAGAAAGGAAAGTTTCTTTTGTCACGCGTCACATCTCGTACACCATTGACTTTACCTGAGAACACTTTTCACAGGAAACATTATTTTCATATTTACGCCTTCTGTTTCTTAGAATATTAAATAACTGCAAAAGTCTAGCAAAAATAGAATCTATGTAAGGAAATATATTTAACAGTTTAGAAAATGTACAACCAGAAACATTCCTAAGTTTGAAACTTTTTATTCTTAGAAGAAGCGATTCTGACAGTATTCCGTTGAAAAATTCAACTCCTCGTCTGCAGCTACCAACTTTTGTCTCCTCCTACACTCTTAATTATTCACACACTCCTTCGTTCACATATTTATATCCAGAATTCAGTGAATGGGAACTCTAATAAATCTAACATAAATTAGATATTACATATAAAGAGATTAATTAAAAATTAGTTGAACAAAATCCATCATAATTATCACGCGGAAACCGAATTTTCCCTTAGGTTTCATTTGAACAACAGACTTGGATTTAAAAACAAATCAGATAATGGTTTCCCGACGACATTACATTTCATAATACGAATGAATATGCCTGGGGCATATCTAAAATCCGTGCAAGCGAACTCTGACAAAGCAGCGGCAAAGTAAATCAGTCGCAAAGCCACGGTAAACAGAAACACGTTTATGTCGCACGACTTTCGCAGGTGCGCAAAACGAGCGAAAAGTAGCCATCTAAAAAAAAAAGAAAAAGAAAAGAAAATGAAAGAAAAGAACCATAATGAAAAGAGAAGAAAATACAGTGTTTGCGGTAGGATCTGCGACAGGGCAGGGTAGCATATCCCCCGCCGGAAAGTTGGTTAAGAGGGAGCCGGAGCCTCTTTCGGCTCGTCGAGTCGCAACGAGGCATTAATTTTCCAGGATGTTAATACGGGGTACCGTGAGGGGAATTTCGTACGGTGGCTGGAAGAGAAAGGCCGTCGTTGACTTTTACTCAGGTGGACGGTCTGCGTACGGGAAATTAGAGGGAAAAGGGGCCTCTGTGCCGGACTCCGACCGCCTCCGAAGAACAATTTCCAGCCGCCTAACGTTACGTCGGCAGGCTAGTAAATAGCATTAGCAAGTCAACTAGCGCTTTGCTCTACGGCCGGTTGCTTCTTGAGATTCCAGTTAATTTATACAAGTGGCGCGCTTTAATGCAGTTACACAGTCGCCGGGGTTACAAGTTTAGTTTTAGTTTTCATCTGCGGCACTTCTGTTGTCTTCTTAACGCGACGAAGCCGGCGATGCGCGTGACGGTTTACGGGGGTTGCGTTTCGTCGAGGACGTCAAACAACGTCGATGAGGGTGCCGGCTGCGTTCGACGAAACGGCTAATTTCGTTTAGACAGACGCGACGCGATGCGATGCACCGCGTGATGCGTCGGGAGTTTGGGTTATTATGCGAGAGACATGGTTAATTGCAGTGCGACGCGACGTGGTGTTAAGTTGCTGGAAGCGAGTCGGATACGGCGCTCTGGGACGATCGCTTGTGCATCACTAAACGCAGCCAAGTAATACAAATTAAACGCTAGAAAAGTTGTACATGATTTGAAATCTATTTCTCGTATCTACCATTTTTCAAATATTTGAATTTGATTGCCACCCTGGAAAATCTGAACGTTACGAGCACGAAGATAAAATAGAAAGCATCATTAATCATTTTATCGTATCAGCTTCTTACGTTAATTTGTCGAAACTATTAATCTTACAAGATTCAAGATCACGGTGGTACTCTGTGCGACATCGTTAATTGAATCCTTTCAGGAGCTTAAACGAAAGCCAACCCCACTTTGGGCAACCTAATTTCTGTCGAATTGCCGCCAATCAATTAGACGATAGCCGAGCTTTGATCGCGTGAAAAACAGAACCGCAAACCGTCTCTACGTTCCGCGGACTTGTTATTCGGGTGCACGTGGGTTCCGTCGGTCATAAACGACAGCCGACGTGTGTCGAACGGTTCTCCTGAAATCCAGCCCAATTTCGATGCTGGAAATTGAAACGATCGGACGAGTCGCAAAATTTCAGTCCGCCGAATGAAACTGCCTCGACTGGCCATCAAAATCTCCGGGTAGGAAAAAAAGTTGAATCGGAATCGCGGTTATCAAAGTGTCCTAATGCCTTTATCTAACGCTCGAGGACACTGCGGTTGGGGTTGGGTTGCGAGCGAAAACTGCTGCGGGCCAATCCATTGCCGTCACTCCGGATCCCTTTCCCTTCCCGAGGGATGAAATCGCGAGAAAAACTCGAGAGTCACTCGAACCGGGTGCTCGCGTCTTATCGATACCCTTTTTATCGGTTTACGACGGGGTTATGATTAATAAAGGATGTCCTTTACCGGACATAAATAACATAATTGGACGAGGGTGCATGGTGTAACTTGGCCTTCCTTTACTTAACCCTCGGGTGGTAGACCATGGAGAAAGGCACAATTTTAATTTTATTTTGTATTTTCTGGTTTACAAGTTCCTAATTTAGTTTATATATTTCAAATTAAAATAATAGGCAGCCTTCTTTTATGGAAGTTGTAGTATTTTATTCAAAATTTTGTTTACCAAAAAGCAGCGGACAGAATTTTGAAAAAAATTGTTCATTTTCTCGAAATGGAATAAATAACAGAACCGAGCGTGGAACAACAGGAACGCGGATATTGATAAGTGTAATTGCGCATGCTTCATCAACTTCTACAAAATGTGTCATTTCTTTTTTACACGTACGTTATGGCGCTGTTATTGATGGTGTTTTTGCATGGGAAACGAGAAATACGAATCTCGTTTGCGTCGCTGAAATAACGAGTGGTTCATGATTGTTAAGGATTGAATGTCCTTTCACGTTTTACTACCTGACTTTTAATGCAAATTGATGATTAAAAATGAAGTGTTTATCTTTAAATCATATATTTGTGACAACATTTTTATGAAGGAATTTTATTACCCCAGGAATATTAGGAATTACCCTATTCTTTTCTAAAATCATAATTCAGTATTTTCAATTATAATTTTCCCTAAACATATTCGATAGAGTTGAGATGGTTTGACTTAGATAGAAAAAAAAGTATAATAAATTTTGCATTATTTTTCCTGACAATTTTTTATGAATAATTATAAACAAAAATAGAAAGTTTACAAACCAGCAAAATCTCCTCCATTAAGAAACAACAACTTAATAACTTCATTTCATTATCATCGATCAACAATTAAGTAGCACGTGACTAATAACGTTGTAATTTTTTTTCGTAACAGCTCACCCTGCATCCTTTTCACCCTTTTTTCTTTTCCCTTCTCTTTTTCGACACAAGCTAACGACATGAAAAAGTATAGTAATACGTCTGACGGAAGTTAAAACGGAACTGCAACTTAACACGCGACACTTTCACATTTTTACTAAATAATTCAGCCTCGACATAATCGACGTTGTTCATCGCTCTCGTAAACTCTTGTTTCATATTGGCTGGCTCGAAGGTAAATGTTCGTCTCATTTAGTTGCGTGTACAAATCTGGCAAACGAATCAAAGGAAACGCAATAATTTAAACGTACATTGCACGCTCGTTTACGGATTAAGATGAAATAATCAAAGGAAGTGTCGAGTAATCAATATTAATATTCGTACATGTATTTAACTCATCTTTACATGACTTTTTCTTTATAAATCATGATATAATTTCACTAATGAGAACAGCAATACACAGTCATCTGACGTTGTCACTACATCCGATATAAAAAGGAAAGATCATTCGTTCGTTGTACAGGGAGAATAATACGGGAGTAGCGAGACGATAAGAAGTCGGGAAGAAAGACGGTCAGACAGCGGGAAGATGGGAACAGAAAAGTAATTGGAAACTGCTGATGAAGTTTACGCTTGTAACTATAAAGTTGAGCGCCTTCCTTGCCTATTAGTGATTGGATTAGCTGACGGAAAAGGATAGAGGATGGGGGGTCCAGACTCGACGGAATCTGGATGCAGGAAAAGAAAATTAATTTCTTATTCACGGCACGATGCCGCATCGTCGCCATTCGGTACCTTAATAACCACTGAAACTACGTGGCGGAACGAGATCTTGAAGAAGCTTGACGAGGACCAAGTATTTAGGTGGAACGCGAAAAAAGGAAAACGTGAAAACAGCGTCACCCTTGTTTTCTTTTTTCCTTCATTTTTTTTTTTCGAGGGGCGGGGGATGGGGTTGCTTTTAAAACCGTGAGATCCGACGGCTACTCGAGAACCAAGCTGGCAAATGAAATAAATATAATTACGTCGCGGTGACATTGCCTTTGTACGTGAACAGAAAGAAACGGCTGTGTATTGCGGTTTTTTTTTTCAAGAAAAGACGCGAATGGGGATGAAGAATACTGGTGGAATCTTGGGACGGGGACCAAGAAAGATGGTCGAGGAACTACGTTTCCCAAATTCATTATGCAAGCTCCACAGAGGCTCGATCTGCCTCGAGTAGCCACACAGTTTTATACCTTTTCAGAGTTTGTTTAAAGTTCTTTCCCAGTCCTTGATCCGTTCTTTGGCCTAGGAAACGTCCTGGGAATTGGAAACACTGTTTCCTCGAGCTTAAAGTGTCGGCCTTTTAAATTAAGCAAAAGTAATGGATATACATAATGTGTTGAAAGAAGATATTATTAAATATTATTAAATGTTAAATTTTAAACGAAAAAATTTTATACATTAGAAGAATAATTTTCAGAGGAACAGTGTAAACTTTAGAAAATACAAAATTCAATTAAAATTGGGGCTCACTCCGTGGTCCGCCATTTGAAGGGTTAAGGCTGACATATAAGGGGTTTTTCTACTTGCAATCTTTAGATCGTTATATCTTATATATATTGTTATTGCAGCGTGTTAATAATAAATTATTAAAACTTTAGGTTTTAAATCAGGCAATAAAAGGTTTAAAAAATCCTTAAAAATTGAAGAATCATCATAGAATATATTGTATGAAAAATTGCAAAGTATGGCAATTTAAGTTTTCTAGCAACTCCTTTGCACAGATTTAGCGAGTGAAAAATTCATTTGATTGCATCATCCATTAAATTGAACTAGCTAAAAGTATACCCATTTAGCAAAACGTTCTTCAGCATACCGTTTATTGCCTTGCCTGCAAACTTCAAAACGCTGTGTCCTTGTTGTTCAACATAAAGTTTCAACTTCAAATGACTGACCTGGAGTTGCGACGCAACAGCTTCTTCTTGTTTGCCTTTACGAGTAGACCGTGTTCACGGTATTCTCGACGAGTCTTTGTATACATTAAATCGAGCGTTCTGTTTTAATTTGTTCAGTCAGTTTCACAGATTATCTCATTTTACTGAAAATTTGTTGATATTTCTGCTGAATTCTCTGCTTTACGAAAGATTTACTTGACTTTACGAAACTTTTTGAATTACACCATTTCACACGTTTTATTATTTTTCAAAATTTTCACAGAAAGGATTTCTGAAAATTATTAGGGACATATTTTGCTTTACACACGAGGTACAATGGAAAGTATGACCCTCGTATAAACGTTCCAAGATATTACTAGGGGCAGCGTACTATACAACTTACTAGTGGCAACATATTTGGGATGAGGCACGAGTTAAGTTAAAGGTCGAGTGTCTTTTTTTTCAAAAAAGGATATATGAAGATTGTAGGAGATATACCGAGTAGTTTTTGCAGTCTGCAAATTATACAAGCGATTTACAATGTTAGAGTGTTAGACGAACTGTCCACTCTGAATTTTTCTAATTAAAAAATAGCAAACATGGCAATATTTTAGATAAAATATCGTTATCAGAGGATTAGAAAATACTCAAACAGAAATCTCGACGGTTCTCAAACTACGAATTGTCTGCGAATTCTAAGCCGCAAGGAGAACGAAAGGATAATGCCTCTGGCATACAGAGAGCACATTGTTTCCTGGCTCTATTATACGTCTCGAAAAGGACTGGACGGTCTGACCCAGCCATTTATTAAGATCGGCTTCCGGTCCGAATGCACGTAAGAGCTTGATCAAACTTTTGAGTAATGGTTGTACGTTTCTAATGCCTGCAGACATACAGGAATGATGAAGGTCCTAATTAGTTTCATGAATGCATCGTTCTGGAAACTTTAGAAAAGTACTTAAGCTGGCTAACAAGAAGCAAACTTCCTCATTTTTCTAAAATCATACATCCTATTATGAAAATAAATAACAGTTAGTTAATTTTTCATTTTCTGTAAACTATTCGTGATCTGGCATTATTACAGTGACAAAAAATTTGTATGATTTAAAAATGTAATATTGAATAACCAGTCTCCGTGGTTGAAGGGTTACGAAACGTTGAAAAGTATAAATTAACACAGAATGGGTTTCTTCGTTTTAGCCAGTTGACGTTTTCCGGGGACCATAAATAAACACGACGTTCATTTAAGTTCGATTGATTTTTTACGAACGTTTCGAGCGGATTCTAGTTAATCTGGAACTCCAGCGAAACGTTTGACAACCGCACATTCGTCTCGTTTGACTGTTGAGGGCCGTTACCCCGAAAGAGCTGTCTATTAAATTCGTTAAAACCTCTCTCAAATCGGCAGGGAGGAGTCAATTGATAGCGAAAACTCAAACGCAGTCAATTTTAACGAGCCGTACTTATCCGCAAAGAGGATACAACTAAAAAAAAAAAAAAAAAATCCAATTTAACCTGTCCTCCGTTTTCATCGCGTTCGAAATTGACTTCGTTAGCGAAGTTATTGTTAAATCGAGTCTAGTATTGTACATATTTTGTTGGTATTGAATAACCGAAGGGAATTGAAATGGGAATTGAAATTTTTACGTTTGTTCCATTTTTTGTAATGTTCTTTCTTTTTATAAACCATACAAATTTATAAATTTATAAAAAGGGTAATGGATAAAAAATATATTATAAATTCTTGCAATATATTAATTAAAATTTAATGTTTTCTCTCTATGGACTTAAGATCCTTTTTTAATAGTTCTAGAATGAATGGTACTTGGATTAAGCTAGAAATAATTTCTCTGCCAAACCAACATCCTTTCATTCAGCTAACAATTTCCATTCCCAAAGAGCGCAGTCCATTTTATACGGTCGATGACTTAACGTACAATAAATTAGGTATTATAGGTAAATATATTAGGATTCAAAGGTTTTCTTTTGTCGCAGCAAAGTGAATCCCACCATCAATTTTCGAAATGGAGGATACTCGTCTCGTCTAGGTATTAAATCACGGCATTACAACGATTAATTCCGACTGAGGCTAAGTTATAGTTGCTAGTCCCGCGTTTCAGGAGTTCCTGAACTCACCCTGCCCTTCTCCAACCCTTCTTCTTCCCCCTTTTCTCATCGCTAGCCAGTTAGTTCCGTATCAAAGTTCTGTAACCTGGCGAAAACGGTCAGCCGATGTTATCAGAGGTCATGACGTGTTGAAACTTTGCTGCGGGAATTAATTCTGATCTTCTTTCGTTGTCCTCTAACAATGTCTAACGTGAAAATTAATGTACCCTCTGTAAAATTACCTTGAGATAAACCAGAAAGCGCGAACGATGTTAATTGTTTCTGAAACAATGAGATCTTCTTTTTCTTGCTGAGAAAAATTATGTGGTAAAAGAAATCCTGATCTTTTCTCTCATTACTGACTTAATTAATAATTTAAAATCCACATTTAACTTCATCCTAATTTTCCAAATTTTCTAAAAATTTGATTGCTTAATTAAATCAGAATTAATTATTTTTCTTTGCAAAAAGGAATATTAGAAGTTTACCAGAGAAATTGTTTATTATTTTTTAAAAACAGACAGTTCATTGTTGCTTTTAGCTACGTTTTCTTTTTACAAAAAGCAACACAATAGGTGTTTCCACTTCGTTCACATCGCTTCCCAGTGTGTATTTATACACTCTCGTTGCGTATAATACTTGCTTCGTATCATCAGTATGTATAACGTAGTCATAGAACAAAGGGATTTAAATTAATGTAATTCAGAAGGCTCAAATGAATATTCCGAATGAGGGAAGCTTGGACATTGGTAGTGGAGCTCGTAGAATGCAAAACTATGGAAACCTCAGGTCATTTGTTATTTTACGAATTAATGACAAAACTTAAAGTATAAGAAAATAAATCTATCTCTCGTTTCTTTTGACATCATTTAATTTTTCCCATTAATATTTCTTTTTATTTTACAGTAGTTTCTTTCATTTTCCTAAAATACTCTTCAATTCCTAGTTTCACCAACACCAAAGGAAAAATGGTCAGATCTTCTTATTCATCAACGTCCTGGTAACAACCGAATGTTTCCGTGTTTCCACACGCGACATTAACCATCAGCACGTTATTTTTTCTTTCGTTTAGCCGCGCAACCAGCACGCGCCTAATTCGCGTCATCAGTATGTATAACGTTGCCGGGTAACAAAGGGGTTTAAAATGGTCGGGGGCAATTCAGAAGTCTCGAATGAATATTCCGAAAGTGGACAAGGGGTAGAGCGAAGCTGAGAACGGTGTCCACGGAATCAGACCTGTGGAAACTCGAGAGGCATTCATTATTTCGCGCTAGAACACGGTCGGGCTACGGGTCGGAAGAGCGCGGCTAGAATAGAATAGAGAGAGAGGGCAGGAAGAAAGCTTGCCGAATTAGGGAAAACTGTGCGAGTCCGATTACCATCCTCCAATTTACTTGCCCCGTATTTCGGTAGGCTCTTCGAGGGAGATCCTCGGACGACATACTCGCACAGACGCAATCGCGATACCCGGGCATTCAGTGGCGGTAATTGGAAGCTTAGAGGAATGGGTCGAATGCGCCCTCCTTGGAGAGGTGGTGACAAGGTGCGCGTAATAATTTAAGCCGGAATTCGGCGAACGAACGCGAAAATAGTTGGTGAGTGAAGTGGTCGCGAGAGGAGCAATCTGGTTATCCGCTTAGCCCACACCGCTCCCGTCAAATCCCACTTTTCATCAATTTCCCAACCGGAATTTGGCTATTCGAGGTGATCTAAACTGTGTCTCTAACGGCAAACAAAAAGTCTTGATAAAAGAAAAATTAGTACACCAATTTTCGGTGTTTATTGAGAAAATATCATAAAACGTGGGAAAAATTTTAAATTAAAGTCAAAATTAAATATATTTTAAACACTCAATTTAGTGTCCGATTATTTAAATATCAATTTAATTTTTAAAGAAAGAATAATAATTATCTCGCATTGGAAAGCAGGAATAGATTACTGTGGGGTCGGCACTTGCTGCCTGCTACCCCATTTTCTCACCCTCCTCTGCTCTTAAGATGGACTCGATCGACCGAGCACCGTTTTATGCAGTGAACGTACACGGGGATAACGCGTAATTAAATCGCTCTTACGGAAGTTATCGCGCTCATAAAATCCTTGCCAACATCCTTGCCAACCAGGTATTTTGTGGATGGAACACAAAGGGAAAAGGGGAAGGAAATGGTATCTTCGGAAGCTTCTTGGTGAATTGATCGGCATTGAATTCGATTCTCCGCCTATTAAAGTATATGTTAATCTAAAATTAAAGGGGAGCAGTATAAAATTTAGAAAATTAAAATTATATGAATTACAAAATTGAATTAAAATTCTATAGTAGTCAATGTAAAAAACCGCAAGATCTCGTTAGATAAATAATTAATTCGTCTAAATTATTTGTCTGTCTATAGACAATACGATGTTACACTTGAAATGGTACCTACTTCACACCTGTGAATCTGTTCTCGTGCATTGAACATCATTAATTTTATTTGAGAATGTAACGAATGCTCGTGCTGGTACTGCTTTCACACATACATCGCCGCGTGGAAGTAAATTTACTTAAGTAAATTTACACAACGTATAGCTAAACAGGAACCATAAATTGGATGTCCTACTTCTCGGTATATGAGCTTATGCGAGGAAACATTGTTAAAACGTCTGGTAATATTGCAAACGCGTTACAAATGAATTGTCAAAATTACAAAATCGTAATTTATAAAGTTCGGAACTCGGTACTTAAAAGTTATTTAAAAAATTGTGGATAGTAATGGCCCTACGAAACATAAATCAATTTAACTTAACTTCGCATTCTATTCCAGTTAGCCCTGTGCCGAAATTACCAGGGCGTTCAGGTTTATGAATGTTTATAAATAAATCAAAAAATTCCAAGAACATGTCTCGTTACATTGTGATTGTATATAGTTTCAACCAAACTTCCTTTCTTCCGTTACTAATACTGTCTATTCTGAGAAGAATGAAAATGTTGAAGTGTTAACACAACGCAATCCACCTCGCACTGCAGAGATTTCTTTGAATTTACGCGGGCCAGATGGAAGCATGCGGTGAAAATAATCTGAGATGAAAAGGGTTAAGAAATATACAAAGTGTCTCAATCTTTCCTGCAGACTGTGCCAGAATATTCGATGGCTAAGAATAAGATAATAATACTGAAGTAATAAATTATTAAAAAATGATTTACATATATCTTTGCTTACAAGAGAAGGTACCGTATACCGAATAATATGTTTTCACCATCTCTTCCACAAAGAAGAAATGCAATTCGAGGAACGTCTTTGAAGAAGTTGAAGAAACGAGGGGACAGAGTGCAAACAATGTTGCAATAACAGAGTCGTTTCGTTTGCATCGAGTCGACAGTGTCTGGCGAAGAATCAACTGGCCTGGACTGATTAAACATTTCATTGGTCCAAGTTCGTTCCATGCGCAAACTTTCACGCGGCCAAAGAACCAGCTGGAATAAACTGGTCGAAAGAACGGCACAACAGTTACAGCTAATTTTGGAATCATAAGATCCCACTGTCTCTCTTTCTCTTTGTCTGTTTTCATCGTGGTTGAAAGCTGCGGGCTATACGACAGATTCCGTGTTTCATGGGATCGGTGAACAAAGCGTTCTTAACTCGAGCTTCCTCGGGGCGATACAATGCCATGCCAACGAGCCAACTCCGTTATTCCATCTTAAAGCCGGCCCCCCTGGACTACCTGCAAGATCGTTCTTCAGCTTCGCCTCCCACGCAATTTCTATATCTGACGGAGTCACAGCTTTGTCGGCGATGATGTAAAGCCACGGAACAACGGACAGGATTAAACGAACGTTTGACAAACTCTCGGCTATCCACGGCTCAGACGTCACACGGTGAGTAGCTTGTGATTAATAACCGGGGCTAAGCGAAAGGATCAGAGGAGATGTAATGAGAAAGATGAAACTTTCGCATCAACGGTCTAGCACTCGTTTTTTCTACTTTGATACTGTTAATGAACCACGGTATTCTCCGTTAGTTATTCTGAAATTAACCCATGAACAAGGGAATCCGAGTCAAGCGTAATGAACATAGTAATGAAATAGAAAATTACATTAAAATTGTGTCTCTCTCCATGGTCCGCCGTTCGAAAGTTAAAAAAAAAAGAAAAGTCCAGTTTTTTCGGCGGATGCTCATCGGGATGTTTCTCGTGGACACAGGGCACGCTCATCCTGAATTACGACGACGGTAAACTGTGCATCGCACGCGACAGCCACCCTTATCGTTAAGGGCAACATCCCTGATTATCATCCCGACGAACCTTTCTCGGGATTACCCCCACCACAGAGATTTATCGACCCTACTTCCACTCAACCACTCCCGAAAAGGAGTCAAGCGGTCGTTTTATTGGTGTTTCTATCTCTCTTTCTCCGATTACTTCCACCCTATCATCCTGATCCATTTCCTGACCGTTATGTTAGTTTATCCTGCCGCTCATCTTTCCTCGTTTCTCCGCGATAGATAAACGAAAGGGACAACGATAGAAAATGGGCAATTTTGGGACTAGAGGGATAAGCATTCCTACATGGCATTAATCTATATTATATTCTGAGATTAACTCTAGAAAGACTAAGGGTAACTATTTCAACCCCCTCAGTTAGAAAATATTAGAAATTATTTGTTTTCATTTGCTACAAATTTTACTTATACATTTGCATTCTTTTTATGCCCCTTATTACCATCTGCATTTAGCTAAGAATTCGAAGAGAATCAACTTTAATTGGTTCTTCATTTTGTAAGATTTATGAGTCATAATTGCTTAATTGAGACGTGGTTAAAGTTACTTCGAATCGAAACCATTCTTCCCCATCATTATACGCGTGCGAAGTATAATGAGCGAAGACTGCCTTTCGTGTCTCCAACTAAGTTTCACGAATTCCATGAGTAATGCGTGTTATCTAATTGACGGTGAAACCTGAAGATACGTTTTCAAGAAAGTTTTTAACAAGTAGTTTTAATAGCCGGATTTTGAAAAAGATTGCAACAATGTGTAGACATTATCAATGCAGATGTACTTTGATGCGGAATTGTATAACATTCATTGAGGATATTCTGAACGCTTCCAATTAAAAATGAAAGTTAAAAGATTTAACAAGAATATGATCCCCATATTTCTTCTATGAATATTAACGCTTACACGCAGCTATTAGACGATGTGAGATCAAGACAAATGGTTTCGTTGAGCCTGAACGGATATACAAGGCAACGAAGAAAATTTCTTTGCAAATAATCATTCGTCTCTTCCTAGTGAAAGCATGAATTGTGGTGGAGAGATGTATGGGATCTGAGGAATTAACCTTTGATTCATATTTTCAGGAAGAATCAATTCATTCGTGGAGGTTTCCATTGGCTATACAATGCTAAGGATTAACCTTTCAACTCCCAGGTCACGTCAGTCTTACTTACAATTACTTAAACTTTCTTGGTGACGTTATTATTAGCAATAGCAACCAATGAAAAGCGATTAAAGAATCAGCAAATATTATTAACTTCAAACCACCTCAACTCTGGTTTGAGAAATAGAATAATTAAAGCTCGACTAGAAAGAGTTAAATTGAAATATTTAATATCCTTCACGGAGTCGATCGTTATTAATTCAATTGGTTTGAGCGAACAGAAATCCAAGCGTCAACTATTTATTGTGTTTCACATAGATGGTTCTAGGTTTTATTAATATAATACACTTCGACGGGTTACAACTTATTTCATTAAAAAAGGAAATAAAATTAAACATATAAATTTACTTTCTGTAAAGACCCTTAATTCTACGGTAGACAGTATTTATCCATCCCTTAAGTTTAAAGTCGTATTAAAAAAAAAACCCTCCACCATCCCCGTCTCTCGTTATCAAATACTCTGGCAACACCTTCGCCTCCCTTTCATATATTCATGCCTCGAAAACATTTTCCTCGACGCGGTTACCGTAATTTTCCTAAAATTTCTGACGAATTACAAGCTCGGCATGAAACGGCCGTAAAAGACAGAGCGTGGCAGGAAAGAGTTGGCTCTCGTTTACCAACACTTATGCTCGCGTTGGACGAAGCAACGACTAAAAGCAGGCAGTTTCTCTTTCCTTTTATAAAACACACCGGGGGGAAAGGATAGTTGTACAGCTCTTTTCTCGTCGCGAGAAAAGGTGCGCTATCCTCGAGAAGGATGAAGGGGTAAGTTAGAAATTTGAGAGGGACCCTATGCGAATGCGGAATGTAAATGGACAATAAACCAGCCTTGGCCAACGTCTACCAACGCTATATCACCGGTGACACCGGTAGTTTTAGTTTATACTGCATGCATAAGCGGTGCTTCCACGTCAGGAGAGCAACGATGCTCGCTACAACTTTGTACGAATTCATTTTCTTCACTTTTTTCCCCTCCATCCTGCTCAGATTGAACTTATCTTTCAGTTGCGTCCATGAAACAAAATAAATGGATGTTAGGAAACGTTTCGCTATATTTCTTCTGGAGATTAAAGGGAATGAAGATATTAATTCTTTAGGAACTAATCATCTCAATGTACAGATTTGTAACAGAATGAATTGACCGGAACTTTGTCGGTCGAATTAAAATAATTGACCGTAAGTGGCTTGTATCTCGCGGTGGAACGTTCAGCTGAACCTTCTTATCTCCTGTACGCGATTATTACAGTAGTTTCAAACGGAACTTTTCATATTTTCCCGCGGTTATAGGCGGATCAATTTTAATCACCGCACAGTCGAGGTTGTTAACTCACGAGTGAACAGCACGTGCCTTGCTCTGAAATAGAATTCGCAGAAAAATCAACATCTCGATGAACCGCTATGCTGGTCGGCTGTAATTCTTCCGCCCTAACGAATGATCTGTATATTTTGACAGTTGCCCCTTGAATGTCTTCTGCCTTGTACGATGACAGGTCATTTTTTGTAACTTTTTCACCCTTAAGAAAGAATCGGTAAGTTTGGATCAGTTGGTGTTCAATTGAATTGAATTCAAAACAGGCATTTTCCAAAACTTTCAAAATTAAATTTCAAGAATAGGAAAATTGTGCCTCCGAGGGTTAATATAGCGATACTATTTTGTTTTTTGTTAAAAACTCTCGCAAAAAAAACTAAAGTTCTGATTGAAATAAAAAATTATTTACTGCAAGTAACTCTTGTTTCCCTCGATAAAGCTGCACTCGCAAGTACCTTCCGACAATAAAGATTTCGAAGAAATCGAAGACCAAGCTGTCCGCCGCGTTTACCGGAGGAAAATAAAGTGCAAGCTTCCAGGTCGTACGGTTTTTCCCTGAAACGATGGGACGTTTTTCCTCGCTCGTAATCCCGTGTAATTTATCGCTCTGTTCATAAACTATAACGTGTTCGCGCAACTTCTCATTGCTTTACAACCGTCGAAGACTCTTTTCTGATTTATCGACACTTCCACTTCCGTCGGCGCGTCGTACATTTTCATTTTCCTCTACTCCTATGCAAATCCCGGATCGTGCTGGGAAACAATTAAAAACTCGAACGTCACTTACGAGACAAGTTTGCAATCAATTTTCAAGGAACACTCTCGTGTTAATGATCTGATAAGGATCGAGCGAAAAATATGAATTTTAAATCAGAAAGTAGTTTCATGAATGGTAACCTATTTATTCCCATAGTTGTATTAAAAATAAAATATAGCTCTATATATTAAACTATCTTTTTTTAAATTTATATACAGTAAAACATTTAATGTTGATTGCTTTAAATATATTAATATAAAATTTAGGAAAATCCTTTTCTTAATAGATTCTTATTTTTCTTCCTCTTTCACTTCATCTTGGTTTCCAACCCAAAACTCTCACTTCTCTTTCTCATGATCTTCCGCCCTGCTCTTTATCTTTGTCCACCGGTAACTTTTTTTCGCGTCCCTTCTTTCTTCATCCTTCAAAGCCTTATCTTCATCTTCAAAGTTTCTCACCGGTGCTTCTCCATTTTATCTCCCTTTTCGTTTTATCTCAACCGATCGGCCGATCTTTTTGGAGAAACCTTCTCGCCCGCAACGCCTACGCGTGATCCATTGATAACGATGGCGATTTCCGGCGGTCAGACGATTGGACGCAAAGACTGTTCGCGTGTTTCGTTGCTCGGCACGATATATGCCACCCGTGGAGGTTTAAAGCGGCACTTTTCTCCGCCGCTGACATTTCTAGAACTCCTCTGTCAGTCTCTCGTTTTATCATCGTTATACACGTTAATCCGTGTCCTTTGGCCCCGGGTACTCGTTCCAACGAAATAAGATTGTTCGAGTACACGATTCCGAGATTGATGGAATTTATCCACGATACTCGTAATTTTTTCGCGATATATATCTACATCACTCATTGTTTGCAATGTAAAATTGGATGGTTGAAACGGCGGGAAATATTGTGAAACTGTACGGCTTTTCTCCAAGAGTACCAATTTACGTGGAATTTCAGTGCGCTGGGAATATTGATTAGACGAGTCAATTAACACGTTCACTGCGGTCCTGTATCATACCTTCGTTCCGTGCGGGAAATTTTTCATCGAATATCAGTTTACCTGCTGGCCTGATATTTCCGTCGTTTCCTCTTCAAATAGACACCAATCGAAATTCCAGAGTATAAAGTAATTAATAAATTATCCGGTTCGATTTCTTCTCAAATATATTTTGTTAAATATCTGGGTGAATATCTGGATGATATTGGAAATTGAATAATACATTTCTCAACCATTGATACACTTTATTATTTATTAATAAATTTGACTTTCATATAAAAAACTCTTGGGTGGGTATAGCAGGGATACACCTGGCGAGACCGTCTGCTCATCTCTTCTCTTTTGCCCCATTCCATACTCCTGATGACTCGAATATCCTTTGTATGTAACCTGATAAATATGTACGGTTACAATGCGAGTCGGTGGTTATCGTATAGGGTTGCGTGAAACCATGAAGGTGTTTGGGTGCTACTTCATTCGTTCGTGGTTCAGCATCCACAAGTCTGAATAATGTATAAGTAGAGATGCATAAAATCCTTTGCTGGCTTCTTTTGACCCAGTTCCCTGACTTAAACCCCGGCCTCTTTGTAATAAAAAGGAAATTACATTGTGGTCCACATTGAACGATATCCTGTAAGGAAAGTAATTGTCATAATATTAATTTTATCAATTTCATTATAATTACAATAATACTGTATTAAAAAATCAATTGAAAAATCTTGAAAAATTTTTTTAATTCCAGCACACTCTATGTAGGTAATTACATGATTCATTGAAATACACTTTAACAAGTCGTTCGCGTGAAATGTGGTTCGTAACAAGGTTTTTTTCTGAATCATAAAGAATTAGCATAAATCTATAAGTCAAAAGTTCATACGTATGTGCATAATAAATGAATCGCGGCAGACCTTGCATTGGCTTAATTTATATTACACGCGTATCACACACAGCGTGTTGCCTTTTCTACAGCAAACGAGATTCTATCGAGTAGATTTAGTGCGGTTTAATTGAAGCACTTATGGCACTTTTTCCGAGCAATTCCGCCGGCGAGACGCTTTAATTCGACTCGACGATCTCCTCTGCGAAACCAAGGCAATTCTGCTTGTTTAATAAAGTTTCAATCTGCACGACACTGCTACTTTAAGTGGCACGCTATTCTAAACCGAATAATACTTTTCCATTATCAGATCTGTGCGAAACAACGTACGTTAGAAAATTATCGAAGGGAATAATTAGAAATATTAAAAATTCAAAGCTTTATTAAATATAATTGAAAAGTTAGTCCTGTTTTATTTCTTAAGAAATAAATAATAATTTTATGACAGTATGCAATTACTGATTTAATTTTGTATCTCACTGTATACGCAGTGCATAATAAGTGACCATGTTATAAGTGGCAGGTTTCATGCGACTAATTGGTTACCTAATTAATTGCACGAACTGCTTGCTCGCATGCATTTTCATCCCCGTATTCATGCAACTATCAAGCATCTACCAATATGTAGATCACACCTAAGTATCGATGTTCATAGCAAATGCTTTTGATCTCCTTTCGGCCTGTTATGTTTTCGTAAAGAGGATTTTAACCTCGGAAGACAGTAAACGCGAGTTTTGCCAGCGATGCGATGACGGTTTCGATGCATCAAAGGGATTGCCGGTTCCGAGAAGCAAACTTTGTATGGATCCTGATCGAAATTATCAAGGGTATAAACCACTCTGATGGCTTAACGTCGACACGAAACATCTTAATGGCTTAATCGCTGATGAATATATACGAATCAGTTAAGCGAAAGGGATCTGCTAAGTGGCTCGATTAAAACGAACTCTCAGCGATAACCTCGTCGTCATCCTGGAAACGCGAGCACACTCGTAAATCAAGGCACACGCGATACCCTGAAGGGGGTATTTTTCAAAAAATCGATGGCCATTTTGCATTTTCTTAAGGACAGAGCCGTATCCATCATAAACATATTTAGGGGCAAATTGGGAATCGAGATTTTGGGAAAATCGGGGTAGAGATTTGTTAATTAATTAATTAAAATTAGAGCCCGGTGAAAGTTTAAGTCCCAATCACATGAAACCTACATTCTGAACTCAAAGCTTAAGCTTGCTAACTTATAGGTATGCCTTAGATTCAAACGAATCTACGACGAAGCGAAGATGAAAGTCTAATGAACAAGAAACTAGGATTTAAATATGAAGCCACGTCAAAGCGGAAGTTTGCATCGTTTCCGTTAGGCTATGAGCAGTAGATCTCAATTTTCCTTCTTGACATTCCAAGCACAGTCATACCGTTACATATTCAATCCTCTCAAACTGCGGACAGGGTAATAGGATGTAGACCAAGCCACGGCACACCATTGATATCACTGCACGACATACGTTACCATAATCGCATTAAAATACTCGCTGTGCTCGAATACCAAGCAACTTGTGTAACAACATTTACATTCGAAACGTGTTGCGATGTTTGCCACGGGCACGTGTCAATAGGGATGGAAGAAAGCGAAGGGTCGTCGGTATAACGATTAACGTTCGTTATTTACAGAATTACTGATATAACTTGGATGAATTTTAGAATGGGGAGAAAAGTGGTTCATATTTTAACTGGAGGATTATGGTGTGGAATTACACGATTATTGTAACTAAAATGCAATATTCAAATGCTAGGGTATCAGGTTATAAAACATTTCAAATGGTAATTAATCCGGTTAATGTTTAGTTTAATGTTAAATTAATAATTGGATTTGATTTCATTACCTATCTAGTCGGTCCTATTAATATTTAAATAGGATCAATACGTAATTAGTTACATTTATATACAAAAGTTTAATAGAGTATAATACTATTAATTAATGAAATTATAGAAGTGTAGAATCTTCATACGACGGAATTGTAAAATTTATCATTTTCAGGGAATTAAATCAAACTCTTTTCGTGGACGAATATGCGTTTATAAATGCCAACTTTGCGGTTAATCTCTCCGGAGAGGTAGCAAAGAGAAACGAGAAGATAGAGTTTTAAGGTGTACAGTCGCGGGCAATGTATGCTTCCATTTATCAGTACTCAAACCTAACTTTAAAATTGAAATTAATATAACTAATGAAACGATGAACAAAAGAACAGAATAGATAAATTTTTAATAACACTATTGTACTATAGCAATTTGCAGTTTTAAATTTGAAAATTAACAATTCGTATCTTTAATAAATAAAATTTTATCAAACTAATTGTAATTCAACCTTGCTCTGTACGTACAACGACAGGAGGGTGTACTAAGACTGGAAATAAATGAAATGCACCTCCCTTTACTTTAAAGCAAAGGAAGCATACGTTGCAGTGGAGTGTACACCATAAGCCTGGGTGCAGCAGCCGTACGTCACGAAATAGTGCTGGTACTCGTGGCACACGTAGTCGTCGTGGCTTTCGGTACCTTCGTGGAAGTATGTGTACTTGCATGCAAATATTTAATTAAAGCAGCGCTAGTAGCAGCTGCATATGTGCTCGTCCCCGGTATGTCCGTGCATCTATGTTCGAGGGGGTGGTAGGGCGTTGGGTAGGGGATCGGCTACCACCCCCGCCACTGTAAATATATGATTATGCATGAGGTTTGGCGGTACTGAGTGCACTTTCACAGCCGCCGTACTGGCACGCCGGCGTATTAACCCCCGGCCGGGTGTACCGCGAACGATGAATTATGACATTTTGTCGAAACCAACTGCGACACGCTGATTCGGCGGATAACGAAGCAAGTTAAAAGTGAGAGGGCAACCCTACCCTCTGCACGGTACTTGAATTGTACCGAAGTTAGAAGTGGTGAATGGGTAAGTTTAGGTGGGCTCAACGAGTGGTTCGTGGCAAGTTAGGCAAAACGGGTGCACGTTGGTTACAAATTAACCGCAGCTCGACTCCGAGGTTTTGTGCACAGCCGAAGGGGTTAACTGAACTATTATAAACTAAGCAAAATCGTTTGGTGACCGCTGGTTGAACCGGAGAGTAGGTTTCTAATTACAATGTTTAATAGATGCAAAAAATAGTAAATTCAAATGTTAAAATTTTTAGATAGTTTAAAATTTATTTAAATAAATAGCTGAGAATAGTCTTTTCGCATTCGTAATGCAAGTGGTTCTCCCTGACTTGCCAGATCGGAAAAGTCACGTGCTGTGTCTACCATCGCAGCGAGTAGTAACGGATAGCGAGAGTCAGCCAAACGTTTTAACGATCTCTATAACCTGCTGAGTGAACAACTCGGCTGCCCCGACTTATGCATCCGAGCATCCACATGTTTCTCTGTCGTTTCGCAAGCAGGAAAAGTATAATAACGCGATAAACTCGTTTCCATCCGCGCTGCACTCAGGCTGTTACCTACTTTTCGCCGTCTCTGATGCGCGTGTAATAAGCCTTGAACATTCCGCGTTCTGCAACACGTCCGAGGCATCCGGCCGGTTAGCAGGGCGTTTAAATCGGTGCATAGGCTTGCCAAAAGTTTATCACGGATTAGCCCCGACATCGTGCTCCATTTTGGTAGTAAGGAACGAGCCATGGGGAAGACTAGGATAAGCAAACCGTTAAACGAGTACACTGGTTGATGCCAGGGGGGTAGGGGGGTTAGCTCTAGTACACCAAGGGTGTCTACCCACTTGGCTACACACTCATCCTCTCTTCTCGACGAGCGAGCTCCTGCACGTTCCAGCGAGTTCAACGAGGCAACTGCTTATGGCGTCATAAGCAAGCTCGCGAAACGCTCGTCGTCATCGTCCCCGGCCCGTTTTACCTTGGCCCGAGGATGGTTCAAGTCGTCGGTTGATTCCATTCTGGAATGGTGCACGCTCCCCCGGGTCATCCGACCGTGCACTCGGGGGGATGAAGACGTTTACGTGGGTAAACCTCGACGCCTTCAACGAATTTTCTGCGAGGATTCCGGCGCACCCTTGCTCCTCCGCTCCGCTGCGATGAACAGGCGGGCCGACCTATCTCAGCGCGCTACCCATCCTCGTCGTCGTATCGGGAGCTGTCTGCCGCAAAAGAGGAACCGGACGATTTTAAGGTTGAAACGTGGAAACGGGGCAGGAAAGAAAGATGCCCGGCACTGTACGCCGACTGGGATGCATCGTGCCGTATGAAAGAAGTTTTCTTACGCGACCTTACGGAAATCGCTCTCCCGGGTAACGATACGCATGGCCCACGGCATCGGCAACTTTTGCGGTTAACTTTGTTCGAAGTTTAGCAGGTATTCCTACGGAGTTGGGATTCTTGTACTTGTAACTGTTTCGTACGGTGTCGTTAATGTTAACCAGGCCTGGGTGAAATGGTATTTTGGGTAGAAAATAAAAGTGCAGGGGTTATTTAAATTAGAATAGGAGCTCTCCCCATGTTCGAGGGTTAATTGTAGGTGTTAAATAATTATTCTATATTGAGTTGATTATGTGAATATGAATGTTTTTTCTTTTGAACTTAATTAATAATTTATTTAAGAATTTTGAAACAAACTCTGGCTGTAATTTCAACCGATACGGCCAGTAGTAAAATAATGTAATGGCTTCGCGGAGAAGTATTTGCGATCCTTTTTCGAAATCCAGGATTCTGGAGACAACATAACCGCGAAAGCCGCCAGAGGATTTACCAACTCCGGAGTGTACTATCCTGTGAAAGTTTTCTCATGTTGAATTCAGAAAGCCATTCGTTCGAAAAACGAATACCAGTTAGATACTTCATTTCAGATTTAATTCACTTCGTCTGAGCTCTTGGAATTGGAGAAATTTATTTTAATAGTTAAATAAAAGACAATAATAAAGAATGGATTCGTTCAGCGTTCGGCTCAAATAAATTATACAATTTATTGCGCAAGCTTTCCTGTACACAATACGTTTTTACGGTCGCAAAGAACGGGCCCCATCGCTTCGAAGTAGAAAACTCGACGTAACGAAACGACAAGAAAGCTGACGGAGTTTTATTCGTGTACACGACGAGGAATAAAAGTTTCCTGATGCAGTATTCAAAAAGTCGTTCTCGCGAAAACGGGTACGTGACCACATTCTATCCCTAGATTTAATACACTTTGTCTTGTTTGTATGATTACCACAATTTCATTTTCTAAATTTCACAGTGTTCCTTAAAAAATGATTAATTTACTATTAGACAGAATTAAAGTTTATTAATAAAATTTTAACAAACCCCCTTTGCGATCGTCACAAAAGCATGTAATATTCAGGCACTTTGTGTCTTAGACTGTACACCAGAGCTTCCTGGCGCAAGCTCAAGCTTTGCATGGGGTCGGCCACATTGCACAGCTGCAAAGTACCGCATTTTCTAAATCCCACGGGTCGAAAGGCGCAAAATTCCTCCTGACAGAACAGCAGAGAAGAATATAGGTACCGGTGCCGAGAGTTCTCTTAAACGTTTGAAAAAACCGCATAACCACTCGCGCGAACAACGTATTTATATGGTTGTTTCACTTAAGAAGTATAACATGATTTACTTTATTTTCGAGTTTTAAGATAAACGGAGTGCTTTTATGAAACTTTTAATTTAGAAGAATATAAATTAAAATGCTGAACAATTAACTAATCTCAATTTAACCCTTGGACGATGAACCATAGACACAGTCATAATTTAAATGACCGATCGATTAATTTCGAATTTAATGAGGAAAGGAACTACATAATTACCGACAATTACCTGGAATCATCAAACTCGTCGAATCCCTGAAACACGAATGAAGAGGGGAAGCGAAGCCTTTGTTGAAGCAGCACTTATGTGCAACGAGTTCCGGTAACTCGCAGTGAATTAATTATGATTGTGTTAGGATCCATAGTGTGTATCGCATCAACTATTATACGCTCAACGAGGTATCCTGATGTAAAATCAGGAAGCGTACCAGAGATTGACACACTTAATGCCCGTTCTCACGACAGCATGCTCAAGGATCAGCGAAATCAGTCGTTAATTACTTGGCCAACATAAACGTTCGTCCCCATTTAATTATATCTCTCTATCGATCGATGCATGTACCACGTTCATTCATCATTCTTTTTAACCGCGTGCGATTTTCCTTTCATCGAACTTCACCAGCTATAATCATTGGCATAATTAGGGAGGGGTCAATTGTAGACAATCACCATTCTAAAATTCCAAAATTCCGAAGTTCCAAAATGAAAAAATTTCAGAATTTCAAAAATATTTAAATTCCAGAATTCCAGATCCTAAAAATTCCAAAGCTCCATAATTCTAATATTTCCACATTTTTCAGGGTCCCATCCCATGCCCTAAGAAGGACCAAGTTACGGTAATGGACATAATATCTCCACCGGAAGTACCAATCGACGGAAGATTTTCGAAGCCACCCCCTCAGCCTTCGCGGGAATTGAACAGGTAGGAATTAATTAAATATGAAATTTGTCGGCATGCAACGCAGCCGTCGTGCGTGCGTTCCTAATAAACGAACGAGAAAAGAATAGAAGAAGTCGAGGCCGACACACTATATCTGATTTATGAGGAAAAATAATGATCCACGCTCGAACGACTTCTCGTTGGTTAATCAACGAACGATTTTTCCTCTCAGCTTTTCCCGTGAAGGACGCGTAGCAGGGAAACGCGAGACGCGCTCCAGTGGCTCGCGAGAAACGAGCAGTAAAAAGGGCCGTGAGGATAATAGGGTCCCGGGTACAATAACGTGTGATCAAAGGGAGAGTGTCTAGTTATCCGAGTGCAACGGCACAAAACATACGGAGAATCGCGAATCGATAGAGGTGAAATCGTGTTGGCGAGGGTGCAATGCGGCAATGGTTCACCCCCTCCATACCCGTTAACCTCTCTTCTTCATCTCTCTGTTTCTCCTTCTATCTGTCTCGATATCTCTTCCTATCTTTCTTCCAATCTCTTCTCTCTTCACCGTCTCCTTTCATTTCTCTTCCTTTCCCCTTCGACGTACCCCTGTTTCCCTCTAACCACCATTTCCTCTTCGTGTACTTTCCGTTTTCCACCCTTCTTCCGTTTTCATCCGGCCGGCTATATCTGTTTCCCTCGAAAATTCAACCTCCTCGTTTCTCGCGTTCGTCGAACGTCTTTGTGGTGGATGTGAAATCAGCAGCCACCCTGCTTTTACAGTCACCCACCCCCCTCCCTATCTACCACCCTGCCGAGTTTCCCCCGCAAGAGACCAGTTAACGTTCGCGGTGAGATTCTTCCTTTCTCGAGTTCTTCACCGTTTCCGTTGGTTTCATCGAAATCGTTTGGTTTAATCAGAAATCTTGATGGAGCCACTCTGCGGCTGCGGCGAACGGCCATGGTTACCTTAACCGACCTAGATGGATAAGAATTTGATAACGTTTCTTTGTTTCGATCCAGTTTCGGTATTATTAGACGCGATCGATCCTTCCACCAAGATGGAAGCTCGAAATTAATGATTCAAACGCGTGGGTGGATGTTTACTCATCACGAAGATATTATCGTCGACTGAAATAACGTTCGCGTTGGGGACAAATGGTGATTACTTGTAAAACAGATGAAATGTGTGAACAATGTAATTGTACGGTTGATAGATGTATGATATTAATTTTATTGACAAGTTTAAACTTGTTGTTGAACATTTTTCTAAACTACAGAACATAGATCAGGTCAGGTTATATTTGATCCTTATGAATACATTAACGCTTTTAAAAAGCAATTATGCTTAAATTAAATTTTAATTAGTTCGACGGCAGCATAATTTTGCAAACATAAATGAGATAAATAAATTAAAATATAAATAAAGCTATCAAAATAATTAACAGATCGGATACTCCTCGTGTCATGAGCACTTGTCGCGGCTATTGTGAACCGGAAGCAGGTCTCAATAAGTCATCAGACGCGGTTTTGTCGCGGCGTCGAAGACAATGGTATATTAGATAGTAGTCAATGGCATGATTTGCCACGGGGAAGGATTTTGGTTAGCCATTTCACGTAATTACTGTGGTATCTGAGCGACACTTAATCCCGTTTACAAAGCATTACCTGTTAATGGATATGTCGGGTAGTACGATCACGTCGTAGTAACGACGCCGCCCTCAAAATCGAGCTACTCGATAGGGAAGCACGAATTCGTTGAAATTGAATATACATCGTCCCGCCAGTGACGGTACCCGCCGTGCCGGTTGAAACAAAAAGCGGCTGATTTGTTTAGAACCCGAAAACAAACTGGCGGAACGTGAATACGTGTGCCGGCTAAATTTCGAGCAGTACACACGATCAACTGTGAAACAGCGTGCCTGTTACGGTAAACAGGAATTGTTACTGTCGCGATTGTTCTCGGTCCGGCTTTAATCGAGTGGCAAATACCTTGGTGCAACGAAACGACGCGAAAGTAAACTGACTGTTATTTTTTTTTTTTTTTTTTTTTTGCTAGAAAAGATGCATAGATATTATAGATTTTAATTGCAGTTCAATTATATTACCATTATGTACCAAATGGTTTATTGATCAAATTCCTCTATGGTCCGTCGTTCATTTGATTTTCTTCGATATCAAAAATGACCTACTTCTCTATTTCTCCTTTGTCAGTAATTGCTTTTAAGTTCGAAAGAAGAATTTGCTTCGCCAGCAATCTTGATCCCGATTGAGGGATGTAGTTGCGGTCAATTTATAGGATGACCGGAAATCCTTAGCAACGATCAAGAAACCGTCTTGTCTAACGGCTTCGTGTCTGGTCGATCGTCTGAGGTCCGTCATTTGCCGGGCGTCGTAGAAACTTGGTCTCGTAAAATCGAATGGACGAACTTGGCTGTCCGGTAGCACGGGATCAGGCTCGGTGTCGTATAAAATAGCGTAATGCCCGGGGTACGTCGATCGGAATCAGGTGCAGCCAATTTGGCCGTCGTCCAAAACCCTTGCCATGTAAATCCAGTTTGGAAGCATCAACGCTGATGGTAGCGGAGATCGAGCAGAATAGCATGCTCTCAGCGGTCAGGGTCGATCAGCCACGGTGCGCAAACTTGTTTTTCGTTCGTTGCACCTATAATCCCAGTCGAACCCTGAAAAATTTCTTGTTGCGCCCCCGTTAGACCGGGTTACTTTGGAATTTGTTCGATCGGACAGTAACGAGCTGGTTTGGCTATCGATTTCACTGCCTCGTATTTTCCTATCTATTTTTGAAATATTCGAGTGGAGGATTTAGAAAATAGTGGTGTATAATAATAGAAAATAAGGCAGCTAATTAGAAAATTATAATGAATTGAATTTCCATAGAAATTCATCACCTTAACTCTTAAATTACAATTTTTCATTGATATTTAGAAAGCGAGATAAGAATTTTTGAAAAATAAAAATGAATACAAAGGATGAAATGTGACAGCTCAGCAGGCACATCTCGTTACAAAATTTCATTTAACCGGGTTAAGTACAAAGGGTCGTCGGGTTGGAAATCGGATCGAAAGCTTCGAATTGTTCTCTCAAGTTCAGTGCGGCGCGCTGATAACAGCGTCAAAGTGCAGCTCAGACCGCTGTTCGATTTTATTTCTCCGCTTTCTTGTCGTGTGACCGGCTTCGCATTTTCCAAGAGCGTGGTTGCGTGCAATTTCTCTGTCTTCCGTAACTTTCCTCTTGCCGAACAACCCCACCCACGTCCGCCCCCTCGCCCGGCATTCTCACGCGAAAGTTCCGTGGCACGACAAACGGCTTCCTTTTATTAACGTTCAACGCCGGCAAATACGTCAGACGTTCCTCCATTTTCCGGTCCACATCCAACGTGAATTTCCATATCGAGGCATTAACGACGGAAGTGCAAGCTGCTCAACGACGATAAAAGTAAACGTCTCGAGGAAAGTACCGTGTGAACCTCATGGGCGACGAGCACGCGATCTCTTCAGCATGACCGCGTGTGTACACAGAACAGCACCGTTCCCATGTGTGCAACGAGAAAGACGGACTCACCTGTGCACGAGATATCTGACGTGCACACACGTATACAACTTTAAACGCGAGGTTGATGCACAGAAAACGAGCGAAGAAAAGCACTGGAATCGGTGAAATAGATAGTTCGATGAAGCTTCTGAAGCTTCGAGTTCAACCGTCAGATTTTATTCGTCGTCTGGCGATTTTTAGAGGTGTACAGATGTGTGTGTTAAACGACAGAGAGTTCAGATTGTGTACAGTGCTAAGTATGGTAGAATTCCTTGAGGAAAAAGATGGTGTAAAGGAAGGAAATCCGACAAAATTACATTCAAATTAGGGTTCTCTCCATGGTCCAAAGGTTAAAGATGTTTAAAGTTGTACGCTTGTAACTTATGCAGTAAGGGCTGCGCGAGGCTTATATTGGATTTTAGGAAAATCTCCCTAAATTTCTTGTTGGCTCGGTATGTTACCCTTCAAAGATATCTTGGAGGAGCATACTATAGTTGTTGTTGAAATTTTCATCAACTAATATCAGGATATTTCATTATTTCTGTCATCTGCATTTTTAAGTATCTATATAATACCTTTAATTAGGTAAATAAAATATCCCGCGATAATTCCTATGAAAATTCAACGAGATCCATACACGAGTGACACAGCGGCGAGTGCATTAAATCACGAAATGTCCGAAAATTTTCCCTCCATACAAATTTCCATTCACCGATGGATAGTTAACAGTTCCAAAATACTCGTATGAAAATCCAGGACATTTATGCGAACCTCGAAGGTACTTTCCAATGAAGCACGCGATATCACGGTGCACGCAGCCGGTGAAATGAATGCAATCAGTTCTATCTCGAAGCTGATTAGAGCTTTACACCCTCCATTAACACGATACTCCAGTTGAGTGATTTTACCCGGAAATTTACTACCTAGCTAAGAGAACGGGGCTGTACATCAACGAGGCTAAAGCATCCTGAACAGACGAACGTACGTTCGCCACTCGTACAATGGGCGCTCGAATGTTTTTCGAGTGTTCCCTGAATGGATTTCGCCCATCGTCTCGAAGGGAAGAGCCTACGGAGTGAAGGACAATTTCGCTAAAATTTGCACATGCAAGTGGGAAACGATTAAGGGGGACGTTAGAGTCGCTTTTTCTTCACCCTCTCCCCATCGCCCGTCGCGCTACTATTTCGTCCTAGATTGGGTGGAACTTGAAGAGCGTCGCAATCGCGTAGTTTCTTTTACCCCCATCGGGACCACCCCGCGTGGAAAAAGAACGTGCGGGCGATTAGCACCTCGTTCGGTTCGTTACGACACCCTTTCAACACCTCCCCTACCCTGGTGTCACCCCTTTTTCTTTTCCTTCTCTTTTTTCTTTTTTAACTGGTAAAAGGAACTCGAGGATCGTGACGGTTCACTTTGCCATCGAGCACGTAAAACATCTCCAGCTTTGATCTACGGAAACAGAGAAGATGGGTGTGGAATGGGATTTGCGCACCCTGATCCCTCGCTCGTAATCGTGATCGGTGGGACGGTGTTTTTAACACCATAATATTTTCATTCTAATATTCAGATAAATTTAGTATATCTATTATAATTCTTTTTAACGCAAAACTGTGTTTGTACCTACGGATCACTAACCAAAAATGATATCGCATTTTTATATACGTTTTATCTTTTTGTCCTGGAATGTAGCTATCCTGAAGGTACACGCGCGATAATACCGGTACATGCGGCTAAAATTGCGGGTATCTATTTAACGTGTCCTGAAAATTACGTCGGTGTGAGATCATGATGAGTTTCGAGAGGCTAATAACAATAACAAGTTTGCCGATGCTTCCGGGCTACGAGAGAAGGATAGTTCGGGTTAGTGTGGCTTCGTAGATAAGCTAGATTTATGCGGTGAATGCAGAAGTTCTTCGTCAGATTACGATCGATCTGCCTATGCTTACAATCGGCCGGTAATTTCGTAGCCTACACTCGATAGAACGGACAACGAACGGACCTTGTTCCCTTAAATAGGAATGTTTATTCGATTATACAGACGAGAAAATTTGTTATTTTATAAAATTTAATAGTTTTCTAAAATATTATAAAAAGGTAAATATAAAAAATTATTTAGATTATCCCTAAAATAATCATTCAAATGTGACACATCGTAATTCCACGATAAATAAACATCTAGGCATCCATTTCTTCGTGAAATATTATCTCTACATCCGGTCGAATAAAATAAAAATTATTGGAATATCATAAATACGTCACGGAAAGATTAATTGTATCTCCACTATAAAAATGTCGCGTTTCGGCGAACAAATAAAAACTAAAAATAAAGCACACCACCGTGTTCTTTCGATTCGAGTAATTATTTAAAATTACTTCAAGTATCAAATATACTCGTTTCACGGGGTGTAACTTATATTTACCCTTAATGGCGAAAGGGTTAATGTACAGGGAATTTGAGCTTAATGTCGTTTTTATACAGTGCTTTTATTGACCTAAATTACATATTCCCTGGTGACACATTTAACTGCTACAGTTTTTAGTCGCCATATGAGTCATCTACTTTTTCATATTCAATTCGAACTATTGTAATCTGGGCGTAATTATGATTGATATTTTTCTGTCAAATCGTCAGGAGGGTTACAGAAATTCTGATAATATACGATATGTATGAATTTCATTCTGAATTGAAAGATTATCAAATGTCTTTGTTAATATAAAACTGAGTAACACGAAGATGGACGTCGGTAGTAATATTTTAACGGAACGTTATCTTTCTACGTACACGTTCATTCGTTACCTAGGGCTGATCCTGTCGCACCCAGGAAATGACGTTCGCCGATATGAGTACCTTCATTCTCGAAATGGCTTTGTCGGATAACCGGGCTTACGCTGCTCGCGTGCAAGCTGAAATACCGGATAGAACGACTCTTGAATGCCGGTATTATCGGAGCGTTTTTGAAACTGTAAAACGCGGTCGCGGACAAATCGTTGTCCGCGGTAAATCCTTAAATGCAATATGGAGATATGGGGATGAAAGTCGTTAATAACAGATCCTTCTGATCGTGCCTCGATGCCCGGTACCAGCTGAATTCATTTCACCAGCCATTATTACATGTTAGCTTAACAGAAACTGTCTATATAGTTTTTCGAAATTGTGAAAAGCTATGCTTTTAAAGTATTAGAAATGGTTTACTTGAAATTGAACGTATAGAATGTTCGTATATCAAGATGAATGATTGAAGCAAGATAGCTTTTAAAAAAATATTTATTAAAAAATTTTAATTAAAATGTTATCGATAACCAAGGTATTATATTTATAATTTTTTTATTTTTTATTTTTTATTAATCTCTGAATTTCAATATCTTCATGAATTCTATTCTTATTTGTTTAATAATTTGATTTATCAAATTGTCTGTTAGCATAATCATACTACGGAAAATACTCTGTGTATGTATAAGCATCAACAAGACCCTCATTGGAATAGAGCGCGGAATTAAACCAACATCGATTTAAACAACATTGGTTTAAACGAACGTCAATCGATCCTGACTCTGATTATCGAAACTCCGCTGTAATTAATTAATACAATGGCTTAGCAAGTAATGCAAATGACAACAGGGTAAAAGTAGAACATACCAGAATTGAGTAGATTTTCTTTAAAAATCAAATAAATAGGTAGTATTTGAAATAACATTTTGCTTCATTATTTGCAACAGGTATTATTTAATAGTATAGAAAATGGAATAAGAGCAATTTGGAACATCGAACGATTTCATTTCATTTTCTATTTTAAATTTAACCAAGGAAATAATTGAACAATTTTATTTCAACTAATTTTCTTTTTTTGAAAAAAATTCTCTATTTAGGAAATTCTTTTTATCCAATCAATAGAACTCGATTAAATTTCTCAATTATACGACGTGTATTTTATATTTGCTAAAATTGATCTCTTCTCATTGTCAGGCAACAGTTTGAAATCAATCGCATTGTACAGATGGATTGATTAATTGAAACCCTCGAGTGTTGATGTAAGTCAGACAACGACGTTGATTGATTCCATGATTCCTTTGTGACCCGCGATCGATCATCATTGACCGAAAATCGTTATTGAAAAATGGGGATGATATTAGTCGAGTGTGCTTCACATATCTAACGACGTATGATACGAATAACTTTTAAAGTAGTTTCTAGCTACTCTGATAGCACTTTATCAATCAATGAATTGAAACATTTTACGTTATTTTAAAAATTATACTTTTAATTAAATATTTAAAATTGGAACAGATTTACCATTTACAACTTTTGTCGAATAACCAAACGTAAAGAAAGCCATAAAAATTAAAATTTTTGAAACCTGTTACAAACGTTTGTTAAAAAGCCTTTCAAACAATAGCCTAGTAAAGACCTACGTACTTTGACTTGCAAACATTGAAACAAGTATATCAAAACTGTTTGCAAATATTCATTTAAAAATGTTAAAATGAGTGTACCGACTTCTGTATTTTCTATTTTCCATCGAGGATAGAATAAAACAAACTTAGTTTGAAGATGGAAAACGTATGTTTCGAAAACAAGCAAACACGAACAAGTAGCCCTTTGAGGGAGTAACATAAAAATTCAAACAAACACAATGGGGTATGCTGAAACGAACGTAATTGGTTCCGGAACCACGTTCGTTATAGCAACATTCCATTTTAACATACATTGAAACATTGAAAGTTAGAAAATACGTGGTATTTATGATTTGAATGCTTGCCTTGGGCTACATTGATCGTTTACGTTCAATTGACATAAATAAAATTTTTGTTTGGGGATGAATTAAAGTTCTTACTTTATTAAAAATGTACCATTGGCATAATTAGGATATTTTCTGGGGTGGGCCAAGTACCACAAAAATTTGATAATTTTGTAATTCTGAAATTCTTGCATTCTGGAAATCTGAAATTTCATTTTGAAATTCTACAATTCTGGAATTATGGAATTTTAATTTTAAAATAATTTTTTAGGGGGGCCAGATTCACCCTAAGCTCCCGAAATTTTTTGAATTATTTTGAAAGTGAATATCTATATAAACGCCTTTATTCGACACGTTCGATCGTGGCGTGACAAGAGTTCCGTTAAAGTCGATTTGAATGTTCGGTTTCAAAGACAATGCAAATTAGGGACGAAACAAAGGCACGTCTAATCATTGAACAAACAGTGTTCCCGATCAAAGAAAAGGCTCTTTGACAATGTCCGTACGTCGTGGAGGGTTGAAAACCACCACCAGTACCACCGGTAACATGGCATGCGACAGCCTCAGGTGACTACGGTACAGTATAAATAGAATATGAAAGCCTGAATATCTCGAGCGATCCTATGCCGATGCCACTCCTCGATTTCCTTTGACATCGGCAATCACCGTTTGCGCTGCTGCACTTCAATCACCGCCCCCTTTTACTCCCATCTGTTCCAAGGTATTGCAACATGATTTCCCATATGAAATATTTCCCTGCATTTTTCTCTATGCCGTATATCAACGTACTTCCAACTTATCATTTGCCTCTCTGCTGAAAACAAAGCGTCAGATATTAGCGTTGTTTCGATCCATTCTTCCTAACGTTGCTTTTTTATATATTCACTGGCTTTCATGTTTGGCAATATTATATCTATCTCAGTGTGAACCAATCTTGATATATACGAATTGAATTTTCTTCTTCCATTTACCATAATTAAAAAATCATGATTTTAGAACTCGGTGCTTTATTTCTGCCAAGCTACATCTCATTCCTTATAGTTTAATTATTTATGTTTCAAGAGGACTTCAAGTTAGGGTTAAGATCTCAAGAACCTGAAGTTTCTACCTGCGTTGAACTTCAGGGAAACGTCAGACTTCAGACAGAGGCTGAGATTACAAGTAGGTTCTCCAAGTTAAGAAGTGTATATACGTAACGTTTGTAGATTGTAAAATTACTGGCTTCGTGCAGAAAGTTAGTTCGCGCATAAAATTTTCTCAAAAGGTTCTTGCAGCTGTTTTCGTAAGCACCTGGATGTTTCGGTAAACAACCTGTAAGAATGTTTATTTCATTAAATTCATTAGACTTTACTGAAAGTAAAGAAGAAAACATATGTCATACCACAATATTATCAGATCTAGAATATCCTTAACTACTTTGAAATGGTGGTCGCAAACGGTGGATTATGCGGTGCTCGATACGAAGAGCACCCCATTGAAAAAATACTGAAAGCATCGTGTCGAGCTGGTATCTACGTGCTGTTCATACGTGAAACTACCCTGAAACTCGATCGTAAACGAAACGAAGCCAGAATTCTGAAAGAGTCAAAGGATAGGAGCGGTACGGGCCAACAGGAAGCGCCCCGAAGGAGACGATCTCCGGTTCCCTACTTTGTTACGAGAGTATCCGATCTCACGAAACTGTCCCAAGGGACAACTGAACATAGAGTCCGTGTTTCAGTAAAGCAAGTAAGATCTCACCGAAGATTCAAAGGTTCACTGAAGAGTTTGCGATTTCATCTTATCCATTTTTTCGCTACTTTCCACAATCATTTTCCTTCGTCTTTCTTCTACACCACCTTTTCTGAATATTCATAGTTCTTTCATTTTTCGACAAAAATTTCACTTCCACGATTGTTACTTATATATTCAGTAAATGAAAGTAAACGTGGACAGAGGGAGCGCGACGAAGAAGAGAATGACGGGTTAGCCCGTGAGTACAGTTGGAGACAATTAGGGCAGTTTCACCGACGCAGGAAGTGACATCAGGTTGCCGTGTACCCTCGGGGCTATTGTTCACGACACGTACAACCAGCCTCGACTCTCGACTATCTCACCCTTTGCCGCTGATTCCCACCTCCCTCCCCTCCAGAAACTGTCAACCACCCTCACGGTGGAACCGGCGTTGACCTACAAAATGCAGCAACTTGTCCGGACCGGTTGCCAACGGTTTGCGACAGGTTTACGCGAGCTACCATCCTATCTGGCTACGACTATCGTATCAAGATACAAACCGTGTCATAGTAGGGATGCCGTTCAAAGTTGAAGCGGGGATGAAAGTCGCGTGGACGATAATATTTCATAAAAGTATTAACCCTCGGACGGCGGACCATGAAGAGAGATTCAATTTTAATTTAATTTCACCGCACAATGGGTCATACGTGTTATTATTTTTCTGTGATAATTGCAACATTGATTTGATTCAAACTATTTTTTATAAGTCAATTTAATTAAAAATTATTCGATTCTTTTCACAGATAATTATAAACAAAATTTATTAACAAAGAACTACATGAGAATTTTTCTATTCTAGAAAAAAATTTTCCTACAAACGCTCGCTGGAATAAATGATGAGCTAGAGTTTTCCAAATAAAGTGCAAACAAGAGAAAAATATTTTTCTGCATTCTAAGCGAATTTTATAGGAACGTTGTCTTAAAGAACCTCTTCGAATCGTCTCGGAATCGCGTAATTTTATATTTTCGACCGGCTGCTTTTTACCACGACGTCATTCTCTGCCGACGGTTTTCTACGGAAGGAAAATCCCGGAAATTTGAATAATCCTTGTATACGAGCATTGTGAGGGACACTCGGCGGCTGTTCTCGTGGTCATTCGAATTTATTCGATGGAATTCACCCCATAGCGCTCTCCGATTCGACTGCAAATATCCGGTATTGCCGTTTTAAGATTCACCTATAGAGCGGTAGTCGCTTCGGAATGGTCAGATTCTATTGTCCCGGTCGCAGCAGTGCATTTCGAAGGGGCTTGTGAAAACCCGAGAAACAAAGGTACTCGAAACGGTAGTAACTGAAGTTTAAACTCTTTTTACGATCACGTGAAGACAGTTGAAACAGCAGCAATTACAATTAGACTGGTACAGAAGTGTAAACTGGTGATTACATCGAATTACACGAATTGGCTTCTCCTTTAAAGGGAAATGAAATTTTGAAAAGTAAAAATAAAAGAAAATAAATGAAACTTGAAGTTGAAGAAATTGGATAGAAGCTTAATACTTTATTTAATGAGAATCTTACGTTTTCTTTCTTTTTTAACAAAAAGTACGATCTTTTCCGCGTCTAAGATTTTATCCATGAAACCGTCTAAATAGCTCTTCCTACAAAGGGAGAATGGAGGTCCAAATTCTAGGATCAAAGACAAAGGCAGATGAAATTTTCCGGAACAAAGTGAAGAACCATGACTTTATCACACGACGTAGTGCAAGAAAAGTCAATGAACAGGAAAAGATTTGTCGTTAGAAAAATCTGTCAGAAATGACTCGTAGTAAAACGTACGATTTTGGCAGGAGTGAAAGGTACATTAATCCTTAATTACTACTGTGGGGTCCAGGAATATCTTCCATGATATAAAAATTTTTCTACCGTACCCCATGAATTATTCCAGATGCAGTGTCCCCATAAGGGGGAGTATCGTATTCTTTCGAGAGACACTGCTCTATCAGGTGGCAGAAGGGTACCAATTTAATTACTTTCTCGCTCTAAGGACCTTAACCTATTCTCTCATTTGTTTGAACACGTTGTCCTGTCTCCAAGATCGTACGAACGCGTTCCATCGGCTACTTCTTATCTCGCGTCGTCGTCGTTTACCCGCTCCTCGTCGCTTTGCGCTCGCAGTTCTCGGCTTTATTAGTTTTCACGAGCTCGGGAACAAGTTCTCCTTGGCTGTTTGCGAAATTCACAGTTTCGAACTGGTTGCTGCGCCTTGAACGTGCTCAAGTCACATGCTAACAAACGTGCCGGAAGTCCTGTTTCGATTGACAATCTCCAGTCTGGAAATCTGTTAAGGAGAACACAGACAGTTAGCAGCACGATACTGCTTCTGTTTAAAGGAAATTTTAGGATACATCGACGATGAGAGAACTTTTGTTTTACTTTAATCCTTTAAATAATTAAATAGATACTATTTCACTCAGTACTGGTTACGGGCTTTGTAGAAGTTTCAAAATAATCGGTATTAAATTGATATCATTAAATACAACCTGCTCTGTAAGAACTAAGTAGAAAGAAATCGGATTTCTTCTCATGAATTCCAAAGCCCTTAAAGTAATCTGTCGGTAATGTTCAACTTTACATTCATGCGTTCCCTCCTTTCGCTAGTATCGGGGAAAAGAATCTTGAACTTTTGCATCGAACCGTTGTCGAATAACGCGAAACGAAATTGAGAGGCCAATATCATTATACGCGAATCGCCGACGAGCAAGAAGAAATTTCCCGTTTCTTCCGATATGAGCTGCAAATGCTGAACAGGCTGTAATCTAACTATACAGCCTGAAAGGTGTACACGTATAATATTCTCAATATTATCAGTGAAACGAGATCTCATAAAACCTCTTTAAATCTATTATTAAATTTCGTAGAGAAAATTGCTTTTCATATTATTCTGTCTAGATATATAAATAAATGTTAAGGCATTGAGGAGTAACTTATAACAGGTTTTATTTGCTATAAAATATAAAATGTTAATTGGAAAGTTATGATTCTGATTTTCTTTTTTGTTCAAGAGTATGTCAGGTAAAAGGTTGATATTATTTCACTTGGTAAATAACCATCAAGCGAAGTACTACTCTGTTTTTACGTTTCAGAGGTCATTAACTTTTTCCACAATATCGTTGCAAGAAGCAAAAACGTTCAACATCGTCGTAAAAGGTTTGCTTCGAAATTACTGGTGCACGTTTACCGAAATAAAGCTTATGAACGATCGATAACGAAATAACGAGTGGTTAATAGCGCTCGTGATACCATTCCATCGGCTCAGTGTACGGCGTACTTTGCTATCGAAACTGCTCGAAATAAATCCATGGCCGACACTTAACCTCATTGATCGATATGCGTAGTTCGCTATTTGTAGTCAGAAAGCCGGTTCCCTTCGTTTATTGCTAAAATTCAATCGAATTAAAGCATCGCTTCGATGCTTTTTACAGCTCCTTCCGTCCCCGTTGGATACTATTGCTTTTTCCTTTTCATTGTTTCTCATTTTATCTTCGCTGGATGAATAATTCGTTCCGAGTAGAACTTGCCGAAACTTCTCTTTCCATCCATTTCCATCAACGCCTCCGCGAGCAGACGAGTTCCGCGACGCGTCGCGGATTCGGTTTATTAATTACACGGGGTTGCCCGGGACCCCGGTACGCCGGCTGTGAAAAGAATTCAGGTCTGGCCGCGTGATTGGTGAATAAATCGGCAGATTAAGCGAGGAAATTCTGCCGGGGGCGACAGCGGGAAAGAGGAACGGTTAAAGGGGGTAGGTGGGTGACAGAGTCGAGGTGGGTGACGGTGGTCGGCGAGACCGATAGGGGGGTGCAAGGGACCGAAAGGGGGGTACCGGGCCGCGAGGCAATATTTTCACTTCGCCCTTGTTCTTTCATTCTCTTTTTCGTCTCTACGGCGTCGTTGCTAGTCTCACTTCTGCCACCCTCCTCAACCCCTCCAACACCCTCCCTCTGTACAATCGCGATTCTGTACGTCCTGCTTGCCCCAATCGAAGTCCTGCTGCACGCTAAATGAAAATCTATCGATCGCTTTGCCCTGTAGGCGGATTTAATTTAATTTGCCGTGCTGTTGTCGCTCGGCACTGTCAAGAAGCCGTACAGAGAAACAACGACGACTTGAAAACGGTACGAGGGTGATCGGGATCCTTAAGAGGAGAACTGTTGCTCGTTAAGTTGGCTCGGTTGCTTTGAATGTTCCTACTTCGAGCGCCAGTGAATAGGTCAAGTACGAGTGTCCAGAATATGCCGCGAGGACGTTGAATGGTTGAGGCAATGCTCTCCAAGAATTTCCAATAGCATTACTAATGCAAACAGTAGGTAATAGAAGTAACCATAAGTACCATCTTAACGCTTGAATTTCCATGGGAAACCATCATTCATATTGTTTGGAAATTCTTTGACTTATCTGATTAGAAATATTTATATCAGCCACTTGAATAATATAATAAAAATAAATTAACGCCAGAAGTGGGTTAAAAAATGGTTAAATAACGAATTCACAAATCAATTTAGAGCACTTGCAATCTTGAAGAAAAGAATCGCATAGCAAGGAATTGATATGAACGCGGTCATTGGACGAGACGATGGCATAAACTTTCCTATCTCGACGGCGACGTCGGCAATAAATATCGTTGAATAATTGCAGCGGCGAATACACTGCGATGAGCCTTGATAATCTGCCGGAGCAGCACGAAAGGAATAATACAGCGGGAGGCAACCAGACAGAGGAACCGGCTCATTTACATGTCAATTCGTTCATTGACGTCTGAACCTAAATCAAACGATAGCGACGGATCGAATCGTATCGTTGCATTAATTTGCTTCGAATTCAGAAAGATCACGAACAGATCCATATTTCCTACTAACTACTCCCCGTATTGGGAATATAGGGAATTCTTGTCTATATCTATAATCTTTTTTGAAGAAAATTCATTTGAAATGAATGGAATAAAAAAATTATTCAATTCTGCTGATTTTTTAACAGGATGGGTAAAAAAAACACGAAGTTTTAAAAGCTATTACTTCTCTATAGAAAATTCAGTAGAACAAGTGTATAATAAATCAGACCTTGATATTAAAATTCAATTCCTTTTCAGATTATTTGAAAATTTAAAGGAATTCGAATAAAACGATAGTGATTTTTTGTAATTAATAGAAAAATTATAAAAAAATGATGAATTTACCTTAAATTTAATATTCCCGCGATTTTATCAGCGGGAAATATTCTCAACCGTCGGCGAATGTTTCGCGTTGTTCAGCGTGTTCCTTTATCGCAGAAATCAGATTGTGGCGGAAGTTTAAAATTATGCGAGGCAGCTTCTTCTCACGGCGTGGATTTAGTTTTCGATGCCCGGCGAGGATATACGCATTCAGTGCAACCGAGTGCACACACTCGAAAGAGATAAATTCAGCACGCGGAGAAACGACGCCCGCAGCGATATTCAAATAGACGAAACACGCGAGTGCAAATGTACATCCACCCCCACGTCCCCGCCCCGTAACTTTTCCGCGACTGCGCGAAACTTTACGGCAAAGAGTTTTCCGCCGCGGAAAGAAGTTTACATTAGTTACGGTTATGGTACTACGGTTTTTGCCACAACCACCCTAGGAAACACTTTAAGATCAATAAAACTGGTCGAACCACTCGGCAACTCGATGTACTACGACCTGACGCGTTCGACATTCTTGGCACGTCATTACCGGCGCACCTTCGCCGGGAAAAGATAAAACGCGACGGTTCTAAAGGGAAATCTCCGCCAAACGGCCGGAAATACTGATTTCGATAAACGTAAATCCGTTACGCAACGACGAAAGTCGAGATGGTAAACGAGGATGGGTTTATGCTATGAAATCGTTCGGATTCCATGTACTTTTTTTTTTACATTCCTGCAACTTTATTATAGGGGATGCAAAATTATTGACTATTTTTTATATGTTCTGATAGTATTTGACGAGTAGAAAAAATATCAGTTTTAAGCTCAGGAAGGAGGTCATATATTTTCTAAATTGAATATTTAGAATAATTGAATAGTACAAAGCCTAAAAATTGCAACGTTTAAAGCACATGGAAAAATGTTAGAAATGCTGTGACTTGCTTTTTCTTTTTTCAAAAATTCGCGAGCACTGACTAGCAGTGAATAAAACGCTGACTAAGCTTCCACTACTGACCATAGCGCAGCAGCCAAGTTTGAAGTGGGTTAGCGATGCGACCGATGGGTGCGAATAAATGCGGAAACGAAATGATAAAATATTAAAAAATATGCTTTTAATTATGATATCTACGAAATCATTTTAAAGACAGAAATATAGATTGAAAGATATGAAATATATTTGCACATTTTAATCATAACGTCGAGATAATGCTTCTAAAATACTTGAGAAGTTAAAGGAATTTTCGTTGAACTTGTACTAATCTTGGATACAGTTTCCAGTGCACTTTGTTTCGTACGGTGTTCGTTCGTAATATTCCGTCGCAATGGAAACTGCTATGAAATTTTATCCAATATGCCGTCTAGAAGTTTCTCCTCCATGGAAAATTCTTCGAATGCTGGAGCTCGTGAAAATTTTCCGATGCTATTGATTGTTCGATTAACTTTTGAAAATATTAATCAGTTTTTACTGTTACTATTGAAACAATATCGACCACAGAACATCAATCAACCGAAGATCCACTTCGGAATATCGAATGCTACGTTTCAAATCATAATGGAAGCTGTCGTCGTGTTAGCAACAACAGAATTGCCGCAATTAGAAACTTGACCTCGTTACAGGGAGCTTGTCCCTTGATATCCTATCGAACTGCACAGAATACGTTTAAACGATCCATTGTTCGCCGAGACAAATGATCCGAGAAGAAACAAGCTATAATTGCAGGAGTTGATGAAGGAAAAAGTAAGTTTCATATATTGAAAGAATAATTTTTAGAATAACGGACACAAGGTAAGGCGCTACATTGAACGGATTTACTTTGATAGTTATTCCCGATAAAACGCAATACAGAAACTGAAAAGGACAGGGGAAATCGAGTGAAACGAGTAGCTATGAGCGTAACGTCAGAAAGACTGACGGATGAGAAAGATGGCGTGGAGATACGAGCATCCAGAGGGAAGAGAAACGTAAAGGGAAGCAAAACGGTTGGCAAAATCGCGCATAAATCCCGCGTTTCTGGTGCACGCACGGGTTGTTGACAGGTGTTTGTACACGTCTGTAGAAATTCAAGGGAATTGAAATAAAACAACAACGAAGGATAGCGGGAGGATAGCGGAGGGGAAGAGGCTGTCCCAGGAATCGTCGCCTCGTTTTTTCGTTAAATGTTCGCCTAACGAATTCGTCGGCTCGTCCGGCTTTTGACGGGCTTGTTGTTCGCACAGCCAACGAACAATTATCCCGAGTTCTTCGTGAAAAGTGAGGAGAAAAAAAAAAGAGCCAGGAACGAGAGAGAAGCAATAGCGGTGCGAGGGTGCTAGCTGGACCCGGGGAGGGCGAGGATCGAAAAACAGAATGATTAATCGCAGCACGCGCTCGCCCTTTCCAGGTGTACAGCGTGAAATTCAACAATGCCGGAAAATAAAGAGCCTCCGGTTATGGGACGCGGAGATATTCTTCCTGGCGTTTATCCATTTTCCACCGAGAGACGAGTGAAATGACAATAAAAGCAGAGGAACGGATGTGACGGTGGAAACAGAGGTGAAGTACGGGGAGAGCCGAGTACAGGCTGCTGTCCACGCGATGTGGTCAATGAGAGGTTAAAATATTGACGTCAAGAAGACGTTTCAATGGAATTTGCAGGAAAAAGAGATTCTACTTTGAAATATTGCTAATTGTTACCGAAATTTTCATCGCTTTAATCATTTATAAGTTGCCATTTCAGATTTTTAACCGGATTATTTCCGGGAAAAAGGAGGGCTAAAATTTTATAATGTAGTTTCAAAATGTAATTATTATTATGAGGATTGGGGTTTGTGCACGATGCATTTAAAACCAGAAAATATGTTATAAAACCAAGCTTACATTGTAGGATAAAAGAGAAGGTATTTTACCCGTTTTCCATGTCGACATCCTCTATTGAGGTTTACCACAAGTTTTTCTCAAGGGTAAAAAGGAAATTCTCGACACGCCCTTACTTTCAACCCCATTGGTTACACAGGTTCTTGTAACCACAGTAGAATACTTCTCACAACCTTAATTCCTGAACTTTTGTATTTCTAATTCAAACCGCCTTACATTTTATCACATGAATTCTGAGCCTTAAGTAATGGAAAAATACTCATTACATTTAAAAGATAAATTATTTATTACACAACGCATAAATTTCGAACTAATAAGGAAGATAAAATTGATCTGAAAATAAATAAGGAAGGTATTCTGTTTGATAGAAATAAGAGTATTTACAGTACAATCTTAAACGAGTAAATATTGATAGGGAAAAATGAAATTGCCTCGATCGGGAACGGTGTAGCTTTCGCAAACTTATTTTCTATTTTCACCGTACCTTCTCAATAAATAATTCATTTTCAATAATCATTCACCAAGCTCTCAAAATTGTCTATGAATAATCTTATCAACGAACTATTGACAAACTCTCCACAGATTGTAAAAATGTAATACAAAATTGATTGTTAGTTAATGTAGTACATATTTCTATTAATCGATACCGCATATCATTTAGACTGAAAAAATATTACGCACGTCCAGTTGCTAATTGAGAGGGTAGAAATAATTATGCAACTCATCGTATAATGAGGCATGGCGAGGACTTAACATCGAATATAACAACGACCATCAACACCGATGAGCGTGCTATACGAGCCTGTGAATGTAGAGCTCGGCTATTTGTCTTCATTCGGTTCCACGTGGCACCCAAGGGTGGCGACCCCTCATTATCACCTCGCCATATCCATCCTGATTAGACCTAAACATCCGGTAAACTCTTCAGCCACACCCTACCTATCTTTCAAGCTGATCTATCCTCTGAAATTAGAAACAAAACTTCTAATGTTGTTTATTGTTAGATGTAAAATTAGCTCGCAAACAAATTTAACGAAATTTGCTATAATTGTGGTAATTTATCATTCTTTCAACTTCTTAAAGAGGATCTGCCTGTGAACAAACAAATAATTGCAAGTTTGCAATTTAATCGCACTTGTACAAACGTGCTATTCACCTCTGTGGATGAATAATTGGTTATAATAAATTAAGCTGATAGGCGGGAACGTACTAAACTGCGCAAAAATATAGTTATCGGATTGATACACTTTTAGGTCAGGGTTTGGATTTATCTGCTAATCTTTTTCTAATTTTCTTTTAAGATAATTTAGTCTCTCCTCGAGTAAGAGTGACCTTAATCGAAACGTCGAAACTCGTTTAAGAGTCGGAGAATAGCTGAGGATTTTCTTTTGATTTTCATAGAACTTCTGAAATTGCAACTCGGAGTAGAATTTTAGAGGCATGAATCGACTGATGGGAGGGGGACAAATGGACCAATAATGGGGGCCGCGTATGTTTGGCGGGAACAGGTTGGACATTACCAGGGTTGCTAAGTCCTCAAAATTAGGATAAGTGTCACACTTTCTCGTATAGACTTATGATTATTTAGTACTTGTATTAATGTATTATTAATCTACATCGATCGTCATCGATGCCAACGCTATCATAATCATTATCTCCTTATGGCAATCATGTGCCTGGCATTTTCAATGATTGCTTTTATATTTTATATCAGATTACACCGGTTAAAGTTCATTAGAGATCTTTTAGAACAGGAGAAAAGGGAATATCAAGGGATTTTTTTCTACCCTTACCATCGTTTTCCAATTATGGTAGACCGGGTCCAATTAAAGAGGCGCTCGCAGCTTTTCCGATATACCGGGTGCAAACGTAATACGTTGCGGAAGGGTCAGGGAGGGTTGCCTCGTTGTGGCATACCTTGCAAGAAAGTTCGAACAATATCGCTACCGTGCCAGACCTTCCATACCGCGAATGAAGAGAGAGGCCAGACTCACCGCGGAGTTCCATGCCTTCTGAGTTCTCTGGTTTGAAGTTGGAGAATTTTCGTGGAATACTCGACGCCAGACGGATTGCGATAAATTCCCGACTGGTACAATCAGACATATAACTGTTCTACTTTTGAGAATGTCTCGAGGAGATTCCCGCTTAGTTTGCTGCCTCGTTGGGAATGATATAAGATGGTTCAGAATGTAACGGATCGTCAATCTAATTGGACAAATTTTCAGGTAGAGGAATTTATTGTATTGATCGATTGATGTACCCTTGCGATCGAGGAAATTGGCGATATAAGGAAAGTAGGAATTTTCAAAATCTTAATTTTGAGGGTATTAATATTAAAAGTAATTTGGAAACAAAATAATATGATTTTTAATGATTAAATATTATAAAATTTAGTATATGACTGAGAAATATGAATAATAAGTAAATAGCACGTCAAATTTCTTGCGCGCGAGTAGTGTGGGGGGGGGCGGGGTGGGGGGGGGGCGCAGACCCATGTGAGGCCCGCTTCGCTACATCAGTCTCTTCGGGAGTGCCTACCGGTAAAGGTTGACGCGACGTTCGGAACAGGTGAGATTTATGCTGAGGGTCAATTACCACAGAACCTGAGGAAGTCAACAAAGAATGTCGAGCAGACGGAAATCCAAGTAAGTCTAGTGTACATTGAGTGGAATAAAATATTATTAGGTTCTTAAATATTCACTGTATTAGGTTGAACTTTGAACACGCAGAAGTAATGCGTGTGTACATACAATTGAGCGTTTTTAGCGTATTTGACAGGTTATTTCGACGCCATATTGACTCTTCCTCGCATCCAATATTTATAAAACCGAAAATTAACCTTAAATATACCGGGTTTAGGCCGCCACTTATTGGCGGCGACTCCACTCATTGGACGACAACAGGCTACAAGTCAAAATGGCGTCGAAACAACCTTTGAAATACGCTAAAAACGCTCAGTTTTACACGTGCATAACTTGTGTTTGTGTTTATTAGTTGAGCAAGATATTTAGTAAAGTGATTCATAATTAAATATATAAAATACAACTAGGATTTATACAGTAAATGCAAAGTGAATATTGAGAATATCTATTGTAAAAGTCATACTTATAAATATTCGTAACGAAAAACTTCTCTCTTCTAGAGAATATAATATAATTTTCAACGAACCGACAACACTTTCACGACTTTGTGTTTACTTTTTTTTTATTTTGAAAATCTATTCGTGAATTGTACACGATATCCTATTCCAATAGAATTTACTATATATCATGTTAGATTACAATCGGATATACGTCGTTTATTGAAATTTTCACCAGCCCATTGATTTTTATAGCAGTACACAACCATAGTTATCGATTATTATTTATTTTCTTTTTTTCATTGTGCCGACGAGGCGATTCTAAATCTCGATTTTTAATCTGAAAAATTCGGGATATTTTCAGAGAGCGTTACGTAGTTATTACTTTTTTCATATATTTGGAATCATTTTATACCTGTGCAAAAAGATTTTAAAATTAATTTTAGAAAAAATCATACTCTGAAGTTCTGTTTTTTTGAAATAATATTTTTATTAAAGCAAAATCACTTTTCCAATATTAATCTTGAAAGCATAGATGAAAATACATTTTTTAAATAGAAAAAGTAATATGTTGTTAGCATTTTATAATTAGTGGGTTCGACGAACTCCCTCTTTGGTCTTTGTAGAGTTATGAAATATGAAATAAATAAAAATTAGTGTACCTCTCTGGAAATATACCTTACACTGCCCTATGAAATTGTAAGTGCTATTCTTACAATGAAATTGCATGGAAAAGCGAGTATTGTCCAGTGAACTTATCTCCTTGCCAAGTTGCCAGGAAATTGCAGTTAATTTCGGCAGAGGACCAAGTTTCAAACACAAAGACGAAACCATCGCCACGTGGCAAAGGGGTTGCAGGATGAGAAACCAAGGTCCATAGCCATTGGCTAACCCGAGTATAAACTTCTCGCAAATAATACATCACGTTTCTGTAGTTACGTCCGTGAAGTTCGACGGAAGGAGCAGAATTCTCCATTGCTCCCCCGAAACGTGCTCCAATGAAATCACGCTGAATCAATTCTATTTGTAGTTATAACCGGAAGTCAACCGTTCGATTCGAAGACTTGTCAGGAGTTTCCTGATGTCGTATTATACAATCATGCTTCTCATTATTCGCCAAGCTATAACCATTTTAGTTGGTCCAGAGCTAACGATAACCAATTTTCAAAGCGATAGGGAATAGAATTCAAAGGAGCACTAAAATAGTTGTACACTATGATAGAGGAAATGTAGTCACCCATAGAAATATTCAAATTCCAGTATAGGTTTAGGTACCAACCCTTGAATGACATTAAAATTAGAGTATCTCTCCATGGTCCGTCATTCGAGAATAAAATGTATTTCAAAAATTTCTTCCAAGTAAATGAATAATCTCATCCTTTCTCGTAGCCCTTGAAGAAAATCCCTTCAATATCTAAGTGGTCTCGCGTGAAACATCCCTTGCGCCTTTTACATGGTGTTCTCCAGAAAAATTTTAATAGAAATTTTTTGCGATGTCCGCGTTTAATCTCGCGCTAGCTTACCCGTCGTTCTCGGGAACATTCATCACTTCGAATCAGGAGGATGATGTACACCATTATTAAATACGGACGGTTCAGGTGATGGAGTTTTTTTCGACGGTCCACTAACGTCGTTCCGCCGGATTGCCTGACGTCATTAGCCGTTTTTCGCTTCTCGCCTCCGGAAACTCATTTCGCCTCTTGCCCTCGGACCGTTGATTTTCACGTTTACGAACTGCCTGGCTATCTCTTCCGATGGAAATCCATGATGCGTCGAACGGCGTTCCTCGCCAAAAATGGCCAAGTACAAAACGAACGGGACCGAGATCGATTCGAGAGATCGATTTCGTTATAGCCAGGCTATCCCTCGTTTCTGGCCGCCGCCGATAGATAGATATTCACAGTTGCCGATGCCGGTGAAATCGCATCGCGAACCTACCGTATAAACGGTGAAAAGCGCAAATAAATTTTGGCAAACGGTAAGAACTCTATTTCGAAGAGAGTTTAGATCGAATGTAAATTTAGATTGATGATAATCTGGACGGTGAGATTTAAACGTTCGCGATATACGATCAAGTATATTTATATTTATTTATTGTAAGATATAAAGTAGTTGGTGTATGAATCTTTGGATCCAATTTTCCAGGGATTTTTAGGAGTTAGCCATGATCGTTCACTAGGCGAATGGTACGAAGATAAGGACGATCATGGCAATGAAATAGAATTAAATTTTGAAATTTACAAATTGTAAGGTTGAAAAATTTCAAATTTGGAATTTATGAAGCTTAGAAATGATAAAAATTAGAAATATGTCGAGTTTTTAGGTTGGGTGCAGAAATTGCAGTCTCCCAATTAAAAATCACAGTCTCTATCGATCTTTTTTTTCTGTATATTTGAAAACTCATCTTCAAAAAAGAACATGCGATGTTCGTCAGAGAAAAAATTGGTTATCCCGTGTGTTAGATTGAGTTATTCGAGCTCGTTGACCTACCTAATCGTTTTCACGAGGTGTTGCTACTGCAAACGTGGGTTAAAGTACACAGACACACGTGTATTGGGATGCACTCACACGACAATCTGATAAACCTCGTTGCGAACTCGTATCATAGAACTAGTACACGTAGGAAGCTGAAGGGTAGATGTTAATAAACCAGGTGGATACCAGTGACGCAATTCCGGTCCTATGTATTACCTTCTCCAGAGTTACTCAATTAGCTGTTGGATACCTAACATCCTCATTAACAGTTTCGGTTAGTAATCTAGGCAAAAGTACAAATACCACGTGATAATTTTAAGTAGGAAAGAGATAGAGTGAAAGGAATTCTCTAATAGATAATTCGTATTCGAAATTATCCAAATTGAATAATTCGGGTGTTCAAAGTTTGACGGCGCTAATTTAGATTCCACGCACTCGAACTTGACACGTATTCATATTAGCCAGTGAAACAATCAGCTCTCTTCTCTGTCACGTAGCAGCTGATAAATGCTTTCGAGATAACAAGGAGTTTAATCAGGGGAGGACAATAGGGGAGAGCTATCTTGCGTGGAAGCGAATTTTGCTGCCGTTTCGTGCCATAATACGATATTCATGAGCCGATTATGACAGCACGTAGCCGTATAAGTAGGGTACGATGATGAGTTATTAACTTCCATAATCTAGCAGAAGACCGTACGGTGATAGAGGATAGCGCGACGCATTGTCAGTAGAGAGCACGTCGATTACGGATCAGCATCCTGCAATTTGCTCACGGAAGATTTCCTGATTCAATTATATTCTCCTCGAATGTTACTAAGTATTCCGAATAGGCCTCGTAGAATAATAGGTAATCGTCTTCGAAACTTCAAATAAGTAGATTCGTAATTCGTTAAATCAATTCTTACCTGGAAAATCGTAGATGTCAATATTTTTAATTATTTACTCGCTTGAACGATAATTTCTTAAGCCACTACATTAATTAGAAAATGTACACGGATTTGAAAACTTGTCCAGCAAGCTTACAACATAATTTTATAACAGCTTCACCTGTTGAAACAATTTTAAAGTAATTTCATCTCTCGTTTGGAGTTTTTTAATAACTTCTTATAAAGTAATATTAAGATAAATGTACATACCCTGAAAAGAAAAATTCTGGAATGAAAATTCATAAATCTGGTTACCTTTATTACTGGTTCTCGGTGCGTGAAGGTTCTAAGAAAAATCTTCTCATTAAGAAATCTTTCAAACAAACTGAATGGTCATTAACTAATTTAATTATCAAAAAAATTATCATAACTATAGACTTCAATCATTTTTCAGTGTTCAAAATAAATAAATCTTCCGAAAGAAATGTCCTCTTAAATCTCAGATCGAGAACACCTGTTCTACAAAATGTTACACTCAAAATAGTAAAATCCGACGTAACGGATATGTCTTACAGGAAATCTTGAAGGTTCTTCTTAAAGCCTCCTTATTTTCAATCGTACTCGGGGTAAGCCGAACGTCAGCAGTCCTGGACACGTACGACTCGTGTCGATCCTCGTTTCTGAAATGACCCATCCAACGTTCGGTACGTCTACATTGACCCTAGGTTCGGGTTAAGGCCCTTTTTACGCTCTCACATCCTGTACGTGGGCTCCGTGACCGTGTCGATGGGACCGGTAACTGAATTTGCGAGGCTCGTTTCGTCGATCCGTTACGTCAGGAACGTGAAAGTTACGAATGTGCCCTTAAAACGTTCCAACCTGAATCCGCGACCCTTGGAGTATCGTTTCGCGGTAAACGTACGGTTTAATGCGACCATTTTATTTTATCGCGTTCGTTACAACGAATAAGGTTTCCAAGCCTGCAGCTGGTTAAGTTACGTGACGTCGTTACGTAGCTTGTTTAACTTTTTTTATGGCGTCTTCGTTGAGGGATAAATAAACGTGAGTTCTATTTACTGGGGTGCAGTGATTCGTAATGACGAACAGAAGTTTGTGAAACGGCTAAAAGGGATGTAGGATGTATAGAGTTAAAATTAAATAACGATATTCGTACAGTAAGTACTACCCTCTTTGAAGAGCACTAACATGTTACATTGCACTGCTGGTATTAATAGAAACCCTTTAAGTCGACCATATTTCACGGGCTTATTAAGACGAAGCATAGCGATAACACTCTGTTTCATCTCAAGAGGTGCATATACGCGATTCTTCAGCAGCTATAATCTCAGTTTGTAAGACAAGATTGAAATATAAAGAAAATTTCAAGTTTCATTTATTTAATATAAGGTAAATGTGGATAATAACACTTGGAATCATTGTTCTATAATTCTATTTATTGTTAGAGGAATTTTCAATTGTGTCAGATAGTTTGGATGTATTAATAAATTTTCATACAAGCTTACAAAATGATCCATCTGAGATTTTCTCTGTGGACAATAACCTGGTTCCACTATGTCCTTGTCCGTCTCAAAATGGAACTGTACAATGGCAGCTAACCAGATGGAGAGATATTGAATCTAACAGGAATCGTGTCTACGCATTTGCCGAGATGAAAGGAGTGGCTAGGAAAAGATTTTTGTCTTATTTCAAGAGAATGTTTTGATTCCACAACGTCGACAGATTTCTCTTCGTGTATTACCTCTTGAGACACGAGCAAATAACTTTAAAATCTTGAGCCGCAATATGTGAGCTTCTTCCACTTGTCTGTTTTGCAAAGACGTGATATTGTCTGAACGTTTACAGAAGTTAGCTTATTCTGCTCGATAAAACTGTGAATTAACCCTTGGACAGTGGACCAAGGAGAGAGCCGCGATTTTAATTTAATTTTTCACTTTAGATTGTTTTTATTTTTTAATATTCTTTTGTTAGTAATGAAGATAAAAATGTATCAGAACATGATAATATATGATAATATAATCTTTTGAACTTTTCGTGAATCTTTGTCAACGTGAAGCGTACGAACGTGAAGTGACAGTAACGAGAGAACGTAATTGCGATCGTTTCATTTTAAACTTCTGCACGGAAAAAATTAATTTTGCTAAAAGGCGCACGCATATCGCACGGAAAGCCGTGCAATCTGATAAAATGGGAAACTCGCGACAAGAGCGGAAGCAAAATGAAACGAAACTGCAGCATCACCGTGTCGCAATCTATTCTTTCCTTTCTATTTTTGAAAACTGTCAAATAATTATACGCGGCGGAAAAACGAAAACTAATTTAACTTTTATTAGACAATTAAGGTTAATTGCTTAATCGTTGCACAATTCCTCGTTACTTACGATAATTAAACGTGCCAGGGTCATGTGATCGTTCGAATTTCTTTAATTTTATATCATTTGATGACATAAAAAGTTTCTTTTCATATATTTTTTCATTAATTACATTTATCAATCAAATTTATCAAGTTCATCAATCAAGAAGCCCTCAAAGGTTTGATAGCCCCTAGCCCCAAAAGTCTTAATCCGGTATCGACGAGTTTCGCAACAAAGATCTATCAGATCATCCAATAAGTAATGCAAGTTATTCTTTTCTTCCCTAAAAAGATAAAACAAACTTACAATAGTTAATCCTATATATCTTCGCAACCCTAAGTCAAGGGAAAACGGCAAGTCCATCACGTAGCCTCGTGTAATCAACTTAGTAAGACTTACATATCTCTTCGCCATTTCCACCAGCTTCCTTCCTGTTAGCTACATCCTCCTAATTCCCACTGTTTACCTTTCTCCTCTCGCTATGTAGCCTGTGGCTACTGAAAGCTGTCGGTAAAAGGACCTTAATAAAATAAAAGTAATCATTAAGGTATCGTAAAATGGATTGAATAGAAACTAAACTTTGAATAATGGTAAACAATTTATTAGAGAATTGTTTGGTGGATATTATCGCTCCTTAGATAGCTCATACAAATACAAAATGAAATTATAATGTGGGGCTTTCTCCATGGTCCGCCGTCCAAGGGCTAACCAATATTAGGGCCAAAACGATGAGTTGTAAAAATTTTCTTCCCCCAAAAGTATACACGACTCGCGTCAACGCGGTGTCACGACACTTAAATACGTGTCAGTAGCTCGACCGGTGGACGAGAACTTGGTGTAAACTATTCCGCGGGGTTGAATAGCTCCGAGCTGGAGCTAACGATGCTTCAGCATTCCTTCCACGTAGAGGAGGCATCGGCCTGCAACCCCTCAGTGTTTATTAACCCCGTCCTAAGTACGGCAGCTTCTACCGCGGGCACGAGCCTCTTCGTCGAACTTGCAGCATGGTGTCAAGGCACCTTCAGCTCTGACCTATGCACACTTCTTGGCCTATTTCCCGTGTTTCCCTGCACGCGTGTGCCGGCCCCGTTCTTGTCCTCGTCGCTGGAAAATCGAGGGAGCATTCGCAAGGGTGAAACGTGACTATGACGGTTAGGAATAAGGATTCGAAAAATGCGTGGGTACGTTTGAAGTGCCAAGCGGAGGCACAGGGCGTGTTTTATTAGAGGGAATGCACGCATGGGAGGGTAAATCTTTGTGGAAACGAATGGTACATTGTGAGAGGGAGTTTAGAAAGAGAGTGTACGCTTTTAAACGATGGTGCACGGGGGAGAAGAGGGCGAGAGATTAGAATGAGAGCTTTCAGCAGTGAAATAGGATACGAGGTAAGCAGCAGTCGGGTTCGTACATTTGCATAAACCTGCTAGTTTGCTCAGTTTGCTCGATCAGTTTCATTTATAAAGGACAATGTTAAATTCTGCATTGAGCTAGAAGAAATAAAATTGAATAAGACAGATTTATTTTATTTTATTTCGAATGAATTTCAATTTTTTAACCAAGTTTATTAACCAAAGGAACCTACGAAGGTTAAATAGCCTCGGGGACCCAGAAATCTTAATCTGGTCCTGGGTATACATGGAGTATTCATTGAGTGTATTGTAACCCACCGTGTTAAAAGCGTACACTGAACTCTGTGTAAGTACTTACTTATCAGCACGTCTGTGACATACCTTTCTCTACCTACACTTCGCAACCACGTTTGCCATGAACTTTAAACGGCGCCAACCACGTACAGGTACAATGGTCCGAGATTAGAAGCGGATCCTGATTGCGAATTGCCACATAGTTGAAATGGTACGGAAACATTTACATGTGCGTAGGTTGGTATACCATGTTCGTGATTGTAGAGTTTTTACAAAAATTCGAAATAATTTATTATTTTTCTATGATGAATTTTCTGTAAAGATTAGATTCGCGATTAAAAATTTTACCATTATCAAATTAACGATGTAACGTTAATGGCCCAGGTAAAGATCACACCTCAATCATCGTCTGTTGAAACGAACTCAACCAGAATAAAAAAGACCTGTGGAAAAGCTATCAATAGAATTAACCTATCCCTCCCTCGTCAAACTTTCGTTTCGTATCTGGTGTACGTGGGCTAAAACTAACCGCGAATTTGATTGTACAACTTCGAGCGCAAAAAAAAAGGAAAAAAAAATAGCACGAATCGAACACGAGGGTGGTCTGCATTTGAATCCTTTCCACGGTCTATTCGAAATTCGAAGAAAGGAAAAGCGGTTCACGCTTAAGAGGCTTTTGCAGTTTTACCGTTAAACACAGGTCGAGCCCCTAGGATTCTCGAATATTAATATTTCCTCCCTTTTCGCGCGCGAAAGTCCTGAGAGCGGTCTAATGAAAAAGCTCAGCCGTTCAAGATCAATGCAAAGTGCATTGTGTTTACAAAGTGCAGATGGCCGGATCGTTCAGCGATGAGAATCAACAAAACTAAGCTATTCAGATTAATATACGCGTTAGTACGTCTGCGATTGAATCGAGCGTTTCATCGCGAACCGATTCATCCCATTCTATTTGTATTCCGATTGTTCGATAGCTCGTATAAAGCATATCATAAAATTCCAACAGGATTTATGAGATCTCGCGACGAGGCTGGATTGTTCGAGCACACGTGAAATTAAAATTATGATTTACGCGTTCATCCTACATTTCGATCCTCATTAGAATGTTTATTAACGCGTTTGTTGAGGTCGGTTTTGTCAGTACGAAAATTTTAATCAATTGAAAACTACGATTCGTGGAAAATATAGCAGCATTTTCAACCTAAAACTGGTTGATATCTATTCACGAATAAAACCAGCAGCTGTTTCATTAATAAATTTCTCGCGAGCCATTCTTTGTTTCGTAGCCAGGTCGTTTGGAATTTTTTTGTATCTGTGCTCTTAGTAAAAACCATATCTGGTTTTAAATTATTTTCCACGGAGTTTAAGGGCCCCGCGAAATCGGGCTTGGCAAACGATGAAGGCACCGCTTTGCAGAATAATAAAACACTGAAAACAAGAAGAGAAACTTTGTCGCAAAAAGTTAAGCTTAAATTACAATTACTCTTCTCTTTTTTCGTTTTTAATTTCCTTCAGACGCTATTTTCTTTTATCGTGGGTAGACAAATTTTTGTATAAAAATACCATTTTGAAATTATTTTGTGGCTCTTTCCATGGTCCGCCATCAGAGGGTTAAAATTAGATACCTTGTATGAGTATGATATAGAGATATGAAATACAAATATGATAAACATAAAAAAAGTATAAAATGTATGTTTCACATCAATGATGTCGTATATCTATGACAATGTCAAGGGTTCCAGGATCTTTTCTCCATGTTAATTTTATTCTTACGGATACCTTTCGTTCCGGGCGGTGGTCGGTTGCCGGATTATTAATAAAAATTTTCCCCGTTTTATTCTTTCTAGCACGGGCCATCCCTCGTAAACCGACGACTCATGGCGAGCTAGCTCCACCTCCAGTCTTTTCCCTTCCGTTGTCTCTTTATGACCAGCCCTCCGCTATCGTTGCCTTCTTCTTTTGCCCCTTTATTCGAGGAACCAACCTCTCTTTCTCCTTCATCTTTTCTATACAGTTCCTAACCTCCCTCTCGTACCTCCTTCTTTTCGGTTTATGTCTCTTTTCCCTTTTTTGTTCAGATTCTATCTCCTCGTTTACCTCCCCTTTGATCTTCTCTCTCCGGCGTTCGTCTCTGTGATTTTCATTTCAATTCTCACTCACCCCCCACCCACCCCCATCTAACTCTCTCTCCTTTTACAACTTCCCTTCTTTGTCCTCTATTCAGGGGTAGTTCGCGAACGTTCGCGTGGATGTGAGTGCAGCAAAAATTTTCGGCCAGCGAATATCGCAAAACCCGTGGCCATTAATTTTAAATCCGAGTAAGTTACCCCTGCAGAGGACAGTGACTAATGATTCATATAATCAGCGCACACCAGCAGACGGTCCGGTTGTCTCTTTAACCCACGAAGAACCCGGCCATGGAGGCGGCTGCCTCTTGGACGAGAGGTGGTAAGGGTATTCTTTGTGATTCATAAAGTCTAACTTTTCTCACACCCCTCGAGACACCCGTCTGATCTCTGCCACTTTACGCCACCTTTAGTGACTGATTATCGTCCATTCGAGTGATAGATGTGCTCCGGTGAGGTTGATAAATAATTTTGCCTAGCAAAATCGTTTTAATAAGTGTCTTTAGGGTGTTGAAAATGGAATTGTGAAAAGATATTTTCGAAATTAAATTATACGTCGATATTTGGGTAGTAATAATTGTTTATGTGTCAATTAGAATTTTATTTTTTAATTGGAAAGGTTTCACGGTTACTTCTAATATAGTATTTAATTAAAATATTTTTAAAATAGGGGGATTCCTTATGCCTTTAACATGATAAAATTAATTTTTCTCTGCCCTTGGAGGGCGGACCATGATGAGAGCCCTAATTTCAACGCCGTCTCCGCTGTTCAAGAGTTAAAGTAATTAACTAAAACCACTTTTTCCTGCTTTGAGGTGAATGAATTTCAAATAAAGTAGCAAAGCACATAAATTTTATTTGAATAAATATTTGTCTCGATGATATCCAGTGGTTGGACATATCGCGAAAGGATGATACTTGCAGCATACATATTTAATGCATCGTAGCTTCTGCTCTCCAGCTTCTCAACGTTTCCCTCAAGATTATAAACAGAATTATTTCAGCTTATTCCAGTCGCGTGCGCTCTAATGCGATAAGCTGGCTTGTCCACGCTCGGCCAAGGAGCAGAGCAAAGAGTCTGATGTTTATTGTCGCCCGTAAAAACGTAAAGCTCGCAAGTATCGCTTAGGCTACCGTAGTTTTCCATGTCCCGGCAACTCTTAGCGAACGAGCCAAGGAACCAACTGGCGGCTGCAAATCAACTTAAACTAAGCAAACCCCGTTTATCTCGCGGGCAACCGGCTAACTGCGTATCTCGACTCGCGGAAAATCCGCGGGCCACGTCGCCTATAACTATGCCCGGGACTAACAATTCGGATGCAAGTTTGCATTTAATCGTCCGTCCTCGCTGTAGCTTCATAACCCCCTGCCACGGGACAAACTTCAACCAACTAGTCGACGAAAGTCTCCGATAAGTCGTAAGAACTACGTAATCCAACTCGAGCTCCAGACTTGCCCCGCGCCCACCAACTACTCGCGAATTTATTCATCGCGAACGATTTGCCAGCATTGTCGAATTTCCATGGAATCCATCGAGACTGGTATATAAACTAAATCTTGTTTGCTTATTTATTGACATATAACACTAAAAACTCGTAATGGAATCGAGAAGTAAATTCATGCTTCTCCTATATCATCATTTTCCCCAGGGAAACCTGATTTCATCGCGACATGACTAGCAGTAGTCTGACTTTTCAGCATTGTTTGTCCTGAACATGATGAAATAATTACGAAGTAGTACATATCAATTGACCCCTTGAATATTCAATGAAATGTATTATTAGCCCATTCTTATATTACCTGATGGTCCGCCAACGAGTCATTCTGTGGACTATTCATCATAGTTGACACGTCAGAAACGGGCATGTCACACAATTTACAAGCACGGAAATTTTAGGAACTACCCTTCATGTTTAATCCGATCAATCAGAAGAAACTACTGACGTTGACAGACGAAAGGTTTGAAAAGTTCTTTGTAGAATTTTTTTTCTTCATTTGATCGTGCTTAGATTTCTAATTCAATATTGAATTATCACGAATTTATTAATTGGAATACGAGATATTATTATAGACATTGTTTCTTTTTTATTTTCAAATGAAATGCAAATTTTTATTTCTGTCGAACGTAAAGTCAACTTTATTCATTATACTTAGTAATTTTCATTCGCAAATTTTGAGCAGAGGTAATGAAACGTTGTTTTGAAATGCAAACTCTCGGAAACATTCGACAAGACGAAATACTGTTTCCTCAAAGGACAGTAGTATGAAAGTATTAACGTAATTATTCGCAGCTTTCCTTTCATTCGGTGTCTGCCAACCAGCACCTAGTTCCTCAAAGTCAAAGCTTGAGTCTCGTTATACGCAAAAGGCAGGCTCAAAGGAACAGCACGAAAAGTCAATAGAACAAAGAGATAGATTCCTTTCTTCTCAGCTTTTACTCTTCTGTTCCGACGATTTTCAATCGTATTAACAAAAACTGTGCACGTTTGATGAGTGACTGGAAATTTCTGTCGGACCATACGTGAAAAATAATGTTAAATACAAAGCGTTCCGTGTAACTGACCCCATGAAACTTCAAAGCTTTCCGTTTTACAAAAAATTGTGAAACAAAAGTTAAACTACATTTTAGTTTGTAAATCAGAATTTTTTGTTGTTATCTACTCAGGATCGGGTTCAAATATCTAGGGCCTTAGACTATTAAACCTTCGAGGGGTCCTTGATTAGAGAATTTATTTTTGCAATAGTAATTGGGTCAAAAATTTGCAATTTTTTCACATGGTAAATGGAAGGCTTAGAATAGGGCCCCTTTGATTTTTCATTACATTTTTCAATGAAATTTCTATTTCACTAGGTTGAGAAATTCAAGAAACTTTCATATTTCCCGAAGCAATTTCTTTTTACGCCTGACAGAATGCTGCATTCTAAATTTCATTGTTATTTGTTGACATGAACGATCACATCGCAAATATTTCGTTCGCAGATGATTTGAAACTTCAAAGAGCCAATTGGCGGAAATTGTAACAGCTCACTGGATGTTCTTGTGAAATTCTTACGATTCCGTGAGGCTGGTCCCACCGTTTCTTTAATATCGGTGAAATTCAATGTTTCCGCAAAAAGCAATAAACGTACGAAAAAGCTTGTACGTACATTCTTCTGCGTAACCAGAACGAGCGGATATTTTCTGCAAAATTTCAATCATTCCAGCTTCAAACGCTTTAAAATTACGTGGGAATGAAACGAAGAACAATGTTTAAATTCGGAATTGGATGAAGCCACGAATTTTTGGGTACCCTTACACCTACAGAATATATAGAAAACTTTGATATTAAGCTTCCAAACTCTAATTAACTAATCATTTACCGGAAGTCGTACGCCCTCTCCAAAATCCCAGGTAATATTAATAGTACCGTAGTCTCTCGTTATATTGCCGCGGTGAGGGTAAAAATTTTTTAAACGTATGCCTACGAATACACGGATGAGTTGACACCGCGCTAGAATAATAGACTCTGTCTCCGTAATTAACTCGCTGCAAAACAGACGGGACAAACGTTGTTTGCCGCCATGCTGTCTGACCGCAACAATTACAATTACCAGATGTTTGTTAGCTTGAACGGGCAAGACTGTTTCATTACCGAAAAACATCGCCTGTGAACAAGCATTTATTGCATCGTCCTTTCAACGGGTACACGATTACGTTTCGATTGACCGATTGATCTTGTCATCAATAATGAACCGTGCAGCCAATTTAATTATTCCCGTATATCAGATTGCAGGGTCGAAATTGCTTTTGCCGTACGCTGAAAGTAATTGATCGGTTCGAGATAAAGCGTTTTGTTTCGAGGACACGCGCACACATCATTTATATTGATGAACAACATTGTGAACAAACTATGTTAGTTACTTTGCAAACTTGTTGAAACTATCGTCACAGTTTTTTGTCCAAAGTCAGCATTATAGGAGGTGAACATTTCTAATTGGCAAAATGGTGAAAAGAAGAGGTGAAAATATAATAAATATAGTGCAATAGCAATTTTTCTATAATTGAGTTTACAATTATATTTGGAACACCAGAACCCAAACATGACGGTATATGTTTGTCATGTAGGGTGAAAGGGAACAATGGCAAATCACTTAAACTGTTGTAATCTGATAAAGCAATAGGTTCCGGTAGATTAGTTTATGAAACCACAGTCCACGAGATGGGCTACACATAAAGGGAGGGGGATTTTGGTACGGGAAAGAGATAGGTATACCTATAGGGAAACTAGAAACGACGAAGAGGCTCGAAGGTTGAAACAGGACAAATCTCCATTTCCGCGTGCAATCGGTCCTTGCTTCTACGCGATATCCTGAAACTACGCTACCAAACCAGGCCAACGATTTGCCCGCTCGACTGTGCATTTATGCACCTGCAACCGAGCCAAACCAGAAAGCCGGTCCTGCGTTACCTTCCGTATGCCGTCATCAGTTTCACCGTCCATCCGCTTCGAACTCCTCTTCCGCGCCATAAATGCCCGCCGTTACTGCATAAGGAGGCCATTTGGAAAAGTGTTTTCGGTAGAAATCCTGTTACACGGGGATAATTTAGATGGCTTACGATTCGTCTTACGAGAGTGTATAATTGAAGGAAGCGATGGTTATATATTAAAGTATTAACCTTCGGACGACAGACCTTAGAGAGAGCCCGAATTTTAAAATTCAAATTTTCTGTGACTTAATTAAAAATTCAAATTAAACGAGCAATTAATTCTCTTTTATAGCATCACATTTACTAATGAAACACCATGAATCTAATTCTGTTTTTACGTTCGACACGCTGTTCAGCTATTCCGTCTCTAAACGTTTGCTCCAGAAACCTTGTCGATATTTACTTCCCTCGCTTTTCCTGTTACACAACCCTTTCGCAATTCACAAAGTACCTACCGCCATTTAGAGCGCTTCTATCCGCCTTCAAACGCTCCTTACTCTAAAACGTGCTCCATACAATCGTTATTTTCTAAAATATCGCTAGACGAAGCAAATGTTGCATCAATGTCGCGCGATGATATTAACATTTTCCCTGTGAGGAACATTTCCCCTGCTAATTTTATATTCCGTTTCGGCAAAGTCTACGCCAGTTTTCCGTCGTAACTCAAACAAGAAGCCAGAATTCCAAAGTAATAAGTTATTCCTTGTTTCAACGGGATTCACGCGGCGTGCGCGTATTTAAAACACGACGACCGTCCGGCAGGCGGAGCAATTACTCACGCTCAAACGCGTCTTTCATGAATAATTAAATTCAAGATCAGAGAGTCTGGCCGCGTGTTTATTACATCTGCTTAGGCATTAGAACGCCGCCGTTCCATTTTTCGGCTCACGGTGGCATCCTTGTCCCCGGTCTGAATTAATTTCGCGCAATAGCTTGTTGTCGCATTCCCCGGAGACCGGACCGCTATACGGAAAGTAATATTACCGCCTCGAGCGATAGCGGAAGTGACGCTACCAAGCGGCAGGAAGTGAGAAATGGACAAAGCTGGAGAATGCGAGAGAGAAAGACCTTCGCCGAAATACGTAAGATGCAAAAGAGGAAGAAGAATCGTAAGGAGCACAGATAAAGGAATGGGATCAAGGAAAATATAGGTAGCTCCTTCATTTTCATTAATAAAACATCTCGTTGGGTAAGAAGTTCCGTGGAAAAAGGACGGTGAGGTGGAGGGACGAGGATACAGATACAGTAGGAAAGCAACGAGCCACAAGACGGTGCGGTTTGCGACTATTTCTGAATAACAACGAAATGCAAAGTAGGAGGGTGCAGCACGAGCGACGCAGACCGGTGGCTGTATGCCCGCTATTCCTCAACTACCGCCTCTTCTCTACCGTTACCATCTTTCGACTCTCAAGACCGCAAGCTCTTCTTAGGTGTACCTACCACTGGGTAAGAACCTCTTCCTTAAGATCCTCTTCGTCTTTCCTCGCCGTACTACCTCATTCGTTGACGCTATGGACCGTTCCTTTTCCGTGAAGGGTTAATCCCTCCCTAAGGAAAATTAGCCTACCGTTCGCAGCTTGTTTTATCTGCCCCTTTCCATCCCTCGTCTCTTAACTTTCGACGAACTTCTCGCATGTACAAATGTTGTTGTTCAGCGTTTACATATGTAAGGGATGTTTGTGCTTGATTTAAAGGGTGTGAGGAATTTTATTAATTTTTAAACAGACAGGTTCCAAATTTTCATTAAAATTTAATTTTAATTTTGCTCCGTCGTCCAATAATTAATTACACTTATACAGATTATATGCACGCTGAAATTTGAAATGCCTTGAATTCAACAAGTGCATAGGATCGCGCCTCCACGGTAATTCTAAAATCATCTGCAACGAAATCCGTAAACACATTCGAACACAAACTCTTCGTTAGTCTGTTCACTTCAATGGATAATTACTTGGACCGCAAAATTCATAGGAGAGACCAGTAAACTGTTTCTCCGTAGGTCAGCGTTAATTTCGCGAGTTTCGGCAATGTAAACGAGATTCAACGTGAAATTCAAAGCATCAGACCAGTAATCGGTTTAAACGCGTTACACGAAGACCGTAATTGCCAGATGAAAGTTTCCACCTATAGACCGGACTGTGTATCGCTGGCAATTACTAAGCAAAGAGCCTCTTGAATTATGGATCTCGAGTACGACGTAATGTGTATGGCATGTCATGCAATTTATAGGTCAACCCGCTGTACTCTTTACGCCAGAAGCTTTCCACGGGATCGTCAAACATTAATGCTTATGAATCATTTATTCCCTCGTCAAACTGACACGTTGCACACGACGTTCGAGCGGTTCAGCAAATGTACATAGTGTATTCTTTTAGACAAGACGTTGCGAGCTCCAGCCTTGTCGAATTCGAGTGGAAGTCGATAAAATTGTTGGAAAAATTCTCGAGAGGAATTTCAAAGAGGAGAAAGAATTTTAGTCAAACTATGTACATTATTACGTTTCAATGATGCATTGATGTCGAGCACGGTAGGCTTCCCTAGAGAAGTTGAAAAACCTTCCAATTGTCTGAATAATTTAAATGCAATTAAATAATTTTTCTCCAAAATGTGAAAGCAAAGAATCCAGGCGAGAAATCTTTCGCAAAGAACGTTAGTTGCGTGACGTCTCCTAAAGAGACGCTCATAAAATTCAATACCCCGGTTTCGCTCTTTAAACTTGAATTTATTTCTTCCTGTAAAAATGTACGTGAGCAAGCTTCCATGACACGTGATTGTCCCGTGTGTACATACGCGATACAGGCACGTCAGCTATGTCTAAATGCAACCTATGATTATATACTTATATCTGTGTGCAACTAGTTTCGCATGGAGAAGGGTACGTCACATTTAAAGTAGTCTGAAAGTCATAAACGTCCACGGCACGCGGCTAAGTGGCACAGCGATTTTCTCATAGTAAACCTTGTGTGTTAGGAGGTTTATGAGACCTTCAGAAGCATCGAAGATGGTCTCGTGCCAAGCAACTCTTCTCTTCCCATTTACGAGAACCTACGTCGTTGAATAATTGGATTCGTCGATTATTAATGAGACGTTTCTGTAGCACTCTGTTCGATGTAATGGCAAAGAAAATTTAATGACTGTCGACGTGTGCCTCGTGAAGTTTTTTAAATCAATGCTGTGCCACTTTATCGTAGACAATGTTGCGTCGTTTTTCTATCTTTAATTCTCAGGGAAAGGTGCATTTTAAATTAGAAATTAGAAATTAGAAATTAGACATTAGAAATTGAAAAGCTCTGTCATCCCTCGAACCGTGGGCCATGAAGAGAGACCCAATTTTTGTTTTCTAAATTTTACACTGTCCCTTTAAAAATATTAATGTACTCTTTTTGATTGAAATGATTTTTTATTAGTATCTCGATATAATACAGACGTCGAGCTTCGACGGAAATAATGGGTGACACGAGATTTTCATAAAACTTTATGAAAAATATGAAACGGACAGTATCTAGAAAGTTTATTTCCCGCTTTCTGTCCACGTTGTAAACGCAATATTATTCGCAAAAATTCTCGACGCAGTACAGCTATAAATTAGCGAACGTTGCACGAAATGGCAATTGTAAATAACATTTCGTTATTAAAACATTTGCAGTCGAACGAAGTAAATCTCAGGGCACATTTTTTATCCATTTCATACAGTGCATCGATATTGTATCTGTTTTTCACGATATCGTTGCAGATCGACGAGCGGTTTGAATATTTATAAAACGCAACTGCACCGAAACATTATTGCTTGCATATTGATTCTGTCTCATCGTTACATTTTTATTATTTATTAGAAGGATGCAATTAGTGGTTATCTTCCTATACAATCTCTGCCATGTTTCTGTAAATAATTAATGTTTGTGTTCTACGTTTATTTATGAAACTAAACGACCACGCAAGCAAAATATTTAACGATGCAAGAATCATAATACTCATAATTCGTGGCAGGAAATTAAATTTTTCATTTGTTCCCTCACATTCTGCCAGCGTATAGCAAGAACCTTCTATTTTCTTTTCTCTCAAAAGAACTGTGTATAATATTTCTTTTTCTGTCCACAGTTAGCTAACCGAGTTCCTTTTAGACTTATGAAGCTGACGGTATTAAATGTTATATTATTTCAAGAAATATTACCGATTGAGATACGCTGGGATAAATTATATCTGGACCGTAATACAATTTTCATTTCACGTATTTTTCATTCCACGTGGTTCAATCAGAAACATACCTCTCCTCCCACCAATATATCCTTTTATTCTTTCTGCTAACAATCCAAACATTCCTTGACGTGGCTTCATTTTGAAATATCGTTGAAACTGAATAAATTGAATCGTTCCATTGAATCGTTTAACAATTGATCGAATGAAGAAAATTTTATTTGTAACCAATCGAAATAATTGTGATTAAGGAAAGGGTTTCGTTGCTAATTTTTCACCCCGAAGTGAGACATCTTCAGCATCGACATTTATTCGCATAAGAAGCCCGTATGGCCAATATCTGGTCTAGTACCTTTCAACTCAGTGTTAAGTTTCCCTTCTTGCCCGTCCTTTGTCTCACACTCAACCTGCTTTCGGCCTCTCGAGTCAGCCAGGCTTTCTTTCTTCCACCGATTAAGATTACCCACGTAAACATACTCGAGAGGAATTGCCAGTATACCTTGGTGAAGTATTAACTGCATTCACTTGACCTTTTCTAGTGTCGAGCTGGCCGCCCCTTCCATTTTCTTTTTTTTTTTTTTTTCTCGATCGTTGAATTGTGTCTTTACGTAGCTGACACAGAGACACAGAAACTCGACGAGGCGAAGGGATGAAAAAGAAATCGATGCAGAAGGGAAGTTTTGCCCTAATTTCTTCCGCGTTCTTCGTTGTCCAGGCTGACGACAGCCGAAGAAACCGGGATTAAATTCTCTCTAACGATCGTTACAGAAAATGCTCCCGGCAACGAGAACTCTTTGTCGCTTTCAACTTAAAACGTTTTGCCAGGAATATACGTTAATTCAATTCAACGCTTCTGTTGCTCGCTCCACGTTTTTCTTTCACGTTTATTCGATTAATCTTTACTCGAATTTCGTTTTTGCCGCTGATGCGAACAACGCCCGAAGTGATTTCTATGGAAATTCGCTTGGAAATACGCTGGTGATAATGTTTGAATATAGAGCATGGTTCAAAAAAACACGTGCACCGTGGAAATTGCGAACTTTATGTATCTGTGAAAATTGAACAGACTATCATTTACCAATTTACAATTTTTTCTTTTAATTGTCGGAATTTAAAACTAATTAAGTTTCTAATCGAGCAGAAGACACAAAAATTATTAGCTAGATTATAGAAATTACTCATTCATTAATGGCGATAATGCTTAATCCTCGAATGACGGACCATGGAGAGAGCCCCAATTTTCATTTAATCTTGTATTTCATATCACTTTAATTTTTTTAATATTACACTTCTCTTTAAAATTATTCTTTCAATATATGAAATTCTTTTATTAAAAAAGTATACATTTAATTTTCGGTGAATATCCTTGTATACGTTTTGGGTAACGATTGACCCAGGGTCTGTTGTTCAAGGTTTAGCAATATTCCACCAACGAATTTTATCATCGTCGAAAAGCAGCAGGGTAGAAGTAATAGCGATAACGGTAGCATCGCTTACCATTATTAAGCATTTTACGCAACCATCCTTAATACCGTCATGGCTGACTACGTACTTTCCTTTGTCCCCAGCCTTTCGCATTCCCATGCACGTCATCATCATAGTGGTTACCATAAATGCGGTGGACAAGCGTGGTTTGTCAGAACACATTAAGACCGTCCTTCTCTCATTAATTACGAACTACGTTTCCTACCAGAAATAAACGCGTTCCTCTGATTAATTCCGGCCGTCACGATTAATCTTCCGCGACAATTAAATTGTTTACGGCTAGCAAGACGCGTTCCTTCGCGCACGGAAATAAATGGTCAACTCGGCCGTTCCGTTCTGCTGATTCGGTTTCATCGTATTTCTCTTACATTTCTTTCGTCGAAATTATAGTAAAACAGTTGCATTGCTGGTTAAGACTTTTCAAATTTATATTTCAGCATTTACTCTTAACATTCACAAATATTCAGATTCGTTTTAATCCTTCATCAATGGTAGTTTAATTCACGTAATACTAAATTTATTTAAAAATTTTAATCAGTTTTTTCTCTCCTCGTGTATAATTAGAGATAACTGGTAATATTGGATACATTCATAAAAGATATTCTTCCTTCACTTATTAATTATATGAATTCTAGTAGTAGCACAAAATTTTAATTAATTTTGTAATATATATAGTAAAGAGTTGATGAAAGCGAAAATGAATAACTATTTCATTGTTTTCTTCCGAAGCAACGAAATTGTCCTGCGAACGGTTATAACGCAGCAACTTGAAAATTTCAGCCAGCAACCAGCTCGTATATATCTTGATTTTGCTTTATTATGCATCTGCTCGAGCGATTCCAAAGAACCCCTCTAAAATCTTTCAGCCTCATAAACCACAGCAACAACAGCAGCCGTAGCAGTAGATATCTCCGTCCCGTTTCCCGCGAATTTCCACTTTTGCCCGCCATGAAATATCCCGCTGCTTTCGCCGCTTTCACCCCCGCCGCGTTTACTCAGTTTCAAAGTCACGAATATTTGCATCTGAGCTTGACAGCCGGCTATAAGTATCCCAAGAAAAATCGTTCGGATAAATAATAACGATAACGTCCTTCCTGGTTGCACCCTTGCCAAAAAAACTTACCCTTAACCCTTAAATAGGCGTAGGGGATCGTATCCACTTGAACAGTTCAATTTTTTTATTTCCCCTTTGATTTAGTACGATTTTAGAGAAAAGCTCTGGGCATTGATAAATCCATGCACCCCTTTGTTATTTTGCCAGATGCATACTGAAGGATTAATATCAAATATTTCGGAAATTAGGCTAAAGAAAAGGATGACGGTGAAGGAAATTTGGGAATCGGTTATAGACAGGTCGGCGAAGGGTCTGTCACTCGCAGCCATAAGCCGCTGGCTGAGTGACTCATCGTGGGTGGAAAAGAAGGTGGCCGCCCTTTCTTTCTTTTCTCTCTTCACGGACAAGGGAGTATAGTGTCGAGGCAGCAAAGGCACAGCGCGCCTCGTATTTGTCACTCGGTGCTAAGGGGTTGTCGGCACATAACTCTCCAGATGCCTCACACCCGTTCGTTCCACCTCAACTTCCACCCCTCTGGCCCGAGACTTTTTCTTCGTGTTTTTCTTGCCACTGTTTCGCGACACGTAGCTTCAAGAACACGGTTGAAATTTACATTCAACCGGGAATATCTCGCGGTGCCCGTTCACCCGTAATTTGTTTCGTTCCGTTCACCCTGTGTACACGTTGTTTTTAAACCGTCCGTGCTACCGGCCACCTTATGGGATATTTATGAACCGGTTAGACCCACCTCGGAGAGAAAACGAATTGGCAGCGACTCGCGTTCGAAGACGTACGAAATATCGGGGCATTCGTATTTCCTGACGCGTTCTTTGTTCCCCTGTATTTTGGATTCCTTACCGGCGTTCGATTTATGGTTAACATTTATGTTACATGGATTTCCTTTACCTCTGAACGGTGTCGAACTATTTTATGTCGACAGATCTACACGGATTTAACCCCTTAACGCTTGCACCCCTTACACGGACGAAAAGTTCATAACCCTTGAACGGCGGACCATAGAGAGAGCCCTAATTGTATATGTTTTGCAAATATCTTTTTATGTTTATTGCACAAAAATTCTTTGAGAAAACGCTTTTCCCACAGCATAGAAAATTTCTATCAATTTTATGAATTTTAATAAATTCTTTTGAAAGATATTTTTGTTTGATTAATAAAAATTTGCTGTGTCTGCAAATCACTGGAAACGATTAAGAAGCTTGACGATGGAGATGAAAGTGATTAAGATTGATCTACGAGGATTACAGACTAATTCCAGAATATCCCAACAGATTGAATCTAAATGTTTCCGGCGAATTGGATTCTTCGTCGGTCGGAATCTTTGAGATTTGCGATTGATCTAGGAAGTAAGCGATTTTTCCTGTTATTCGAAAATTTGTCGAAAAGTCATTGGAACGCCAGCCTGAGGGATGTGTCGGCCTCGCGGATGTTGGAAAAATTTTGTGAGCAACGAATTCCGGAAATCGAAAATGACAAATTCGATATACCGTTTCGCGAATTGCTCGAATGGATGTGTTCGAAATTTCGATTTCACCTGCTCCCCGTTTTCGCTGCCTGCAAATACTCCGTATTCGAATAACCGTCGAATAGAATTAAAGTTCGAATAAACGCGAATCGATCCCCTTTATTCGCAATGGGCATAGAGAAGTTGTACGAGCATTCGTAAAAGTAGAAACTTTTATGAGATTTTTACCATTGCGAAATTGCAACGGTTGCTTTATTTTTATCCGTCGTTTCTGCAACTCCGCTGATATTTGTTGCAATCACCATTGAACAAAAGTTCGAGAAAGTCGAGATACGAGAGTTCGGCAACCGTATCCCCTTGACGTTTATTTCGATCTTCCAGAAACTTTCTTCAACTATAAAGATTTTATTCCCTTTAACCTTCTGTAACCCGAGATTTTTATATTTATCAAGGATCAACGTCACAGAAATATCTACGATCCTTAACAGTTCTCTTGAAATAAATTATTTGAATAAATATCAGAAGGAACTGACGTAATATTATTGTACAAGATTTTTCAATCGGTATTATTTATTTTTATAAGAAAGAACAGGAGAGAATTGTATTTATATTTCCCTTTCTATTATATCATATTTCTCCAATGCAAATGATATGCATATTGAATATCATGCTTAGCTTCGGTTAATTACATCATTTAATACTGAAGTTTATGCGACCACGTATCTTCAAATAAACAGTAGAATGGACACAATGATGCAACCTCGAATTATCATGAATTATACAATAGTGTTACGTGGATCTATTACGATTATTCGTATCCGCGTGGAATTGTTGGAATTGTTACGGAGCTAAAACATGAATAACGTATTAAAATAATCCGATTCAGTCAACTGAACGGATAGGCATTATCGGCAATTATAATGTAGACACCCTGATTACGAATTTAACAAAGCGGACGAACTGTAATTAGCAACTATGTTCCTCTTCCGCGTTGATACACGTTTCGATCATTGTTATTAATGTTTTGTACGGTTAAAATTGAAACTACGTAGGCTCTGATACACATAGGCCAGCTTCGGTAATCATGGTAATAGATCAACGTACATTTCCAACAGGGATTATTACGTTTATCGACATCATGAATCGTATTCGGCGATCTAATCAAATTCGTGGATTAGTTTTGCAATTAATTACAGAAAAATCTTAATTAATTAGTAATTGATAAACTGATGCGTATTAAATCTTCTACTTAAAAAAGGACAAATGTAATTTAGGAAATTTTGTAAAATGAAATAATGAAATTAATAATAATTCTAAGCCTTCCATTTACAACATCAAAATGGATACATTTTATTTTCTTTGCGATGAAATATTATTTCATTTTGTTTAGAATATAAATCATATAAATTACAAGAAAACGCCGTCGGACTTCGATTTCGCAGAATTATAGAAGAATATGTATAAGTTGGCATCGCGTCGATGTAATTCCCTTGCTTTTCATTAATAATTATACAGGGATATTTGAGCAGGGATACTTGCGCGTGCAATTACTCGATGCGGATGCATTTTCGTTGATTTTATCGTTTACACAGCAGGCAGGGACAGTGGACCCACATTATTAGCTCGACAAATAATCCCCGCGGATTTCGCAGTGACAAATTATCTAGGACACGAGGCAGTTTATTCGAATAGGTACACCATGTCCGCCGGTATTTGCAAGCGCGTTATCCCGACATCCCCATAACGATCACGAACACGTATCGAGATTTTTCTGTTACCGTTCGATCGATAATCAGCGTTTCTTCGATTTGTTTTCCTCCCCCCTGCCACATTTATTTCTTTTTGTTTTTTTGTTTTAATGTATCGAACCGACGATAAAACCGCGTGCTTTCTCTATCGGTTCGTTTCCCGTACCCGGATTACGCTTCGTTTTATTTGTGATAAATAAAGTGAAATCCGACAGAGATTATTTGCATCGAAAAGCACAATGGAAAATAACATCTATGCTCGGGTTTCGAACGTGAAGGCTTTCGAAATGAAATAAGTAATTAGCGCCAGTTTAGTAATTGGAATTTTTTACAGCGTTTATTATAACGCGCATACCTGATGAAAAATAAAAATTATTTCAGATTTTATGAAATCAAAATAGAATTGTTATACAGTGGAGGAGAAAATTTTTCGAGAAGATTATTATTTATGTAAATATTTCACGTCGAAATAAATTTCAATTAGTTTTAAAATGAAAAAGCTACTCATAAATGATAAATGAAATAGGGATAATAATATCTCTGAAAAATTTTCATGATAAATAGAATGAAGTAAGCATAAAGGAGACAGCAAACGTTTCTACGACTGCTTAAAAATTTATTAAGCGACAAAAGTACTTTAAACAGAGTGGAAAATCCGCTGGAAAGGTTGTTATGTGGATCAGGGAACTGTGACAAATGTTGGTCCAGAGACAAGAATAACGTGTATAAGATAGAAAGAGGAAAGTAGAAGAAAAATAGTGGATTTCCAAAAAGGAAAAGAAACATAATTAGTAAAAATTAATAGGAAGAAGGTAATTATATTTTCTAATTGCCTTTCGCCCAATCTATACATTAATGTAATTTTGAGGAAATAAAGGGTGAATTTTCTATCTTAACAAATATGTCATAGAACAATAAGAAGATATTGCAAATTGATCACTCGTGATTCCAAGGTACGAGTACCTTTAAAAGTGCTTCATCATTTCTCTTCGTAAACCTAGATTCGGATCATAGAGAGTTAAATCAAAACTAGGTCGATGATCCTTGTAAATTTCAGGCTTTCACGGGTTGGATTATTGTTCCCAAACGTAGTTCATGGCTTTTCAGTGTAAGCCGTTTTTAATTGGTCAGTTGATCGATCCGAATCTCCCTTGATTGGTGTTCATTGATCCGGAACATGAATGCAAACGATTCGAGCTTTGATGATTTTAACAAATCAAACTGCATAGTCAAAGTGACTAAAACAAAAGGGGAGGAAATAAATGGTGGTCTCAACGAAAGTCAAAATGGGCTGTATCGAACCCCGAGGATCGAGATGACCGAAAAGTGAACGCTATTTCCGGATGTGGTCCTCGTTGTTTCGGTCAATAAATCCGATTATCCGTAGCCACGTTCGTTGACTCGGAATTATTCTCATCGTGGATTAAAAAAAGAAAAAGGAAATCACAAAAGCAAAACAAAAAGGGTTGGAAAAACGTTGAATCGCGGAGGAAAGCGGAGCGAGAGAAAATCGGGGAAAACGAGGTAAAACGACACGCAGGGGAATTAACTCGCAACGGCCGTTTTTCACGGCCGGTTTCACGTCGAATTAAGCAGACCGACATTTAGAGCACACGTAAAGATGCGTTAGTGTACGCGTCGACGTGAACTTTCGCGTTTCCAACCCTTCAACCTCGTCTTACATTAGCCTCATTCCTCCTATTTATTCCTTTCGGGTCAATGCTCCGATTAATGTCTTGTAAAAAAATTACGATTCTCGCCAATTTACGACTGATTAATTACGAATGAAATAATTTCATTACGTTGAAAGCTTCAATTTCAAACAGGACCCTTTTTCATTAAAAAAAAAGAGAACTCAAAATCCTGTCGAAAACGATCCGAACAAACGTTTAAACGACTCGCCACGTTGAACTTACTTTTCCTCGTGTTTTAACCAATTTTGATTGGTGGAACTGAACACGGCACGATCAAACGACCCACTTTCCGTTCAACTCGCTCGGTTTCCCGTGAAAAAAGCCTGGTAACATGCGACACGGTCGTGTGTAGGTCAAAAAATTGCCGTCACTTTTTCACCAAGGATTATCGTCGATGTATCAACGTGACTTCGATACAAACGCAGACAGACTCGTTAGCAAAGCTATATCCGCCAGAGACTGTTACCGTGGAAAGAACTCGCAATTACATAAAGGTATGATCACTTTGAAAAGAGACTAGATCTCGTACAAAGGGGAAACTATAACGAGAACCGAGAAATAGATTGACACACGCTTACCAAGTCTTCTAGCAAGAAGATAATCTTGGAAACTCGTTAAGCCCTTTGAACCACCGCGTGATAAGAATGGAACTCCCTTATTCCCAGAATGATAGCGATATCATTTTTCTATCCTCGGACAGAATGATGTTCGACCGTGTAGAAAGAGATTATTTCAAGCATTACTCTTCTCCATTGTACTTCACACCACACGAAATTGCTGCAATTAGTATTTATGGGCAGGATTATGTTAACGTCAGGAATTGATAACTTTCTTTTAATAACAGTATAGGATTTTTAATTAAAAATTTCAATCATATGTCTCTTAATACTTTATACATATTTAAGAGTTTCGTTGTAATATTATAATGTGTAATGCTTCATATAGTTGTGAAAACATGCGATCAATAATGCAGTAAAAATCTTCCCAAAAAGATAATAAAATGTTTATAGCATATGCTCATCAATATACCTCCCAGGTTGCTTGATTATACAGTCAGTATTAATCTTGCTACTCTGGCAATAACCTTTTTTTATAGTTTCTGCAGTAAAATTTTTTCATTACCCAAGCAAAAATGTTCATACGTATCCTCTAGAGTTTTTGACATCTTTCTGAAATGCCTTGACATCCTCATACGCGAAAAATTTAATTAAACAATTTAAGAAAACAATCGGGAATTTGTTTTCAATTCTATTACAGCATCTGTCAAAAACTCGAGGATAACAGTAATTAAACCATATTACTGTCATTTTGAAACGACACCAGATGAAAAGTTTTGCGAGATAACGGGGGATGACAAGGGAACACTAGCTGCACGCTCGAAAGATCCTCGACCAGGGTGTTACGAGGTCTCCAGGCGAGATATTAAATATCCTGTAGCTCGAATTTTAATTTTCAAAGCAACTTTTCACCTCCACACCCCTTCGACCTTCCAACCGGATGTTGGCCTTGCGGGCCTGCAGTTGTCACTTGTCGCCTTCCCTCCACCTCCGTTTTCAAACTTCCATACCATGGTAGAGTCCAACGATTGCCACCCTCCCTTTCCAACCAGCTTGTCGTCAACCCTGGCCACGTTGCCATTTATGTTTATGCTTTATGGAAGTTTTATATTAAATTTATGACGTTGCTCGTGCCGTGGAGTTTTATGATTTCGCGGCTGTAAACGCCCGTGTAGATTTATGCTCGAAATTGGGATTAAAATCGAGACGAGGGTGGCTCAAACGACGGCCGAATGTTTATCGTCGATGTAAACGGTCGCAAAGCGGCCGGTGTTCTCGTTCCCTTTTGTGGACGATGGAAAAAGGATGAAATTTCGAAGCCGGACTTAAGCTTTGATCGAACCCTAGCTACCATTGTCCGGAGAGAAATTAGATCTCCGCTTGTCAACGAAATAATACTGCTTTTAAACAATTCTCCCCGATATACGGTCGACTTTGTGAGACGAGAGTAGAAGGGAATGAAAAGGGAAACGATGACTGAAACTGGGAAGTGAAATTGCAGTGTCACGATGAACTCTTTATGAGCTGATGTACCGGTATAATGGAGGTGCACGTTCTCAGCGAGGATATGAGTCCACCGTTTGTTCGGCAATACCGTCGACGATTTAGGAGGGACGGTTTCTGTTCGGAATGCTGCTAAACGTCCAGTAGGTTGATCTCCTTCCTTGGGAAATTGTAATTTTAATGAGCTTTTCGAGGGATCGATTAACCCTTTGAAAAGAAATTTTTAATACACATTGTTATTCGCAACTAATATTAATTTTCATAATCTATAGAAGTGTGCAATCAAAGGTCTGGAGAATTAGAAAAGAGAATTTTCCATAGACACGTGTCTATCTTTCCTTATTAACATTGTTATTTTAAACACATATTCAGATAGAGAAAGATCACTTATTGTTAAGTATTTAAAACAAATTTAACCCAGAATCTAGTCACTCATTAGTAGAAACTACCAGTCTGAACCACAATGAATGTGGTCAGCAAATGATGGTGATGAGTTTTAAAATACTCCAATTACCATTCATTTTCTCTCTCTTTACCTCTATTTCAGCCGGTGGCGTATAATTGTTCAGAGATAACCAACGCCTGTCTTCTCTATCTTTATTTTATTTATTCCGATGAGAAACACTCGTGGAATACTGCCGGTGGGAAACTGTGTTAATTGGTTTGGCGAATTCACAATATGTGGGGTGTAGCTAATTATAAAGTCAAAGCACGTTCTGACGAAATGTGTTCTCATCCCCCTCGTTTCCATTTCTTCTTTAAATGAAAACAGAAATTGTATGATTATGTAATTTGTGTCGTGCAGTTGGTGATGCAGAAGAAATTTATTACGTTCTCACGTAATAATTAGCTAATTAGTATGATATTAATTTATCGAATAAACGATCAAACGAAAAATTACAAAACTTACCGCAAATTTTAATCAATCAAACCTGACATTTTCAATTCTCTCGTTTCGAAAATATTGTACACTCTTGGTGACAATTTGGGAAAAGTAATTTCTATGAAGGTGAGGAGGAAATCATGTGATCTAGATTCCCGCCACGTAGGCAATCGTCGAAAATTTCCCAAGGATTGTTCTAGCACGCGTTCTAATTAATTAAGATCTCCTCGCCCCTCGGTTCCCTGTCGTTGCATAGAACTCGAGCAGCTGGAAGCATTTGTTATCTTCTCTTTCATCGTTTCTCGTTCGTTAGATGTACTCGCTAAAATTACAAGAAGTCGGAGAAAGCCGGGTAGAGGAAGGGTGCTAGACGTTCGGGGCGTTCGTTAGGTTGCCAGCGAAATATCCGACATTATCTCACCGGCTTCGTCAACTACCTCGAATACCTTGAAAGCTGCTCGTTCGACCCTGCCATAATGAACCCGACCTTCGAAACAAAAGCTATTGCTTTCCAATCGCGATCTATTGATGCAGGAACCGGCGTACGGGGTCTGCAAGTTGCGGTCGATAAAATTGTCGGCTATAAATTAATATCGGGCCTCTCTCCATGGTCCGTCGCGCAGACTAATTGTACGTCTATGACACGTCGCCGACATAATTTTCTAAATAATCCTCCTTTTAATACGTGCATTGCCAAGCTAAATAGTTTGCGTGTAGTTAACGAAATTTATCGTTGTGTCGCCTTGAAGAAAGATGAAGGAAAGCCAGGGGGTGGATCTGAACAGCGAGGAAACTCGTGCGCACATGTATCCGTCTACGAGTATCTACACTCGCTGACTTTCTACCTAACAGAGAAAGTGGCTGCATCCGTGCTAAAGAGCACGAACAGCAGACATAGCTGCTGGAATAGTTTAGTTATGCAAATAGTGAACTCCGTGAAGGGAAGGGTGGAAGGCAAGAAGAGGCTGCTCCTTGTTTCCTAGTACTTCACCCTTAAGGCTACCTTACTTCAACGCGTCAAGGTTCCTTTTGAGTAGAGTTTCGGCTTAAGGCGCATTCATGACGAATATTAATGGCTGGCGACGATTAACGACGAAATTCAGGATCGTTAGTTCAAACACAAAGGGACAAAGAAGCGTCGAGCTTCGTGTTGCCAGAGAATTTTCGGATTGTTCTAGTTTACCATTCTCGTGGCTCAAAAATACGAGTAAATAAAATTTATAATGTAATTCGAGGAAATTTGGAAATGGGGCTGAATTATTTCTTAAATAAAACGAAGAAAACAATTTAATTTTTATCGACATTGCATGCATTCGTAAATTCTTTGATAGAAACATAATTTTTAATAAATTATGTTCGTTGAAGTGGCTTCGCCGTGACGAATCGACCAGTGAAGTAGTGCTTCAGTTACTTCGCGATGCTCCGACAAATGTCCGGTAATTTTTCAAGGGGGATTACAAAAGACGACAAGTAACATCCTAAAGGTTGTCTAGCTTAACAAACGAACGGAATTCGTAACAGCGTGTTGAAGCGGAAAAGGAAGGTCTTAGCTAAGGGTGAGTCCCTAGGGATTCGCAGTGACTTCCTTTTGCACAGGGGTCAGTACGAAACGCCCACTTCCTTCGACGAGAATAGAATTATTGGGTAAATAAAACGTGGTTCGATGAGTCACCGATGTGAATCACCATCTGCAATCCAGTATAAAATTTGTAAATAATAATGATCTAAACTAAATTAACAAGATTTTTTACAAGCAGAATTTTTAACAATTTTATTCAACGGTTGTTAACAATGGTTGTTAACAAGAGAAACGTAACGAATATCATGTTTCAACGCAGTTTTATTAAAAACCGAGGAAGGATCGTTTATTGCATTCTATCGTAGGGTATCTCTCTACGGAAGAGATAACAAGGAAAAGAAGAGGAGCATAAAGGAATCATTTCTCGACACAAGAACCGGGGTTTCCAATGCGGAAGAAACCGAAGAGAACTAAAGTTGATACGTGAACAGACGTAAAGTTACAAAAGGGAACTTTCCTGCTTGAAAGGTTCGAAATCGAGTTGGAAATTTTTTAAAAACGAAAATCGAAACTTTACGAGATTTAATCTTTTGATGAAATTCCAACGCCCTTCGGTACTATCGAATTTTTAAATTTTCCATTTTCTTGATCTTCGATGATATCAAAATTACGATAAAAAGAATATAAATATTAATGGAAGAAATTTATGATCTCGGTACCTTCGACGTCACTGATAACTGCTTCTCGATGAAAGTTCAATTCGTGGAATCAATTTTACGTCGTTTTCAATCACGGCCGGGATGGACCTCATTTTCTGTCGAATTATCGGAAAATAGTACAAAGGACGATGTATCTATTGGTACCCATTGAACCCTGTATATAATATGTAAAGAAAATGAATCCTCGAGATAGCAAAAGAGACAAATATTAATAAACTGATTTAATCGTTCGAGCTAATATCTACTTCGTAATCAACAATTGTTAGCAAAAATTCAGCTCCTCCATTGGGAGATAAAAATCCGTAGCGAACGTCATGGTGGGCAACATGGTAAACAGGGAAAGAATAAATCCAATGCATCGAAGTGGCGGAAAATGTCGTAGGGTCAGTAAGGTAACTCCTCTTGGTTGAACGGGGAAAAATTCAATAAGCCGCTTATTCTAGGGTGCAACGTGGTTAGCCACGTGGAAAAGTTTACGATGCTTGTTAGTTTCGGTACAGTAGTGCCTTAAAAGTAGCGCAGGATATAGGGAGTGGTTCTCCAGACAAACAGCGCCACCCCTTTACGATGCACCCTGTAGCAGTTGATAATATCTGGTAAGCCATTACTTCCGTTTTCCGGGCGGACCCTCTAGCTTATCTTAAACCGGGAAGGCGGACGAGAAACCATCCTAGAGATTTAAAGTAAATTGCAGTCGGCTATAAACTACCACCCACCGGTTTCCCCTCGTCTTCCATCCATTCATCGTTTTGCTTTCTTCGTTGTCTTCTTTCTCTTTCTGTCTGTCCACTAACCTTCATACTTTCTCGAGTCTTCCGTAATTCACTGGAAGATAGATGTAGGTACGCGTTGATGTTCCTACGTTTTGAAACCCTTTTTCTGCCTTGTGTATTATTGGTATTATTAATCGTGATAGTCACAATTTTGTGATGTCATAGATTTCATCTGTTCATGAATATTTTAAAAAGCTGAAGGGAAGAAGGTTTTGTATCGTTGTCGTGTGTAGTTGCAAACAAAGTAAAGACAGATGAAAGATTAGAAAAGCGTGATGAAGGTTCGTTTAATGAGGAAGAGCAAACCGTGGTACAATTTTAATGGTTTGGTAATAGAGATGGAGATATCAGACCGTTTGCCTGCCAGAAGCAGACTCGAATGAGAAGCCATAGAAACTCGGGGAATGTAGACGTTTTCTATTTACCGACTGGCTTCCCATCTTTATTCCATCTGCAAAAGGGCGCTTCTTCAGCTTCATCTGAGACCCGGAATTATGATTCGAGATAGGCTTCAGATGTGCCCCGTTTAAACGATACTGCAACATCTGATAAGGAATGAAATACTCCTCTCAACGGAAGTATTTACAGATAACTTCAGCTTCAACTGCATTTCCCTGGTTAGCAGTGCTATCTGATTACGATTTTGTAAATCCTTCTTCAGACTAACTATCTTTATTTCAATTGAGAAAATAAATTACACCTGGGTTTGATTCTATAATTCTTGTTTATTTTGTAATTAATTAAAATTTTGCTGTTCACAAGAGGAAAATATGAAACAAATGTACTAAGGGGATTTATTAATTTGTTTTAAAAATTGTAGAAAATATATATTCGTTCTGGATGTCGCACCCTTTCAATGGCGAGCAGTTAGTTGGCCAGAGAGTGGAAACGGTGTGGCTAGAGGTAACTTCGCCAAGAGTTACACGAGCGATCATTAATCATGATTCTTAATTGCCTCGCGGCTACCTAGATCGAGGCGAACGAACAATTTAGGGAGCATCCTATTGATTTATCAAATAAATCGTGGCACCGACCGACGCTGCCGTCGAGGTTGCGGAATGGATTCTTCTTCCTCGTCGTGGAAGCAATTTAATCCTCTTTAACGATCCCGATTCCATTGAATTAATTCGATTCAGTTTTCTTTGCCCGCGAGAAGCCGTCGGCTTGTTCGTAAAACGTAATCACAAAAGTGTTTCCAATTCAACCTGAAATGAGTTATACGCTTTCTAGCCAGTTGTTTCTGCGTTGTTGTACCAGCTGCTTCAACGTTTCGATTAAATTTGTCTGTTCAAGCAAGCTTTTTCGCTTTTCCGGCCCATTTATCACGTAAAAATACATTTCACCGGTTGGAAAAACTTCCGTTCTTTCTCTGACACATTTATGTACAGAACGTCTAATTTAACTCGACTACTCTGAACGATTTTACCTTTCGTCAGGTAACAGAATGTATGTAGAAAAGATAAATTTTAATTATTGCTATATCAGTGAAAACAAAAATAGCGGAGTCTGAAACAAAATGAGACTCGAAATTGGGTTAAAATTGGGGCTCTCTCCACGGTCCGCCATCCGAGGGTTAAATTGAACTAATCATTCCATGAGCGTTTCACGATCAATGAGTTAAATGGATCGTGTTTTCTTGTCGAAGAATAAAGTGAATCAATACGAGATGGAAACTAATCACTTTGAATGAAGATACAGCATCGATCGGCCAACAGTTCAAACAAGCAACAAAGGTGTACACGGTCGCAATCTCTCAGAGACGTTCGAAAGCTTTCCGCGAAGCTTTCAAATCAAAGATCAACCAGGCACACACGATTTCTCTTGGGTGTACTTTCCGGTGAATTCGCATTAATCATTAGCAGTGTACGGGGTCGGAAAAGCATTCGTAAGGCAGACGAGAAAGCAGGTGAATGCGAACGTCAGTTCGTTCCCGTATATACGTATACAGAGGAGAGGGCACGCATTTAAGACGCGGTGAAAGAGACTCGGAGGAAATGGCATGGCACAGGAAGCGAAAGGGAAGACCAAGACCGAGAGCGATTCACGCGATTCGCGTATCCGCTTATGAAAACGGGCATTTGAAGGTTGGAAGGTTTCCGGAGAGAAAGAAGGATATCAGTGAATCTATTTGCTGGTCTTGGGAGCTACTCCCCGGAGTGTCTCATTAAAATGCTAGCCTCATTTTCTTTCAAACGAACCCGCCACCGTGTTCTAGCCCCCACCCTTTCCAGGGGTCCAGTTGATTTCTCTCTCTCTCTCTCTTTCCATCTTTTTCTCTTCAACATTGCCCATCGCCTTGGTGGTTCAACAAAGTGGGAAATGAAGCAGGGCAAACGTCAAAAAGAGAGATGGCAAATACGACAAGCTTCATCCAGCCAGCAGGTGAGCAGAAGACCCCATCCTCAACGGAGCAAACCAAATGACGGACAAACGTCCCCACGTTGAATCGTCCGGCAACCTCGCTGAAATTACTCATTCTATGAATAACCAGGCGAGCCAGAACATCCAGCTAACTAGCAGCTATCTCAGTCCGGAAAGATGATTGGCCGGTCGATTGGTCAAGCCTCCGGCTGACAGAATGGACCCCTGGCTCCTTGGAAGGGGAAATATCCCGGGAAAGAGGAAAGCGAAACGCCACACTGCACCGGCTGCGTTTCAGCGTCCTCGAAACCGTGTAAATAACGAATGAATGAGTGCGATGTAGTATATCAGATTGAAAGGGGCCAATTGAATAATAACTGATGAGGGATGAAGTTTTTCTCCAGAGAGATGTGTCGTTCGAATCGAATTGAATGGATGCTTTGTGGTTTTTCAGTGGGATATATGGAATGGTTTTTAATTTGTTAGAATTTTTTATGAGCTTCTCGGTAATGATGTACTAGTTTAATTAATACATTTACTACCATTGATGACTTCAATATAATAGGGTGATTGATATGAAAAAGGAAAAGAAAATTTTTTAACACCATTGCTTAATTAAATGAAATTTCAAATTTATTATTTACAAACATTTATAAAATTACAAAACTTTCACAGTACATAGAGCCATACGTTTTCTATTTGCTCTTAGAGTTCTTTCATTATCGTACCATTTGTTATCTTCGAATAATCTGAAAGAGATTGAACGCTAAGACTGATGTCTGATATATTATACGCTTATACTACTGATTGTGGGTTCCACGCCATCCAGGTTGAATCACTGGAGCGCGAGGGAACAGGATCAATTCTGATCTCACCTAAGGATAAATTATCCATTACGTGGTATGGTATTACAATCTATAAATAAATGTAATTGTTAATAACAATTGATAATGGAATATTTCAATAATAATACGAAATACAAAATTAAATTAAAATTGGGGCTCTCCATGGTTCGTTATGCAAGGATTAAATTGAAATGATCTTTCCATAAGGGTTCCACGATCAAAGAGTTAAACGAATCGAATTTTCTTGTCGGAAAATAAATATAGCAGTCTTATTTTCATTATAATACTAAAACCAGCAAAGTATACTTAACATCGTAGCAGTTTTAGAATTATATTACTGTTCATCCGATTAAAAATTGAACGTCGAAACGATCTCTGATGGTATTAAATTACTGAAACAATGTGATCATAGGGGAGTTAGTAATTCTGTTTCGAGACGTTGGAAAATTTAGTTTCCAGGAGTCAAATCGCTTGTCTCGCGGGACTAGAAAGTCGAGGTAACTGAGAAAACTTCTAGACGAATCGTTCAAACTCGTCGAGCTTACAGCAAGATATCCGGTTGCTCATCCTTTGTTCAGAAGTGTACGACTTGATAAAATACCTCGTATCGTAACAGGAGCGTACCATCCACCTGTTCCTTTTCCCCTTTTATGCGAGCATTAATCTTTCGCCCCGTAGATTTTTCAACGCTACCACCGCGAGGTTCGAGGTGTTCCTAACTTTAACGAGTTACCATAGGTGTGTGGATAATTGCTCGTCGTGTATGATTTATTAGTTGCTGTTTTATTGAATTACGCTCGACGTTCTCGCCACGAGGAATGTGGCTCGTAAAAATTGAAAAGGGGCGTACAGAGATCCCAACTACGCTAAATTATTTATTCTTTTTAAACCTAGCGTTATTTATTATATATCTTATCATTTTTAATATTTAGCTCTAAAAACAATCATGCCAGACGGAAGTCTTATGTTCTACTAAAAAATAAATTTCCGTCAAAATAGCTTCGTCTCCGGACTGTTCATTGGCCAAGTCAGGTGATAGACGTGGTAGGATGAAGAAAAGGAGATTGTAAGAGCAGGATGACGCAAAGGTGAGTCTGGGGCTCATGAAGGGGACCGTTATAGGAGCACTTCCGGCGTGTTGACATTGCAGCCAGTTGACCCGGATGGTTCAAAGAGAAACAACCAACGCTGATCGCCGGTTCTGATAGTGGCAATAGAGTCTAGATTACCTTCAGCGGTGCTCAAGCGTATCCGGCATTGTCGAACGGTGTCCGTCAACCGTGAAATGTCTTCTTTCCTATCCGTTGACATCTCCCTGAAGCACCTCTGACTCCAACGATTCCTGGGATCGTTAGAGTCGAGTGCATAATCTGAAATGCATGCATCTAGACAGACTCAAAATGGCGTGGTAGTCCCATTCGTTTGATATACTCCCTCTGCTTGAATACGTGAACCAACCACTCCACATTAAAAGCTTTTAGCAATTAACGTTATCCTCATTGACAGTGGCCTTTCAAGCTTTGACATTCGTTGATGGTTTTGAAGAAAGGAATTCTTGAAATAATTGTATATGCTGATTTTACTTGATTTTTCAAAGCATTATGATGTTACGGTATGTGAAAAACGTGGAGAGGCTGAGGTAAAAATGAAATTCAATATTTTCTATGAATTTGTTTGTTTTAAGAATTTCTTTCATTTCTAGTAATTTTAGAAGAAACTGTATTTGGATACTTTCTGCATTATAGATACTGGATATTCGAATAACTGCTATCTCTATTTCTGCTTCAATTAGTAATTATCAATTAAAGATAATTACCAGTGAGATCTTCCATTTTTAATTGCAATATTTAGAAATAGCAGTTATATAGGATAGAGTTCGATGATCTGGTCTGGTCCGGAAAATATAACATGCTAAATATTTAGTCAATTTTCTGCAGAAATTGAACATTCCAAGTTTTTGAATAATTTAAGTACTTCCTTCTGTGCTTCGTAGACTTACTCAGGTTGAAGCACAATCATTCGTCTACTGCATTTTGATAGGTTTACTTAAGCAGCGTTCCTGATTTATTAATTTGAAGTTTACAATTTTATGCAAATGACTGTAGAAAATTTTATATCAATATTTTCAAACTTAAACCCCAATTTCCAAATTCAATAAACACGTTTAAATTAACGGTGCAATGACAAATCTACGTGCGCCGACCGTAAAGTAATATCATTTTCATGCATGTTAAGCTGACTGACACGCAAAATGCGAGGAAGAATATTCTAAAAAGAAAAGGAAACAGAGCACCCTGTTCGCGTCACACTTTCTTGCTACCAGTTTATTCAATGGAAAGTTTTCAAGGCGAAATTCTCATAAATTATGCTCGTGTTCTTTTATCAAATTTGGCTTATTTCTTGGACAAAGGTTAGTGAACAATAGATTTAAAGAAAGAGGAACTCTTGAAAGGCATTGTGAAGAAAGAATGGAATTAATTGTATCCATTGTCGTAATCTCTCTATAGTTTACTACTTTTTTATTACGCTATTCTATGGCCTACTTTTGCTTATTTAGAAATACATATTTGAGACGTTTCATTTCTGTAGATTAAAAGAGGAAAATTATGAAATTGCAGCTGGAGAAAAATAATTTAAAATCCTTGTGTTACGTTTAGATAGATTGATACATTTATTTGCAAAAAATTTTACATTATCAGACAAAATATTGTCAATAGTAAATAATCTGGAAAAAAAAGAAATCATGAATTTCTTCCTAACAAATGTGTTATCAAATGAAAGAATCGAGGGTTCGAAGGAAGAGCTATTCATTCAACAACCGCACTGAAAATGATTTCTTCGTCCAAGTGGTATATCTTAGCGACCCCTGATCGAAGAAGAAAAACTCGAAGGAAAATGGTTTGCGAGTTCATTCCGTTTCTCGAGCCGACCGGCATAAATCTTAGCTCGACCTCGAAACTTCAGGGTACCAGCCACCGCCATAGAGATGATGTATCGCCACGTAGGTGTGCTTCTACCCGATAAAGATATAATTGGGACTACGAAGTGTGTTCAGTGTTGGCCAACACAACACGTGGTCATCGATCATTTCATCCAGCCTGTCCTTCGTCCAATTATCTTCCAACCTTGTGTACATTTTAGACGCGTATGCTCCGTAATTGAAAAACTTGTTCGCAACTCACCAGCTGCTTGGAATGTCTTCCGGTACGCCAGACGCTACGTGGAATAATCTCCTGTGATCTCGACTTCAATGCTCGTACCAGCTTTTCCTTCGGCTTCGAATCAATTATTCTTTAAAGGAATTTTCCCTTCGAGTATCAGTTGCTTTATCATCGAATTCCTTTTGAAATAAAAAGTATAAATATGCTCCGATCAAATAATCGGAGATAAGGTGTTGATTTTTACAGTAGAAGAAACCGTGTATGGTCTGACATATAGTCGCAGGGAAAAAAGAGAGCTCTAATTTTAATTTAATCTCCTATTTCACATTTTTATTTCCTATATTTTACACTGTTCCTTCTACCTTTTACTTTTAGATTAATGTGCTTATACATGTTTTGTAAGTTTAAGTCTTGATTGATCCAGTCTGCGCTGTTTAAGGGTTAATTATTAACCCTTTCGCTATTTACTCGTTTGGAATCTTAATGAAATTTTATAATTAGACTACTGGAATTGCAACATTTTTCTTGTTCACTCCAAAGTTGATGTAATTATTATCCACAAGTTAATTTTATTTCACAATCAAGATATTCGTTTGAGGTAATATATCTTTCACTTGTCGAGCCAATCGAATTTCATTGAAAAATACCTCCTTATCTACGTTTTTTAAGTCTTTCAATAGTTTGATTCCAACAGTCATTTGTCTTCTACATCTAGCAAGATCAATTCTTACGTTAAATGGTTCTTTCCTGTGTTCCTCTATCTACCATTATTTTCAAAATACTTTAGTGTCATTAATTGAATCAATACAAATTAATATTTCTTCAATTTCTCGCGTTATTTTCTATTTAACTTTGAATACTTATATACTTGGTTCGACTATTTTTAAAGAAATATTGAAGTCTGTTAAAGGGATTTTACTGTACCGAGTATCTTTGATCAAAAGACTCTCGCGTTCACAAAATCTTTTGTTTATATAACAGATTTGTAAACGCTTTCATGACTGAGAACACATTGCGTAAGTAGGGTTTGCGCAGTTAGTAGAACGTTTATTAGCGTCAACAGAAGTTCGCTTGTTCGATTCGTTGATGCCAAGAGCGCGGTAAGTGCGTCGTCGGCAGAGCCCCGTTTCCCTAACGTTTCTCATTAGCCTAGTAGTAAACTTCATAGCCGCTTGTTACCAGGAGCTTGAGAATCTGTGAGAATCACGGCAGTTTGTCGCTTTTGCTTTGTACGCACGAATAAAAGCGTATTCGCGTTTAACGTCACTCTGTCGAGCATGACACAGTGCGTGCGTTCGACAAATAGAATTATATTTTCTACTTCTTTAGGAAAAGGGTTAATCATTATTTAGATTCTAAATTATTCAAATAATACTAAATAATTTTGCTACTGAAATAAGAATTTTAATATTTTTAATATCACTTGTTCGATAACCACATACCAAATCTGATTTCCATTTCAGTGCTTCCTCAGCTGCCGAAGGGAGACGAGAAATTACCTTGGAAGGCAAACAAATCTTTCCATAAATCGTCCCTGGTCGAACGCAAGCAGATTTTCTGAAAATTCTATCGCGCGTACCCTCGTAACGAGCCCCTTTTTAAAAAGAGAAACGCTCGACTTAGCGTCATAACCGGCAACCGGCAGTCAGCAGGTAGGACGAATAGCAGGGTATTTCGAAGGTTTACACGAGGAATTCTGCATCTTGCCGAGGACAATGGAAAGCTGAAGACCGTCATTAACCGTGGAAGAGGTGGGATGTATGCTGTAGCCTTGAAACAAGAGCACCCCGAAACAAGCCAGGTTCGCGTCTTTGGTCCCATCTGGACCAGCCGTGTCAAGCGGCTCGTATAGGTCTCAACTCTCTCTCTTTCTCTATTCCAGTCTATTGGTCCTGCCACACGGAAAACGACCACGCACACAGTGGGTCAGGTAAACGATGACTGGCAACAGAAACCCACGAATTTCGCGGAGTTTCAGGCTTTCGAAACAATGGAAACTTGTCCGCTTCTCTGGATCCCTCGTGGATTAGGCGGGCAACGTCAGCCACGGTATACACGGTTCCTGATAAATAGTTCCTTTCCGGTATAATTCGGGGATCTACGCTATTGACCCCTCGAATTGCTGATGAAAGAACACTGTGACAGTTCCTGAAATATGTAGCTGAGCCAAGGCAGAGATTAACTAAGGTAGGTAATTATGACGGCAAACAGAAGATAATTAGCTATTTTAGTACATTGAATGCCACTTGAATTTTTATAGAAATCAAAGTACTTATATTAAATATTTAAAATGATGGATAATAGATACAATGGGATGTGGTAGAAATAATAGACAAAATTTCTTCAATAAATAGGGAACTTATAAGTAGATGTAAAATGAAAACACTAACATTTATTCGAGTTAGAAATAATATTACTTCTTATTATGCGAAACAACACGGTTCAGCAGATGCATAGATCCTGGAGAGCACCAGGTTTCCTGTGTTTTTAGTGCTACTTGGAATACGAATTGTGCTAACGTTTCTGGATCACTTGATTTAAGATCTGAATTATTTTAATTTTCTTAATTTTATTCAATTACTTTAAATATTATTTTTGAACATGATCTAAATTTTCAATTTAAAAAATTTACTTAAACGCGGATCAAAAATGACACTACTGATGTTCGTAAGTTGAATTTCGGGGACGCGATATCTTATCGCAAAGAACATCAAGCCACGTCGGTGTTCGATAAATTTTCAAAAGGTAGAGTAGCCAATACGAAGAGCCTGGAGTCGCAAGCTCGAAGCTTGCGAAATGCCGTTTGCGAGCTGATTAATGGTCCAGGCTTATGTACCGCAGGCCTTCATCCACTTCAACATCGAGAGCCATCGACTCGAACGTTCATCCTGGCAAGTATCTTCGTAATGCGCGTTCGTAGAAAACGATAAGTTAAAAAGACCGGAAAAAAGACCGATAACGATGCCGACGTCCGTCTTGATATAATACATTAAATACCGACTGAAACGTACGTCAGAAGTTCCTCGAGTACTCGCGATAGAAAACTGTATGTATCCATTTAATGATCAAATAAATTCGTTTTTTATTTCGATAATTCTTAACGATCCAACGGCATAGTCCGACTAGACGCGGAGCGATTCTACTTCAGCCGGATGTAATCCGAAGAACGGGAACGTTCAAGGGAAAGAACGAAAAATGAAATTTCGGATTATCGTCTGTTCCTGGATGTACTCGAGAGTAACCATGAACGAAACAATTTCCTCACTCGCGACTGGTAAAACGAGACGATAGCCGGGTGCTCGACGTCGGCAGGACATCCGGGCATAACTCGAGCGTAATCGTACCCTGGATAACTGGCTATCCGCTAGAAAGCGGATAATTCCACGCTCTTCCTGTATTTCGTACCAGACCACTTTCTCGTTCGAAAGGCGAATTGGCTGGTTTAAAAGGGGCGTAAGGGACGAGAACGGAATGGCAGATAAAAACTATGCGAGAATGATCCTCTTACGGGAGGACAGTGATACCGTTACGAACGGAAAATAAAGAGGTAAGAAAGGGAGAGTCTAACTGGAACAGGATAGACGGGGGGGAAAGAGAAACGGGATGCTTTCTTGTCGACGATAAAGATTTAATGTTGTGTGTCGGTGGGTCGAATCGTGTAAAAGAACAGGCGTGATCCTGCTTTCTTGACTCGTCTTTCAACGAAGGGAATCCGCTTGCGAGGCGAACACTCGTAAAACCGTTTACGTGACACGTCGAGGTACACTGTATTTACATTTATTTATTAGCAGTATTATTTTCAGAAATGGATATTGATATAAAATCGAGAAGCATAAATAAGGGTTGCGTAGTATTTTTAGAACAAATATAAAATTTTCCATCCGTGTTTAAAATCAATTAATCTATTTTTCAAAATAGAGTTATTCTTGTGACGATTGGTAATCATTGCTAATTGAGGTTTACAAAGTAAACATCCGCGAAGAAAGACCTCGATCGAAGTTAGTAAAGCAAAGAAGCATCGAAAGGGAGAAAGTTGGAAGAAAATCAGCGGAAAAGCGGAAGGAAGCTTTGATCGTTGGCGCGATCGACGAGGCCGGTAACACCAGAGGTTCAGTAATTGGCTGTTACATTTTAAACAACCGGCCGCGTACGCTTTAATTTACTTTTATTTCCACCCGGGGAATTTTCGTTCCCGTTTTCACGGAGGTTTTTAACTGGACCCGACCTCCGACTGGCATTGGCTGCATTGCCTGGAATAAAAGGATCTTTCACGAATCCGCCGCCCCTATCCGTGCTTTTATTCTCAATTTCGCAACAGCCCCGCGATACAATTCCTCGTAGAATTACGGAACACCGACTACACGGTGTAATAAATAAAAAAAGAAGAAAAAAAAGGAAAGAAGGTACAAGAAAGAAAATGAAGACTAAAGCGCGAACGGGAGAACCTTAAAGTTTGTCCCAGATGCATTGTTGAAGGGATTGCTGGTAAATTGTAAGGGAAATATGGTCACTTCGTATCGTAAAAAGAAGGAAAAACAGAAAGGTTCTTTTTATCGCTTTGGTGGAAAGATGTTTAAGAGCGTTTCGCAGTTTCCCAGGAAATTATGCGAGATAAATCGAGCGACAGGGATTCGAAGTTTGTCGTGCAATTGTTAGGTGATTTAAATTGTTCAGAATAAATAGAAAAACGTACGATTGGTGGGAATTACACTGAAATCGATGTTAAACGTAGACACATGTGATCGCAAAGTGTCTCGGCGAAGTTAAACCAACACCGTTGAAACGGGTTAGAGTTAGATGACGGTAACAATGGTGGCGCGAGGGGATGCGGCACGAGATGGAGGTATCCCCATAAATATTAATTGAGTCCCCATCGGCGTCGTACGAGGGCGTGGAATTTCCAACGACGGGTCGTACAGTAGAAAACGAAAATCCGCAGGCCGCAGAACCATAAATTCTCAAGTTTCTGCGGCTGTCTCCGGCAACCCACAGAATGACAAAGAGGGGATGGAAAGAGGTAGCTGGTGGACCCCCGCTAACCACCCTCCTTCTCTTTCCACCCAGCTCGGTTCAGTTACTCTAGCTCATTGCAGCTTCCTTCCGTTTTCTATTATGTTACGTACATGCGGTATGCTGAATCGTCCGAGGCGGACTGCTTTCTACCCGCAAGGATCCTGTCACCACCGCGACGCTGTTTCACTATTTGCATACTTTACTACTTTAAACGAACAGCACGCACTCCACTCGCGATTTATCGGACTCTGAAACATATACGAACATACGGTATTACTCAAAGTATTTGCTAATTATTAATCGTACATGAAGTTTTCTGAAACCATTATGCAAACACTCGTCTGATATAACAAATTATTGCAAAATTAATTCGAAACTCTGATATTTTAATTTCAAGTTGGTTCAAGCTGGTTTGTAACTTAAAAAGAAATGATTTTTATATTCGTATTTAGTATTTTTTTTTATTTGTTTAGTGATATGTAACAGTTTTTCTTCTTTCATTTTTTCATATTGTCATTGAACTCAATTTTATACCATGCTCAATTGCAGTGGAATTTGAATAGAGGGAAAGGTCCATTTAAAATGTCCTAATCTTTAAATCGGACCTCCACAATATTTCTTCTGCCAAATGACGGCAAAGGACACTTTCCCACGCTTCTGAAACCGATTCATCGTGCCACATGTGAACCCACGACCGTTTCCAAACCGTTGATGCATTTTCTGATTGTGTATTTCCGGGAGTTCAATGAATTTTTCCGAGAGATTACCAATCGAACAAATGGTCGACATTTTCAACGATAACGTAGCGTTTTCATCCCTTTCGTTAAGGGGAGTAGCTAAAATAGAGGGTGATTTCTGGCTCATTGTATTCATTAATTGGTATACATTTGTTTTCTTGGAATCATTTTATTTATAAACAAATTTGTTATTATACAAATTTTATTTACCATTAAATCATGTTAGACTTTTTCGATTTTAATTGGAAAATTTTTAATATGCTTCCAGGATGATCAATAATATAGAATACAATTTTTAAGTAAAATTTCAATTTGAATATCTGTTGTAAAATAATATAAGCGGATTTTTTATTGAAATTGATGACGCACACAGCAGAAACATATCGATATATTGAATCAGATGAAACGAATGATTGAATTGCGTTTTTACGTTTAACATGAACGACGTGTTTCTGAAAATCTGACGGCTTAAAATCGTAAAACTTTCATGGGAAAATATCCTGCAGGAATGCAAATATTTCGAGGGATTCATCTTTCTTCTTTTGTAAAATTTGCGAGGAAAGATTAAAAACTTTGAAAAATTTTCACTGCAGATTTCGAAAGCAAATCAAAGAATTACAGTGCAACAACAGACAAATCATCTGCAATAATATTTTCATAGTCGTGGCGTATATTACAATAATACTAAAAAAAAAATTTTTAAAGCAAGTAAATAGTTGTAACCAACCAAGGATAAAGGGAAAGCCTACTGGTCCGTGGAGAAAGTTGTTTGACGATAATAAAGCGCTATCTGACTTCCAGTTCGAGTCACTTAACGTCTGCAAGAACATTTAAAGTCCTTAGGATCATTCGCGCTATAAAACACTATCTTCCTTAGCTTCTTCCTTGCAGCTACTTATTACAACGACATTATCCTCGCTTTCCCTCATTAGCTACCCCATCAGCGACACTTACTTCCGGCCGTTTTCCCATTTCGAACCTGGTCACCCGTTACAAAGAACCACGAACGCCATAGATAACGCAACTTTCCTTTCTTTATCTTCTATTTTTACTTTTGCTGTTCTTGCTATTGTTCTTACATTAGCTCGAGTTGCAAAGTAACTTTAGTATTTCCTTAAGAAAAAGATCTATTCTGTCTATATTATGCAAATGGTGTACCATTTTGAAATTCTACGAGGCAAAATATTGCATTAATTTCATCGTGTAGCTGTTTGACCATTTCTATCTCAGTTCGTTTTAAGACAAGCACATTGTCCTTTTTAATATGCACCGGAATAAAACATCATTCGGTTAGGGGGAAGTTCCTCACATTTTTCCCCGTCGACTTTAACACACGGATCGTTGAATATTCATAAGTAAAGTACGATGAGAAAGTTCAATCTGGAAGAAGTAAAGGACCGACTTCGTTAGGGTCTACCCCGGCCCTCTTCCAATCTAGAGTTACCTTCTTCGTTGAAGCTTCGGATAAACTTTGATAAGGTAATATTGTTACTGGTACTTCAGACAAACGAACAGCTTTCTACTTTACTAAAAGGAACATGTTTGATGTCACTTCGGCCGAGATGGATCAGATATAAAATTACGAAAATCGTGCGTAAGATGAAAACTTTCGATAATCCCACCGCCGTCCCGGCAACTAAGAAGTTTCTCCTCTGAGGCTTAAGGATAAGCCGACGTTTCAGGATAACGACCTTAAGAAAGACGTTGAAACCGAAGCAAAAGTTTAACTTGTAAAATTTCCCTTTCGACAAGCCACTCGTGGTTAACAGAGTCAACGATTACTCGATGACATTATTAATTTCATTTTAATTGAGTGGAAGGATTAAGGGGTTTCCAGATGAGTTACATCCCTGAATTCTCTTCTATATGTCAAAAAATATTAAATACAATATTTTTTCACTACTGCTCTTTTTTTCAAAATTTTAATTTTTCAAGTTTGATAATCCCGGGCCTCGGAAATCTTAATTCGCTCCTGAGTGGAATGAAATTGTTTTACATCTTTGTGATAATAGATAATTATATTATATAAACCAAAAATATGAAAACCTAAGGGTGGACCTATAATGACCCTTCATTCATCTTCCAAGGGTTACCACCCTTACGACCCTCCGGTCACGAAACGGTTAAACTTCCTTTAAATTTCTCTTTCACTATTCTGCATGCAGGTATGTCGAGCGAATTTCAAGATTCAATAAACTTCCACCCTCTAACCCTTTGCCACCCCTTTCCGCTCTGTGTCGGTGGAGATTTTTCTGGCCGCACGCAGCGTGCAGACGTTTCCTCTACCGGTTAAATCGCACCTCGCGGCGCACTGGGATTTCATCGATATTCGCTAATAAATTTTAAAGGGTGCCCTCGAGAACGCCTGAGCGCGCCCTACCTGTAAATATTCAAAGTTTTCGTTCGAATCGGTTTCCACCCCTTTACCCGACGATAGTCTTTCCTTCCTCGTCCGTCTTTCTTGCGGACAGGCAATCACATTGCGAGAGGGAAGAACAACTGGAAGTTTTTCGCGAGATGAATTCCTCCATTGAAGAAGAAAGAAAGGTGAGAGGATAAAAAAAAATAAGGATAGAAAAGAGGAAAGTTCTTTGGAGAGGGTTTTCGATATCCAGCAGGCTCCCGGAATCGTTTCTCGAAATTCACGTAGGTAGACTTTGACGTGGCATCCTGAGAACCTGCGATGATTTACATCCGAAGTAAATCACCCGATGTTAGGCATGTTTGAAAACTTTTGCCCGCTTTACCGCCGCGCCGGTTGAAATGTAAAACCACCGGCACCGAGGGGGAACGTATCGAGATGAGTTTATGGCTGAAATCCGTTTCCGGAAAACGATTTTTCTCTATTGAACGGTGTAACGAGCATTATTTTTCTTGTTATGTCGAAAACGGATAACGTTTCTCTCGGATAAAGTAATTTTCGAACAGCTGCAAAAAATATTCGCCTTTCAAGATATTCCCTTTGTATCTGTATAGGATTTTCTTTGTAAGCCCTATGTTTCTTGGAACATATTTTTCATTTTTATGGATTTATCAGTTGAAAATTTATTTGGTCAATTATAATATTAAAATAAAAAAAGAGAAGGTGAGGAAAGAGACTCAAATATCCTAATTTAAATTATATTTAAAAAAAGAATATAAATTGTTAGGGTCTAATAGAATCCACCTAGGTCAAATAATTTGATAAGAATAATATTTACGATTCAATAGAGTTTCTCTTCTTAACGAAATATTTTAAAGACGAGAAAAGACGTGCGCTCCGTCGCGTACAACAGCAGAGTGGAGACAGAGGGGTGCGAAGGGGAAATTAAATTAAATTTAAATTAAGCTCAATTAATTAAGCCGCTTCCCCCATGGGAACACGGCTTCTGTGCCCGGTTACTGCCCCTGAAATTCACCGTGGGAAGGGGTAGCTGAGAGGGTAGTGATCCTTGTCTAGAGCCGGATACGGAACTAATCTCTTTTAAATTAGTATTAAGTTCTAAACGAGTTCAAGTTCGTGCTCGATGGTTATTAAATTCCATCATCCTATAATCGTGCATGCTTTCTGTACAAACTGCATCACGATCCCGTTATAAAAATTATAAATATCGTTGTATTTTTATAAATTTTGCAAATCGATAAAAAATAATATACGATATATTTTATATTAACCAACAGATAATACTAAATCATCATCAGTGTACTAAAGATCCATGAGTTAGTACTTTGCACTTTCATCGTATAATGGTGGTACGTAATATACGAACAGCTCTGTACTTTATAAATTTCGGGATATTGACCATGCTGGGAAAGAGTCATGGCCACTCGTGATCCAGCAATAATGAGTCCAGCTGGAAAATTAAAATCCTCCACTGATAAAGAACACCATTGTTGAGCTGCACGATGCAATTCCCTGCGATGCATTTCACTGCACTTTTGCATTTTTAATGTCAATTAGCACCTCAACTCGCGATCAAATCAGGCTTCTCCCTAAAAAATGACAATGTTCCAAACCCCTTCCATAGACCTTCCTCTCTAAAGCCTAATATGGTAGAGCATAAGAAAACCTCAGGAAGCCTAAAAAATAAATTGGTTCAGCAAAGAGGAAGCACACGGGTGCATGGTCATACGTTTAACACGGAAATATCCACGTGACTCGTTTCTCTTTCAGAGTCATAAGTATTGCATAGAGAGAAAGAGAGAGACAGAGAGAAAGTAAGGGTGAAAATACGGTTCCTTTCGCAGTCTCTTAAATATTACTAATGCAAAGAAGCGAATCCTATAGAGGACAGAACAAAACAGGTAACGTCGGTATCAAAGTTTCAAGAAGGGTAATATTTATGATAACACTTTATTCTCAGAGACAGGATATTAAATGGTACCTTTAGGACCATTTCTTTTTCATTTTTAACCCTTTTCTTACCAACTGAAAAGATGACTTTCAAAGTATAATAGAAAATTATAAAATAAAAGTATTGTCCGAATATTTTCGTAGATGACTGTACGTCCGTGAGCCTACCCTAAATTCCGACAGAGAAAATCGAGGGTGTAAAACAGGGTTACGCGTCGGTTGAAATTGCAAGATAAATAAGCTCAGTGTTAATAAAGTCTTATCGGCATGCAACCATGCGTGTAGACTTTAAGCCACGGACGCACTAATCCCCTATGCTAATTTTGGTTGGCCAGGAAAACGACGACTTTAATGCCACCCCTTCGAACACGCGTATCCGTGAGGGGGGTTGCGACCACGTACAAAGAGAATGCTCGGTGCATTTGTTCGGACGCAATCAAGGATATGCACTTAAATGCAACTGCGTTAAAACTGGAATATTCTGTGGTAAAAAAAAAACAATATATATATATATATATATATATATTTCAATATCTGTATTCAAAACATTGATTATAAACATTTCAGCTTATTATTACAATACATGTATAAAATACGTTTCATTTGAGAGCATATGTTTCTATAAATCATAACTATAATTAATATCTCCTTAGACAAATTTCGTTTACCTTGTCATTTTTAATTAATTTTATCTTAATTAACATATAGTGTTTAACATTTTTAATATCAAATACTTATAATGACTACAAGAAAATGAATTTTAACCCTCGAACAGCAGAGATTAGGACAATTTAAATTTCATCTTTTATTTTATATTATTTTCATTTTTTAAATTTTATGTACTGATTTTAAATATTAATCTCTAAGCATATGAAATATTTTGGTTGAAAAATCGATTAATCCTGAACCCGCTTTACGAGAGTTAAAAGATGAAACATTAAAACAAACGAAGCTAAGTAAGTAAAAATACTCTGCAAAAATATGTAACATTAATATTGATCAGTTGTCTGTCAGATTTTAATAAAACCTCAATCATGATTATATCCTCGCGAGCCACGTCACCGCTGTGTCGATATTAACGTGAAACAGAATGTAATATGTTTCGATCCGGATGAGAACAGCAGATACGAAGAAAAAAGAATTCGGCTAAAAGCATTCCTACGAACAAAATGCAAGCTGACTCGGATATACAGAAATTTTACTGTTCCTTCATGCGTGTCCCTGATTCTCGACAAAATATATATGTATTGTTCTAATGTATTTCGCTTGCACGATACATCGAATACCTATCGTCTTTGCATTCCGATTTCTACTACGAACAATATATATTTTTTGGAGAAAAGTAAAGTTGTTGGAAAATTGAATGATAAAAATTAGATTGAAAAATGTTTGCAGCGGCTTTCAGGTGGTGTGTCATTCTTCTTAAAATCTATCGACAGAAATTGATTATTATTTGCAATTAAAATCAATAATAGACTTGTTAACCCTCGGATGGCGGACCATGGAGAGAGTCCCACTTTTAATACACAAGATCCGCTGTTCAAGGGTTAAATTAAACATATTAGTTTGTTTAATTAGAGTTTAATTATAGATTGAAAATTTGTTCACTCACCTTAATTTATTCTATTCGTTACATCATTAGTCCGCTTTCTTTCTAAAATATGATTTCTTATAATAATCGCAAAACATATAGAATATTATAAGAATCTGAGACATGTAGAGGTAAGCCACTGGTTTTCGATTTGGCTCGCAGGAGGGTAACAAAGTTTGGATGGTGTGACATATCATGATAATAAATTGAACCTGAAACCAAGAAACATTTTCAATTTTATACAGGAGTTTTTGTTTTGAAATATTTGTAACTCTATTCGAGAGGAAAAAAATGGATAAAAAGTTATTTTGTTTGATGCAAATGAAGTCGTGATTGATTTTAACCATTTATATTACAGTACTCAAAAATCGTAAAAATCGTTTTCATAGTCATTTACAATGATTAAAAATACTTCCATCAATCTCCATTATATTTATGTCTAATATTTGAAAATGGTATCTCGAAAAAGAAAAACGTAGTAAATAGGACATTTTAACTAAGAAAGATAGAACGATTTTTCCTATGAAAAACCTTCTACACTGCTTGTTGAGAAAAGAAAGGTACATTGTCAGCCATTGATCTTTTCTATCTTTAGCTTTCTTTTTAGACTTTTCTTGCTTCACGTAGACTTTTGCAAACAGTTTGCTGCATTACTCCTAACTGCTCTTCAATCACTTATAATATTTTCTTTTTCTCTTTTTGCTCGTCATTTTTTATTTCACAAAACTGAATATTTTTTAAGTAATGACGAGTCTTTCACAAGACTACTCACAACCGTGTAGGAAATATTCGTTTATTTTCAAATTAATTTTCCAACGCTCATGAAGATTTTAATTATTCACGTGCGCGCCTAATGAAAAAGAAAAAAAACGAGGGGCAAAGAAATAATCGTTTCAAGGGCGAAACGCGAACCGAGAACCACGTTGTTCGCGTACAACAGAGCTTAATAAGCTCTCTCCTCGTTGTACGTAAAATGACACTTTACCCTGTCGCAGTCCTCTTCAATCCCCCCCCGTTCCGCTTCGCATAGTATAAACGCTTAGCTTGAAATTAAACGACCACGTAACCCGATAAATCGTTCCGTCGATATCTCGCCAGAAATAAAAGTTCTCCGCCGTTGGAGTATTTAATTAAAAACGCAAACCACCACCACCACCACCCCCATTTCAACCCCATTCACAGGCCGCCCGTGTACTTCAGCCTGTTATTCTTGTTAGAATTCGAACGCAAATCAAATCGCGCTAGTACACGTGTAATTCCACATCCGGTACTTGCGACCTTTTCAACCCTCGTGAAAAGCGGGTTATCGAGTTAGGAAGAGCGAATACGGGCCAATATACACATTCCGTAGCAAACAGCATGCGTTTTTCGTGCTCATCGACAAAACATATTGCATCTCTTAACGAAGATTCGTTGGCCAAAGGCGTGGCCAGCTTTCATTGTTTCACCGGATCTCAAACGATATTCGACCTGCTTTTTATTCGTTTATCCATGATTTCCCGGCTGGATATTGGGTTGAATGAAATTTTTCCAGAGATATAATCGTGGGAGTATGCGGGAGGGAAATTTAAATGAGCAATGTTGGGGTATTTTTAATCCCATTTGTTTAAATCGCTATTCTAGCTAGTTCAGGGTACACTAGAGCTTTTCTAGGAGAAATAGCGATATTTAATGTGGTAATAGAAAATGGAAACGTACCATCTGTAATCCTGTAATGTATTGCTTCAAAGGTGCGATCCTCTTTTGCATTTCTGGCCCCAAGCAGGCAAGAAGATAATAGGTGTACATAATTACGTGCACGATGCAGTTTAGCATAATTGTAAACGTCCACATGCCTCCTGAAGATAAATTAATTTTCTTCTTTTAAATATTAACAGATATTCTGAATTCTAGAATTTATATTAAGTGAAAAAGAAATGAAAATTCATATTAAATGAAAGAGGGATTTAATTTATTAATGAGTGATTTAATAAATTCAAATTAAAGGTAAACCGTAAGAATGTGTTTACCTGGGACAAATTTACACGCGATCCATGAAAGAAGAACAGTCGACGTATGATGATAGATGTGAAGAAATGAGGCTTGATTATATTTCTTTCTTAATATGAAAATAAATGTGTCGCTTAATTCGAAGACTTTCAACAATACGACCCTCCAAACCCATTTAGCCATCTATAAGAAATTCAATTAAATTCCAAGTATTCAAATGTACTTACAGTAGACTTTTGTTATATTGCCATGTGAGCGATTTCAAACATTTTGGTACCTTCTTTCTCCAAATGAGAACTTGGAAGTTTGACAAATTTTCCACTCCTCCAGCGGCAATATAACGAGAATCTATTTATATTTTTCTTTAATTTAAGTACTTACTCGATAAGACTCGGGATCGTGTGAAACAATATGAGGTTCGCATCCCAAAGAATATTTTGTGGTGTAACCTGAAGTAAGTAACTGCAAATTAAAATATATATTAATAAATAACAAGAAAATATTGTAACCCCCTGTGGCTCGGGGGGCTTAGAATACAGCCACGGTATCCCCTGCCTGTCGTAAGAGGCGACTAAAAGGGGGATGTAAAGGAACGAGTAAGATGAGTGGACTTAAAAGTACAGAAAGAGTGTGAGATTTAAAAGTACAGACAAGTATGAGTGGAATTAAAAGTACAGATGCATATAGCATAAACTTTTGAAGTGAAGTGAAGAAAATATTGTAAAATGTAATGTAAATGTAGAAGGATGTAATTAATTATTTATTGATAATTTATTCTCCAAAATTTGACGTGTTTTTAAATACTTAATTACAATGGTAATTAAATAATATTTCTTCAAAACTTTAATTGATGACAAAAATGAAATATTTCACTATGTTTTTCTCTTGCCCTTAATTTGTTTAAAATTTACGTAAACTTTTACAGAGTTTCTCCCTTATTCCTCAAGCTCTTCTAATTGTTTCAAACAGTTTAAAATTCAGAGTGCAATATAATTAAATCACGTTATGTAATTTAAAGTTTATATTTAAAACACGGTTATGCTCTCGAATAAACACTCTATGCTCGTGCGTCTTAATAAGTACATTGCTATCTTCACTAAAGAATATTCTCTGACACTCTTGTATTTAATTATGAAACCAGTTCTCTATGAATTAAACTCAAACAGTTTGCAGAATAATCTCGTCGCCACTTTTCACTAAGAATCTTATAAATTTTGAGATATTAATTTTCACCAGCAACCATTACTATAATTACTGTAATTAAATCAATAAAAATTTTACTTAATCCTTTTCAACTCAGTTTGGATAATTTGAAAGGAAATTATCAGAGTTTCATTTTGTAACGTCTCGAGCTTTACTTAAAGTTTTCTTCAGACCTTAAACTAATTACTGTAATTAAACAATTTTGAATAAACTTACCCCGTGAAAAACACAGCCACTCGCGATCGCCATGAAGATATTATAAAAAATCATAACTTTGTTCAAGTTGTACGGTTTTCTATTTCTCATGTATAATGGACCCAAACGAAGAACGATCACCAGATACAGTGATACAATCGCTAATAATGGAAACGGAGTACCCATTAGAAGCCAGTCTGCTACTCTAGGATCTAAAACAAAGAATTTACTCGTATAACATGTTTCATCTGTAATATTAGTGATGCTTAGAATTTTCTTTAATTTTATTTTCAATTATTATAAATTATAAAACTTACCTGCCACGTGTTCCATGAGGTAGCGATACGTTTCTAAGGGTCCCATATTCTTTCAGCGGCAAATAAGTCATCCAAATTCAATATTATGACAGGGAAAGACGATAGTAAAATTAATTATTGCTATGAAAAATAAAAATTAAATACCTGTGATACGTGAATTGGGAAAGTTTTCCGATCCTGGCCATCGAGTTTGCATGTATCGACTGACATTCGGGTTACTGTACGATACGAATGATGTCTATCGACGTTAACACCGTCTTTCACGATGGCGACCCACTGTCTAAGTTCATCCGCAGGCCATGCACCCCTAGCAATGGCTCGGGGAAAGAAACTGTAACACACAAGCACACTTTCCCTTGTGTGTTACGGGTAAAGGGTTTCTCGCACACCCTATTTTAATACGATAAAGAAACGCGTTCAAGAGCTGTACAACGAAGCATAGTTTACCCGCATGTTTACTATAAATTGTGCCTTATATTTTTCATTACACAGCACGCTGTTATAAAAAACAAATCGATTAAATGGTCTTGATTTAATTAGCTTTCAATTTTTGAAAAATTTATTGATCAATTTAATTCTTGATTAATTATTTTAATAAAGAATTATTGATAACTTTTCAAAGTTAATTTTCTTTTTGTATTAAATAATACTGTGACGACAAATGATACGTCTATCCTAATGGGAACAAAATAATAAGCTAAAAGCATAGATAAACCGTGAATACGTTTAGTAGGCTTTCAACTCTCCTATTATGTTAATATTCAATTCTATAATTTGTAAGTCATTATGAATGTCCAAGTTTCATGACCTCTGCTGTTTGAAAATTCCAGCCAATTGTCACGATGATTATCTATGTTTTTATGCTTAATTATGCATACGAGCATTTCGTATTGTTTGTCAGAATTACTAACACGATTTAATGGTAGCAGCAATTAAATATTAAGCATTTCATTAGCACGGTTTACGGCAAATGAAATGCAAATGTAAGTGATGAAAACGCTTTTGAAACGAAACCAGCAACGCTTGATAATATAATACCCAAAAATTAATGAAATTATGAAATTGCACATTTCGTTCAATATTTTGTATTAATGTATTAATCTTCACACAATGGCCATTTCGTTATCGGTGAAGAAATTTTATGTAATTTTGTATTTCATATTAATATATCCGCTGTTCAAGGGTTAAAAGATTTTCACTCTTCGCTTATTTTTGTGACATACATTTATTTTCAATATTTTCTACACACAGATTAAATTATCAATTAGAAATTACTGTATCACTTGACTTACTTAAATGTATACTTTTAAAAATTGATCTATAATATGCATAAATATTTTTATTGTAGTATAAAATTAAACAGTAGTGTAACTTTCCACTGTTCACTTATTTTTGTTGCACAAATAAGTAAATTATAGTGATTAAATTTTTATTTTCAATTATACTAATAAAATAGAGGGTGTAATAACTAAGTACCGTCATAGCTAAAACCTTTGGTAACTTATAAAATATAATTTCAAACCAGATGGTCTTTTGCTTTTAAGTTCAAATTCGACATATTCTATAAAATAATTTTTTTAATAACACGTTCACAAATCTGATGTAGCGTGTTTTTTTTTTTTTAAATCTCAAGTAACATCGAAAGAGTGTAATTTCGATGGGAAACCGTGCGATTTGTCGTGGTTGCAAATCAATTCGCTACATAGCATGAAAAGTAGTGTTATAGATATACATAGGGCTTCTCTATATGCTGTCACTTGAATCAGGATTAGTCAACCGGTACGTCGCGACGCCGCGGTTTCTACAACGAAGAGAGTCATGAATTAGCATCGTAGCTTGGCATTAGAAATTTAGTAGCGGCCCCTCTCCTAATCAGATCAACTGATTGCTAGGTTTCTCCTAGTCAACTGAAAAGAATTGATTGCCTTGGCTAGAATTTGTTCTTCTTCTAGGTAAAATACAATTCAATTTAGGACACCGTTAATTTTCATTTAAGAATATTGAAACAAATTTTTTAACTAAAAATAATCAATCAATTAGTCTATTTTTGAAAAATGTTTCAAACATTTATGATGAAGGACTTGCCCTTCGACCAGATAAGCTCCTACTTCTTTTAAGGGTTGATTATAATATTTTTTATTACCTGCTTTTATTTCTAAAATCGATGAAGTCTGGCAACTATCAATACGTGGTTTTTGTTCATCATAAAGGAATTTACATAAATTCTCCAAGATTCTCCAGTTCGTCGAAGACATAATAAATATCTTGAGCGGATACTCCGGAGTTTTGAATAACGAAGCGGAAGAAATTGGGATTCTCGTGAAGCGGTTGGTAATTTATCATTAAGCTACCTCTTTTCGCCATCTTCTCTTTTAATTTCGGAGCAACCTAATTAAACAAATTATTCTTTTAATACTTTAAATACTTTAAATTAATTAAATACTTTATGTCAAAAGAGTCAAACATATTTCTTTTTTGCTCTTTACAATAATTTACTGTTTGCCAGTAATTAACTTTTTATTAACTGTTAGTATAAATGAAATCTGTTTTATCATTCAAACTGAATACCTACAGTTAGTATAACAGATACCAATCAACTTAAATAGTAGATTTCTTTAATATCTACTCCTGATATAGTAAAAAACTGTAAATCTATTACTGTATTATAAAATGAATTTTTTAACTTTCAAAATATTATATTCCATTTCTTTTACGAGTAAATATCATTTTCAAATTGTTATAGAAAATAAAGTACTTGGTATATACTATTCAAAATTATAATTCTGCAAATTATTCGGATCTATTCATATCAGATATATTTTATTTTTATTATTTGCAATCCATAAATTAAAGAAATTATTATTTGTGCTAATTATAAATATTTTTTAAAAACTTAATATAATGCATAAAAAGTAATATTCTACTGAATTATAAAGAAATCTACAATATTTTGCATATCATACTGCAATTTTTTATAAAAAATCACATTTTAATAATTATAAATGAAAGTATATAAACACTTCAGAGAATTTATTTCACTTACTTTGTTTAATTGTATTTTGTAATCACACATAAGGTTTTGATTTCTCAAAGACGGCGGTATAAACCAGAAACACACGTTTATAAAACATGAATCTGTTACTAATTCGAAGCCCTCTCTCTTCTCGACCTCTTCTTTAAAAAGAGCTGACAATGTCATTAAATGATCCACGTGTTTCTCAAAACCCGAACTACCCTGAAACAAATTTATCTGTAATTTTGTAACAGCATTTAGGTAAAATTTAATTATCAAGAAATAATGCAGAAACAATGTTTTATATTTATATATAATATCGAAAATATTGAAATAAAAAATACAATACTACCCAAAAATTTTTTATTTTACTTCTTTGGATTAATAAATCTTTTATAACAATAAAACAATCTCTTAATTTCGCTATTTTATTATACTTATATGTTGTCAAACTCTAAAGAATTAGCTAAGAGGAAAATGTATGAATTTTGACATACATGCCAATGTATTTACCCTGTAAGGTAAGAGCTGTGTAACACTATAATTTATAGCCTACTAATTCAAGATTGAGATATATTGATTATAATTCATTATGTAAGTGCTAAAGGGACTGGTAGGAGCTGTGGAAGTTGCTGGTCTAAATGCACTGGTGTCCGCAGACCCCCTTGAGAATTTCAGAAGCTCCTTTTATGATCTTGAAAATGCAGTGAATAGATGCAGTATGAACATTCTTTATTCCTAGCAGGGGAAGTTAATATATGCATAAGTATACTGGCAAGCACTTGAAACATAGCATACAGACCCTTATCTTGTACGGAGTGCATCGCAGTAGCTGCTTAAACCACAAAGTACAAGATGCACAATTGAAGGAAGATCAGGGGAAAAAGTGCTACCAAGGCTAGTTTTGCAGATATTTGCATAAGTGGTTGACACTTAAAGATTAATAAGGGGAAGAGAGGAAACTCTATATAATGCAAAATCTTGTCTTATGATCATGGTATATCGTATGAGACAGCAAGATCCTTTAGAGGTAAGCATTTTTACACAGAAAATATTTTACATCAGGGATAAACCAATTTTAAATAAGCAAAAACAGATTAAGATAAAAATATGAATTATAATATTACCTTAGCTTGCCACATGAACCAAAATTTCAGCACATCTGGTCTGCGTCCACACTGTAAATACTTGTCTCCAACATCTAAATCAGTAGAATAAAATTTGTCCTTTTGAAAGAGATAGGGAGCTTGTTTAGCATGTGCTTCCTTAAAAATATTCTCATGTCTGGTTAAAAGAACTGAACACTGTTGAGGGATTGCCAGTAATTTATGTGGATTGAATGAAATGGAATCTGCTCTTTGTATTCCTCTTAAGAGAACACTGTGCTTTCTGCTGAATATTAAACCACCACCCCAGGCTGCATCAACATGCAACCACATATCGAATTCTTGACAAATGTCTGCAATTTCAATTAGCGGATCAAAGGCACCCAAAACTGTCGTTCCTAAAAATGAACACCATTATTGACAAATAACATTCCACATCAGTCACCGATATACTCTTCTCTTCTTTCCGATTTATTCAGTCACCTATCGTACCTGAAGTAGCAGAAACCGAAAACGGATGGTTCCCTTTCTTTTGTTCTTCCAGTATGTTGGCTCGTAAGTCGTTAACATCCATTCTGCCGTATTCATCTGTTTTTATTAGAATAACTTCCACGTCGCATACGCTTCCCCATTTCGAAACCGAATAATGTGCATCTTCGGAGGTGAATAATATCAAATTTGTTGATGGAACTTTTTTATTCTAAATGGATCAAAATAAATTAAAGGGTAATATTTAATTTTTCAAATTTATTTAAAAATTAGGAAACTTATACAAGGTGTTAAAAAAGAAGAATCAAACTTCAAAAGCATATCGTACTCATCAGAGTGCTACAAAATTTTTTTAAAAAAGACATGAAGTATGAATTCTGTGGTAATGGAATTAAGAAATTTTAGAAAGAATTGAATTATTTTTACAATTGTTCAGATACTTACGTCTGGATTTTTCTTCCTAAACGAAAATCGAGCCAGGTTGATGGCAATTCCATTCGCGAAGGAACCTCCTGGACAGAAGAGACCATCCCCAATCGTAATACCATTTTCTTCATTGTAAAACATGTTCAATAATTTTGTTATTACAGTCTTCTCCATCAGTGTTAAAACTGGTGCCACTTCGTAAGTATACAAGGAAGAATTTAGAGCATCGGTAAGCCATTGACCGGCTAAACCGTATGGATCCAATCTAAATAAATTGCAGTGAAATAGTACACTACTTGCAACATCTTTCCCGTAAATATATCAAAAATATCAATTCCTTTTTTCTTTTAATATAAAATGTTTCAACCCTTTATCTTACTGCTTGAAGAAATAAAGTTACTTCACGTATTAAAATTGCAGTATTATATCTAAGAATACCATAATTTTAGAAAATAAAATAAGGTAACATGTTCAACAAACATGCAATACGAAAACTTCACCATTTAATTATAGAATTTTACTTAAATGTAGCAATCAAAAATTATTTTTTTAGAAGTAATTATACGAAATGACTTCGTACCATTCACAGAAGAAAATAAAAAAAGCTACGTAAAACTGTGTTTTATGACCAAAATTGAAAATAATGGAAAGAGAGTACACTTATTCAGATCTGGCTCGAGAATGTTTCAGATCCAAGACGGCAAAGATAATGATAACTTGCAAACATCTGACAGTTTTATGACGTACATTATACAAATTTTCAAACATAATTTAATGAAAATTTTCCATATGAAAAACAAACATAAAATTACAAGCCATCAAAAAACTAGAGTGTAATTATTCCATAAACTTCATCGAATTATTGATTAACTCACGAACCTTATAATTTTTGCCATCATTATAAAATTAAGTTCGTGGACTTAAAAGTATCTTACCCAGAGAATAACTGATTCATAAAGTAAGGATGTCCTGTTTTCGCGCTGTACTTAAAAACTTGAACCGCGATCTCTAAAAGACTATCCTGGCTTCGTGGCTCCTCCTCTAAACCGAAGTTTATGATATGTTGCAGGTGACCTGGTTCTCTCCATCTCAACACTGGATTTTTACGGGACACGCTTTCGAAGGTGGAATCGATCAAGGCCGCGATAAACTTCTCGAGAAATCGTTTGTGTCTTTCCTCGCATGGTATACTGCGCCAATCCGACATTAATATGTAAATTGCCTGACGCCAGAAAGCGTCGGGAAAATGGGAAAGCAGCTTGAGGCAAAAAACGTACTGATCCGCTCGCGATTGACCTCTATCGTATATAAGTGAAGCACAAGGTCTTGGTAAATTCGCCCAATTGCCCTTAACGAGGAAACAAAAGCCCAGCATCCGGGCTAATAAATTAACGGGGCATTACCAATAATTGTACTGTATAATAACCCTCGTAAGATTGATTAGCATTGGTGATTTTGAAAATAAAGCAACAATGTTTGGAGGAAATAAAGAAATAGTATTTATTCAATCTCATTCAATCGTGCAGTTTAAGCTCTAATATGTACAGGTTACTTAGCGTAAAATTATGTACAACAATGATATTACAAAATTATATTGTGTATTACGTTCATTCTCCGAACCCTTGTAATTCTCTGATACCAAGAAGAATAAGCTTGATGTGAGCGTTCGTCTTCGCTACTTCTTTACGGAGATGCGCAATCTGTTGTTCCAGTAATTTAATTCTTACATTAATAATTACTACGGCATCGTGTAGCGAAAATTCAACATAGTGTCCTAAGCCAATGTCCAAAAGAATTGTAGAGGCATCAGGGATATGTGCTTCGACGAAGAAACTCTGTCCTACATCTACTTGGGTTTTGAAACCACTTTTATCAAAGCCATTATTCTGAAGAGTAGTTATGGTCGATTTTAGCTGAAGAAACTCTGCAACATCTGCATTCTTAACATCAATTTTCTGCTGTAACTTAGCAAGATCTTCTTTTAATACTTCATTGATAAATGTTTCAAACTTTAAGATCTTCTCATTAATATCTGGATTCATAATTGAACCACCTGTACAGCAAAGGAACTAAAAGAATATGCGAAATGCATTCAGAATCATTTAATTTCATAAAACTATGAAAGTAAATATGGAAAGCGATTATGATACAGGTTAGGTGAATTGTATAGTTTACTATTATACAAACATTTAATTTATTATTACATACACTTACCCAAAACAAAGGAAACTACTAAAACTTTTCACGGAACAATTTTCAATCCTTTACATTCAATTAATCTTATTTAAAAACGAAATACTATTAACTGTTGAGGTTAAGATAAACATCATTATTAAGTGTAACCATAGGGGATTTAATTTATCATTCAAGAAAATCACAAGATAAAATAAATGTTATTTAATAAGATTAAAATGCTCCTGACAATTGCACGAATATATGTAATTAAACAAAACATTACTCAAAAATCACTCGAATGTTTATGAAACAGCGCCAACTATTCCTCTGGTGACAGTTATTGGTATTATTGCAGCGACTACAGATGCAAGAAGATTGGACATGCCTTTGTTCTCGAGGGGTCATGATTTTTGGGGTTCCAGACACCCCCAGATGATATTAGGTCTGCATGCAAAGAGCACAGCCGGTATGATAATCGTGCCTGTTTTACCGCACCTAACTAGAGATCCACGGTTCAAATCCTTGGTTCCCAACATTTTTTTTGTTTTTTAATGATAATTTGTCTCTTTTTGAGTAACTATTACATAAAAATTATCATTAAAAAAAAAAAAAATTGTTGGGCACCAAGGATTTGAACCGAGGATCTTCAGATTACAAGTCATGGGTCCGCTCCGTGGTTAAACATATGACTCGCAATCTAAAGGTCCTCGGTTCAAATCCTTGGTTCGCAATTTTTTTTTTTTTAACTCAATTATTTATACATACAACATTCAATAACTGTTTGATCTTTAATAAATAAATTAATTACATGAAAATCAAAAGAGAGTAATTATTTCCCAATATGAGAAGTTTGACCTAGAACGAGGTGCGACCTCCTCAGTCTTATAGCGACCGTCGAGGGGTGCGGATCAACCTATCATATATTCATGTATTTCTAATTTCCTTTCGGGGTTTATTTAACTTGCTTTATTTATTTTTTTCGCTTCTTAAATAAAGAATATTATAAATTTATCCCTCTTCTAACCCTCGGCCAACCACCCCTGTTATTTATTATTGTATCCTTCCTTATGAGCTCCGCCTCACTTTTTCCAATCATTTATTATTTTATTCCTCTTTAGGGGCTAAAGCCCAACCCTTTCAGATATTAATTATTTTATCCCTCTTTATGGACCAAACCCGCGCTTCCTAATTATTTATTATTTTATTTCTCTTTATGGGCATCGCGAAAACCACCCTTCCCAGTTATTTATTATCCTATTCCTTTTTATGGACTAAGGCCTCCCTTCGCAGTTATTTATCTTTTTCATTCTTTTCATGGGCCTCATGGGGACTACTCCTAAATCTCTGCACCCCCTGCATCCCAGTATTCCTTATATCCCAGCATTCCTTGTATCACTACATCCCTTACATCTCTGCATTCCTTGTATCACTACATCCCTTACATCTCTGCATCCCTGACATCCCTGTAGCCCTTATATCTCTGCTACCCTTACATCTCTGCATCCCTGACATCCCTGTAGCCCTTATATCTCTGCTACCCTTACATCTCTGCATCCCTGACATCCCTGTAGCCCTTATATCTCTGCTACCCTTATATTCCTGGTTCCTTTATATCCCAGTATTCCTTACATCTTTGAATCCCTTACATTTCTGCATCCCTTACATCCTTGTATCGCTTACATCACTCTATTCCATACATCTGCATCCTTTATGTACCTCACCAGAGATTGAAAAATCGTAATAAATTTAGTTCCAACTTTCACTGCGAGAGGTCGCTATATCAACGTTCAAAATTTAGTTCACATTTTTGCCGCTAGAGGGCCAAAATTGCTGCTTGATTTAGTTCCTTTTTTTGAAACCAGATGGCGCTGATTCAACATCGAGATTTTAGTTCACATTTTTGCCGCTAGAGGGCCAAAATTTCGGCAAACTTTAGTTCCTTTTTTCGAAACCAGATGGCGCTGATTCGACATCGAGATTTTAGTTCACATTTTTGCCGCTAGAGGGCCAAAATTGCTGCTTGATTTAGTTCCTTTTTCTAAAACCAGATGGCGCTGATTCAACATCGAGATTTTAGTTCACATTTTTGCCGCTAGAGGGCCAAAATTGCTGCTTGATTTAGTTCCTTTTTCTAAAACCAGATGGCGCTGATTCGACATCGAGATTTTAGTTGAAATTTTTGCCGCTAGAGGGCTCAAAAGTTATGTCTGGGATGTCTGGGTTTCAGAAATCTGAGGGATGTAAGGGATGTAAGGGATGCAAGGATGTAAGGGATGCAAGGATGTAAGGGATGCAAGGATGTATGGGATGCAAGGATGTAAGGGATGCAAGGATGTAAGGGATGCAAGGATGTAAGGGATGCAAGGATGTAAGGGATGCAAGGATGTAAGGGATGCAAGGATGTAAGGGATGCAAGGATGTAAGGGATACATGGATGTAAGGGATGTAGGGATGTAAGGAATGCAGGGATGTGAATTTTTTTTTTTTTTTTTTTAACGTGGGGAAATCTTGCATAAGACCCCCCACCATCCCCTGGGGGAGAGCGGCGGGGGAGTGTCAGATTCCTACTGACTAAAACCCCACGGCGACCAATATTGGCGTTAAAGAAGGGTTCCAGGAGTTTATGTGTATTACTCCGGAGCCCTCCACGCCTGGCACACTAGTGCCAATCTAGGATGCCTAGCATGTAGCCGACACCGGGGGTCGCACCCGGTACCGACTTCTCCTCAGGAGCCCCCACTCCCAACGCCAGCGGCCATGACAGCCCCCCGCTTTTCACGGTGAAGCTGTCATATCCAGTGTTGAGAGAAGGATTGGATCAACCTCCCCTTGCTGCTCCTGTTTTTACTTCAATATGGCAAGACTGAGCTCGAGACACCGACTGATAATGAGTTATGGAGTGCATAGAAATCTAAGGAGAGCTTAGGATGAGTTGAAAACCTAACACTGTAAAACCCAATGAAAACCTAACACTGTATTTCCTGTCTTACAAAATAAAAAATATGAACTAATAAGAAAAATGTTGGAATAATTTCTTTCCCTCCATTTTTCCTACCTACGCAAAGCCTAAATCACTTCATTACATTTATAAAAGTATCTACTATACTTAAGAGAAAAAGCTAGTAAATCAAAATGCATGATTCAACTGGATCTAATACAAGTACGAATTCTGCTATCAAAAACGACTAATGTGGATCGTGCTGATGTTTTGACATCACCTCCTGCTGTATTCTGTTAATTGGTGCGACAATTTGGTAATTTGTGAGGACATTGCCTCATGGTATTATTGCGCTACAGCATACCACGTAAATTTACATAGTGCGCAACTTCTTACCTTTGCTTCGCTGAAGGTATAATTCAGTCACGTGCAGATAATTGTGGAGTTAATAATTTACAAAATACCATGGAATTATCGCAAAATAAATTATTCATTTTTATACTCGATTCGAGAAACGGAAGTATTAAAAGGTAAGTTACGTGATTCATCTTTCGGAGGTGATAACTCTTCATTTTGAGTCTTTGGATACCAAAAAAGGGAACGCCTGTAGATGCTTGGGAGAGAAGTGTTAAGAGACAGTTCATAGAATTAATATTTTGAGGTGATAACTTTCTAATTTAAGAACTCGTGCTTTTATATAAAGTATCTCTAAACAAAGTAAAACAAAAAGTCTTTATGTTTTATTTTTTTTAATAACTCCAATTAGAAAAATCAATTTCCATTAAGAATTCTTTTTCAACCTTATATTCGTTCACACGTTGCACGCGGCTTTCATGTCAAGAGATCGAGTATGTTGAAGCTTGACCCAGAAGTTGTTTAAATCTAGTGATTTTGAATAATACCGGTTCGAGACCTGCAATATGCAGAAACTTATAATCCTGCACTTGCAGCTAAATAACCTCTTTGGCTTTCAAGGTACACGATTACCTTGTCCCGTCTACTCAGAAGAATATTGTTGCGACATTTGCCCTCCATTCCGTGGTACACCCGCCATTTTTCGCCAACTTTCATCGAGTGGATAGCGTGCGAAGCCGGAGCAGGTAACTCCGGGTTTCTTCTTCCATAGCTCGGATCGAACCATTCACGCCCATCGGGAACTTTAGTTACCATACAGGCTTTGTACCAGAACGGGGTTCTCTCGTAGTTCCTATATGTATACACTTTGTATCCAACGGTGAGAGGATCGGTTGTTGCGGCTTGATCGTTCAGAAATTCACTCCAATAACCGGCTGACACGCCAAGGTAAGAAACACGAAGATTCGTGCAATACGTACTTGAAGATCTTGTCGGGCATTCGAACGTCAGTTGGAAAAGAAAGAAGTAAAGAAAACAGGTTATACCCAGAATGGTGTGTGAGTGATAAAAAATGTTATTGATGCTGTGTCGTGATCAATAAAACGACGATTTCCGTAAGAAAGAAACAAGTACTACAGAGTGTAATATGAAATTGCTGGTGCATTTCCTGAGGGATCTCCTTTGTGTGACACTGTCATAAAAACAAATATCTTTCTCGCATTTTCTGATACTTTTTAATCAGAGAAATAAGTTTTCAAGAAATTTTGGACTTAACGGAAAAGGTAAGTGTTATATTTTTTAATTCTTGTATGAAATAAAACATTTTGAAAATTGATTAACATATCTGACAAATTAGAATGATTTTATATCATTTGTAGATTCTATCAGGAAATTTATTATAAAGTTTGTAGCTGTAATTAAAGTAAAATTGTTGTCTGTCTATCTGCTTTCTAAATAAAATAAGAAATTTGTATTTAAAAAATATTATACACTTACGTGATACCTGAGATAGGAAATGTTCCTATCAAATAGGTAATTAAACAATATCAAATGAATTAATTATTTTGTTAGGTAATTTACGAGAATGATAAATGCATTTAAGATTGTATCATTCCCGCCGCGTGGTGAGACTGCGCTTTTCTACTTAGCAACAACATGAAATATGTACTTCATACACGTAAGTTTCATTCATAATTAACCAGTTATTTTAAGACAATTACAACGAGAAATGGACGAATCATCTTATTGAAAGCGTCGAAATGTGGTGTCAGATACACTAAATGCACAACACACGAGTCATTTGAAATTGTAATGTGTAATGTAAGATACAGGGTGGACTAAAATTTAACAATTAGTTCATCAAACTAATAAATTTTTATTTTTTATTACTGAAATGTAAACTTCATAACGTGTAATTTTTATTAAGTGTGAAAAATAATATTTTATAAATGCTGACTTTACTTAAATTAAATTCTAAAGGAAAGGCACAGAATTAATTTGTATATCTAATAATGTTACCTAGTTTTATAGAAATCTGAAGATCATTTTCACAACTTTTACGTAGAACTATTATACTTTTTCCTCTGAAGAGACAATTTCGATAGCCTTCGAAATTAGGGTTATTCGAGGTCAAATTCGTGTCGAAACTTTCGATGGGATCGAGAGATTGATCAGTGCACAGACTTTCAAGGATTCGCCTTCGAATTTCAATGTTAAGTAAGTTTAGAAAGTGTTGCGATACTTTGATGGAACTTAACCTTGAACGACCTTGACCTAGCAAATTTTGTAAATTAATATACTAGATACTTCGTTTAAAAATTATACATTTAACTCTAATATTCTTGGTTTCATTAAAAGACAAATTTTTGAAGTAATTTTAAAATGCCAATTAAACACAGAAACACTTAAAGTAAAAAATAGCAAATAAGGGTTTGAATATTAAATTAATAATACCTGAGAAAAGATAATTAATTGATAATAATGAAAATTCAATGAATAATTTCCGGCAGAAACGGTTTACACCTTGATGACTTTCGTAATTTTATAATAAATACTTTTCTATACCTAACAGGAAATTGTCCATAGAACGTTCAAAGCATAATCGGTATCAAGTGGGACGTATAAAAAGACGAAGGATGATATTGAAGCATGAAAATCAGAAATAGTTGACAGCGGTCATCAAAATGTCAAGAGATACTGAACGTCAGCATGTACTTCGTCAAAATAACGACTCGAGACTGAGGGTCGGGCTTTTAATCGCCGTGAAAAATGTACGCTACCGGTTAAGGGTTAACACTTCGTTATACAACAGTGGGGAGTCATCCATCTTGCGTAGCGAATGTCTTTTCTTCCTATTGGAGGCTGCAAAAAGAAGCGGGAACGCGAAGGATGCAAGTGTAACACACGCGTGCATCCGCGGCAGGCGTCGTAACCGGCATAAGTACGGGAATTCGCGTACAGGCCTATAAAAGTCTGAGCAACGTTTAACTGCGGCGTCCCTAACATAAACTAAGGACTATATTGCTTATATAATGCAGAAATATACCGTAGCTAAAGCGATGCAATGCTTTTATACCGTCTCGAACCGACCGACCGACTCGCATGACTTTCCTCAGCTAAAATTTTCTTCTTTTTCCATTTGCCTCTTACCTTCATCTACTATTCGAACCCTCCTCTTTCTTCGCCTTCCTTATTTCTCCTGATCCATCTCGTTTTACCACTTACATTCGCTCCAGTTTCCTGTTTTTATATTCGTTAATCCGTTTGCATGCACTTCTTATCTGGTTATGTAGCTAAATACGTATTTCTATGCTATTCAGATCTTTATCTGTCTATTCATTTACTCGAAAGCGTCTTTCTCTTACCTATACGTTCGAAGACGAGATGTTTACTTTCATGAATACTAATTTATTTCATTATCTTCGGTTTTTAAGTTCGTTTAATTAAGAGATTAAGATATACTCGGTGCAGCAAGTGAACCTTGGGAGGAAATTTTAATATTTTCATTCGTTTCGAATTCGATAATTTTGTTCAATGCACCTGCGGAACTTTGAAGTAACATATTAATCAAAAACCTATTTCTTCAATTTATTAAATATTTTTGGTACACCTTATATGTATAGAACACGAATCAGTTGGAAATTGCAAATTTTAGAACGAAGGAAACGCAGAACTATGTTATAAAATTTGTTGAATTAATTTATTTCTAGTCACTGTTTCCACAGGATGAGCGAAAACAGGTATCGAAAAAAAAAAACTTGAAATAAGGAAGTTATCATGCACCAATCGTGAAATTCAAAGTGACTGACAGCGGTTGTTTTATAGGCGTTATTGGAATAGTCATAAACATTGAATTTAATAACGCCTAGCGTTGAAATTATTGCATGCACGGATATCTAAACGATGATTATCATTAAATTTAATTAAACTTTCCATTCGTACACAATTTTGATGATGAACATTTATTACTTAGCTTTTCTGCTATCCAAGGGATTTCAATTTAATTATTCTTCTATAGAATTAGCATATCATTACATAGTTCGATGTCTAATGAATAGTAAAGAAGAAGCGTCATCAATTACATTATTTATAAAGAAAATTACTGTTTCGTTTCATCGTCGAGGCTCTGAGAAAATTATTAAATTACTTATTTACGATTGAAAACAGAATTTAAATTTTCATTTTGATTAAAATTTTATGCAAATATTACAATTATTTTATAACAAGAAGTACGTAACTTATTATGGACGAATGTTTAATTGACCCTGGAAAAACTTTTTTCTTTTCCTGTGCTATTTCGAAAGAAGTCGTTTCACCTATCATTCCTAATTTGTTACATTTAAACAAATCATTCGGACGTCAGCTAACAATCTTGAATTATGTTCCTGCACGCGAACTGCTGAGGAACGATTCTTTGTTTTTAAGAAAACAGATTAGCAAGAATTGATCGCGTGCATAGGACCTTCTGCCAAATGGAAGAATGTCCAAGCTTGCCATAATAACGGTGTGCGATCCTTTAGCGGAAACGAAGTCGGAGAACTGACAATTCGAACGACTTTGACATGGTTCCTCTTATTTCGAAAATGACAACGTTCGTGGATTCTAGCTGTGCTTCTTTTTGGTAATATTAATGCTTTAGGAGAAACGTTATTACTCGGTCAGAGAACCGCAACGAGATAATATAGAAATAAGGTAGGTGTGCAGAATTTGAAAATAAAAAGAAATTATACAACTTTCTAGAAATGAGAACGTATAGTGAAATTGTGCACATTTATCTTTCATTTATATTTTAAAAGACTAAAATAAGAATAAATTTCATTAATTTTCACAACTCAAACAATAAGAGAAGTAGTTGACAAGTAGTCAGAAGAAAGAAGACAAGTTCTCCGGCATATTTTGCTATTCAAACCGATGTGTCTCGGATAATCTGCATAAGTCGTTCAATCGTACAGTGTCATCCATTTCGCGCCACCTTTTTTTACACCGAACATGAGCCTCGATGAATAAAATGTAACCGGTATATTTACTTACGTCTCTTTTCTTTCTGTACCTTCTCATACTTGTCTGTCTTCTTAAGCTACATCTGAACTAGTGAAATAAATACTGGTAACACACTTTCGATGGTTATCGAATGAATATTCCAATAATAACGTTCATTTAATCCTTAGATATTACTACTAAACACTGACAAAACAATCATATTAACGTTCCACTGAGGATTTTTCAATGAGACCTATTTCTCTTTATAGTTGTTCAGATAAACGCTCTTATTTTTGCATAGGATCAGTAGTAATCCTTGAATCAGGTCAAACACTCGAGGCTCTTTGTATGCAAAAATAATATAATCTATTTTTGAATGAATATACACGGTGGCAAGGAATTTTCAATAAAAAAAATAGAAATAGAAAATAATTGAGAAAATGGACTTACTATCATAAAATAAATATAATAATTTTATCCATGTAACAATTATTGATTAATCCATTATTTGTTTTAGTGAAAAATGAGTCATAAAACATTTATTTAAAGTAGTTATTTTCTTGAAACTTTAAACTTCAAATTGAGAAGTCATAAATGCTGTTTTATAATACTTTCGTGTCATAAAATGGTGTTGGAATTTTATTGAATACCATATTCTTATTATCATATATGTTCGTTTGTGAATTACTGAAAAAAAAGGTACATCAATGAAATTAATTGATACAAGCAGGTAGATTGTACGAAGTGGGTGCAATATGATTCCTTATAACTTTTTCATCTCTTCTATCTTCTCGTCTCCTGTTTCATTTCGCTTTGACTACCGTTCTGGTCACTTTTATGTGAGACGTAACAAGTTGTAAAAACGAAACTGTCGCCGGATGGCGTTGTAAAATCCTCGTTATGTTCAACCACTCGTACGTGTCTTTCTTTACATCTACGTATAAATATAGGAGATACGGAAAACAGAAGGGAATGGGAAGGAATCTGAAATCGACATTTGCCAATCCTCTAAATATAAATTTTAACCCCTTCACTCCTCTGGAAACTGTAGTTGAAATTGCATAGGAAAGTATCCTAAATATAAATTATATCAATTTTTTCAATCACCCTTGTGTTCTTAAAATAAATTTCAAATGCTGAAGCTGTGTAAAGAAACTATAACTAATTCCAAAAGAAACCATTAATCAACCTGTTCGTCTTTGGAAAAAGAAATCATTAGAATTTTTAGAATAGCCGACATATATCCTTGAAATTTCAATGACCCAAGAACTTGCAGTTCATGCTTTCAGGTATAAAGAGGAACCCTTTTGGAGAAACTGATGCAGTATCGGTGCCCCATCGATTGGGTCCAAAAATGAAGAAACTACTAATTTTAAATTTGTAAAGCCCTTCCAGAATACATATTTTATAAATTAAGGTCAGAATAATTTTTTGGCCCAACGCTGGATTAAGGGAGCTACGTTATAAGCCTTCCATTTACTATGTCAAAAAATATTTTTTTGTATCGTTGTTCTCTTTTCTTAGCAATTGAACGTTATTTTATTTAGAATCAATTTCAATTTTTAAACCAAGTTTATTAACTAGAAGAGCCTTCAAAGGCCCGATAGCTCCGGGGTTCCAGAAATCTTAATCCACTCCTGTCTTGGCCAAAGGGGATACTCACTTGCTTCCGGTTTTCATAGCACACCCCCAGTCGTCGTTTCCTGGTTCTGCACCTTAATTTCGATCGAATCCTTCGTAAACAAGGAACGCCTCTTCTCACGATCTGCAATTGCGTCCAGGTCAAAGGCTTTCGAGTGACATTGATGGTCTGGACACCGATTAAACGGAAGCTCGAAATTGAGGGATAGTAACCCGTCTCTTTGTCAACCGTTTACGATAAGTATATAGCATGAAACATTTGATATATTATTAAATACAAGAAAATTCGTGGGCGACAAAATTACAGAAGGTGCATGAATTGCATCGTGTGAAACGTCATATTGCACTCGCGACTGAACATTTCTTTTGTTCTTTTTTTTTTTTTTTTCTTTAGAAACAGGGATACATATCTCATTTCAAGCTGTTTCGAGATGTCACGATGATTTCTCGATTGGATGAAAAATTTTTTTAATTTGTACATAAAAATGTAAGGTATTATAAAAGAAATACATTAAATAACATACTGAAGTTTATATCTTATTACATTACCCATAAGTACAAATAAAGAATGGAATAAAATAAATGGCTTAAATTTGCTTAATTAACATTCGATTACGAGCGTATGAATCACGATGTATCTTCGAAACGAATATTTCCGCAAAGCTGTACGAATAAATTCGGTAGAAACATATTTTTATTGCACACTTTTAAAAGAGGAGAAATGAATGAGACTAAATTAAAAGTATCGCTGCCCTTCGGCTAATACCATTAGTCAATTTTTAGTACGTTGAAATTGGACATAACGCTATTGCATATTATATATTTTTTCTGCATTTCCTATAATTTGTAGTTTAAACTGCTTATGCTTTACTATCCGTCGCTACAGAAGAAATACAAACTGATAATTGAACTCCTTAATCGATTAATAAATACACATCTTTCGCGATACAAACATTCAAGTTTCAAGTAGAAGGAACTACACCTTTGTTCAGAAAAATTTAACAAACATCTATATACGTAACAATGCTATAATTTTAAAAATATTAAATTTCGCTGTACAGTTGGTTTAATTATTCATCGAAACAACAATAGAAATCGTTACTTATACAAACATAAAAGGAAACGAAAAAATTCATCGTAACAAAAAAAAAATTCATTTTCAATCAAGTTTAACGTGAGGAAAGAAAAATAATATTTCGAATTCCTGTCAAGTGTCACGAAGAATTTTTCTTTTACTCTTTTTCACGAAATCATATTCGCATTTATAAGCGTCGCACTTTCTAACCAAGGAACTTAAACGAATAAAAAATCGACGCCATGCTAATCGCTCACGCTATTCCCTGAACGTACCATGTGTGCCAAGAATTCTTATTTATCGTTATCAATATAATACCTCACCGAATAAAACGATTTCTCTTCCGGCAAATTGCATCCATCGGAATCACTGTCTGTAATTCATTTATTATTTGGTCGTACCACTTACGGTACACCGGTCCCACTTCTCTCTCGCTATCTACATCGTGATACTCTAAGTTCTTTTTTTTTTTTTTTTAATCCTGCATGAACGTGCGTGACTAAAGACAAAAATGGCCACAATGTCCAACAAGGTATCCACCAGGTGCAGTGACCCTTTTTGCTTCGGATGGTTGGCCAAAGGGCCGCGGACAAAACGAAACCGAGACGACGAGCATCAGTTTGTAAATAAAATCCTGTTATTGCAAATTAAGCGGTGAGAGACCGGGCCACGGGTAATGATAAATATTGGAGGCACGCATGCTCATTATCGGGAAGCAAATTCATTTAAACGGGTCGAGTCATTAAGCTCGGTACGGTAATAACCAATCAGGCTTCGCATCAAATTGTTACTCGGAACGTGTTCCCGCTGTACGAAAAGAAGGATGAAAAATAAAAGAGGAGAAAAAGGAAGGAGCAGGAGGAAGGGAGGAGAACGGCAACGTGGAGAGAGAAAAAACAGAGGAGGAGCTCGGGAATAGGGGGGAGAAAAAAAAGGGGGCGAAAGAATAAAACAGCCCTCGATATTCTTATTTGAAAATTAATTTGCCGCGAGATGGAATGACCAGTTTTTGAGCGGCCGTTTTATTGCATTTCGGTCATGCAACTGACGCATCCGCCGATTTCTTGATCACCTCCTATCGACACGGATCTACTTTTTATTAAACGACAGTATTTTCTCTTTTACTGTTCAACGAACAGTAGCTTTGTACTCTCAATTATTTTCTGTAATGTGATGTGTATTCGATCGAGATGTAACCCTTTCGCTGCGTACGCTCCTAGACAAAATTATGGAATCATCTTAAGATAGATTTTTATTAATTACAAATTGACTCCTAATTTAATCATTTAGAATTTACAAAACACATCTTGGAGATTTATTATGGAAGGTTACATGATTTTATGCAAAATAAAATTGCAGAATTTTATTTTAAATTTAGAATCCAAAGAACCTCCCTCTATTTATTATTAAAAATAATCTTTATTAATCATATGTTATCATTTTGGAATACTAAAGTTATTTAAAATCTATTCCTAATTTTTGCATCATCCTGTAAGTACATACATATCGTCGAAGATACACATAATCTATGCAGAATTAGTTATCGAGCCATGAAATGAAGATGTACCTCAAGAGCATCACTACATATAAGTAATAAAGATTAAATCGAAATGATACTTTATAACAGATGCAGCAGGGAAAAGGTTAAAATTGATTACACGTCAAGCAGAGAAGCGTGTTTAATTCGAGTGAAAAATTGAATTTCTATCCAAGCTTTGTAGACAGGCCATAAACCTCCTGGAAAACACGTTTTTGGATCCAAGTTGCATTAACTTTAATTCACCTATTAGCCAAATCGGCTATGCCAGGACAGGTGTGCGACTAGTTTCATTTGAATATAAGTAATAAAGCAACGTTGCAAATTGACAAGAATAAAAACCAGCCGGACGTTCGGCCGAGAATGAAATTTCAATATATTACAGGAGAGCCGGGTCTCGAATCTCTTCCATGGCTGTTAAACCAGAAATCTTTTCGATTACCTTTGCCTCCTAAATCACACGATTTGTCGCTTCCACGGTACAGTAATGCGTTCGTATGAACACAAACCTCCTTTCGATTATATACGAGGCTCGTCGACGCCCTCAGATTGGCAAAATATTGATCGGGATCATCAATGGGATCCAGTTTCGAAATTTGTTTGACAGGAAGGGGTAGAAAATGAGCCCGGTCTCGTGGAACCGCGGCCATCAATGGTAGCCATCGCGCCTCCTGAATCCCATATGGGCTTTCCTATACAAAGTTACCTATAAGCCAGAGGACATTGGCTGAATCTTGTATGCGAAATATACCGTACGCGATCGGTGCTCGATCATCGTGAAAACCGTGAAGTGATCGGCGTTTTACGACTGGATTCTGGTAACCGGTCGGCGAGGCGCATCTTTTGTAACTGTACACCGACGAGCAAAGAGGGCTTCCTAAAAGAAAATGGCGATATAAGTAAAGGAGACCATAGAATCCTGACAATTCAGAAAATTTTCAAAATTCAAATATCTGAAGCGTTAAATAAAATTTTCTAAAGGTGGTAGGGATCTCCTTCGGTCCAGTGCCACTTGCCCCAAGGATGCTCCCCGTGCCCGGCGCTGTACGAAGCGGCTCCAAACGCATGTCCTGTTCCCCTATCTTGACAACGTCGATCCGTGCTCTACAGAGCGAATATTTAGCGCGAAAAAAAGAAGATCGATTTGAAAGATATATAGAGAGAGAAGACAAAAGAGAGAGGTGGGGAGACAGATTCGATCAACGAACCGAAGGACGTGCAAGGACGAGGGATGCCCGAGGTGTACGTTGTCCGTGAACCCCACGGCATCCCACGAACCACTCACAAAAACGTTTCATGATTTTCTTGTTCTCTTGGTCAGCGAAAGAAAAAGGAAGAAAAAAAAGAAAAGAAAAATGAAAAATAAAAAAACATCCCAAAGAAGAGAGAAATAACGCGAAGAAGCCTATGCTGAATACAACGTACTCTCCCTTTCTCTCTGCCTCTTTCTTTCTCTCTCTCGATTTGTTTGCGGCTGGATCCCTTCGTGTTCGAAACATGAGCACGAATCGCGACGTTGTTGCCCGAACGAAGACAACCTTGAGACACCGATTCCTTCTCGTCGATAGTCTGTAAACTCGCGTTCCTCTCGGAACAGGCCACTTTCGAGCCAAGTGTCTCGTCTCAGGAAGAGGAGCTTCAGTCCCGTTCGTGATCGTCTTCCGCCGGATGGAGAATCGTCGATTGAATCGAGTAACCTGTGTACCCTCGAGGCTACCAACGAGGAGTGAAATAACAACACACGGTTCCGGTTGAACCGGAAATTTCCTAAGGGTATACGAAAACGATGGTTGATGCTGAGGATTCGAACTATTCGGGGAACAACGAGAGCGAACGAAATAACACTGAGAAGTAACGTTTCTTTTCCTTTCTGTATACCGATTCCTCTTCTACCAGGGCCCCTCCTATTTCCTTCGCTTTAACACGACGTCGTTTCTCTTTGGATTCGACCTGTTCTTCCAGTCGCTTTACTTCACCGACTGGTCGGTAATCGATCTGAAATCAGAAAAAACATTGCGGTTAGCGATGTGTTACATTCGGTGCACTGGTTCTTGGCAATCGGAAAATGGAGGATCACATTGTTCGATCGAGATTACTGCGGTATAATGGGAACCTTCTGGTAATAATGGTTTGCGGTACACGTGCAGGGGAAGATACGTTCATTTTAGCACTCTATTATTCATAGGAACTTTTGTAAATTGGCTTTTGATATTTTAGAATTTAATGATAATTAATCCTTGAAGCCTATGTCAATTATGACCTAAATTTGCTAAATATTTACAAGGATATTAATCTAAAGTTAAATGTATAAATTTAGCAACAAATGTATGCAGATCAATAATTATATTATTTGTTATACAACACGAGAAGAGAAATTATTACGGGAAATCAAAGGCGTCACTGTACCAATTAAACAGGAAACTGATGTTTCTAAAAACATAAACGCATAGGTGTACCCTAGTGACCTATCATCATCCCTTTCAAATCACCCAGTATCGTGACTCGAAAGCGAAGAAAACAAAGAAGAAGGAACACGAGATGCTGGATGGACAGGTAAACGTTTCGTAAAAAACGTCATTAAGAAGTGGCGTGGGCCAGAAAACGATCGGTAATGACATCCTATTAAGCGAGTAAAAGGTAACAGCGGGAGTAGTAGTGGAATCGCTTGCGAAGCAGGTACAGGAAACGAATTCGAAGTTCACTTAACGACCGTCGTGCTGGCTTATCCGGCGGATATTAAATCCGTTCGGCGAGAAGTTTCCACCGTCCAGGGTGGAAAACTTACCGCGAACCCAAGGTTTTAAGGACACGACGGGTCGACGACGTGGATTAAAGAAAATTGTCGAAAGGGGGTGGCAAAGGAAGAGGGAGGTAAGGATCGTCCTGAGGGACGAGGGAAACAACGAACGATGAAATGGAAGAAAGGCAAAGCAAAGGCAACGGGGTTGCCTTTATATTATGCTCGGTAAAGCAACGTTACCAACTCGAGAACTGGCGAACTAGCCGACAGTAAAATCCATTTTATGTCTCCCTCGTAAAGTCAGTCAAATGAAACCCGGACTTAGTTTTCATACGTGCACCCACCCGCCATTTGCCCCGGCCAGGCCAGACCCGGTTTCCTGCTACGTCACGACCGAGGGTCGCGACTGACTTTTTCGGAAGTCTAGACAAGCTGCTACCTCTTTGTCTTTCTAGAACGTTTCATCTATATTCCTGTTCCCCTTGCACAAATTCGATGTCAAAAAAAAAGTGCAAGAGATTTGAATTTTTATTTCCGAGCGATCCAAAAACGATCAAAGGACTGAGTTTTCATGTTATATAATAATAATAAAATATTAATACATTGTTTATCGCAATTTGTTTGGTAACCGAATACATTTATGGACAGCAGAGTAGACATTTATACAATGATGATATACGAATGAAATTTCCGGTGTACGCAAAAATATCCACGACGAAGGAGGTAGACTAAAGCAGAAGTCTGAAAATCCTGGCGAAGCGAAACCTCCACGGTCGGCACTAAAACTTGGCCGCATCGTAAAACGTGTCCCGTCGACATACGGCTCGAAAGCATCGCGGCGATAAAGACCGGATCCGTACAGGACTGACTTCTAAAGGATCTTCGTGGACGTCTCGAATCTCCCTTTAGAATTCTTTTTAATCGACGTTCGTGTCTGTCGATACCCTACGCGTGTCTAAAAGATGATCCTTAAAACCAATTCGTGATCAGACATAAAGGTGCCGAAACGAAAATGTGAACCGTTCCGGCGTTAACGGCATCCGTTTAACAATTCAACAACACTCTTCGAAGAACTAACCGAGAAGTTTTTGAATTATCCATCGAAGTGTAAGAAATACGTGAAAATTATTGGAATTTTATTTTTAAATTCAACGCTTGGAGTTTTAGAATGTGGAAGGATTTTTATGCAGCGAAAGGGTTAACCCTCGGACGGCGGACCATGGAGAGTGTTTTTACCTTTAAATTAATATTCCTTGTATATATTTTGTAAGTTTGGGTCACGATTGACCCAGGCTCCCCTGTGTTCAAGGGTTGCTCTTGCGAAAGATGAAGAGCGAGTGAAAAGGAACGAAGAGCAAGTTAATGGGACTCGTAACGAGAGACTCGTAACGCTTACGCGAGACGACCCCATCAAATGTTACACATATTTAACCCATCGACATAGCTGGAAATATTATTTCCACTCGTAAAACGAACGGGCCGAATGATCGACTATTACTTTGACACCGCTTTCGGCTCAGGCAAACGATCAACAGCATTATTTCTCTCGTTTCTCCTCCAATACTACAGGCTTCTGAATATTTTGCCCTCCTGGTCGACCGCTTTGCTACATGATTTTACGATTCCTCTCCTTTTCATGACTTTCCAACACCATGAAACACGAGGTCCTTCTTCTTTCACTTTATTTATTTCTTACCGGCAATGAAATATAAGGGTGATTTGTTTCATATCTGGGATTTGTATCTTACTGTTTCTTTTTTCTGAAGCTCTATTTCTTTTTTCAAACGCTTTTCTGGTAATAAAAGATAAATTTATATGGGAATTCAAGTGTCACTTGTATGTATAAGCGAAAAAAAGAAAATCAGAGCACCCTGTATGTTTCTCAATAAAACGTCTCCCAATAAACATTCGTCCAACGGATGATCTAGGCAGATTCCAGGCCGAGTAACTACTGCTCGGAAAGTCGTAAAGAAAGTCTAAGAAGAAGACACATCCGGCTAAAATGGAAACGGCCAACGGTGGTTTCCGTGCCCAGTGGGTGGAGATTTAACGTTCGGTGGTAAGTGCTTCGCGGGTTCTCACTTCTATCCCGATCACCTCTTCCAGGGGTAGAAAAGACCATAAAATCAACGCGAATGCTTCGAATAATACCGAGCACCATAGACAGAGATGAGCTTACTTAAGTTAAACACTCGCCTATTAAACGACAAGCTTAGTTAAGTTAAGAGCATCTTTGGGAAGTTGGTTATTTAATTCATTCAAGGGCGGATATTAATTTTTCATTATAAGATTACAAAACGTATACGAGAACATTAACCTGAACTCATAATTTTTAAAGGGAAAATAAATTTGGGGCTCTCTCAATGGTCCGCGACCATTGACTAAGAATGGGAGATTAGGATGAGTCTCAGGATGCTTCCTAGAAAGATAATAAACCAAGTCTAACTTCCATCTCCATTCTTTCATCCACCATTTCCTCGGGGATTCAGCGAATGTAACAAAAAGACAGTATAAGGATCAACTGGACCACTTGAATTCTCGGTTTTATGTGTCCCTGGACTGGGGATTCGCGGCTCGCGGTCGATCGTCCCATAAAGAGTGCCCGGCTAGGCGGTTGTAGCCGTTTAGACGAAGGAAATCGGATCGATTCCTTGAACGCGGGTGGTCATTTTCTTTCCTTTCGGTCATGGAACTCGATTATCGTCCGCAAGCAGATCAGTAGGAGGCGGAGTTTCTTTTCATTAACCAGCCGCGTATCCTTCGCTCGGATACCGGTGACTTTAACTCGGCGAAGGTAAGGTGCTCGACAGACGTCGTATTTCATAGAAGCCCGGCTATATTTTCGCGCGTATGACTTTAACTGTCGATGCGGACTTCGCTTGTATTTCTTCTCAAGTTTTACTGGCGCTAGCTCGACCGCTCCGAGCCGTAAACGTCAGGTCCCTGCGAAAGCACCGCAACGTCTGGTTCTCAGCTTCCTTCATCTTCGTCTTCTTACGTTCCTACATCACCCTTCTCGCTATACCGCGACATAGAAATTTAGCTCCAGGACGAACAATCAGAGTGCTAGCATTCATGACCAAAGGATAACATGTAACTATCTTTCCCCAACCCACTACGAAATGATCCTCCACTTACGCATCCTTTGATTTAGGATTTCTATACATTCACGTATCCTCGAATCAAGCACCTTTCATCTCTGCCCGGTAGCTGGTCTAAGTTTAGAAAGAGGAACGATTTCAAAAATTGTTGTTCCACATAAGTAATGGTTGCCGAATCGAACAGTGGGTTTAGGGCCGACCGGAAGGCGGTACCCGCAACGTCTCGGGGCTTCATTAAGGATGCAATATAGCGTGGTTTTTGCCGAGCAAACGAAAGGAGCTGGGTACGTGAGAGAGAACGCGGTCGGTCGCTTTTAAAAAAGTTACGACGAAGTTTTATGGGGGTTTAATTGTAGCCCGCGACTGTGGTTAGAAAGTAGTAAAACTCCTTTTGCCAGCAAGAATCAGGCCTGTTACACTGCTTAACGCTCTGCGGTTCTCGGTTACGTATGTAAGTGGAAGACACGAGGATGATGATGAGGAGGCGGCCGAAGAAGAACCGCCGCGGCGTCGGCTCACGCACTTAGCCGCTGCTAATTATTGCTTTGTCTTGGGAATTGCGCCTTCGTTCGCAGGGAATATGGGCAACGATCGACGTCAAGGTCAGACAGACACACTTTTGCACAACATTTATTACTTTTCCGCCCATCGACTAATTAGCTTGCAAGAATTGAATTAAATTTTCAGCTTTGCTTCCTCTGATTCGTTCCGTCTTTCTAGCGTTACCTTGATCTCTTCGAGAAATTTAACGAATGTTCATCTATAAAGAATTCGCAGTTAAAATGTTTATTTATTAGGCATTATCGCGGACTGTAATGAAATTTTACCTTTGTCAGTAAAAGTATTTTACATTTTATTTCCTACGTTTAACGATTGTACCTTAATTTTCACAACGTTTAAAATTTTATACCAGAAATTCAAATTTTAATTGGAATTCTTGGTATCTAACGAAACACCAGCGAATGAAATTACAGCTACATGTAGGATTAAACAGAGATTCTAGACATTTAACGACATTTTGTTGTGCCGTTCATACCCGGCAGACATCGAGACGTAAATCTTCGTGTTTTTACGATTGCAGTACGTAAAAATACGTGGCTATAGAAAAGCATTATCTGGTAATGTGAACGCGGAACGATTAGATCTTTACTATCGCGTAGTCGTGAAATATGCAAGTTGTCCTGTCGGCTCTGCCACCATACGATTGCTCCTTAACACGTTTACAGGATATTCTCTCTAGATTTTCAGCCGTAAATTCTAACCCCGCGTGTTTAAATTATAGAATGAAATTTATGCAAACTATAAAATTTTCCTGCATTGAAACTACGACCTGTTGTAAACTGCATTTTACTCATTTTGATTCTCTTCTCGTTTTTTTCATCTTTTTAGAATATTTCGTGAATACTATGAAAAACAGAAGCATGTAAAATAAATCGGCAAGATCCTTAGAATTTCTATATTTTGATAATCAATTTCCCAATAATCCCACTAATCAACGTTCTACTGTATTTATCTAACTACTTTAATATCAGAACCTAATATCGGACAAACTATAAACGTGGACAACGTCCTGGCGAATGTTCGCTTCTCTTTCTCCTCTTCCTCAAGGCGTCTGAAACGTTTACGAGCGAAGACGAGTCCGCGAGTTCCGGAGTGTCCTCAGGAGGATCGGTGCTTGTTCCTCGTGCCACCAGACGATTTCGACTTGGCTAGCATCTGTCACATAAACTTAGCTAGTTTACTACGACCGGAATAAAATAAGTTGGAGTCAGGGGTGCGCCTCACTTACGGCCTCGCGATGACGGCCACGAAGAAGTGGAAGCACGGGGTGGCGAGATGTCCGGACGACCCGGCGAAAGACGAGCAAAAGAAACCGAGTGCAGCTGAACGAGGATGGGAAAGGGGGAGGAAAAAAATACCACGAGCTGTAAAGCGAACCGCGTTTACGAGTGTCGTTAAGCCCGCTCTAGGAGACCTGTCTGATTACATTGATGCTGCTCGCTGCAGAAGACAAAAGTAACCCTTCGCTCCGTGCAGTTTGTCCCTATATTCCACTCTCGAGTATTTATATCAGAAGCTGTTTTATGGCTTTTAATTAAATGAAACATAATTTGGAAATAAAGATATTAAAAGAGCAGTGAATGAAAAATTGAAAATTTGTTATTTTTCCAAAAATTCTTATCTTAATTTAGTAAAAAATAACTAATAGAGAATTCCACCCTTCCGGGGTTAAAAAAAAAATGAAATTTATATTGAATACTAGTATCTGTATGAACGTGAATTCTTGAAGAAGATTGCTATTCTCTTCGCGATACGCATTTCGTTTTCCCGTTACTTTGCTCGTGAAAGAAAAACGCCAGCACTGCAACATCCTTTACGAGCGGAGATTTATTGACTCTTTTTCCTCTTTAAACAAAGCATCAACGTCTCCTATAAACGAGATGAGATTGACCTATCGTATCTCCGGATGGAATCCTTCGGAAAAGTAGCACTGTTAGAACTTGAAACTTGGCCACCATCCAGCGATATAGTCTGCTCCGAAAGACATGATTCACTGTTTCTATGGAGGATACGACGTGGACGTGATCTCTCACGCGTTTATGTATCGCGATTTCTTGACGACTTCACGATGCAATAACATACCAAGACTACAGTCTGTCTACGGTTGAATCGTTTCACTTGATCATAGCATACCAAGTGTTGTGTGTTTCAATTTCTACTTGAATCTCGACTTGATTAACAATTAACCCCTTGGTCTTATAATACCTAGTTGTATTCGTGATGCAATTACAGTTCAAACGAAATAAATTGAAATTTAATTATTAGGGGTACAAATTAATTTAGTATCTGTATTAAAAAAGAAAAAAAAAAGAAATTTTGTTCATTTAAAAAAAAGAACTTATCACGTAAAATTATATTTTGGATGAAATTAAAATTCAATCTTAATTAGAAGATACAAATATTTAATTTATAGATCCTAAATGAATCAATTAAAGGATCATGCACAACTTTGAAATGGATATTATTAACAACATACTTAGTAGTATTTAATTGTTATTCTGATGCGTGAGACAGGCAAAGTGAAACTGAAATGTTGCGTATGGAGTAAAAGGAAAGCTTTGTAACAGCTGCGTGAAATATGCGTGAAATGCGTGTATTCACAGTACGACTATTTTCCTTCGTGGAATCCGGTAATAAGCTGCTACATCGAGAAGTGTCACTGACTTATAGCTGGCAAAACATAGTAAGCACCCTAAGTAATTGTCCTATTATTAAGCTCTAACATCATTCAACGTGTCCTTTTTTCTCAATCAAAACAGTAAAATTAATTTCTTATACCAAGTTCAAATTACATATTCAATTAAACCCTTGAACAGCCTTGATCCGAGGAGACTCGCCATGGTCCGCCATCCAAGGGTTAAGCAGACATATTAAAGAACTCTTTTTCTATGGGTTCATGGATCGAGTAATTATGTTTTCACTGTACTCCGCCTTGTGTCATTATATTTGCGTTATTCTGCTACAAAAGCGTTTAAGCTGCGTGTATGTTTTCAAAGAGGAATCATGTGTGGCGATACAACTATAAATCAAATCTGGCTAGCACACGTCGACGGAAATAATTTCGAGCGAAAATACTTAACGCGTGTTCACCTCCTACGTCTTCGCCGCGAATTCCCGCGTACTCTCTCAAATAGAAAGCGTCACGTAAGACCTAATGGCTGGTTAGCATAGGACGTAATCAACTAGTGCTAGTGTAATATCCCCCCGGTAATTGACTTTTACCTGCTGCCCTCCTATAAATGATTCTACTAATAATTACAAAATATACTTTCCAGTACTGCAGCATACCAGCAAAAACCAATGTATTAGTGGTTATTAAAGTGTTATGATATAACACTAGTATTTGCTGACTTAGAATGCAACATAGAATTTAAATTTAATTTTCAATTAATTTCCATTCATATTTTCTAATTTTATATTATTTTTTCAAATATTATGTTGCTGAGGGTTTAGTATGGATAATATTAAATGTCTAATTTTTGGGAATACGAAGGGTTAATTTTAAGAAAACGAGAGGGAGGAGTTCGTGGAGCCAAGAAAAAAAAGAAAATATTGAAAATTAAAAATATTACTATAATAATTCAATCATTCTAATAATATTTCTAGTAAAATTATTTAGAATATTATTATGACCTATCCCGGGAGAAATGTAACGAAGCATAAAGTAAGCTGATAAAATTAGCAAGCGCATAGTATTACTATATTTTCCAAGGGAACGATTCATCTGAGACGATTTAGGGACAAAGTAATCGTCGAAGAAGCCCGGGCGCAACTAGGATAAAGGATCGCCACGTCTCGTAAATTCGATTCTTTATGACGTTGTCATCGTTAAAGCCAAAACCGTACCCTTAAACTGGTGCATGCAGCGATTTCAACGCGAGAGAACCGCTTTGATGAAGTTCGTCGCAAAAATGTTTGCGGTTCGAAATACCGTGCTACAAACAGGCACATCAACGGACATGACCGCAGCTGTTCTCTTTTATTTGCTGGTCGAACTTCTCTAATAGCCTGAATCGCGACAAAATATATTCCGATAAATTTATCCAGCTGCCAGACTGTGTCTCGTTCAATTTTAACGCAAACATGTTCGATTCAAAACTGCCTATGTTTCAACATTTACACATGATTTTCTCTTGTATAAGATTTGTAACATTCAATCCCGATGAAAGACAAAAAGACATTGCCAAACTAATTTGTTATTCTTTGTAACGAGAATAAATGATTTATAAAAAGATTTTGTGGACTTTTTTGAAAATTTTAATATACCTAAAACCCTCCCATTAAATTTCAAATAATTTGTCAAATTATTTCGTCCCAGGCATTGCAAACTCTAAGGATAACTCTGCTAATGAATATTTAATTATTCTGTATTCTATTGTATCTATATCACCCAGTTTTCTTATTGAAAAATATACCAGAAGATATTTAATTCAAAATGAATTAATATATTGGTAAAGAGTAAAACGTAAATGTAAAAGATGTCAACAATCAGAAAAATCGTAAAAGCCAGTAAAAGAAAAAAGGGAAGGAAACCGTTTGCTGGACCAAGTGCCTGGTTCTTGAAAGGAAGAGCATTTTATAGGTTGGAATCTGTTTTATGTCTGCCGGATTTGCTATTACGATTGCAGTTTCAAATGTCCCAGACAAAAGGAGTGTCACGGAAAAGGAATAGAAAAGGTTTTACGTCCTAAAGTTAATCCCTTTTCAGCCTTCCGTATGGAACTCCTATTCTTCTCGTTCCCTAAACACTGTATTCGACTGATTAATCTTAAGATGATACTATCTTAGATTATACACAGTAATTTGTCAAATGTATTCATCTTTTACAATCTATGAAATGATTTATTCTTTTGCAATTTAAATTCACAAGCTACTAATCTTTCGTGGAAAATAAGTTCGACGAATACCAAAGTAAATTTATTTAAATTGAATAATTCGCATGATAACATATTAGCTGATTTTAATGAAATCTAACGTGGGAATTATCTTGTGTATGTTATCCGTGTTCCCTATTCATATTCATACGGTTTCTAAGAATTATCTTCTTGTAAACTAACGAGCAAGGACGCAGCAGGTTCCCACATAAAATTCTCAACAGTTAATACATAAGCAAATGTCAGTAACTAATCAACGATGCAACCATAAATATATTAAAACCATTAAATAACGTGAAATTGTTTTAACTCATCTGTAAACTGCGCAGCTTCTGTGTCACTCAGTTAATAATTATTTTAAAATGAAACGAGCAAAGAGAATATATCAACATTTCAAAGAACATGTACATAAAACGTTTCAAGGGGTAAATTATCATCGATCGGTTATTCATTAACAACTTTTCCATGCAAACAAACGTGGCTTTTATACAAATTGAACCGCTAATAATTACTGTTCGTATGCAACTGGTGTAACGTCCTATTTATTCCTATTAACACTAGCTGCATACCTGTTTTTAAATTGAAAATTAAATTCTTTACCAATATTAAAGTAAATTTACCTTTCAACGAAATTATATTAATAAATTCTGTAATTGATTAATATCTAAAAATTATTAGCGTAAAACAAGAAGTTGACATTTCAATTCCCACGAGACTTTCGTGTATTAGAAAAATGATATAAAATTTATAAAATGACAATAAAGACAAATTTCAAATTAAATTGATAAGATAAATTTAACAAACCTCACCATGGCTACGTAGTAGAATGTTCTGGAGGACTGTCAGGGCTGGGCGGTACTCTGTTGACCGACATGTGAGCATTCAAGGGATGCAGAATTGGCCTGAGGTGGACACCACTCGGGGGTGGTGGAACTCCTATGTAGGGTACCTGCCCCTCGTAAGTAGGTGCACCAGTAGGTGCAGTGTATCCGGTGCAGCAATACGTGGACCGGCCGGATTGGACCATTCTTACTGCTTTCCAGAAGTGCATTGCCCGGATCTCGTTGGTACCTGTGAACAAAAAAAAGGACACTGTAATTTTGTTCAATTTCGTATGAATTTTAACACTTTTGCTACTTCTTCTCGACTGCAGCGTAGTATTCTTTCGGCTAGTAATAAGGGTAAATATAGAAGGACTGAGAAAATGAATTCACCTAATTAGATTATAATTGGGACTCTCCCCGTGGTCTGCCATTCGAGGAATACCAACCAATGCGCGATTTGAAAATTTATAAATGTTTTGATCTTTGGCGTCTGTTTTTACAATAGAATTTCTCACTGTAACCACAAGTATCCAGTCAAGTAGAACACTCGGAAACACCCGGAAATACATTTTCGCGAACGTTCGGTTATTCCGACCGGTCACGGTTAACACCAGCCCCGAAATGATGGCCAAATCGGTGGCAAAAAATTACTGTCGGACGAAGGAAAGGATCTTCGTCATCGTCGAGCTATCTTGTAGCTGACTAAAGACCACAAACTGTTTCTTCACCTAATCGGAAATTCGATTGCTAAATCGAGTACCATCCCCGATTCTGAGAACGCAACACCCTGAAATTCAAGCGGTTCATAGCCAATAGGAATTCACCCATTGATGCATCAAAATGGCCGACCCTTCGAGGCGTGGTTTTCACAACAGCATGTATACTGCATGCATATACGGCCACTGGAGAATCCATCAGCCTGCCAAAAACGAAGACGACGAGGATACCAGTTACACGGTTTCCTGCTGCCACCACTTAATTGACGCCACGGTGGCCCCCATTTACAGCAAACGATCGACTGGATCGATTAATCCATTCAAAAGTAAAGTGGTTCCATTGAAGAAAAAAGTTTAATTAACTTTTATGTCTTTTCTAAACGTGTAAACGCTAAGAGCTACTGACAGCAGACTCTGCTCCTGTTCTACTCCATTTCCACTCCATTTAAATCGAACAATCGGAACGTTTAAGTACAAATTAGTCTTGAAGATATTAATGTGCTTCAATTTTAAATGACACATTGTACATTCGATGAAAAATTAATTTTTGAAACATTGACATGGATAAATTCAAATAAACAATTATTGGAAGCACGATAATATCTTCTAATTATTTATTTTCTCAAATTTGATGATACGAACAGATTAATTACGCCACTAATTACTGAAACACGATCCTAATAAAGACGACTTATTGTCGTAGTGTGAATAAAAACTATTTAGCGTGATGCGGTTGGTGCAAAGTCGAAGGGCTTATTTCGGGTTCTTCAGGGTTTGCGGTTAGCGGTGCAACTCGGTGAAACGCACTTCCTGTCTGATTTCAATACTGATCGCAGTAGTTCAGACAAATTGATCAAGTCATTTTCTGTTGACACCAAGATTCCTGTGCCTGATTTCAGAATTTTTTTAAATGCAACATTTTCACAGTAGGTTTACTGGGGTAATTCATACCTGAAATTTTGGAACACATCGTACTCTTGAGAAAGGAAAATATTGTACGATTAATGTTACTTAACACTGGTATTGTGTTAAACAGGATTTACCTGTCAAATATGTCAATCGACGAACCTGTTATCTGCGAATTGCAATTGGTAGCAGTCTGTAATTATTGCCGTACGAAGGGGTGTAGCGCGAATGAATTAACACCAAGTAAACTGTCTCCGCGGGCATGGTATTACAATAAATGTAAACGTAATTAAGGGTTAGGTTGGATTTATCGCTGGAAGCGTCCTCGATTAATACCTAAATATACCTTCTTAATATAAGTTAAACATATACGTAGTACTACAAAATAAAATGAAGATTTAAATTTAAAAATATAACTATGAGAGATAATTGTTCCGACGTGTTCAAAATGAAAGAACAGTCGAAATAAGAGTTTCTGTTCTCGCTTAAAACGCGAAGATCGGCTTTTCGTTTATATCTTTCGGTTCTTCGACGATACCGAATGATTTGCTCGAGGATCGAGCCGAGCAGATGAGTCCGGTACGCTCGAAAGCCGAACGTAAAAACGTTGGCCGAATCGTAAATTATATTTAATAGCGAGGGTTTCGCATGCACGACTGTCGGTTGATTCTGGTTTCGTGAGGGCTCCCGATTGCCGCTGAAGTATCGTGCTTATCGTTCGTAACTCGATTCGAAACGTTCCACGATAATTCATAATTTTAGATCATGTTGAAAAATTATCCTGTCCGTCTACCGGGGTTCATGGTTGGTTATCACTAGTTAGTATTGTAATTCCAGCGCATGTACTCCGATAACGTAGCCATGTACTCCGAACTGATGCAAAACATTGTTAAGATATTAACAGCCTAGCGTTTGATCAAAGGGGTATAAGGGGGGCTGGGGCCCAGGGTCTCAAAAATCTTAATTCGTTCCTGCGTCAGCCATAAATGCATGGAAATGCTTTATTTTGTAAAAAGAAAAGACCACAAATTTAACCCTTGGATCGCCAATCTCTGAGAAAATTTGATTTTATTAAAATTAAAACTACCCTTAAGAAGTTAACTGTCTTTCAAAAAGATCAATGGTTGAAATACCACCTGTCATGGGACACCCTATATAATTTTCAGAAAATTGGTATTACTAAAATTCTATTACAGATCACTTTTTTTTAACCTGTCCATCAATCAAAGCTATTAGTCTACCAGTTCGATCGTTTTTGATTTACACCCTTCCTATTTCACCCTAGTGTATAGCTTTCTGAAATAGACTTCTAGCTATGAATTATAAAAGCTATACTACACGATCAATAATCATGCAATTATGCGGAATAAAACTAAATACAAAAGAGAATTTCTATTCATTTCCTTGTTTACCACCAATTTATCATAAAAATATACATTAACATTACCATCCGTGGTCTAATGATCTAATACAGCACACGCGATATTTCCTTAAAAAAGATATTATCCGAACTTAATAATTTACCCTTATATGAATTACTATTATTGCTATATTACAGGTTTATTACATTTTTCCTTTGAATTAAATTAAGAATGCGGAGGAAAACCAATAAGCCGTAATTGAACATGTAAAAGTTCCTGGAATTACTCTTGTTTTCCCTCGGTTGCACGAGCTTTAGCACGATTGAAAGAGGGTGAGAATATGGCGTTGGTGGCCACTTGAAAATAGGATTCGCAGCTGCACACGCGTTCGCTATGGTTTACTGTAATTGCCATAACTTCCGGTAGCCCGCTAACAATCGCGTGACGTCACTTTTGCGATTCGTCGTGAACAGCAACACCAGTCTAAATATAATGTATCGGTGAACGACAGCTTTCTTTCCCTTTCTTTCCTTCCTTCTAGTGTACTCGTTTCATTGTTTATAAGGCTTACTGGTTATCGTCACGCGCGCCACTTCGACAATTTCCACGAATCACGCACCGTTGTTCTTAAGCGACGAATATGATTATGAAAGGGTATTAAAAATATTTTTATGAAAGATCTAGATATCAAGATTAAACTCGGGAACCATAAAGGAAAATGAAGATCACGGCGCGGCGCCTAAAAACGTATGCATTATCCGGCATCGATGTTACCAGCGACTTTATTACTGGCTAGAACTACTTGCTGAACGGAAATAAATTCGAACATGATTCAAGGCGTCGTCATTTGTAACATGGAGAAATTCAAAATTAATTGCGTGTTGTGTCATTGAATTTAATTAACTTAAAATTCGAGCTTTCTGTTCTGGAACCCCTCTATGTTTCTCTATACATAGATCGTTTCTGAGCTGTAAGGTAACATGTTAGACACGTTTCACGGCTAACCAGCTAAAACGATAATTAACTGACGTAATGAAGAGCTGGAAGACTGCATGCATTGAAATACGTTACAACATGAATTTTTAATAGACACTATTAATCATTTTGAAAGATAGCTTCGAGTTGCTCTTTTGAATTTTTGCAAAACTTTGACAAATAAATTTCAAAATCAAATGATCGCTAATAATGGTATAATAAAAATTTTTTAATTTAAACACCTGAAATATTTTCATATTTAATCGACTAATTAAACTGGTCGGCAGTAGAATTTTATTAACTTCCTCTCTGTATATTCCTCTGTTCCTCCCCCGGGACATTACAAATGTTTTTCTTTCTCGTTGAGTGGATACTAACAACCGACTACACGAAGTGTTGGTAGAACAATCCTACGGGAGTTCGTCGGAACTGTAACATGCGCGACAGGGTGGAAAAGAAAATCGTGCACGAAGCGAAAACTTGTAATATTATTCGAAAGTCTTTCAAAGTCGAAGCGGCTTGAACGGCCGCTTTTACGACGGGGGCACCGACGTCGCACAATGCCGGCACCGATGGTTTTACATATCGTAAAGTGCGTACACGAGCTAAAGAACGCATATAAATCGGCTCGCCTGCTGTTATGTCTCCCGCGTGCAAAGGCCCGTTTACCATTTTATGCCCTCGGGGGCGTTTAAGCTTTCTCCTGCACCCCGACGCACCGCTTCTCCTTTTCCCCCGTCTTTCCTTTCCTTTTGCTTCCATTTCATCCCGCAAACGCACCGATCCTCCTTGGAACCGTGCAACGAGAAAATAAGACGGGGGAAGGGTAGAGGAGAACACGCGATTAACTTTTGTCTCTGTAACATTCTTACGTGTTATTAACAAAGAGGATACGGGGCATCGGCTGACAAGATCTCAAAACGGCCGTGCACGTCAATCCTTTCCACTTACATACATCATACATAAACATATGTATATGTGTGAAGGCATATTGTGATAAATGGTGTACAGGCTGTTTAAGGAAAAAGAGTTCAGCCCAACCCTAAATGTGTAAAACATTTCTATAGACGTCAAGGAGAAAATATTAACTTGGTGCACAGCAGAAAAAAATAAAACAAATTGCAAAATTAAGTTTCATTGCTATTCTATTGCATTTCAAGGATCATAAAATTTGCCAGCCCATAAAACAATTCTGTATCATTAAGTTTTGTATGCTGGCTATATCGGTCTAAAATAAAAAAGAAAATGAATATAATGATGCACTCATTAAGGTAATTAACCTACGTTTTAATAGTCGAAATAAAATGAATCAGAGCATTTGGAAAATGAAACACGAAATTGCCTAAGAAATTAATTAGCAAATAGTACTCCATCTCAATTATCTTCTTATTAATCTATTTTATTGCTCTTACAATTTTACGTTCTTCTTTTTCTTAATTAATAGAAGTTATTGATAAAATTACACCTGGGAGCATCATTTATGGTACACCGTGCAATTATTAATTATTAGATTGCAATTAACATCCGATAAAACGTGAAAAAGGAATTTATTCTATTATCAATAATAATAGAGTATAAAATGTTAAATATCAAATTACAAGTACGCGATGGCAGTTAAAATGTTAACTACTGTGAAACGAATTTCTTTTCTCTTCTCAGAGATTTTCGAAAGCAGTGCAATACCTGAAACTTATTAACATTCAACAGCTGTATCATTATCAATAAGTATGCCTTGTATCGGTAGCAGTAATTATTATTTCTGGACGTATTGTACATTGTTCTGGGCCGGAAGGTGGGTAACACGTATCGTTATGGACTTTCCGTTGGTGGTCTATAAATTGATGTGCTAGTGATCATCGTATGAAGTTATAAGGAAGCATAAGTATCGATTAATTAGTGCCGCTTGTTGAGGATAGACCTGATGCATCGAACAAAGAAACGAAATCGACTGTGGTATAATAAACATTTCTTGCACGAACAGTGCAGATAATAATAATGTGGCCATCACAATTTTCAAGTACAAATAAAAATTTAATTTTCGAATTTACTTTAAGTTGAAAATATTTTAATAAATTTAATTATAAATGAAAATGAAGAAACACAGGAATAACATCGCTACAAACTTATACCTTGCCTTTAATGAGCGAAATGCTATGAATATTAAAAGGAACCCCCAACGTTAAGAAGGAAGTAGAAGGAAAGATTAAAACCGTAATATGCGTGGATTCATTTGTTAGTGAAAAATACAGACTTAAATACCAGGGTTCCAGAATTTATAAGACCGGACGTGTTCCTTGTACGATTTAATAAGTCATGTAATTTGCCAGAAAGTGTGTAATTAGTCACGATGTCGCGTGGAATAAATTCTTCCAGCCGTAATGATAACATAGAAGCCGGTCTTAAATCTTCAGCGTCTGCACGCAAACAACGAAAAAGTGACCATCAGATGAATTATAATGAAAAACCAACAAAGAACGTTCATTAACATGAAAATTATCACAAAATGTGTATAAATAAACCTCTTCTACTATTTTCACACCACAAGATTATAGTTATTATAGAAATATGCTAATTTATTTATTATATACAGAAATAAATATTCATGTAACCCTTTGAGCTTTTATGGAATAAATTATTATAAAAGAAAAATAATAATTAAAAGAGGGAAAATTTGTAAATTTAAAAATTCTAACTTGATTTGAAATTATCGTCAGAAATCTTATAATTTGAATAGAAATTTTCCATTCATTGAATTGATAATTTTTTTTAACGCCTGCGGTTCTTGTAACAACATAATGTTAAACGTACATATTATATTTTATTGCGTTAACGCATCGCCGATAACACATTTAATAGGCTTCTAGCTTAATTCTAATTAAGAAAATACAACGATAAAGCGCGATCATTACATTGTAACAATTGATATCAAGGGAAATTAAGTCGAGGCGTCCTATCTCTACTTAATCTCTTTCTATCATGCAAACTGCACTTGGGCACGCACGATTATACACTGTGTCATGGGAATCGAGGTGCACTCGAGAAGGCAATTCAAGTTAAGAAACAACGTATGTAACAAGAAAGGAACGTACAAGGTGACTCAAAAGAAATACACATCATGAGAACTGAAATTGAAGAGTTTAAAAAATTTTTTTTAAATATATCATGAAATATGAATATCTATAAAAAATGAAGCTGCCTGAAATTTTCAATTACAAGTTCCTCGTGTAGATTGTAAATTATCTTTAAAAAGTGACTGAAATGAAAAATGTAAAGAGCTGAGAAACTTAGCAGTTATGGATAGATCAATCTATTTTGCACACTATTGATAAGAATATATGATAACAACGCGTGACTGAATAGCGATAGAAAGAAACGGTGTGATAAAGTCCTGAAGAAAGCTTGCACCCAGGTCGGTGCGTTTCCGGATGAAAATATGTTAAAGGGTTCAAAGAAGTACGAATTCCGGGCGAAAATTCGAGGAAGCCGAGTTCCACGATACCATTATTCGCTGGAACACGTTCACGTGCACCCCAGGAGGCATGCAGTTCGCACAGTAACATCGATAAGCGAAAAAGAAAGAAAAAAAAAACATTCCAAGTCGCAAATCTGACGGAACGATCGAACCTTGCGCTCGATAAATATGCTTGCGCACGTTCGCAAGCGACCGCGAATGCATTCGCGATAAGCGGCTGTTACGTACATTGTAGCGGCTAATGTCAAGGAAAACTAACTCGCACCTTCCGCGTGCAACGTCCAACAGCTCGCGTGCTCGCTCGTTCGCCAGTACGTGTGAACACCACACAGAAATGCAATGCTGTGGGCGATCGTTTGCTATGTACAGTATGATAAAAAAATAATGGACATGCATCGCGGAAATGGCACACAAGAAATAACGCGATACAATGTACACTAAGGTGCAACGTATGGTTTTGTTTTTGCTAAGGGTCAAAACAGACGAAGAAACTTTCTAGCATTTTTAATTTTCAGATTGATGGATTAAATTAAATTAAATCATGCAGATTTATGAAGGGATAAATTTGCAAATTTTTATAGAATTATGAGAATTTTTACGAGGGACCAAATTTTTTAACATACTGTACGATAAGTTGGGCCTCAGGCGAACGATCCTGGAAGCGATGGGAACGAGACCGTTTCGGTTGAGAAACTTAGAATCAGATGGATGGTAATTCCTGATATTAAAGTGTATCAAAACGATCAAAAACTAGAATTTTCCAGATTGAACAGACGTTTGATGTTCGTCGTTTTATTCGATAACACGATCTTATGTGTAGTAACGCGCTCTTGTTAGTGCCGATAGCTGCTGTAGATCTGACTTGATACAAGAGCTGAAAAAAAGTAATTGCACGCGTGGCGTTCTGATTAGTGTTTAAAATACGTCAAGATATCGAGGGAAAAGGATAAGAGGCATAAGCTCTTGCCACAAATTGGTGGTAATCAACTATAAACACTAGTCATTTCAATTGATTACTATTATATCGATATTTATTAATTAATTTATTTCATTTTGGTAGCTCTAATGCTGCAGTATGTTTCTGGATTTCTGATAAAATTTGTTAAATTGTATTTTAATTGAAAATTTTTCGAAGCATACGATTGAAATAAATTACAAACTATAATAAATGATACATTTTGTACACCTATCTTGTCACAAGATTGGAAAATACAAAATCGAATTAAAAACAACTAACAGGTAATTAAATCATTTGCCTCTGACAGTCAAACACACTGTATTCAAAGAAACGTTGCACTGTGACTCTAACAATCTACTAGCAAAGAATTAATTTACATTTTGTAGGACTCCTCATTAACATTTTCTGAAATACAAAGTCGAATTGATAATAATGAACAACGAGTAATGAATTCATTTACTTCTGGCAATCACCAACTCTGTTTTAACATTAACGTTGCACTTTGACTCTGACAGTCTATCAACGGAATATTCATTTGTATTTTCTAAAACTAGTATGCACGTATTCATGCGAAATACAATTTAATTTTTTCTGGATTCTATTTTTTATATCAGAAGGAAACTCTTCAGTACTTCCATCTGAATGAACCAACTTTAAAGCTCGCATCTACATTTGTAATTTCATTTGACATTGAAAAAAACATTAAAATTCTGGCAGCTAGATTGTTTACTAAAATTAACTCAGATTATCCGCTGTAAGTATCCATCGCTACGACCACACCAATAGTTCATACATACGTACAGTTGCACGTGACACTTTGTATCTCTATCCAACAAATTGTAAGTGCATCTCGCAGAAAATATTTCTTTCTTTATGTCTCATAGTTCAGACGTAGCTAGTGGTTATGCAAGTATATTGCAAACGTTGTCAATTCCCGACGAGATTACTTCCGTCTCTCCTCACCTCGCCAGCCCCATCCTTATCATTGCACTGTCTGCCATCTCCAATGTTCATGTGACTGACGAATAATTTAAATAAAAACTTAATGTTTCTTCTTATTTCAACTGACACGTGCCTCGATTACACTTGTTTGCGTAGTTGTATCATGTAATCTGCGTTATTTAATAATCATTTCTGCACTGTGATGCAACGTAGATTTCTTTGTGCAGGAAGAGGTGCCATTTCCCTTTGATCCTAGGGGGATCCTAGGGGAAACTAAAAAGGTTCCTTGGGAACTTGGAAATTTTGGTAATTTGGAATTTTCAAATTCTGAAATTTCAGAATCTTACAATTTTAGAGTGGTAAAGGTCCAAATTTTTAGAGGAAGGAGGGAGGACCAGACCCACCTAGACCCGATTACTACTGAGAAACACTAACAGGAAGACAAAATAAATCAAAGGAAATATTCAACTGAAAAAATATCTTCATCGCTACAAACATAAGGGTACCATCTAACAAGATTATAAGATCTGTGTTTTCGAAACTATGCAATTTCCAACACCATTCCACTTTTTTATAAAGCCACGCATTATACGGTTTCGGTGTCAGTAGCGCATACCGGTCAATTTATCGATCGTCGATTTTCCATCAACCAGAGAAATTGGAGGACATTTACTCCCTCTTAATCTCCACCTTTCCCGCGATCATTGGCGCCGCCATCGGCCTTCGCTTTATCATACGCTTCAGATCATGTATTCAGATGGTTGGATCTCATCTGATCGAGCTATTTGCATTCACGATTAGCCGTGTTCTTCGAACATGCGATAATACTGTGAAACATGTATCATACTTCCTTTTGTAATGTTTATTACAGGTGTGTTTTTTAGACGAGTTCTGTGCTCTGAATGCGAGTAAAAATCGGGGACAGTATCTCTTCATCATCCTCGGTTTCTGAGAAGCTGACACTTTAATAGCTGGACATCTTTGCAATTTAATTAAAAATTCCCCAAAACTCGACACGAAAATATATGAACTTAAGTAAGGGCAAGTATATTCGATAAACTCGTAAATAAATAAATTCAGTGCAAAGAATTCGTAAGAAATTTTACGAAAGAATTACAAAAAATGAAAAGAAAGCTAAAATTTGTTGGACAATTTAATCGAATCCCAATGGGCGCGAAGACTTCTTCTCGAATAAACATAATAATGAACTGGGTCGTCGTCCAGCTTCGAAGGATAAGAAAGGGGTCCTGTTTTCGGCACAGATCAAAGGACCTGCAATGATCGGAGATCTTGTTCGATTATATGCAGTCTTCGATGATTCTGTCATTTTTATATTGCTTGCGTCAAGCTGTACAACAAAAAACCTGTGTTGATATCCAGAAACTGGTCGAGAAACATCGTGAAATACTCAACTTTATTTTTTTATTTTTTTCACGCAAAACGAAATTTCATATCTCGTAATTTATTTGCGGAGCTGAATTTCGAAAGGGAATTAAGCTTCTCTAATATTCATGTATCAATGATGCATTTGATTTCATTTTTCATTCATATTTGTCGACTTTTTAATGATTGAACAAAATTCTCTACATGGTCCGTCGTCCGAAAATTAGATAATGCATTTCGAGAGGACAAGTTCTACTTCTAATTAAGCAAAATGGAGTAATGTATTGTTGACAAGTAGCTCATTGATCAACGCAACACAGTACCGATTTAATGTGTAATTCTCAAAGCATTCCGTTTGCTTGGCAACATTTAGAATTCTTCTTTGCCAACGCAGATTAATTACTCTTGCCACTGGCTCTCTTAATCCCTTGGCTGACTGTTATATTTTTACTTGCGTCCACGAGAACAGACGCATCGCGGAACTTTGTCAAATGATTACGTCAAACAATAGTAACAAATATAATAGGTACATAGATAATTAAATATTAAAGAGAGAATAAAATATAATAGAGTAGACAACAAAAAACTTACATTCTCATCATTTTCCTGAATATTCAATTATCTATTTTTCTTCTGTAGTATAATACGTTCTAAAGGGTTAACGACAGGAAACATGTTAATACCCAAATATCATAAAATAAATTCCAATCACTTTAGAGCTCCATAAAGTTATCTTGGATGCTATTCTCGTAACAATTCCTGAAACAATCACCTGTTAACTAGATAAGATTACTAGCGATCTGCATACTTGGTTAAATGTATCAAAGCACCTTAACAGAGTATCGTTCAATTTTCAACTTAACTCGAAATTTGAACTTGATTCGACTTTATGCAGAGAAATTCACGTGTTCAGCTTACAATAGAAGCTACGTTTCCTTAGCTCCAACTTCCTCAACATATTACACAGCTAGGAATAGAAATAGCAGCGACAAAGGCGCAGCAGACTCATCCTACACGAAATAAGCTCGCGTTATGTAGCAACATTTCGATGGAAATAATTATTTTTTCAAAACCCAAACGAACAAAACTGTTGGTCGATCGTCCGCGACGCGGCTTATCCTTATTTAATTCCAGCGAGAAACGTTCGGGGATAATTGAACGGGAGCAGACAAATTGACCGGCCATTAACGGGATTCGCTATACAACTCGATACAAAATTACGATCGATAGCCGACGACGAATGAACCCGTTTTACCTTTTTTCCGAACAAGCCAGACTATGGTCGCGAAATCACAGTGATCCGAAGGGTGCTTCTTCCATGTATTCGTGAACAGGCTTATTAAGTCGATTACGTGACCGTGAAAATAATCGTCTGCTAGATAGCCAGTGGTTTACAAGTATGTATATAGAAGCTGATGCATACAACGTACTAAAATAGAAACCACCTAACGCGAGCCGCCACGATGCACAGTGGCGTGTTTCTACTGAAAAAAACTCCGTGGTTAAATGTAATTTTCGAGTTGGCAGATAATAAGCGTCAAGAACACGTTATAACGATCAAAGTTTCATTTCGTTTTTAGAAATACTAATGATTACTCTATAAATATTTAAAAATAACAGAATCACTCAGCGTTACGTGGACATCGCGTTGTTGGATCTAGAACATTAATGAACTTCATTCATAACGAGAAGTACGTAATTTAGAATTAAATTCAGTTGGTTATTAGGTAAGTACACCTTTTTTTTGTTCTATAAAACGAAGTAATATTATTTAATATTTATAACAGCTTAATATGTTACAATTGAAATTTATTGAAAATTTATTTATAATATAAAATTTTATTTTATTTTTATTTTCTAACTATTCCTTTTTTACACTTTGTTCCATCGTAAAGTAATTAATTTATACTTATTCGCAAAACACGCCACTGTGTAACGAATGAGGATCAAAGTGCAGTGTTCGCGTGTTACGAGTCGCAAGTCATATTGCATAAGTGAAAATAGGAGTAGCTGATGTGTGTATCAGTGTACGACCACAAATTAGATATAGATTGCGCGTGGATGCCAACGTTTTCGACCTTTAGGCGTGAAAATCAATTGATTACTGAATGCATTTCAATACAATTGAATTAGTGCATGCATTAGATGCAACAGACTTGCATCAAAGTTAAAACTATTAATTCAAAAAAGTATGTAAAATTTGTTTATAAATTCTTTTGTACAGTATTAACATAGTAAATGTATCATTTTTAAAATTATTTATCACACTATTGTGATTTATAAATATTATAAGGGGTACAGTGCCTATCATAATTATTTGTGAATTTTTAATATAACATAGCAATCATATTAATAAAAGAAATATATTATTTATTGAAAAGAACCTATGGGGTTGTATATAACAGAATTGAAAATGACCCTGGAGACTTATTTAAAAAAGGGCACGAAAGAAAGTGTAAAGTCATAACCTTGAAGATCCATTGAAATCATGAAGGACGTGATACGTCCAATAATAATAAAAATAATTGAGAATCCTTTATAAATGCAATACCTACGTATTTCTGTTAAGTAAATTTTATTTTAACACTAGAGCTACTGGCAAATTTTGATAAATTCATTTAGTAATTTACAATAAAAAATTTGAAAGCTGTCATTTTGGAGAATTTGATGATTTATGAAATAATTTATTCCTCTTTCAAAAATGGTGAATGTATCAGAAATCGGAGATAATTTTTAATTAATGAAAGATCGCTTTCAAGGCTGACGAGTGACTTTGTGAGTGCCATGCACTTATCTGCCTGCAACATATCACTGCATTCGTATTTTATTTGTTATCCCGCATCTCTAGACGCAGATTCACTTTCGCTCTATATATTTTCTTTTGCTCGTTCATAAATGCAAAGGTGAATTTAACTTATCACAAGGCTTAAGATACACCTGCTGATCAAATCGAGAGACGAGTCCATGTTATTTGCATCCTAAGGACATCTGTTACTGTGGACTAACCGTAACAAATATGTACGTTATAATCACGAAAGCAGGATAAACCGACGCGACGATCAGTTAAAAAACCAATAAACAATGAATCAATTGCATTTTCGTGTAAAAGTTTATAAGCACATGGCACACATAAGTACAACTAATGAGATGCGTAATTCAAGTAAGATTAAAACAGTTTTTAGAATTTCTAGCACGATTAAATTTCTGATAAGAACATCCGAGGATAAGAGGATATCCTCCAAATAATCAAGACATAAATTTTTAATTATATCACCAAACAGAAGAAGTCCTTTCTGCAATGAAATTTTAATTTCCACCGTGTACACCGTTTTTGGACCTTTCTGTATACCAAACGATTTAAACTGTTCGTCACAAAAGGCGAAAAGAAACACGCGATAAATGCGAACCTGCCCAAAAATGCAACGAATCAATGTCGATGCGGGTAGAAAAAGAAACGACGCGACATTCCCCGGTGGCACCTGCGTTCGCAAGAAACGAGCGTTCCCCTTTCATCCGACGCCACTTTCATTCGTTAATTACCAGCAGGTCCGTGAACAGACGAGAAGAGGCTGTCTGAACTCGGCAGCCCTAGAAAATTTTGGCTCGGTTTCTCGCTGTAACACAGTGCCGAACGTTTTGTATTTCCTCGCAGCTGTTTAACCACGCGTCACTGACGGAATTAGACCTGGCCGTGACTTTCTCGACAGACTGTACAAGGCAGCCCGTATTCGTCTATCCAGATTCTCGTGGTATTTTATGCACTGTCCGCCGGCGAGTGGTACTTGCAACTTCTGCATACTGTCCGCGATGCGGTGCACGAGTTAGGGAATGAAATAGATATCTGCAATGAAAAAGATCGCGAGTATCTGCATCTACCGAATGCGTCATCGGCTCCTACTACTTCTATTTCCTATCTAATTTTAGGAAACCATCCGTTCAAACGTCACGTGTACAGAAAACTGAACGTATTACTCGTCAAATTGTAAATAAAACGTTAAATTCGCACGTGTCTCTTTAGCCTTAGCCAATGTTCCCTTGACAATCCGCTAATTACGTAGATAGCAATAACCGTACCAATTAATCGTAACGCGATCGTATCTTACGCGATTATTTCGTCGCTGTAGAGTTGAATTACAAACCGCAATCGCCTATCGCCTTCGACTTCGTTAATCGTTCTTTCTCGATGAACGAACACGTATTATGCCACGTGCATTGCAACACAGACCAACGGTTGTTACATAACAGTGCGATAAATCGCGATGTTACCATTATTCCACGGAGCAACATCGAGAATCATCGCCGATTCGGAAAAAAGGAGTAAAATCTGACGAATAATCGTTCCGATTAACGCAACTGTCAAGAATTAATAGCGATTAAATAGAGAGCCCCAAATATTGTTGACAATTAAATTGTAAATGTTCTTTGTGAACTAATAAACAATTTATATGAACAAGCAGAAATTGTATTCTGTTTAAAGAAACTTAATTACGAATGATTTGAAAGAGACAAAAAATGATTGGATTATGAACTATTAAAAACAACAGGTCGACATGAAAAGAGAGAATGTTAAAATAATTTCTCAAGATACAGATTTTAATGCAACAGTTTCTTACGTTCGAGAGAAAAAAAATGTCAAACGCACTTTGAAATCATTTAAAAAAATTTTAATATTCAAAGCTGTACGTGGAAATCACAAACTTTATCGTCTATCGAGTGTACGAGCTCGGTTGGATAAACTGGCAAAAACTGTTCTTAGACACATCGAGGTGATCAAATCTACAATTTATTGCACGTCTTTTCAAATATTCATATTTTTTAATAGATGACGTGTTTAAGTTTTGACGCAGTTCATGCAAGTTTATCATTGATAAACATAGGAAAATTGCAAAGGAAATTATATTCAACCGTATGTGTGTGATCTTTGAATTTCCATAGAGATTCATCGATTATACAATACAAAATTTTTTTTTAATTATCCAATTAGAAATATTTGAATGAAGTAATTGAAATAATGAAATATTGTGAAAATAATAGATAAAAAATTCAATACCCCTCGTTAAAAATTGAAAGCGAGAAATTTGAAAACAGCTAAATAATATCCTCGGTAATTATAGTGTCAATATGTATTACTAAGAGTACCCATTTCTACTTATGCCTATTTTGCATAAACATCGGCAGTGTAATAATTAGTATTCGATAAAAATAAGGGGAGGTATAATAGCGTGAAAGGTTAGGTATTATGAGTAGGTACACGTGACAGTGTCTCGTCAAAGCGTTAAATAATTCAACGATATTTCTAGGCTCGCTACGTTTACCGTCGTCACATACCATATCGGACGGTGTCCGTAATTAGATCTGCAACGCGTATGCTCGTGCAGTTTGCCCTGTATTTCCCTGAATCTAGCTAAACTGCGCGAAATGAAAAGGAGCAACGAGAAGGAAAGACCGTTCCGTTGATCGTTAATGTATGGTAGATGTATATGTTTTGTAACGTGGAGATCACGCAATGTTAGTTACTTTGTGCGGTGCAAACTGACACGCGATATTCTTGCTAATGCATGCGACACGTTCATGCAAAACGTCGTTGTGTTACACGAACATGTGTCGGAGATCGCAAGGCGAACCTACCCGTGAACGGAAGCGAACAAATAACAGGAATGAAACGCAAAGTGGCTGCGAAGAGGTCGAAGAAAACACGGCTCGATCGTGGAAAATGTGACACGTGCGTCTCGATTCGAGTAGATGTGCCCACTATTATATTACAGATTGCATTTACAACGCTGGTCACATGAAAAATGTGCTGTGATATTACGTGCATTACGTAAGCTATTTTTCAACCGATCGATGAAGATACACAACCGTCCAATAGTCGCCAGACACTCGGGTGAATTACAGTGACATATGTGCTCAAAGTTTCCATGAAAAGAAGGATTAACCCATGTGCATCGTTCGAATTTTTATTACACCCGTGTCACATGATTCACACAGAGCATAGGTCTAATTGATATAATAACTACTATTAAACAATAATTGGTTTGAATACTGGTAAGAAATGATAACTTCGATTATTGTGATCTGTGAGACATCGATATGTGTTTATCGATTTGGTTACAGTCCAAATCCTGCAACTGTGTGAATATAATTTACTATTAACACGTTTACTGTCTCGTGAAAATTGATATTTATTGCAAGACATATCGAAATTCTAATTTCTAAGATTAAGAACAGTCAATTTTCAGACTTTAAATGATGAAGTTTACAATGTATAACTTCACTGATTCGGTCCATAAGAAATAATGGGACAATAATTAGTCTCATAAAGCATCCGGCCTGATAACTATCCAATTCAGGTAGCAATTTAGTAATTGCGATAAGCAACAGCTGTAACTGGCACGTATCGTGCAACACGTTCAGTAACCTTGCGTTTACATGCAAGAAAGTTGAAGATTAATAAAAGCATCGCGCACACCGGGTAGTTAGTCTTCTATAAACGTACGCACATACATATGCCGACAACAGAAATTAACTTGAAAAAAAAAAAGTTAACACAGTCAGTGAAAAAGGTGTTGGTAAAGTTCCGAAAGGCCATGTCTCAAGGGCGATATATGATCGACCTTATCACTGGTTATTCCCTTTCTGCTCGAATTTACATGTAAATTCCATGAAAATGTACGCTACATTCGTTCAGACAATTTTAATCGTACGTTTAATCTACACTTTGAAATTGATCGAAGATTTTGTACCAAAGCTGAAGCCTGTTTCAAACGCGCGACCGACCCATATTTTATTCTCGGCGATGATTTTTTCTTTCTTTCATCGGGCGGCTACTTTCGCTCAGTGAAATTGGTTTGTTAATTTTACCAGTGATGCTGATCGTACCATCGTTCCTACCAATCTTTCCTGTTATTCTTCATTTGTAACGTTCGATCGGCGCGTCGATGAACCACCCTGTCGCACTTGTACACGTCGGGATAACTTGATCGAAGTAGACAGAAATGAAAGCTAACGAGCGTAAGTTCTTTTTGCGGCATCAAGAACATTATTTGTTACGCGAAGATACAAACCTTTGATTCACCTTCGATTCGTTAAACACGTACAAAGTATTATAAATCGTTATTTGTAAAAAATATTATTATGAGTACTGATATGAGCGGAGTGTAACTTGTCAGGCTATCGAATGCATGCTTGTTTTTCTCGCTATACTAAATAAACTTTTTATCTTTATTTATCTAAAAATATTCTGCTTTTTTACTTATTAAGTTTCAAGTTCGTAAACATAGGTAAAAAAATGAAATTGAATACCACGAGGGTCACTACGAACTTAATATATAGTAGACTCTTGTTATATTGCCGCGTAATTAATTTGATCTAATATCTAACAGAAATTAAAAAATTAATATTATATTAATCCCGTAAAATGTCAAATTTCGTATGTTCATTTACAATATTGCATTACAAAATGTAATATAGCTGGTAATGTAAGAGGTTCCATAAAAAATAAAGAAAAAAACATAATTTAAGATCGCGTTTAAAAAAAGACAAATTTCCACCCAGCTGCTAAACAAGCATAATTTAACATTGTAAAAAAATACAAATTCATTATGTACTGTTTAAGTTAAAGGTTTTCAAATAAAGCAGTAAAACTTTAATGACATGTAAGGTATATATAAAATTCCTTCCAGCTATATTACCTTTTTTGTTCTAATTGTAAGTAGATTGTGTTCGAGGAATATGGTATAACGTGAAGCGTTATGTTGTATGATTGAACAAGATAATAAAACGTAATGACTGATCAGTGTGCTAATTTCGGTCATAAATGGTGAAGATTATGGACGGTTCCAGGAGAAATAAGAACTTTATAATAATCTGCTGCTGTCACGGATTTTTTATGCAAAAATTCTTGTTACGCTTATAAAATATAATTATATGCCTATGCCTTTAACAACCGTACAACGACATTTCGTATGTTACACGGAGTTTAGAAGCATCAAGATAATCAAAAACGACAAATTTTCAAGGAAGTATAGATATTGATAAAGAAATAATAATATTCATGCCAAAATAGTGTACTCACAAATAAAGGGTGTTCGGTTAAAGATGGAAATCCTTTGAGGGGGTGGTAGCGGGTGTGAATCTGGACAACTTTTTCCTTTACCAAAATGCACGTCGAGGCTTAGTTATTGAGTTATTAATGAAACATACCGACCAATCAGAACGCGCGTAGAGCTTGGGCTCAGCTGCGGAAGTGTTGGTTCAACATGCGCACTCGACCGCGGTCGCGAACAAACTACTCGGCAGCGCGTCGGTTCGTAGCCGACACTCTTGCGGCCGCGCCTGCGCACTATGCGCGCTCTAATTATTCGGTCTTTTCATTTAATAATTCAAAAACTAAGCCTTAATTAGTATTTCGGTAAAGGAAAAAGTTGTTCAGAATCATCCCAGCTACATGCCCACCCCTTGTATTATAAAATAGCAGTTAAATTGGATGAAAATTACTATACAAACACCTCATTAATATTCCCAGTACAAAGTGACTAATTGTTAATTAAAATACGTAATGAATCAAGCGACATACGACTCATATTCCCTCATACAGTCATCAGAGTATTCAAAAACAATTTGTAAAAACTAAAATTATAATTAACATATATAGCGAATGAGAAATTTGCTAATAATTAAATTAATTAAGCATTCAGATGTTCCGTATCTTCTAAATCATTTAATTAATGATATCTCTATTAACAATAATTGAATAATTAATTAATGGGGATCAATTAAAACTAGATATCAGGTATGCACGAAGCGATCGGTAAACAAAAAGCAAGACAGGTAAGGTTCATCGTTACAGAAAAAAATAAGTGTCTCAATAAATCGTAAAGGAACACCTGCCGCGTGGTGAACAGGTTTTCGACTCACTGTCTATCTCAATACGGAATATCAGCCAATTTTAATGTCCTTTTGCTTCCGCAGAGAAAAGAACCTGTTACGGTTACCACCGTGATAGATGATACATTGCTGTCCGAAACACGGCTCGTTTGAGCTCATGTACCGATTAACCAGCTACCGAAACTGATCGTGTTCTCTAGGGGCATGTACTTCCGCCGAAATAACCAGGGATGGGTAAAAGAGCAACAGTTTGAGGTAATGTGATGATATTGTAACTCAAATAAATCAAGCTGGTAATACAACCACAAAATTATATTATCCAGAAAAATTTGACGAAATAATGAAAAATAATAAAGGTTGAACTTTACTTTGGTACATAGAAAATGATTATAAAATGATCTGCCAGTTAAAATCCCTATCCAACATTTCCTCGCCTCTTCTTTACTTTTTAATTATTTCACCAAAATTAAATGAAGTAACGCTGATCATTGATAACCGGTACCGAGCAACGCGTTAAATTTCTGAAAAACTGTTGAATGACTGAGGATGATGATCCTTCTCGAAGAAACAAGAAAACACTCCGCGGATGTTGAAGAAGAAAATCAGAAAAAAGAAGGTACAAAACTTGTTGGACGGAATAATTATACGATACATTTTATGGCTGACAATTTCAAATGCTTGAACGACACGGCCTTAAGCATCACCCGTAGCATTCCAACCCGGGGATACGATCGGTACGGTAAACGTTTTCGAAGCTGAGCATCATCGTCGCGACGTTGACAGTATAATTGGCGTCCCTGGACAGGTGCGGCGTCTCTTGCATTTTACACATTAAAATGCTTTTTGCAGGCGAACAACCGATTATTAAGCTAACTCGCCATTTCTTTTCGCGTCTCATGAATAATACGCGAGAATACGTGGGCTTGGTTTCTATTCCAAAATTCTGTAGCCACCTTCATGTTTCATGGTATCTTCCTCCATTTCGTTTTTAAAACTTTCTTCTCTCGCTTGTTCGGGGGGCCACTTGAACCCTGATCGTGTATTATAATCCGGCGTAATCACAGGCTGCCCAAGTAAATTATGTGTAAAACTTGTGAACCGGCTGGCAAGTCAAAGCAGCAGCTGTAATAAAGGGTAACGCCATACCCGGCCACTGAAAATCTAGATATGGTGTCTCGTTCCTCGTGTAATGAGCCTGGTCATTATCATACGTCACAGATCTGCGCATCGATGATCGACTTTATCGCGATAAAATAAGAACGAACGAATAACGCCGATGATATTCGGTTTCGTTAACGTTCCTCCATCATCCACGGCTAACCCCCCTCTGTCCATCCTCCTTTCACGGAACACCTTTTATGATAATGATTATTTTAATGCAACGAACGAACCGGCTGTAACGAAATGTGACAACTACCGAGTTCCGTAAAAGCAGAACGGTTCTCGTGGTTATTGAGCTTCTTTAAGAAGATTAAAACAAAATTATATCTTGATGTTCGAACGTTAATACAGAGCAAGGTTAGCCATGAACGTTATTTATCATAATGAAAGCAGACAGATCGTTTAATGATGCTGAAGATGTATAAAATTTAACAACGAATAACAACGACTCGCGTTGGAACATTAATTTTTTTCTCACGAATATAATAACACTTGTTTGTGATTTGTAAGATTGTGTAGATGATGTTTCGATAATAATGGTAAGGGATTGATTCTTGTTAAAAATGAAATATTTCGTTTCTGAGGAAATTCATTTTGTAGATTTAAAATATGTGTAATTAATTGAATAACATTTCAAGTGCAATATAATCTTAATGAGAAAAGTATTTATAGTTGAACTTAATCAATTTCAATGTAGCGTTGTTAGTGAACGCAGTGAATAGCGCAACAATTTAATTACCTACTTCAAATTATTACATAACTGACTACATAAACATTCGAATAATTTCAAATGTAGTTACTATACAATTATGTAACTATGTTACATAAATCAAACATTAAATTCTTCTCAGGAATATTCATAGAGGAATAGGATACTATACACAGAAAATACAGAAAAATTAAAAGCCAAGAGAATTGAAAAAAGAAATAACAAATTTAATATATTCAATCTGAATTGTATGACAACTCTGAATCCTGACAACAGACAGATATTTATAATTTTGATATTTATTTTCCCATGTCATTATTTTTCAGCCTGTTTTGATCTATTTAATTGATCCTAATCACCCTTAGAAAATTATTCTCCAGTGTACATAAAACGAACCTCTCAAACATAATTCTACAAATAATCTTCTATCAATTATAAAAAGAAAGATGAAACTGAAAATATCTTAGATTCCACGAAATGTGCAAACTAAAGACTTTCGTTGAAAAACTGATAAAATTCCCACAATTGCAACGTCTAATGAACAAGGGAAGAAAGAAACGCAGTCCTTCTAATAAAGGTAAGCAAAATATAAAGGAACGCAGCTCGTTTCGCGCGAAATAATTATCCGAGAGATCCAAGTGCAACCAATTTGCCAATGTGCACGATCGCTCGTGCAGGTAACGCTTCGTTTTAGAGACTGCACACGATGCAGATGCATGTATGCAGATGCATTTGCATGTATTTGCAGATGCAAAGCCACGTTTATCACGCGAGATACGCGTAAGTGAGCGTGCTCTGAGATTTGTAACAATGTAACCAACTCATAAGAGAGCCGGCCTCAAGCTATTAATCAATCGCTCTGGTTCGTATTTTTAGATCATGCGAGCGTAATAGCCTGCAGCCAGATCACCGATCTGTCCATGAGGAGCTCTCTCCGACAGACAGATTCAACTACTTTTCATCGTAGCAATTAACACGAGAGTCATTGACATTACAAATTGAATATAATCAAATGATTAAAAAATTGCTGTTTCCTTTATATCGCCATTTATCTCTATAGAAACCTAATCTGAAAATCCAAAGAATTTCAAGGTAAACCCTATTTTATTAAATGGAAATAAAAATAAACGTGAAATTACCACATTAAATTAATAATTCATCAAATAACAAAAAATAGGCGTACACCTACAAAATTGTTATCGTGGAAATTGTGCCCTGAATAAGTTTACGAGTTGTTTGCACGCAATGCAACTACCAATTATTTTACACTGTTTCCCTGAAATTACTATGTTAGGTATAAAACAGGCTCATATCGTATGCCTGACATATTCCGTCGACCAAAATTTATGCCGGTAGAACGAAGTGTTGCACAGTTTCCGTGAAAGTAGGCAAACTAAATTAAATGTGTAATTAAATCAATTGCGTAAAATGGTATATGCAACACATGTTCAGTTTGGAATGCAAGTTGCCACAGTAAAATAATCAACACCTCAGAACTCGATAAAACATTTCTTTCAATTTAATGAAGTTTCCTTTTTTCTTTTTTACTGTGGTGATAAAATCAATACGATTTAAACATTTATTCTGAATAAATACTAATGAGCTAGACTATAAAGTAATAATTTAAGAAATTAGAAAATTACACAGGTGCCATAAGAAATTATTATATAAAAATATTTTTTTCTTTAAACTAGCTGTAATGGTGGCAAAACTTAGGAACACCTTTCCAAATAAGTACAGTTCGCACTAAAAAGTCTCGAACAGGACTTTAGATTCTATATTCTAGAAAACCGTGAGCCATGAAATCCTTAAGATTATTACTTCGAACCGATCCAATCATTAATTCTGTCGCAATCCATAAAAGTCAGATTCAATAACTTATAACGTAAAACGCGAACATCGTAAATTCTCTTACCAGAAGCTTATAATAACATTCGTCGTGAATATTCATTATCGTTATAAAACCCTAGCGACCAGTGGTAGAAATCTAATCACAGACTCAATATACTTTTATTATACTAATAATTTATTTGTCTGTTTATGAAAATACCAGGAACAAAATGACATATATAACTCCATTTTAACTAAGAATTATTCTCTTCCTTATTACATAGGTCCTAGAAAGACCAAGAAGGATTTTTTCAACTGTCATGTAACTCCTTTTTATCGTACTAATTGACACGGGGGTGTCTAGAGTTCCTTGTTTGGGAGAACAAGGGCGGATCTAGCCACCCCCAAAAAAGGGACTGGCTCCCCCACCATTCTAAGATTGTAACATTCAAAAATTTTAGGATTTCAGAATTCGTATATTTCCTGACCCACCCTAGTTATGCATATGGAATTGCTAAAATATCTCAATCCCTGTAAGATAGCTATCAAGAAAATCACAGCAATGTTTTCGTCACCATTTCAATGATAGACGTGATACAGTGCTCGACAATGCAACACGTGTACAGTAGCGTAACAAGCTCATTATCCTCGGGGTGTTGTCAATGTTATACTCGATTGCCCTTTGGCTATGCACGGTGTACCTCTTGTCAAGACATTTTTCTTTTCACCAGACGTCATTAATCTCTGCCCTAAGTGGTTAGGAATGGACTTTCGCTATTTAGTTTACGCGTTTCAAGCTGCACGCGAGTCGGTCGTTTTCACACGCGTACACGCGGCGAGGATAGGACATTACCAAGCCGAGAAAACGAACTGCAAGAAATACGATGTCAGAACGCGGCGTATAACACGCTAATTATTTCTGCTACTTTTTGCTCCGTCGTGTACCTACGTGTGCATGTTTTTTATTCACACGCTCGACGCACAAAGAATTTTATACGTTTTACCACCTACAGCGAAACGAAATCTTCATCATTAATCCCCGGACTGCTAATGGCAGGGCTCTTAGCAAAAAATAAAAGAGTTAATGTATGTGGTTAGTGTTTTTATCCGGTCGTTTCTCGGTGTATTTGATTTGAAAATGATCTTAGCACACGCCAGTTTGGATATTCGATAAGTTATCGATATCTTATTGATATTTAACCCTTCCGCTGCGGTTGTTTCTACTAAAAACTGTATTCATACCTTTCTATATCAAATTATCTAATTTGATATTCTGAAGTAAATACAATAATTTTGTTTATAAAATTTCATCTGTAATAAGAAATTGTATAAATCAAGTGAGATTATCCATCTAATTTTAATGTTAAATTATATACCCTTCAAAAAATAAATCGGTGCAAATTGCGTCATTTTTTAAATCATTTTAAATCATTTGCTTAAGTTTCATTGAAATTGGTGAAAAGGGTTCACGATGTTCCCTCGGACATAAGAAGATTACTAACGCTTAAGTATGATTGATGCGACGCCCAGACTCGCGAATGAAAAATGACCTCGCATCATTCACCGGCTACATATATCATAATAAAGCAGCAATTTTGTCAGTTTCTTTGTAGTTCATTAGTGGAGCGGTTATAAAGATGTTAAGCGCCACGGGGTTCTCTCTGTTATAAGTGATATTATGACGAACGGAGCATAGGCCGGTTAATCGATTTATAATGATCGGCTCGTGCAAACAGTAGGCAGGTAACTTAACAAATTATACTTCCACTCTGTTCGCACCTGCTCGACTTCCACACCTTTGTGAATTTCATTCGCGTCAGTCAAGAAGAAAAACGGGGGGTTGATCGTGTCTGGTCATTATGTCACATTTAATAGCATCACGATTCTTATTATCCAGAAAATGATCTCTTCGAGAGATTATTCAACCGTTTAACTTTAATACCACGAGCGTATCTATCTATATCGATACATAGTGTTCAAATGATTCGTCGAATATATTCCTACGTGATTATATTTATATAAAATTTTTTTCTAAATTCCAAATATTTGGAAATTATATTTACTTTACTTGAAAATTTCAAATATTTAATTTCAGAACGATATATAATTTGTTCTCCGTCCAAGACAACAAAATAATTGCCCTAAAAGCACTGTGTTTCTCAAATCTGATACTTTCTTTATATACACTCCACTTTTCAGTTTCATTACACATAAAAAAAAAAGGAAATTGTAAAAACGGAAAATCCTACCTTGATATCCGGTGTAGATTCTGTCCGACAAAATCAAGAATAAGCCCGGATCTTCGAGCGTGGAAAATCCAATGATATGTGGTCTACACAACACCCACAGTCACGATTAGAAAGGACAACTTTCTATGAGTGAACACACTTCATCGACGCGTCGCGTAGTTTTCAAAGGAATTTGTTTACCATGGTGAACTTATTCACGGTCACTTTTCCGATGATCCCAAAAATGAATGAAAACATTTCGAGACATAAGATACTCGGAAAAATTAATAAATGAATTTGTAAATGTGATGTACAATCAAAACTGAATAAATTAATCAAAGAAAAAAATCAATTTGTTTTTTTCATAATTAAATTACTTTAAGTATAATATAAATTATTTGAATTAGTTAATTAGCAAAAGGGAAAAACTTAATTTTTCTTAGTTTTAATACTATTCTGAAAATTAATTTTTAGAAATAAATAATTAACAAACCTATAATTAAAACCATTTGTAAATATAAATAATTTACTTGTAACTAATTATGATGTAAAAATGAAAAATCATTACTTTCGTGCATCACTACAGAAGTAGAGTGCAATATTAGAAATACTACTCACAACGAATAATATTGACCTATACTACTGAAATTCCCTAACGGTAGGATGGGCGTCCATTTGAGAGTAAAATTTTTTTCGCAAATGGACACTGAGCTAAAAGTGATTATTAACATTTTCATAACATTTACTTCATTTATAATATTTTGATGAGTACCATATACCTCTAAATTTTTCAATCCTTTAAATCCCGTCCCGTTGTTCTCAGTGTATTTGATGCATCAGTATCTTCCTGTTGATGACACGTGATATCTTCGGGTGATGAAACGAGAGGCTTGGAGCCACTGAAGGATTAGTTTTTAAAACCCTTGAAAAATCTTCGAGCACGACGACTTTGTAATGTAACCGACGACAGGTGAACATAACATTTTTCTAACGAACCACGGAGAATCTTAGATGCAACAAAATTGGCAGTAAAACGCGAAATTATTTGGCAGAAAGTGTGACTGGACGAACCGAGCCAATTGTTTGTTAAGAGACAACCGGAAATATCTCTGCGTAACGATTCGAAAGTTTAGTACTTCCATGTTCATCAGCCAATTGCAAGATAAAAATGGAAAATATCTTCCAACTGTTGAATTGCCAGAATCTAATTTACGCTTGTTGCAAAACTGTTCAAAATACTTTTTCTTCATAAATGTAGCTGAACTTTCCTTTAAAAGATCGAAATAAACAAGCGAGAGATTCATTGGAAAAAGATTGTTTAAAATTTTCAAATAGGCAATAAATATATGATGAACGAAAGAATTTCTTCCAAGATGGTATCCCATCGCGATCTTTTCGAGTAGAACCTTTGAATTATGCTAAAGAAAGAAAAATCTAAATTATTTTTCTTGTTTTAAACATGTTGAAATTCTGAAATATTAGGATATGTGCCATAGGTTGCTTTTAATTGTAGAACCTTTGAATTATGTATAACTTGTTAAAACTTACTTAACATTGTAATAATATTGTTATATTAACTCCTAAAGGGCGGACCATGGAAAGAGCCCCAATTTTCATTAACTTTTGTTTGCTTTAGATAATAATAAATAAGAACAGATTGTACAACGTTAAATAAGTTTAAATGAAAAAGTTTTGGATGAGCATATTAAAATATAATTTTTAGAGGTAAGAAAATAAAAAATAAATTACTTACCCTCCACTATGCGCCTCATAGCCTCTTCAAGATTACCCCCAGCATCTTTCAAAATGACATACATCAATGGTAGCATTTCCCAAGGATATTGGAAGAGTTCTAGAAGCTTGGTACTATATTCCAGCATAATTTCCACGGTGTCACCTGAAACATTAAACACTACAAATGTAGTACCTGTAAATTTTATTACCTGAACGTTCTACGACGGAAAATTATTCTAATTTTGTTACTTGAGAATCATTTTAATGAAAATAATAAATGTCAAGGTTGCATGTATTCTACGCTTCTTCTGAAAACGTTCCAAATTCAAATTATGACACAAACATTGCCAATTTAACATTTAAGCATACACCGTCATACTTAGACTATGTAGCTAATCTTTAAAGCGATAAACGAAATTCATTTGCAAAAAAAATTGAAATTTATGAAAGCCGCAAAATATTAATTAAGTAATTCTATTAATCATATTTTGTGTTTTACTGCTTTTCAATTTCAAGAGCTACTGAAAGGTAGAAATTACGTACAATTACTGAATTGATTAATTAATAAGAGGAGATAATCATTAAAATTTAACGACTCAGATACTGCAATTTTCTGCTATGACAAATATTTTCAATTTTCAAGACGTCATTCATATGCCAGTATAATTTTCAATATTACAAAATGATGGCAGGTACATTCAATTAACCACGTCAGCCGTGGACGTACGAAATGTTGCAAGCATAACTGTCTCTTAAACGATTAAATACCAATTAATAAGCATGAATTTCACAGGCGTGCAATCACTCAAATTGAACAAATGGCAAGCCCTTGGACATCGAGAGCATTTAAGAGAACATGAAATGCAGACCGCATCGATGTCCTGAATACATAAAACAAAATTTCATGGTATGGCAAAAAGGTAACAATAACCCCTTTTTTTCATGTGTAATGATACATCTGTCCCGTTATCTGTAACTGAATCGGACTTTCTCGTAACTTTCTAACACCTGTTACATTCGAAGAGCGAATCGAGAGCAACCAGTAAAAGCGGAAATTGTATTGACCTGCGAAAGGTATAGATGCCTATGTACTCATATCTGTAATAGAAGAAAGTATAGTGATCCTATAGATTTGTGAAACAGGAACAACAGATTGATACCTCAACGTTATCGTATACTGTTAACATAAGAAGCAGTGATATGGAGCGTGTTTAGTATGAATATCTATTATTAGTTAGAGCTATTGACCTTGATTAGGGGTGCCCGCACACCGAAAATTCGGGGTGGACTGAAGTTGGGAATTTTTTTTTCGATACCCAAATATCAACTCGGGACTCCAAATTCAATTACATCCGATTGCAGTATACGAAAACACTTTCAAGCTTAGAAAATTAAGGTAAATCTAAAAAATGATGCCTCGAATGCAGCGTCGGCTCCCGGAATTGAGTTTCGAATTTCATTGACTATATCTATACCCGAAAGCGGGGTGCATGCGCGTGTGAACGGGGGCGTTCCTAACGGGGAATTATCGAACCACTGCTACACCGTTCTCCATTTTTCTCCCATTCAAATTGCCATCGCCCCTTCATACAAATGGTTCTCAAATAAGGGGAATCACCCAATCAAATGTCAATCCATGATCAATAAATCACATGCTGATATATTCATTATGCACCACGTGAATTTCACTTGCAACCCCAGAGAATCTTATCAAAAAGAAAAAAATAAAAGAAAAGATGATAGCGCATGCTCTAGCGTCGCGTCGCGAATCTACCTGGAATCTACCTGGTAAAAATCGATTTCGCGTAATCAACGACTCTAGTTGTCACTGGAAAAGGGAGGGGCGAGAGGGTGGGGGGAGGGGGTGAAGCGTTGGACGGAGGGGCGGTTAGTTCCAGGAAGTGAAATAGAACCGTGATGGTTTGCGCGAGCGAACCCCGGATAAGGACAATAATTCCCCGGCCGTTATGACATGGTATATTAGACATTAAGGCAGCCAATGGTGGCGCGTTTGCTCGGCGCAGCTCCGCCTATAAGGGGCCTTCTGGAGCGTTTTTAAACGGCGGAAATAGCCCTCCCCTCTGCCGCCCTTCGTTCCTCTCCTGCTCTCCTCTCTTTCTGCTCGCTAGCCTTTACCACCACTCTCTCCTTTAACTGGCGGCTCTCTTTCCCGTCAAGACCGGGCTCTCCCTCGGCCGCTGCCATCTCCCTTTCGTTCTCTATCGAATAGACAACACGACGCGGAGTGCAGGTGCCACGCCGCGCGCCGCCGGGACGCCCAACGTTGTTTCCCTCCTTTTCCGTGTACAGGTGAACCCGGCCAACCACGTGCTCCGTACACGCGCGTATGGGTGCTGTCTCTACGAACCGACTGCCACGTTCATATTGGACAGAGATGAACGCATTGCGCGAACACGCCAGCGGGACAGAGATAGAAATTTAGAGAAAGAGAGAGAAAGGTTGGTGGAGGCACTGCCTTCTGACCGGAGGAGGGCTATTCCGACGATAGAGAGAAAGAAAGAGAGATCTAGCAGTTCCTTTCAATTCTATCCTGTCCTCTGCCTCCTCCACTACGCGGCCGACATCGCAGAATCTTCTTCCGTCACTTTTCACCCACCAAACTCACCCCCGTCTTTCGGATTCTACTTATCTTTAGTGGATCTCTATCGCTTTTTGCGAGCTGAGATGGGACACGACCAATCAGACGTGAATTCGTTCAAAGTCTCAACTTGGCAGATTAGGATAATTGAACGAATGATTTAGTACAGAAAGGATCAACAAGTAGCTATTTGGTCCCCCAAACTGGAAATACTGGAAATGAGTGCACTAGCCACCTGATAATTCTCTGTTACAATCGCCCATTCTCTCACCTAGATAGCCAATGAATCTTTAACTGTGTCACATAAACGAACGAACTGTGAAGAATGCATGCAGGCCCGATAATTTCCCGTTACCTAGAAAGTCGCACCTCTGCAGCTCCGAAAGCGAGAAATTATCGAGCGAATTATCTGCAACGTGTTGAATTATCAAAGAATAATTTCTTCTAAACTGTTATAACGCGTCGGATTATTCGTAAGAAAATTACTTACATAATCGTTCCACTGCACTGTCAAACATAGTTGTACAACTACCATGAGTATGCACTTGAAAATGACACGTGCAACAGTCACGATAAGGATGTCGCCGACGATCCCGTGTAAGTTTGTCTTCTACTGCAATTTTTTCCAACTATCTGATCCTGATAATTAAATCTATCGTTACACAAGCTTATCTATGACTCATTTATTATACCGTGCTGATCGCCTAAACGAATCACTTTCAAGTCGCTGCGTAATGTTTTTCATTAAGCGGAACTTATTAAAAATATAACTTTTGGAATTTTATTTGTTTAATAAAATATTATGCTACAATTAGGTATTTTAAACCATTATTTGATGTGAAATAGAAAATTAAATTAAAATCAAGGTTTCTCTTCACGGTCCGCCGTCCGAGGGCTAATCTCGCAACGAGGCGCTAAGTATTGTAAATACATCCAGATATAACGATATATTTTAAAAATAAATTTATTTCTTATCGTATCTATGAAGAGCTTATTTTATATACAAAATATTCTTTACTAATTTCTCTTCAAGCCACTTTTCAGATTACTTTATCCGCTATCTCCTGATTAGACCGGTTAATCAAGGTTCTACTATACAAACGGGAACTGGATAATCTGCTGATTGATACTATTTGAAACATTAAGGAAATAAATAAAGGAAATGCTACCGAACGGCTTAACAAAACCGCACGTTGTATTTGAACACCTGTAATCACGCTTTCCTTCGGCTGTAAACCTACTTGGCGATCGTGAAATGTTGCACCGTGCTGCATTTCCTGTCGACTTCATCGTCCAACGATTTTATTATCGTACACCATGCACAGGTACGTACGCGCATACCTACACGCAAAACAAACGTGCACAAACACAAAACGAAACAGAAAGAATAGAACGATATCCAATAACAAAAACTTTGATTGAAAAACTGCGAATTCTGCGACGATAGATTTATTTTTAATGTAGACTGTTCGCAATTTCTGCTTTGAATGATAATTCGAGTAGAAATCACTTATAGAATCCATTGAAAATGAAAAATGGCCTTCCCTCTGGGTAAAAACAAATTAAAAAATTATAATTCGTTGATATTGCATAAGTTAATCATTTAGTTAGATCATATTTTTCATTAGTCACACGTTTCAAATATAAGTTCGTAGAAATATTGAAAATGATGTAGAGCTTTGCTCGACTTTGATCACAACCAAATCGTATTTTATAGTACATATACGAGCTGTCGTTCTAATCCTGGAGCAATATTAATATTAATTTAGTAATTAGTCTTCTTGTCGCTATACTTTTCATGAAACGAATTAATTGTCAATAAAATTCAATAAAAACCACTCATACCGGTGCATGTTATAACTGGGACAAATAAAAAAGCAGATTTATTTTTTCCAGTTGGGTATCTGTAATAAATTTAAAATATTCTACAATATTTTCATAGTATATTGAATTAAAAAACTGAGAAACTTGTTTACTGAAATTTAGATAAAATTTATCAATGGAATGTTTATATTGAATTTTGGGTAAATAAAGTTCAATCATTATTCTTGTTTATTTTATAATTCTTTTTTTAATTCCTTTTATTATTTTAAAGAAATTTTATTTTAATAAACACAATTTGTTCCCATTTGAATTCGGTTTGTCAATGTTATGTACCAGCAATCAACTCGAGGATTGCAGATCACAAAATTATTTATTTATAACACACAGAGGACAAGATAAATCCCGATGCTTAATAAATTATACAATCACTTGGTTACATCACCTTCTAGGTGATGAAGTGTTAATAACTATATTATGAATGACATCGCACATCAAAGTCCATTATTGATATCAAGTGTCAGAGAAATGAACGGTGTGATGACTCGTATGAACAAATTCTAACAACTTGAATACGATTATTCCGCTTTATCAAACTGCTCGTTAATTTAACATATCTCATGTCGACTTTGTAATTATTTCACACAATGTAGTAATCTCATTTAACCTATGACACGAGAAAAACTTGTTTAACTCGTATGGCAGAGCTCAATCAATTTCGACCGCGACCTCTAAAATATCTTTTTTATTTCAATCAGAAATTTCCAAAAATTTCATTAGTAAACCATTCAGGGATGAAAATACTTTGAAAGAATTCGAACTGTTATATTGCCACATGAAAAATTTTCCACTCCTGCAGCATCGTCCGCGGCAATATAACGAGAGTCTACTGTACTTGTAAAGGGTTGCAAAGGGTTCAAGATACGAACGTTGAAAATTTGAAAGAAAAGTTCCTATCAAACGGCACGTGTAGTAAACCTTTTCTGTTCAAAGACAAGCGACAACAAAGAGGATGCAATTTTAGCTGCAAATTCACGAATTTTCTGCTCGACGATCGCAACGAGGATCTCGTGTTACATAGAGAAACGCAGAACGTCCCCACCTACCTTTCGACCACTGGCCAGCTTCGATGGACATGCATCACGGCATGCATCGCTTTTACGGGGGACAGCTTTAGAGACGGGCTTTGTATCAATGATACCGTTGTGTCGCCTACGTAATCGAAACCCAACCCGTGCGCTGACGAGGGTCTGTTTCGATGACAAGAGACACGTAGTCGAGCCGGGTATCGTTCACAGGACCACTCTTGCACGTGTACAACAAAAACAAAGATGATATACTTTCGTTCTTTCTATGCAAAAACTACAACCGTATAGGGAAAAATTAGAGCTTTGCAAAAATTAGAATTTAAAAAGGAAAAATAGAGAATTTGATAAAATATGAAATATTGAGAATTTTAAAAAATTTGAAAGATTCGAATTAATCAGTTTGTCATTATATATTTTTATTTCCTTGTAATCGAGTATAATTCGTTCGATGGAAAGTTGATCTAATTTCATAAAAAGAGACTCGATCGTTTCCAGATATCCGTGAATATAAATACCTGATTTCTAATCTAAGAAAGTTGCAGACGTTTCGTCTACGCAATCCTCGCGCACTCGACGTTTTACGTGGATTTCAATAAAAGTGATATAACCGAAACCCTTTGCAACATTTCTTTTCCCTACTATAAAAATAGTAAACGTGAAATCGCAATAAGTTCCAGCGGAAAGAGTCGAATGAAGGAACGGTCGTGAACGCAGCAGCTTTTACGAGACAGGACATTTCGGAAGCAGTAAAATTCTATCCTGTCAAGCGTTCGCATAAAATCCATCCTAGCTTCGGCTACTGTACGCAAACAGACAAACGTACTTTTGATTCGAAAGAAAAGTGAGTATGCACGCGGGAATACGCAAGTGGGCGTCTACTGGGTGTTTCAAGAAAGAGTGGAAATACATCTTTAGTTAATTGTTAAGTTATAAGATGATACTGCTTATATATTTTATTTATGAGCAGTAATTAATAATCAATTACTCTCTCGTTATTTAAAACATACCTCTCGAAACTCTTAAATGCAGATTGGCAGCTGAGGTACAAAGGGTTAATGAAACACGGCTGAAGCGTACTATGTTACAAACGCATTGCCGAGCATCGAATAATTCACGCTCGACTGGAACGGCTAACAATGAGTAACCATACACCAGGCATGGCCGAATTAACAGGATCGCGATACGAAAACTATGACGTCACGGGAGGCAACGCAACGCGAACCGACGAGACGCACCGCGTCGCGGCATTAAATCCGCCAGCCATTGCCTCGCTCTGAAATATACAAACCGGCACACAATGAGCACTGAACGAGGGACCATAAACACCCCCGGAGAAGACTGCTCGAGATGCCGTGAAGATCGTTGCCCTCCGGGTAGAGAGTTGAAGTAGATGGCCGTAAAGATTTTAGGACTCTTTGGCCGGGCAAGCTAAGCAGGAATGAAAATGAAGACACCCTAGTGTTCCTCGTCAAATATTTTGCAACTACGTTGTCACGATGTTCAATTAAACAAAGAATATTAACCCTTCAACAGTTGGGTCAATCGTGACCCAAACTATAATTTTTGGACAAAAGAGTTTCATGTATTGGAAGAATAAAAATTGGGGCCTCTCTCCATGGCAAGAAAAAAGTAGCAAGTTTGATAAATGTGAATCAGTGATATAATATTTCATAGGATTTTTGTAATAGTAGGCTACCCCGAGTAGAGAAGATACGACGGGGATGAAAGTGACAGATCATTTAACCCCGTTGCCCCGTAAAAGAGATCTCGCTCGAATCACTAGACTGTGACCAACTTTACTATCCACCCTCGTTTGAGAACGGATAACCAACACCCCTGACATCCTGTCTTAAAACAGATCCAATGTGCGACTGATCGTCTAAAATCTAGTTAAATCGACAGACTTCTTTTCTATAAAACGTTCATAAGATGAAAAATTGAAGAAACTCGATTCTATTTATCAAACGTGAAAATATTCGATGACAGAATTGTTTCTAATAGGATATTCATTGAAGTTTCGACAACGATCTTGATACTTACTTGCTAATTTACGATCCATCTTTAAATTACAAATTATTTACAAAACTGTTGTACGATTTCTCGTACATTCTTGAAGATGATTGCCCACGATCGAGATCACGTTTTATAAAATCGCTTGTCATGAAACGTGCATGTGAAACGTGTAATCAACTGATGAACATCGATCAGAATAAATGGAGATCGATCGGGACGAATATTACACCTTGAAGAATTTAAGGTAACAAGGTCACTGAGAAATCGGATAATTAAACTTTGCAGAAACTTGGGCTATTATTCATTAAATGCGTCGGTGTAGCAAATGATTACACTGAATTATTAAGTTTAAAATGCAAGGTTGTTGCATACCAGATGACACGATAACATTAGAGGTGTGGCAAGGACCCGAAATCGCTGAAGCAATCGAATGGATTACGATCCCGATTTCTTTCAGCTGCTCTTTTCGGTTTGATTTTACGACTTCGTTTGCATGGCTTGTTAGGCGAATGCCCCACGTGTTAGTGAACCGAATAGCCTCCTTCCACTCGTTTCTCTTGGAAGTTTATCCTTTGTATTACGAGGCTCCTTGTTGGGGATGTCAGTGACGCGAAAATACGATCCTCTTCTCGAAACTATACAAACACAGAATTGAATTCGAGTGTTCATGATTTAAGGAGAAACGGACGTAATTTTTTTTTTTTCGAAATTTTTCTCAATAAATAACAAGAAGAAAGAAGTGCTTAATTTGTTTATCTATTTAACATAATTCAGTTTCATTAAAATCAAAGAAGAACACTTCAAGAGATTGCTTATTAGCAAATGGGTATTAATGTATTTAGTACCCACTTATCTTAATTTAGACACACTAGCAAGACGGCTTATCCGAGATGAGTCATTAAGGATCAAAGGCTTATTAACTGCTTTTCAATCAATAATCGCACCCATCAAGAACTCCATTAACAGGCTTCCGGTTGGTTAGGTGTTAATAGGAGATGATTCTCAAGAAATCGTAAATGAGTTATTATGTACGTCAGATATCACGAAATATATTAAAAGTAAATAAACACGAAGATATAGACTGTCGATTTCAAATAATTATAAATATCAAATTAACTCATTTTAAAACACTAAATGAAACATTTATTTTATCCGATTTGTATACAAAGAATTTCGTATTTTAAAAAATGAGTTAACTTATAAGACAGCATTAAAAATGAAAATATAAGTTCAGCAAAATATACTTCAAGTGACCGGACTTTTCTAATGCTATAGAAAAATTATTATGTTTCTACTTCAAGTATTGTTTCTGTAACCGTTCCATTCTAGTTGCGATTAATAATTATGCGGTTACGACTCCTCAGAGTTCATAGAATCATCCATTATTTCTACTATGGTCTAACTGTCCGTTTTGAGCTATCAATATTCCAGCAATATTCCAGAAATTACAGCAGTGGCACGAAACAGTGATGTGTAATGCAAAATAGTTCTAAACACTTTAATAATCAGAAATCTACTATAAATTTTTTAACGAATTAAATAAAATTAAAAACTCCCGTACCTCACTGCAACACCCAAGAACACCCCCACGAAAGTGTATGAAATTAAAAATATTTAATTAAAAATGTGTATTCAAAAATTTAGACTTTGAGAAATATTAAGGGTGCAAATTGTTCATGCCTACTGCATAAAGATTAAAGTTCATACTATCTAATCACTAACAATAATTAACGAAAACAAAAAATTCTGTAAAATTTTGTAGGATAAGATAAGCATTGTGGCAACAGTTCTCTTAAGCATTCGAGGTTACTGTTTCCTGTCGTCTTCGATGTTGCGTGCTCAGCTGATAGAATCGATTGATTTGACTGACCGTACTCGGAAATCATCAATGCTTAACTGTTCCTGGGATTGAACGTTCAAAGACCATTAGGGAGGTGGTTGTAATAATATGCTTATGATATGAAAGTCGCAGGTAAACTTCAGTAGATTTTATTTCTTCGATTAACCTACATATTAATAGACAAGATGATTCGCCTAACTTGATCATTTGAAATAATAATAAAATTATTCATTACGTACATGAAATACCTTTAATCTTTAATTAAAAAGGAAGACGAAAAGACACAAAATTATTCAGTGCACTTAATATTATTCACAACTGATGGTGAGTGCACAAACGATAAAATATATGAAATTTCGATCAGTGTTTGAATAAAAAAATCGTGCACCGAACAGTGAAGCCTGCGTTATGAGGAGATCGTATAAAGGGGATGGAAAATGGGAACGCGAAGTGGCGATAGAGGAAAAGAAAAGGAAAAGAAAGGCGTAATAAAACTCAGTGGAGTCAGCGGTTATAAACTGAATTCTTGGGATGTCCTATAGCTAGACATAGAAGGTTCCCCTGCACAAGGACTAAAATCTGTGAGTAGGAAGAAAAGAAGGTTGCACCCGTACCAAATTCAACTACTAAACTCGCCTAATTTTAATTTATGAATTTTTATGAATGACGAATTTGAAAACTGGCGACACACCTACCATATATGTATAACAAATGTAATGCAATTAATCTTGTAAATAAGTGGTTATTAGAAAACACAGTCTGACAATACTTATTTGAGCAAAGCAAGATAAGAAAATCTTGTTATAATTCTTACGCGTTTAATAGTTTGTATCTAACATTAAACGAAATCACCTTTCCAAGTAGTCTACGTTTATGGAGTTACTTTCTAATTTCCACGGTGTTACGTTTGTGAAATTGCTTTTCCGCCGTTACGATCTTCGTGAGAGTTTTAACGTCAACACGAAGACATTACCGCAATAGACAAGTAATGTAATAATAAAAGTTAGTTAATTACTGCAGCAATGCACTGCGTTTCGAGTTAACCTTTTTATTTCAAGCGACAATGTTAATTAATACGAAGACTGAACCATTTTCATTTCAAAGATTATCAAAAAGTATTTTTTCTATTTCTTTAAATGACTCGTTTTTTCTGCAAAAATCTTCAATTTACAAAAAGGAACAAGCAATAATTTCTGTTTTAAATCAAGAATAAAAATTGCACTTTTAACCTGTTCTAAAAAGAAGAAATTGTATTTACTATTTAAAAAAAAGATATTGGACTTCGCTTAAAATTTTTTGTTGGCTTAATTTTACTATTAATACTATTTCAAATAATTCATATTATTTCGATACGTTAACCACGTTAGGTGATTATTTTGATCGGGCCAATCATGAAATGACAAAACGGCATATCGAGACGTGCCGTATGCGGTATTATTGAGATTTCGCGGATAATCGATCCTTTCCTGTAACGATTGGAACTTTTACGCTTTCACATTCTCCCGATTCGGTAATGGGAAAGCCAGCTATAAAAAAGGAAATCATTTTGCTATTGACAAACGCCAAGTAAAAGCACTGCGCTTCAAATAATTCTTCACATTTATTAGATAGCAAATTTGAAGTAGATACTTGGATAATCTTGTATTCTTCACTTTTCCTTCTGTATTACGCGAAAGAATATGAAAGCGTTCTTCTGTTTCATAATTCAACATCGAAATAAATTGTAAGGGATCAATCAGACCATAACATCATTGGGAACACGTTGATATTAAGTTCTCTAGGTGTTCTGTATTAGATACCATTTTTCCAAATCACTGATTTTGCCATCATTTCAGAATAATCAAAATTTTGTAGATAATTATTTATTAGGGGAAAAGTTCGCCCAGCACATATGTAATTTAGTCGACATTGTCCAGAAATGTATTTGATTAATGATTACTATTATAATAATCAGTAATATTAGAATGATACATACTAATTTGCTAATTAGTGATGCTTAAGGTATTTATATATCTTGTGATTGCAGTATTATTAATATTAATGATTTTCTTTTTTACTGATTACTGGTAATTACCCACAAAATTAGAATAAATTAAAACATTGTAAAAATACATTGTGATACAAGTTGATGGCGTAACAGAAGCGTTAATCGCAAATTACACTCCCTATCTGCTTCGCTATATCCTTCGGAACGTTCAAGCTTGCGGACGGGTGCAATCATTATCTACCCCGGGCTAAACGCGGACTTATTGCCTGTTAATGGTGTTTGTGCGATGAAGCCATAAACTATCCACCTCTTTCTACACGAGGGGTTACAATGAATATCTCATTTCACTCTTGAACCTTAGTAATCGGCGATAATTACCGGAATTATTAGGTTCTAACATATCAAATAGCCGATTTCGAAACATAGAAAGTGAGATCTAATCTCATGACATAAAAGTCTTACAAAGTAACACCTATGGCATATCAGTTGCCATAAAAATGCCTACACAAACATTTTTGATTAATATTCCTAATATAAATGAATTTATCGTCAAGTGAATAAAAAGAAATTAATTTGAATTTTTTAGAATCATTTCTGTCTAAAAATAAATTTTATCGTGTTCCTTATTTTTTACACTTTCAATTAACTTTCACTTCCTATAAGTGCATTTCCTTTTTACTTTTCCTATTCTATTTTTTTCAAAGAATTTGTCCTAAACTGTGTTAGTTTTGAATTTCCCATTTTTTTTTATTGCACCCCCATAAGGCAAACTTATTATCCATCTACTACCGAACCGGAGTTAAATGAAAAATTTAATTGAAATGAAATTACAATTTGAAATGAAACAAAAGAACGAGAACAGCCGGGATAGATCAGTACATCATGACCTACCCTCACGTGTAGTACTGACACGAAAACACCGAAACGGTACCCAAGGAAGTCGTAAATGGCGGGGAACAGTGCCACGCGACCCTTACGAACACTGCACCAGCCGCTCGTGTAATAAGATCGAGGTTAACCCTCCGTTTAGTCCTGAACGCGTGAAGGTCTATAAAAGGGCTGATGAGATTTTGTAAGTTGACTACCTATCAATGCGGACGTCGTCGATTGCGGTAGCCGAGAAAGAAGAAAGAAAGCCGACCAGACTGTACTGGAGATTTACGAGTCAGAATTTCGAGAAGGTCGGTGCTAAAGGCATCGCCGAAGATCGTAAAATTTTCGAGAGTTCGATGACAAGAAGAAAAGCATTTTCTGGGTAACCACAAAACCGTTCATTTCTGATTATCTTTCCGGGAATGATCGTTATAAATCAAACATGTGGCAACTGAAAGTTTTTAATTTTGATTTTGTGGATCGAACAAAATGGAAGTGAATTTTGAACAAAGAACTAAACTTGTCAGACAGACTGTTATACGATTTTTCTTAAGAAAAAGTATACATATAGTATAATTGGAAGAGCAGCCTAATTGCAATTGCACCAAGGCGAGATTTATACACAAAACAAGGAACACCATAAAAAAAGCACTAATCTGTTCTGTTATCGTGAATGTTTATCTCTGGAAGTCGTGCACTATTAGTCAAAGAATTAATATTTCTTGCAATATTACAGGCAAGATCTTGCAGGATCACGAATTAATCTTTACAACCGATCAAACGCCTGCTGTTCGCTAAAAAGCATTCTTTCGTTTTATTGAAAGAATAAAATCAGCTTGAGCACCTATGAATTTCGTACGATCTCCTCTTTTCTACACGATGCTACTTTTTTCTCTTGTACTTCGTGTCGAATGCCTTAGTACCAAAGAAATTATGTCGCTCGTAAAACATTATCAGGATATAAATTGAGACCCTCTGATTTGTTTTGATATATCAGGAATCATGTATACACGCTAATGACAGTAACGAAGTTGTAAATCGAAATACTTAAGAATCATTAGATTTCGAATTTCAACTTTGAGTAATTACATGTTAGCTCATTTATTATGTGGTTATTAGGATACTTATAAAAATGTTCAAATGCCATCTAATGTGATGTACATTTACCATATAAAAAAAGAAGCCGTAACATGAAAATTAACTAACACCAATTTCATAATATAATAATGTTGAAGAAAATCTACAGTCTGTATATTATAGAGGGAAATCTTAATGACATGTGTCAATTACGTGTTTGAAACTTCTTTGGACTGCTGAGAAACCATCCGATTATCAGGAAACGATTCTTAAATAGAATCAAAGGAATAATTATTGTTATCTGCCTACTAAATAACGAAACACAGCAATTAAATGGATAGTACCAAGAGCTCGAGTCGTTAATTATAATCAGTTATTAGCCGAATGTTTTCGACCGGTAGCATAACGAACACGTATTCGTAACTGAAAGAAGAAATTCAAGAAATTATCTTTATGAAGAAGAAAAGAAAAAGAAAAAAAAAAGTAGTTATGAGAACGAGCAGTTGTAAATGCCACGCGTCAGATGGCTGAGTCGCGCGGCCTCACGTGCGATTCAAAATGGCGACGACTGAACGTCTGGTGTATACACGTAAACGAAGGGAAACCGATGTTACGTTTTCACCAAGCATGTTCTTTGTCGGCATAACAACGAGGAACGTGTTATTAAAAGGCCCGTGCTTGATGCCTCCAAGTGCAAGCTCGTAAAGAGAAACTTTACAACCCCGTATACCGGCTATAATAACCCCTAAGTTCAGCAACGATTCAGCCCGAGCCGATGAACGCTTCAGGTACTCTCTTCCAAACCGACCATGCCACTTTTCCATTAGCAACGATGATACAGAGAGATACCGTGTTAATTTCATGATCGTCGATCCGTGGAAACGCGCGCGGATTGTAAATCAATTAACCAGTTTATGACTTTTTATGTGTACGAGAGTATCGTAAACCGAGAATCGAAAGCCATCTGAATGAACTACGAAAAGAAACGACATCGGGTACCTTGAGAAATTTCGTTATTAATGATTTTCAAAAAGCGACATACGCGTTCGACTTTTTATTTGGTGTAATTCCACGGGTATTTAACACCGTATTTTGTCCAGTTTTATTCGTGAGATATCCTTGGTCCTACCGTAAGAAGCTGTTTATAGCGGCAAAAACTAATTATTTCAAATGTTATATTTTAATTTACCCAAGACCGATATTAACACTAATAACGACACCCATGGTCGCCTATTCGTTTCATTAAAAAGAAAATTGGGGACAGATGATCCTTGAGCGAACATATACGACAGATCTGACTGTAATTCCGTTTACGAATTGGATGATTTCCGTTGTTTCGCGATCGTAAAAAATTTTATCATCGTCCTGATAGTTATCCCGGTGAAAAGTTGTTAGGGAATTTGGTCTGAATCCTGACCAGACAGAGCCCGGGACTGGCCGGTACGCGTCGACTCAACTTTAGTGGTTATCCATCGCGCAGACTTTAGCCTCCTTCGGACCGTTTACGTCTGTGAACAAACTATTTCGTCCCGAAAGCGAGCAAAATAACGATAAGTTTTAAAAACGAGCCAGATCGTAAAAGCAAGACCGAGCTCCCAGGTTTTGGCTTTGGTTATAAGTTCGTATTATATTAGCTGGCTTCGAACGACCCGTCGACCAATGGGGGACGCTCGTAAAACCAGGGTTAACATTCGGTCGGGTTGTCAAGTGAAAGAGCGGCTTGAATTTCGTTGGGATCACTGTGAACGACATTATAAGTACGTTCTCGGTCGGTTATACCAGGCGTTCACAGACTTTCCTGCAAATTAGAGGAATCGGCTAACCCTTTACCGCATGCTATACCGTCAAGCCGAATCACTACCCTTACCGGATATAGAATAATCTGATCGATAGCAAATAAGATAGGTCTGCACAATTTCACATGGAATAATTTCACCCTTTCTGTTCAAGGTTGGCTCGTTTGTATCCGAAGGGAATTCCAACTTTTTCCTTATACTTGTTGTTCCCGATTAATTCTTTAAATATTCATCTCGAGGAACAGTTATACATGAAACTAGAGCCCTTAAAGAGTAAGGAATTTTTGCAGACTTCTTTGAAGAGCTAAAAATAATAACAAAATTAGTCATGGACGTACACGATCCAAGTTATCCAGGAAAGTTGCAAAAAATATTTTATTGCTTTGTATTTCATTCATGCTCCGATTTGTTCCATAAAAATTTCGTTGTACTCGTTTGTTTGTCAACGTATCAGCAATTAAAGCGATAAATCAGGAAAACTATAGGTAATCAATAAGAAGCGACACGATTTCGAAGAACCAGAGAACAGTGCTGGAATTGTCCATGGGAATAATGAATGATCTTTCATTAAGCGGACGTCGTGAAATAATATTTTGCACGGTGATTGCAAACGATCAAATGGTTCGTATATGCGGCTAAATAGCAGTCTCCTGATCGAGTGTAACTGAATACCAGTCTTTGTCTTTGGGGCTTGCAACAGGGGAGGTCTCTTTATCTGGCAATTATAATATCTTCTATAATTATTTCACTTTATTGCTTATTTGATACTGCGTGAATCTGCACAGTGATATTTTGCGAGGAAGGTTAATCTTTGGAAATTAAATTGAATTTTATTACAAAGCACTGAGTTCTTCAAGAAAGAAAATAACAGAGCAAGGATAAAAAAGGAGGAGAAAATATTTTGGATAACTTATATCTGATTTTTTGTTTCCATCTATGATGAAAGGTTGATATCAAGTACACAGGAATTTTCTGAAGAGATAGAAAAATAGGTGTGAAAATAAGAAAAGAAATTCAAATATAATTAACTATTCATCTCCTGCGTTTAATATTTAGTTATTCTCAAACGCAGAAGTACGTAAATTAACGTGAAAAAATGATCGTGAACTTCAACGATCCGATAAGAATTTCGAAGAATATCTCTAAAATCAAATTAAGACATTAAATTAAGCAGGAGATAAGCAATTAATGAGCATATGGGTACAATTAGCGGTAATGTAGGCAATATATACGATGCGTTTCGGAATACAGTATGTCTAATAAAAGCGTGACCGGCATAATTTCTAAATTATTCCTTACTATAATTCGTAAAAACTTACATATATACTATTCCATTTCAACTTCAAGGCTTTTTATATTAATAAGGTGCCCGGACCTTACTATTGTTCGTAATTACTATGCATCTTCAAGGCATACTTTTCAGACAAACAATCGAATTAATTATTTCAAAATAAAATAAGTTTAGTTTTGAACATCCTTTCACGAGTATAAAAGAAGACTATAACATTTTTGCTTGCAAAAAAAGTGCAACAGAGAAACTAACTGATGAAGCTTGAAGTTATAAAAATCGTAAGACAAAAAATTTACAAAGTGATAATCATTGTCCAAATAAAATGATCACTAATAGCAGCCTTTTTAACCGACAAATACAAAAGGCGCGTTAGTCACAAATAAGTTTATCTATGTAGCAAATGTAACTCGAAAAAATGAAATGGCTAAATTACCATTCCTAGTCTTTTCATCGAATTTTCTGACCACACTTGTGTATGAACCGGACCGTAAATTCAATGAATAAATGAATAATCTGAAATATCCTGTTGAATAATGAAGCAGATCTGTAATTTATTTGAACATTATTAATTGACTTTAATAAGAGTTTAAATTTGTCTAACTGAAAATAACAAGAGTTTGCGTTAAATTAAGAAATCTCAATTACACTCGAGAACTCGTCACGGATGTTACGATATATTTATATAGTTTTTGATTAAAGGTTAATCAATCTTGATTTCGTGAGTGAAAGGCGTCGTTCGTAATAAGGTGTACAACAATTTACGAGAGATTCAACACCGCAAGGAAATGCCAGAAAAGTCCTGAAGGGAAACGAAACTAGAGTTTCTCTTAATAATTCATTGCTTTGCATTATTGAACTCGAAACTTTCTAGTCACTTCGTGACGGTATAAAGGATGATGCTGCTCCTCGAGCATCGGGTGAATTTTATGGGTGAAGGGGGTGACTAGAAATCGGAGCAAGCAACAGGTAGGCAATTCTAGTGTTCATCGTATACATACATATACATTACATATATATATTCATTGCAGTAAATAGCCGATGAACATGCATATCAAGTACACAACCGATTCAATGCCGCCCGTATCATGCTCCGCCCTTGATGAAAGTCGCCAATTTTTATTGGCCTCTGAATGCCTTTTCTTAGTGTAAAAAATATTTCTGCATGGTAATTTAACGATGAATAAAAGGTTAATAATAACCTTTCGTAATTACGTACCCGTATTTAAAATAGTTATAATTTATGTTAATTTTAATCCTTATTATATTATTTGCAAAAATATCTTCTTTGTCAATGACTTTCGTAAAAGTAGCATAGGTCTACTGTTTTTTCATTTTTCAAGTAAAAAAGAAGAAGGAAAAGTGAAAATTGTTGTATCACTCACCGCTCTGCGACTGCTGCAAATGGGTGGTGGTACCAGTGTGAGGGTGCAACGGGGGTAATTTTCTGGAAGTAGGTATACTGATGACAGCGCCTAGGTTACTGTGCACACCGTTATTGCCATGATTGCTGATAGGCGAATCTCCACTGCTGCTGTCGTAACTACCCTCGAGACTTCTAGCTGGCTGAGGAACCGAAGGAAGTCGATCACCTTCCACCCCGAATGGCGGTGGATCCACCTGCTAGTAAAAGATCAATTACGATCGGGAGTCGGCAAGATACCATGCTTGCCGAGTCGAAATTTAAATTGCATAATTTGAACCTAGCAATCGCAGCTGAGGTTCTGATAATCAAACGTAAAATTTTAGAAGGATCTGGGTTGAAATTCAAATTTAATTACGAACCCTTTCAGACAAATTGAAGCTCAGAATTTATGAAATCTCAATTTTTCCCTACTATAATTATTACATTAAAATATAGAGACATAAAAAATGGTAACTTTAGAGAATCAAGTTATTATAGAATTCATATTTCGACTGGAATTATCTGAAATTATTGTGCTCGGGGGATCCACTAAGAAATACATAGAGGCATTTCGCTTTGCACTGTAAATTGCTTAAGAGCATGATGAGATAGGAAATAATCGTGAGTTGCTACAATTATTTTCAGGCAATTGCATTATCTATGATTTCAGATCAACGTTTCGACGATTGAGGGCAATGATACTTTAGTTAACCTTTTGCATTCAAAGACACAAATACCAAATGAATATTCAAAGTAAATTTTCTCAAAAATGAAATATGCATCACTGATTTTAACAACTGAAATATCCCACAAATATATCCACTCAAGAAAATTTTCTATCAATTTCTTATTGTGTAGATGATAAGAGAAAGGAAGATGATCGTATATAATCTTTCAAAAAAAAAAAAAAAAAAAAAAAAACCTCCCTACGGAACAAAGAAGGACTAACCTCCTCGGCTGCCCTGACTCTGACTTCGTCAAGCGCCAGGGCTCTTCTCAGCGCAGTTTGTCTCGCCATCACCCGTTGCCGATCCGCTGTCAGCTTACAGCTGTCGCACTTGCAATAACGATACCTACAATATCTCTTGTGCCCTTTCACAGCGATCTTTAGCTGATGGTTGCGACAACGCGCGCAATTCGGTGGTTTGCGGGGGTTAAGTGTGCCATTTGTGGAGGAGGACGAGCTCTTTTCCAATCGAGCAGAAGCGGAGTCGTCTCCGTTCTCCATGCTGTCCTGCGAATTCTCCACACTGTCGGACACACTACCGCCGCTCAACTGTATGGGAGCCAGAGTTTCGGCTGTTTCTTTTCCCTTTTTACTCGAAAACACGAACGGCCCGCTAGTCGGGCCCTCCTTACTATTACTACGAAGAATTTCGAAGAAACGTTTCAACAGATCGCTACTGTTTCTCGTGTTAGCTTTATCCTTCCAGCATATATTTCAAATTAAACACGTCAGGTGTGATCCTTTGATACAATGGCATCGTTTTTTCGTACAATCTGAAACATAAGAAGAATAGTAAATTAGAGGTGGCGATTATCTAAGCGTTAAATAATTCCCTGCTTTTAGAGCTCTAGAATAAACGAATAACGCAACGAGTTTAATTTTTCCCAATCTCATATTTTTAAATAATTTAGAAATTATAAAAATCCTCGCTGACCTATAAGCCTATCTAAAAATGGTTATTTTATTCTAAAATACTACTGTCCCAACGTTACTATTCGACCTCAAGATTAATTCATGAATTAATAAATAAATCAAACTGATTTCGAATGAATAAACACGACTGTCATGAAACTGTTACAAATATAAAGAATCTTATAAATTTCTATCAACTATTTATCATCTTAATTAGCTGCTTGATCAGAACGAGTCTAGATTGCAAAAAAGGGATCTACATCCTGGCAAATGGAAATCAAAGTTTCTATATATAATACCAGCTAAATGGACGATTTTCTACGTGCTTCGAACTGCGTGGAAATGGAGCTACGATATTATAAGACGGACAGATTGAAATCCAAAGTGAACGGGTGAATTGATAAAAATTCGGCTTTCACAGTGGAAATAGTGCATGATAACTTGATCAGAGCAATCTCGTTCGAGCTATACGATATCTACACGTGGAATGTATTCGTCACACCACTACCGTCGGATCGCATTAGACCTATGTTAGATACCGTCGTTCAATTAGTGACCCACGGAGCCTCAAATTAAAATTCTATCGAACTGAATACGATGCCGACTGTTATCAAAGGATATTTTTTTTTTCTCATCACTGTACACTATAAATGGCACTGTTTGATGTAATTGGAGGATCATCTACTTGGATAACTTTATCACTTGATAATGATAAAGATATAAAGGCTCTAGTGTTACTTTAGGCGTGTAGTCATAATATTATATTATGTTAACGATATTAATATTAATAGTATGCGCCTAATGATAAATCACTATCTAAAATGTGCAAGGAATGCAATATTCAAATTACGATAAGCTACTTATTATTCAGCATGCGCTGTAAGTAATGGAACGACGGAAAAAGAGATTCTATGTCAATAAATTCCTGGAAAATACAAATTCTGGAAATAGCAATTATTAAATCTTTGATATAAGTCGATATAATCAAAATTAAGTGGATGCTAAAATTAAGAAAGTTCATTAACATTTTCTAATTGTATGAACCAGCCTGTAGGTCTGAACTCTTTCGATGTTCGATTTACACTGAAGAAAGAATGCTCTCTCAAAGGCACGTTACGAAGTTTGTATACATTTATCGCGTACACAAGATACCTGTGTTTATTTGATGTAGGAAGAGAAATTGACGACGCTGTTTATAAGATGAAACGATAGTACGTGCTAAGTGGAAAAGATTCTGAGGATCTTCACCCCTTACTTTATAATATCGAGTCAAATTCATATAACTCACAATATGTATAACAAGCTCGAAATAAATTTTTAGTAAAGTTAAACTGTAACTTCAATTGTTATTCTTCTAAGAAAAATGGCAATGTTTGCTACCATGCTCGATATTTAACTTAAATATTAAATCATATAAATTTCTACATATTTAAACCGTAACCACAACGTAGTTCGCAACGTAGTTTCCAACGTAAAATATTCATGGACAATCGATTTAAACTTACTGTTGCAACGTATATTTACGCGTCGATAATCGATTTCAGAAACAACGTACATGTCTCACAAAGTATCGCATGCGGTTTGTCGTTCATTTCGATCGAATTTTTCAAAGGATACGCTCTATGAAAATTCTAATTCGAACAGGCAAAAAGTTGTAAGGAACCGCGGCTAGGAGTGACGATAAACGAGGAAGATACCGAATAGAAGGTAACACGAAGATCGACGCTTGCATAATGAAAACCTGTTGCCAGAACTTATAAACCGGTTAATGGAAACGGGGGACAGTGATTGAAGAGGATTCGGTAGGAAATTAAATTAGTGTTAATGCCACACGACTAAACAAAGTATTACTAAATATAGAGTAGGCTGGGGTTGGATATACGGACAGAATCTTCTTTTGAAATCTGAGACCCTCGAGCATATTAAGGTGCAGGCCCTAAAGCCCTTTCATCCTTGATGCTAAAACTGATAAACGGATATCCTTAAATCGCACTCTACTTCACCTTTCCTATACTGTATACTCTAATCTCTGCAAATCCATTAATAATTGTTATTAATAGGATTTGAGGCACTTTATTCTTATGCAAACTTTCTTAATATGACATGGATGATTCGAAAAGGAATTATTCGAATTTTTGACACTCAATTGTGGTCCAAATTTAGAAAAATAATTTTTAAGCGAAAAATTAAATTTTTTATTCTTAAATTCCAAGTAAATATAAACACCTATTGTTCTAATGTTAAATGATTTCAATTTAGCTCAAATTTTATCGAAATTATAAAAAAATATTTTTAAAAACATTGTTTTTGTACACTAACTTTAAGTGAAACAATATTCGTATCGACTGTGAGTAATATTCGTTAGAAAACTTTTTATCGCTAGTGGAATCGCATTTTAAAAACGTTAGACGATAAGGTTATCACGTATTGAACAAAGTAACAAATCGCATTACTATACTACATGCATTACTACACGATAACTATTTATACGTGTACATCTTATACATCTAAACACCAATTTATGTGTTTCATAATGCAAAAATTACTGACAACACGATTATTTCATTTCTGATAGATAGTTTTAATATTCTGTATAAATTTTCAAAATATTTATAAGTGTTATTACGAACAACCTTGAAGAAGTATTATTTCAACTCGATATTTTAATAGAAAAATGAATTTCTTAATTGCTTCTTAAGAATATCATCTTTTCAGAAACGTTACAATTACATTTAACACTTGTTTCAAAAGATGTATGCAACTTAAGGTAATTACATGTGCTTTTAAATGCATCATTTCCATTTGTGCACACTCGTACTTTATGCAATCATTATACAGTGTTGCTAGAAATGGAAAATTTTGAAATGGCTATGTAGATACATATAACACCTTGAGTTCTCGATATCATAGCAAGGTCAGATTAGACACTGTCAAAGTTGAATCTATAATAACTCTAACTGCAATAAATTACTTCAAAATCATTTACAAAAAAATGTAACATTTAATTTAAAAAATACAAAGTGTTAATGATCAAAAAATCGAAGAATAAAATTGTTTCTTCGAACTTAATTTGTTGAATTTTATTTGGAAAAAGATATTTTGTTTGATCTGCACAACTTAATGTAGGATTTAACTAAGATTTAACTTCGCTTGCTTTACCTTTGTGAAATTAAATGTAGAAAGAAATGTAAATGATTATGAGTATGATCCGAGGACGATTGGAGACCCGAGTGTTTGATCATTTATGGGATGAACCGATAAAAGACTAGAAGCGTACCAATTTTCAACGGTGTAACCCAGCGTGCGCGGAAAACCCTAGAGTTTTCTGTGGCCATTAAGCCCCCCGCGTGATAGGGTTGACGCAGGTGTCGACCTGAGGCCATTTCTGACCTCACCAGGAGCAGGCTCCTCAGTTTATGAAGAGAAATCTTTCCGGAGTCACTAGACTACCGGCGAAACCGGCAGATTTGGCATTGCACTTGAAGCAGGGATAATCCCTTAGCCCAAACATTCGGATTAATAGCGAGCGGCGGCAGCCGTGTCGAAGCGCGCCGATACATTAATTCGTACTTGAGCCTTCCTAGACAAACTAGATTCAATTCCCAGACCGTAACAATTAAATACTATATAAAAAAAACTAACTGCGAGAATCATTATCATTTTCCCATACTTCCCGCTATTTAACAGTTATGTAAAACACCAAGCTTCCTGAGACATCATATGCACTGCACGACATTCAGTAGTAATTATTGGAAGCAACTAACGGAAGTTAACTGACGGAAAGTACAACAAAATAGCGACTGAAACGAGCAAATGAAAAAGATATTATGGAAAATATAATTCTGGATTGGGATCCAGATTTTCCGCTTTCCAAGCGACTACACCAATGCATAATCTTTTTAAAAATAATGTTCAATAAATAAAAATCTTGAAAGACTTTCAATTTTGCAAGAAAAATTATCATATTTGAATGAAAAAATATAAAATAGAAATCTGAAAATTCACACAAGGTGTTGCTGAACCATCTCTGTACGGTGCAATTACATGGTTTCCATTTTCATAAAAATGAAGTATAATTGCAGTACCGCCATCAAAGGTGCCGCGACGGCTGAGCTCGTCGAAATAAAACAAATGAGCAAATCGTTCCCACGGTTGAACCATGGCCAAAGGGGAAACAATATAATCTCGAGTGACTACAATGTATCGGTCGTGCAAAAGATCTTTCCGTTGGGACCATTGGGATCCCGTGCACGCGCATCGTTATCATGCGACTCGGTACGTCATACTCTGTCACGAATCACTAAATTGGCCTCTAATTACACCACGAAGTAGCGACACGCTCATCTTATCAACTGCATTCGCTACCTCCCCCTCTCGCACCTCTATGCAATTCTTTCTGCAATTCTTTCGGCCGATTTCGAGCGAAGCGCGAGTTCAAGAGGTATCTGCGTTTTTTCGTGGACAATTTCATCCGTTTTTCTTTGTTTTTTTTTTTTCGCTTCTGACAATCGAGCCTCTTCTTTCACCGTGAAGAACTTGGCGGCAAGAAAATTATTGTACAGTGTGGTATTCTTTTCGATTTTTAAATAAAATCAAAGTTTCATTCGAAAAAGAGGAAAAACATGCAATTATTCTTTTACCGTGTTTTCCAACAGATAGCAAATGCCTGTTAATTAGATAATTACCGATTTTGAATTATTCACTCTGTACAGTACACACGTGGCTTGAGCTGCCTGTGTTATAAAATATACATTTCTTTAACAACACCTTTCATCCACACCATATTCTCCCAGCATGGTAAGAATTATAGATACCGATATCCATTACTGATAGTGATAATAGGCCTATCGGGCGCCAGTATGATTTATGTTGGTGTTCATGTAAGGTGTACAAAGAGGAGGGGTGCGTTATGTGCGTACAAGGGAATAAACAGTTGAAGATCGCATTGGAAGTTAATATTTTTGAGCAATTTATACAAATTCAACCAAGAGAAGAATCTTAACTGAGGATACCAATGCGGAGGAACATTATCGATCGCTCCAAAGGTCTTAAGTTGAAAATAATGCAGAAAATTAAATACACGAAGGATGAAATATAACTTATATGTTAACAATAGCCAGCATTCATTTTACCAAGTTTCAAATAAGAAACTTGAAGACAGTCATTTTGACTAGTTTGGTAGTTCTAGTATTAAAAACGTACCCCTTACAAATGCCTTTCCCTAGATCTCCGCCATTGCCGCCATTTTGGTACCGTAAACCTCTTTGAAATTTTACCCATAATTAGTTACCGTTATTATTTAAATCTAGGTAAATTATAAACTGTAATACAAGCACTCTAAATTCTTCTAAAATAAAACTGCTACCAAACTTTCTGTGAATGATCTACGCGGTATTGTATTTCTTAAAAGGTTAAGAAACATTTCCTGGTCGACAGCGTTCAGATCAATAGAATAATTTGTCGTCGGGTACTTATGATAATTAGCGACACGAGCCTGTTGCACATATCGCTATAAAGAGCAAAGGTGTTAATCGATAATGCTATTCATTTTGTAATACGCACTCAACAATTGCCCGATAGGAAGAAAATTCGCAAGAGTTATTACATTACTCTCACACGTGTTTATCGTCAAATTCTTTTTTTTGCAACGGCGTATAAGATAAAATAGATAAAATTACAGTGCATTTTTGTGAGCTCGGTTACGAATGCACTCATGATAAATACATTCATAGGTAATATACGGTCTGAAAGCCGGTGTCATTACGTAAAAAGCAGTATCGTAAAGTCCTAAACGTTTACTATTATCAAACCGTTGATGACGATTAAATAAGCATTATAACTTAGCGCAGTTGATAATACCGGAATTGTATCATAAACGAAACGCTGCGAAGGAAACGATGCCAACATAACCTCAACGGTATCGTGTTCGCTCCGAAAGCTCGCAATAAAGGAAGACAAAACGCAAAATTGTGAAGAAATATCATTATTCATACAAATGATATTATAGAGTTAAATACATCAAAAATTAAACACCAAACTGATAATCGCATTGATGATTTATAAAAACGAAAGAAATAAAAGTTAGATATTTTCTTACCTGATACTAGTAGCGTAAGGAACTTGTTTCAAGTAAATTGTTCGTTCGATGATCAAGGAACCACTGGTAATCGTTGATCGTAGTTCTTGTAAATCACTGTATTACACTAAAAGTAGTCTGTCGTGTCCATCGAATAACACAGTCTGATCGAAAAAATACCGCGTAGAATCTTTTACCAACTGATGCACGTTATTTCGTACCACGCGACTCCGAGCCTCGTGTCGTATCTGCGCGCGAGAATGAACGCGCGCGCGCGTGTACAGCCCGACATGTTTGCATTTCTTGTATGACTGTTCTTCACTAACACCACACGTGCACGCACGTTGCAATCAGCATGTTCGAATGACGAAACGCAATAGATCGTTGCTATTTTAATGGTAAAGATTCACCGGTATCTCTCTGTCACTTGACTTTTGCGATGTCAGTTCTGTCCCTTACTTAGGCTTCTCGTATACTGTTCGTTTCACTTGCCGAACAATCCGTAAACACCATCGAAGAACTACTAAGCTTACTGTGTACACTAATCGAAAACAAGGCGACGGATAAGGAAATTAACGAGGCCGTACACGTCTAGTTCCACCAAAAACATAACAACGCTTGCAAGCTTCTGCTGCGCGCCACGCACTTTTCGCACATGCGCACTTAAATGATCTCCTCTGCGTGCGTCTTCCTCGTGTTCGCGTGTCACTCTATTCCCCTTCTACTTCTCTGTCCTCCCCTCGTGCGACGAGAAACGACTACGGTTCCCTCCATCAGGATACGTCACACGATGCACGTTGTTTGGATCTCGTTTCGTTTGTTTTTCAAAATATTCCTGGGAGAGCACGTTTTATCGTGAAAGTCTTGGAAAGATATTTCTCCTCGAATGAATCTCCTTTCTCTTCGGGAAACGAAGTCCTAACCAATCGACTGACAAATGTCACGAGGTAACGATTCTTCTAAACGACGTGGAGAACCGTGACGGATATCTGGTTTAAACTGCGCTCGTTCGACCGGGAAGGTGGTCGGTGGAGAAACCACGTAGCAGTTCAGGCACGAAGAAGAATCTAGATGGTGAAACGTGGAAAAGTGCAGGCAAGAATAAGCGCGACACCACCGATACGTTCGATGCGCACTTGCATGCGGTCCGTAACTCACTAAGAGTGCTGGTAGCAGCGGCACGCCGACGAGATGCATGGTAGCCTGCGGGCACCGTCAGGGAGGGGGCACGTCCCTGGCGCGGGGAGGAGACATGTCGGGCACTCAGTTGTCTGGAGGGCGAGGGGTCTTTCGTTGAAGAGTGATGGTTGGATGGATGGAGGTGGCACGCGGGTTTAGACGGACGTCGAAGTTTTACGATTGAATCCATCCGACCGCCGTGTAGATTCTACTTACGTGCACGATGCACCGACTTGCAAGCGAGAAAGGCTTATCCGCGCGAACTGTCGCGCCTACGTGTGCATCGTTTGTCGTTGGCAAACTGCACCGATCATCGACTCAATGAACGTACTACGATTGATCTCGATCCAAACTTTGAAAATCATCTGATTTTCTGTTAGAGGTCATGATTTTAAAAAGCCATTTATTTTGTACTAAAATACTAAATTGAATTATAATTCGAGTATATTTTTTAAATAAAAGAGTTTCATGTATGGTAAGAATAATTTTCAGAAAAACAGTGTGAAATTTAAAAAGTGGAAAGGCGCCCTCCCCATGATCCGCCGTCCGAGGGTGAATCCGGATTTAAATCAAGTTTTAATAAAATATTCTCGAGTTATCTCAATTTGAAAAAACTACTTGCTTCTACCAATTTTTCGATGTAACAAAGAAACTTAATCGCTTTGATGTAAATCAGAGAAGCGTTACTAATGCGACAGAATTTCATATCGGAGGTTATTTAGTTTCACTTTGAAATTAAATAATACAAGCTGACCCGTAATTTTGCTTAAACAGGAACACTATGTAAAGGAAGTAGAACTTCGATTTTTACATTTAAACACGTAAGCATGTTTGTAATAAGATATTTTGTATGTCGCAATATTAACGAATGAAGGATACTTATCATATTTCATGGAAACATTTTTATCCCAATTTTTCTTGTATGTACTTTAACGAAGCAATTCATTGAATCTTAAACGATCATACCGAAACTGTAAAACGATAAACTGAAAAATAAGTACGTAGTTTTGTGGCGGCAAGCAATCTGTAAGTTATAAAACGTATCTCGATTTTGTAAAAATAATTTGATATATGTATACGTACTTTACATTTAATATACCTAGCTCGTTCGTTTTACATAAACCGTGTCTTGTATTTGTCTTGCAGCGTTCCCCGCTTTATAGATAACTAAAGAGGCAATAGTAATCGTTCGGTGGGAAATAAAATGTTTTATATGTCTTTCTCTCATTTTATAGACTTGCCAGTCAATATTATCTTGCATAAATTTTGTTCATTATCCTTTAGCTGAACCTCGTATGATTAACTCGCGTGATGGTGTCGCATGACCCGGTTCTTGAAAAATGCCGCTTTAATAATAAAACACTTCATCGCGAACCGATGCACCATTCGACACACGATAAAAATCAGAAAAAAGTATAGCACTTAACGTTTACCTACTTTCAATTCACAAACAAATGGAGTTTAAAATTAAATTGAAGTTATTGCTATCACAATGGCCCATTATCTAAGGGATAAATAAAATTTCAACATTTTGATGCACTTTTAAATGAATCATCAAACAGATAATACGTGTTCGTCTATGAGAAAATCAATATAATTACTCGATTGTTACTTACGTCTAATTGAGACAAGATAGAAAGTGTTCGACGTGGTTGACGAGGGGAAACAGAGAATTGGTAGGTGAGGTCGTCGAGTTTAGAAGAGGAGCCGAGGATGGAGGTGGTGGAGGCGGAAGGACGATCGTAAAATTGTCCTCCGAGTGGATTCACCGTACGATAGTCAGCTACAGATACGTGTGCACACGCGATATCCCGGAGGTACTTTACTTGCGGCTGAATTTACTGATTGAACTACGACAACTGTCGTCGTTGCGGTGGAAACGGATTTTACGCGTTCCGGAGATGCCAGGCCAGCGACAGAAACCTCTGCGCGGGGCAGTTGTGTCGAATTGTTTCGAGATACCTAGATCGTAAATCGCTCCAAGTAATCAAACTTAATTAAAAAAATGTTAAACGTTAGAAAAGTGACAAAATATGTATAAATTATTAAACGATGGTACTATTGCATCTCTTCACTCGGATATAATATAAAAAATGAAATGTCTTCGGTTCAGTGAAATATTTGAAGTATTGAGAGCTGTAAAACATAAAAAATGATATAAAGTTATCTGATCGCGTGATCTTTTTGAACGACGAAATATTTGTTTATACCTGATTGTTATTTATGAAGGCATCAAGTTTATTCGAATCATGTGGACCACCCCATGTATGACCGCGGCTCGCCTTTGGAAGTGAAATGGGCATCCGAAGGGTACATCTTTCAGCGTGCAAAATAAATCCTGCATCAATGCGGTTCGCTAAACGAAATTATAAATTGCCTGTAGCCAAAGTGCCAAGAGCGATTCATTGGCAGAGTCAGAGTAAAAGTTCGTCGTCCCTGTAATGATGGCGCAGCGCATTCCGTGTAGCAAGAACGGCAGGGCGTGTCCATTATAAAAGAAAAAAAAAAAAAAAAAACAAAAAGAAGAATATCGATAGGTGATCGAATATATACTGAAGTTCGAACGTAAAAACGTAAAGAAACAGCAGAATTTTTGCCAATCACCCCGGTTCCTGATGGTAGCTGCTTTCTATACAACTTTCGTACTTGCTATAAAGTCAGTCTTCAATAAAAAAGCTATGTACTTTGAAAGGAACCACCTGGCTCTGCAAAAAATCTACAGTTATGAATTCTGAAAAATTAATCTTATTACTTTTTAGACATACCATGTGTTCAAATAATAATCTATGACTCTTCAAATTATACACTATATATAGAAAGTGTAATTAACCATTCGTCACGTAGAGAAATAGTATTATGAGGTGCAATTAAATCTGTGCCTAAGTTAATTCATTTGCATGGTAATAATAAAACTCCGAAGAAATGCATACATGCCCTATGCGTTAAGACTGCGTCATCGTATTTAATGAAACATTTAATTACTTATCGAAGGAAATGTATCCGCTTTATAGAAATATGTTTAAATTAGATTCGAGAATTTGCAATTACCTAGAAACTTTTAATTGTGATTTTTTTTGGTCTAGAATAATAAATCTAAAATAAAATCGTTAACAAACGTATTTTATTTTTGATATCTAAATTAAAAAGAAGAAGAAAAGTGAAAAATGATATGGAAAAGAAAGTCACGCGTCCGTGAATTATATTTTTCGTTGATTAGCAAAAAGGATAAAGTATATAACTTAATTATTGAAGATACATTTAATTGTATTTTTAATGAGCTGCTAATAGTACCGCAATATTAATTAAGTAAATCGTGACAGCAAGTGATACATATTGTTTAATTTAATTGCTTGATATCTGCACACTTGTGCTTATCTAGGCTCATTACGAATTATAATCACTGGGTTCTAACATATTTCTACAATACTTTGCTTTCTAGAAATCGACGTTTTCATTTTATTTCAGAGGTTTACTATGAAATTATCTTATTATAATTTATGGAATATACACATTTCAATTTTTATTTGCATTTGGAAGGTAATATTTGAAAAATTATTTCAATCATTTAAACAATGAAATTAAATTCAAATTTAGAAGATATTAAATGTTTCTAAAATATTAAATTAAAAACATTAAACATCTTTATCAATCAGGAGGAGGGTTTAATAGCTTCGGGTCCTAGAATTCTTAACCCAACCCTATTTTTGAGTGACAACCGGCGTATAAAAAGTAACTTTTATTGAAACCAATTTGCACGAATTTGAAAAATTCTACTCTGAAATTATAAAGAATCGCACGAAAGAAGCCACACGAGGAAGCCTTTAATTATCTCTTCAGTTAGAAAATTGCATCGCACGATGAAGGCCAACCGATGCCTACAACTTGCTTAAAACTGGCTAAGAATTTACTTCGTTCGATTCTGGTTATTTCATTTCGCAACATTCCACCAATCCATTTATAGGCAAGATTTATTGTAATTTCTGGTGATTTGTTCGAACGTCACAGATATCTGTGTCATTACTTTGATTGATTCTACATCTTTATAAAATACTACTAGTTATTGCTGATGTTTCATAATATTCTTATTATTATACTAACATGGTAAGACAGCAAATTGAATGCTTGGAATTAAAAATTTCAAAATTAACTATTTCTATTCTTAATAATTTGATGCAAATAAAAATAATGCAAGAATTTATAAAAAGGACTGAAGCTTTTCCATAGGCCAAATATAAAAGAGTAGCAATAAAACTTCTAATTTCTACGTTTAAGTATAATGCATGAAATTCAGGTGAAATTAGTATCGCATGTTTTCAGGGCAAAAGATTGCATATCTGAAGGAAAGAAAGCGAAATGCTGGAGGGTCGGTGAGAGATTATTTTGTTATTCTTTTGCTGAAATCGTTTTCAAAATCACCAGTGTGTTGCATGTTGCTCGACGTATCGAATTCTCGCGTGCATACCCCTTTGGCATTTCGTTGCTTTGCCGTTGTGAGAAAACACGACATCATCGTTGAATTCCACTCCTTCTATTCTATTTTCCTTCCTCTTCTCCCTTAGTCACGCTTTTCTGTTATACTCGTGCAGTATCTTAAGATGCATTTAAAGTTTTGCTTTTATTTTTCGTTCCATCGAATTTCGCTACAAAGATTGCTTAATATTTATATCTTCTCACTTTTAATTTCTTATTTTCTTCTTTCAAACCCCTTTTTTCTATTTTTTCTTTGTACCTTATCTTTCGAAGTTGATGTTGAATTATCTAACGTACAGGACCGGGTTAAAAATAAAAAACTCGTCTACATTAATATTATTAGAGCGACACGTATGTAGATCATACGTATATCATAAAATGTTGAAAATAATTCCATTTATAATGAACGTCATACATGTTCGTTTAACAAAAAAGTTTCGGCGTAAATTGTACCGTGTATATGACACATTTAGTTTCTTATACGTAGCTCTACAGCATTTTATGTTTCATGGGCGTATGATAAGAATTTTTATGTAAGAGGAACTTTAACAATAATACTGCACCCTAGTGAACCCCGTCAGGTCTGCAGTTTCCGGCGGAGACATAACTTTTCGCCATGGATTCTTCCTGGAAATCGGACGAGCAACCAAAACCATAAGCGAGCAGTAAACCAAAGTTTCGTCATAAAATTTCCGTAGTTACTGCTCGATGGCGCTCTTCATTTCGTTCTGTATTTTCTACTTCTTTCGGTTCGTCGCGGAGCTCTTCGTTCATTCCGAGAAATTAAATGGTAACTAGAAAACTAATTACTGTACAGTATTAATTAATTGCTATCTGGACTTTACAAAAATTTCATTTCATTTCTTTGCCAGTATGTCGAGCATAGAAATATTCAAAACTGTACAAATCCTTAAAACAAAAGGAGAAAGGTATTATAAAATTAAATTTACAGTCTGTAACACAAGAGCGTGGACGCGATATCTCCGAATGTTGATGCGTAGTAAAGTGGCGACCGTTATAATCTAAACATATATGGTCCTCCCTAGTACGCTCTTGCCACAATTCTTTTAGTTCCGTTTGTATCGCTGAGAAACAGAGACGTTTTTAATATGAGTGCAGCGTATGCAAAACGGTTTGAAGCGGTCTTCCTCTGTTTGCATCCGAAAGGACCAAAAATGAGTGCACGAAGTGCAGCTAAATACCTGCACAAATCACGGGAGTTCGTTAACAAGTGGGTACAAAGATATAAAGATACTAAATGCGTGGACGACCTTCCAGATCGGGGTTCAAAACGCTCAACTACAGCGAGGGAAGATAGGGCGATTTTTCAACTGTTTTCAAAGAATCCACAGTTTTCATTACGTAAAGGCCAAACGGTTTTGGCAAGGAGAGGTATAAATATTGATATAATGACACTAAGACGTCGATTACAAGAAAATAACATTGCATGGCGTAGTACGATGGCGAAACCTCTGCTTTCAAGAAAGCATGTCGAAAATCGGTTGGCGTGGGCTCATTCAAATATTGATCGCAATTGGGGTGATATTGTTTTTAGCGATGAAGCTTCTTTTTGGGCCTGGTCTCCCATCAAACATGCCTGGTCAATTCGTGACAATCCAGTAATTCAAAGGACTGTAAAACATCCATTAAAGGTGCATGTGTGGGGATGTTTTAATGCACGCGGATTCGGGACTTTGTGCGTTTTTACAGGCAATTTAAAACGCCCAAAGAATGAACAAATTATACAAGAGGGGGCTATTGACATCAACAAAACGGTGGTTTAATCAACCTGATGATAGATGGCTTCTTCAAGAAGACAATGATCCGAAACATCGGAGCCGCGTGTGTACCGAATGGAAGGCGAGAAACGGCATCATGGTACTGCCTTGGCCATCGCAGTCCCCTGACGCAAACCCGATCGAAAATGTTTGGGCCATTATGAAGCAGAAGCTTCAAGGAAGACGCAGTGCAACACTGAAAGCGCTAGTAAGCCGAATTAGAAAAATATGGAGGTCGCTGCCTGTCTCGTATGCAGAAAAATTAGTCGAAAGCATGCCAAGACGTTGCGAAGCTATAATCGCAAATGGAGGAGATTGGACCCACTACTAAGTAAGAGCGTAATAGTTTGTAAGATATACTTTTCATCTATATAAAGTTTTTCATAAAAAGAAATCTTTCTCCCGGAAATATGGCGTCCACGCTCTTGTGTTACAGACTGTGCATAAATCTGCGATTCGCCGCCCGAGGGATAAATCCTTCCATGACTTTCGCCTATTCTTTCAAAACCAGTATCTTCTAAAAATACAATGAAGAAGTAATTTTGAAATTGTTACATGCACGGCATTTTATCTATCCAACAAGTTGGTTGTCTCAGACGATCCACAGGTTTTCTCGCTTCCCTACTTAGCATTCCAACTATCACTCCGCAATCAGCAACGATTCCGATGCGCAGCATCGATTGTGTCAAAGTGTGCGTTGTTTGGGAAGTGTCTAAGTAGTGACAGGGGAGTAAGCAATTTCGTAACTTCTTTTCCATGATCGAGCCGTACTTAGGTCTTTGACCCTGATTTGTGTAAATTAGACGGAAAGTAAACATCGTCTTCCCGAACAACCGACACTTCCAGGCCGTCGCAATTCTTCCTCTGGCTACAATCGAGGCGATAAAACGGGACGACACGTCGCTGAAGAATATATTCGTTGCAAAATACAGTCGATCGAATGATATGTTTTATCACACCGGATACTCGGTACACACGTAAATGGTTCTGCTTGAGGCGAGTGTCTTGTTGAAGTTGAGGCCTCGCGAATTCCATACAGGTTTTCGTTGGATAGCTGAAAATCCTCAGAAAGACGGTATATGCGCGAGTTTTGAAAATAATTCAAATAATACTTTGATGGTTGTCAGATTTTATAGAAACTTAGATTCTTGCAATTTTTACGTCTTTTTTTAAATTTCTAACATTAGATTAAATTGACTCTCGTTATATTGCCACTTTTCCACCATCGTAACTTTACTTTTGAGGAAAGAAACTATAAATTTAATTTTGATATTAAATTATGCACTTTTGAAAAATATGAAATTTCATTATTTATCAGGATGAATTAATTATTTTCTTCTATATGTAATAACGATGATGATGTTAAAAATGTTTGAATAAAAACCACAATAAAGATACCGTTAGTCTAAGTATATGAAGAAAACGCAATGATCTATCGCAGCCATATCTAATTTCCAACGCAACTATGCCACTAGTCGAGTTTATACACTGTCTAAGATTCGCTCTAAGAGTAACATACACTTGGCAATTCTAGCTGGCACAAGTTGGCTCGGCTTGTACATTCACTTGTATCAATTATATCATTTATATCTTTGTATTATTTTTGGTACCATTACTGCGGCGGTTATAAAGCGAGTACGAAACGCATTGCAGCCAAAATAGTTGGATCATTTTCAATTATGTACGCCTCATCTTCTTAGTTAACTTTCGTCCGAACAAAATTACACTTCGCCGAGTGCACGTGTATCTACAGAGTAAGAAAATTAAACACAGACTGATTTATTAGAAAATAAATGAATATATAGTGCAATTTAAAATATTTAGACATATAAATATTTTTAGAATCGATCGTCAATGACCTCCCATGTGATTCTGAAATTTAATCTTCTTTTTAAATTATTATATTTTTAGCTCATAGAAAAATTCATATGTAAATTAAATAAATAACATAAATAACATATGGTAATATTATGAAGTGCTGCTAGCAAATTGAAAGCTTGAAATTAGAAATTTGGAAATTAATTATTTTTATTCTAAATAATTAGAATTTCAATATCCCCTACAACAAATAACCCCTTTGGCAATTGAAGTGTTGACAATTAGTTACACTGCATTTTTTACAAAAGTAAAAATTTTTGTTACCCAATACGTTCCAATTACAAGTGAAAATTTCAAAAATTATAGATTCCATAAAATGTAGAGCTATTAAATAAATCGATTTTTAAATATTTTTTCTCATTATAATTGGGACATATTGGCTACAGTTTGATATTAGATTTTGTGGCCGACTGTACTGGCAGAAATAGCAAACTACCGATCGTATCCGATCTCGTTATGCCATCACTTTTATCCCACATGGGCGAGAAACGCGATGCTCGTGGACCATTACAAAGTGTCACGAAGCTGCGACATCGGGCGTCTCATAAACTATTTTCGAACAGACAAATATGTTTCGAGCAAAGTGCCTTTGTCTGTCCACGGGACAGCTACAATAGTTACTGCAAGACGTTGCGGTCTAACGAATAAGAGAAAACGTGACAGTAAAATAGTAAAATTACTGCTGATGAACATAATATGAAAAAACAATGGAGAGATACAGAATATTTTTGATATTATCCATATCCCACTAGGGGCTCTCTTGGGCTCTCTCCATGGTCCACCATCCAAGGGTTAAGTTTAATTTTTTCATTTTTGATTATTCTCGGCAATGTTTTGTGAAATTTTTGTAAATATTCTGGTATTTATTAAACAGAAGATTTTTAATTTCTTAAGGTGATCAATTGATCCTTTTGACCCGCATTGTATTAACGGAATAGGGGTGAATTACATTTTCCTTTGCATAATTTGAAACTTATTTTAATTACAGAAATGAAATGTGAAAATTGTAAAATTTGGAAAATATATTTTTAATTTTGCACACGGTTAAATCTATAAATTTTTGTATTAATCAACGTTAGCCAGATTAGAATTACCGCAGCAGCGTAATTATTTCAATTCGGTCCTTCTAATTATCATAAGGTAATTATTACCTGTTTCCGAACCTGCACATCCACTAATCGCCCGTGCATTTTTATTCTTATTGCGTATAATTACATTTTCATATCTTCCTACCGCCGCACCACTCTATAGTTATTTTAATCGAATTGTTGACATTCTTACGACTCGGATATTTGCATGATTTTAAGTTAAAAAACGTTTCATTGCACTTCTCTCATTCTTGTAATATCCGGCTCTCATCTTCAACACATTCAAAGGCAAATGAACCAACGTCAGATAACACCGGCCACTTTCTGAAATACGTTCCTGCTTAATTTTCACAGCTCATCTTCGAGCCGGCGGTAATTAAACGAGCATTATTGTAATCAATATCTCGTGTATGTTTCAATGCTCTAAGATTTCTGAAATACCTATCGTTATTTTAATGTTTTCAAAAATCAGGATAAAATAGATCTCATAAAAAGAGAAGTGTTATTTATTTATCTGTTTAGGCCTCAATTGACCCAGGCTCCGCCGTTCAAAGATTGATTATCATTGCAGAAAAAAATAATTAACGATTAATTATGAAATTACCATTATTAATATTTATTACACTGCCTGAAAACTTGTGATTAGAAAAAATATGATAAATGATCCTCTTAATTAATCGTAGAAGTACAAATAGTATCTACCTACAATATTTTTTACCCACAGTGTTTCTAATAACGAATAATTACAGTGCAAACAAACGTAAATTATGTTGCAAAATGCAGCATATGGTATTCGGTTATGCAGCACAGCAGTTACGAGAATTTATCTGAATGATGGAATAATACTCGCTTACACGGTACGTCAATTACAGGAATTTGCCTAAATTACAGAGTTGTCTTACAGTGAAAACGGCTACCAATTACAGATATTCAACTGAAACTCGTGCCCGTTTTCTAGTGAAATGAACGAAAGAACGAATAAAACCATTGAATTCTTGATGCATCATATGTCATTGTACAAAACATGAACACATTGAAAATATATAAACAAAAGATAATAATAATTTATATAATTTAAAATAAAAATAATTCTTCTGGTTAAAAATAATAAACTTAAAGGATGAGGCGATATTAAGAATATGATCATGAGTTCCTAATCTATTTTTCGGAAAAAATTTTCTGTTGACCAAAAATAAAATTGAACGGAGCGTACAAACAAGCCGTACAACATTCTCCCAACAATGACACAAAAAGCATGTATATACCTATTTCTATCGACAAAATAAACACGTATCGATCGCATGTAACGATCTCGTGATCACCTGTAGCAACACATCCACATGCAACATCGTAAATTGCTTCGTGCCCTGGAACGAAATACGGTATTGCGGTTTATACATTCATGTCGCTCTTACGTCGAGATTTTTGCCCTCACTGCCACGGTCTTGGGTAACAAATTCTGCCGGTATCTCTTTTCCGCTGTCGTTTCGCGTTACTTTTTTTCTTCCTTTTCCACGGTGTTCGCTCATATTCTCCCGTTTCATTGGTTCCAGTGCACCATCCCCCTCTGTTCACCGGTTGATTGCCGCGTGACTCCACGTAATTTCGTGTTGCTTCGAGACACCCTTCCAAATAAACCCGGACCTCAACGTCGAATAATCGGTGCGCGCGGAACGAGAAGAAAGAAAGAAGAAAAGATCATCTCGACACAGCTTATTCCGATTCGTCTTTCCCACGCGTTTTGTAACAAAAGAACATATCTTACGTCAGGGACAAATTTTCATATGACTACAGACTTTGTAATTTCATAGCTAAACAGAGTCTATCAACAAGATTCTATTCGAAATACACTATAAAGTTACTAACTTCCAGATTGAAATCGATACCAGCTATCAGTGATCTCTATAAGTACCAAGGATCCGTCCGGAGAGTCGGCGACGCACGGTATTTACGGAACCTCCCTAAGGAAACCTACTATTCTCACAACTATACATAACACATGTCTTCTTAGATAATAAAATAACCCTACAAAAAGCTGATTACAAAATCTTCCTTCAAAATGTACAAATATTATTTGAAGTTCCAGTGTAAATCAAAGTATCCCAGCATTCGTACCGTGCATCGTCCGAGTATCCGGTGGACGAGGATTAAAGCTAGACAACTAATCAGCCATGGAAGAAGGATTTTAATAAGATGAAACAGAGTAGCGGCAGGATGGGGGAGGGTGATGAGGATGGCAGGTCGGTTGCGTGCGTACTCGACCCAGTGAAAAGGCACGAGAATAAACGTGTACGAAGAAAGGGCGGTCTGAAGGTGAGGGAAGGTGCCCGAGAAGCACTACCCGTTGGCGTGGAAACAGACTGTACGGAACATGAGAAAAAAGCGCAACAGCTCTCTCTTTCACGGTGTCTGGAGGTTGCCGCCGGCAATTCGATGTCTTGTACACGCTGTAAACGGTAATCATTGCCATTGGATGTATCAAACGTTTAACCACCGCTTTTACTCAAGTCTCGGACTCGGGAAGGAATCTCATACCCGACCTGTCCGGATGTTCCTTACGCCAATGGATGTGCCGCCCGTTGCTTGGGTTGGCGGTGGAGTGCCGACCGTTGCGTTGTGTGTTTCTTTCTTCTTCTGCTCCTTTTACACGCGTCTCTCTAGCCACCTTAAGATCTGTTCATACTACACTTTTGTCTTATACTACTTAAAATCATTCTTCTGATTAAAATCCATGATGTACTTAATATTTCAGAGTTATCGAACGGTCTATTTATTTAAGTAACGTTGAAAATAATTTCTATTTTATTCATTTGTTTTACTCCTAAAATTCTATGATAATATATACTATATATTATTCATTCTTTTATTTATTAATTATAACAAAGTTTGTAATATATTATTCTTTATAATGGGGATAGTAATCTGAAGATAAATATTAAATGTTCTAGATTTATTTTATATTATTTTGCACATTTTTTTCTCCACCCTGATGTACCATAAATTGCAAAATATCCTTGATGTGGTTGTAATTCAATTCCTTCAGTCTGTAGAGAATGTGAATTCAGCTTAATTCACCTCTTTGCCGTCACATCGAGAGCTACCACATCGTACATCTTCTGGCCGACAAAGTAGCAATGTTGTAGTCGGTCCTTGCTCCATACCATTTATCTTTCTTGGAGCTAAGCTCTCCATTCGAGATTATAATTTGGCGAAGTAACCAAACAGTGGCGTAGGTAGCTGATGAACTGTTGCACTTTCTACTGATCATTATTTTGTACTCGCTTCTGTTCTCAGAATAATTTTGAGAAGTCACGTGATTTATTTTTGCAGGTGTATGAAAATGCAGGATTTTAAGTAAAACAAAAATTGAAATTGTTCTGCTGAAAAGATTATATTCGATTTTAAGGCTTTCGAGGGTTAATAGTGGAAGTTTTATTTCTTTCACTTGAAAAGATTAATTATCTTTATATTGTATGTTGTTATATCGTATAACACTGGTAGTATTTTTTTGAAAATACTAGTTTTATATAAAATAAAAATATTTGATCCTCATAAAAATCTTCTTGTCTGCGTTTCACTCCTACATTGCGATCTTGAATGCAGTAATTATCTTAAGAGGCGGCCGTAAATCAATTAGTACTTTCACGGTAATAATACGTTTTTGTGAGACTGCCGATCATTTTATTCCCTCTGATGTTCATTAGATTCTTCAATCTCCTCTAGACTCGAGCTTTTCAACGTGCATATGCTTCACTTTAACCAGAAATACTATACCTCTTATAAGGCTATCGACCGGATGTGCAGACTCATTTTCACCTGAAGGTCATTATTTTTACCGGCAATTAACGTTGCTGCAATTAAATTCGGAGTTGCGGAAAGTTTGCACCGTGCAATGCATAATGCACGTGAAAGATATTCAAACATGGAGTAATAAAATATTACAATTTCGATAAGAATATAGGTAATGCTTTATGAAAACATTAAAACAAGATTTTTATAAATATTTATGAGTTTTTCAAAATCGTAAGTTACAATAATGAAAGATTTATTCAAAAAAGTCTAAAAAACATTTTTGTCTGAATAAAAATTAAAAAGAAAATTTTTTAAAAAATTAGATTTCTCGTACTAGAACAGAAATTGATTATTGGACAGTATTATCGTCAATAGCTTGCTACAGCTACATGAAACTTCACCGCCACCACATTTTTACTTGTACTCGTAACATGTTTGCACTCTGTCTTCTTATTGCGGTTAATGTAAACGATAGCTCTATCCATAATAATAACGTTATTTTGAACATGTTTCATAATGATACGCAAACTTCCTATGTTACAGTGCACCTACAATTGTAAATCGTTGATGCATAAATCCGTGTCATTTTTCATAGAAAATTTTTACAGGTTCCTTTCATAAGTAATAAAATTCCTAAATTTTATCGCGAAGAATTCCATTCTTTGCAAAATGACAACGAAGGAAATACGAACCGCAAGATGCGTCTATCTTGTAAGAAATAGAACGTTAGGTAACATAATTGTTCGACACTTTGTTTCTTCGAGACACGTACGATAAATCATAGCTGAAAACTTCTGAAACATTCTTTGCACGCATCGCATACTATCCCCAAGACCGCAACTTCTTACGTGTCAGTTCGTCTTCGCAAAACCACGAAATGCTTGATACTTCGACAGAATAGACGCGAGCTTTCACGTAGTATGGTTATTCTGTTACAATACAGGGTGTATGGAAAATTATAATATATCAGGAGCAGCGTAAAGAAATTGCTCTAATTTTGAAACAAGGTTCACCCTCTTTCAAGGGATACCACTATTCTCAATGCTCCTTGTATAAATTCAACCTAAATTACTCGTTAACGAGTGGATCCCATTATAACATTTAACTACACCGCCAGACTTGCTTCTTTGCATCCTTTTGCTCGGCTGAAAGACAGAAAGTGCAGATTTAGATGCACATAGGTGCACCCTTCCGTCTCAAATGAGTCTGGAAGCAATTCAAACATGCAAGACTGCAGAAAAAGAATCGCATGCGACTGTCTGTCATGAATCCTCGGACGGCGGGCCATGGAGAGAGTTCCAATTCTTTAATATCCTCGTAATATGATTTTTAAATTTTTGTCTCGATTGACCCAGACTCTGCTGTTCAAGAGTTAATATTACCCGCATAAAAGAATAAATCTATTTCTCTAAATATTGCAAAATATAGTTTTTGGAATCGTCGTTCTAAAAATTGACCGATTCAATTGGTAGCGAAACTATTTAATACCTTTCCAGCGGGACTGTACGTACAACATTGTAACCACAATTTGCCTGTTTATCTCGACTGCGATCAGTTAACCAGGACTATGCTGCACCGGTTTCCCCCTTTCTGGTTCCACCGCACGATAATCTTCTGTCGATTGGCCGGCAGGATCGTTCAGCAGCAGCCTTATTCGTGAGCGGCGAACTCACGAAAGAAGCTTTATCGCTTTCCTTCGCCCTTATGCACGTATTTCATACCTCGGTAGATCCTCTCCGATCCGTCCTTTTCTGTCCACCTCGCATCTCCCCCCATTTTATGCACTATAATTGAGAGGATTTTTGTTTTGGAACTCGATTGCGGGCAAAAGCTTTTTACACCGGTAAACCTGTTCCTTACGCTGTGGTCGCGATTCCCTTTTTTCTTTCTATCTTTTCTTTTCATCCAGCTGGAACGCCTCTGTCTCTCTTTTTTACCCGTGTCTCACATTGAAAATCGCGTTCATTCGATGCTTCTTATCGTTCATTTCTTCATCATTCTTAATAAGCTTTCCTATGACCCGCCCTCCCCTGTTGACGTATCGGCGTCGAAAAGATCCTTGTATATTTAGGAAAAAATTTATTCCAGGTTTTCTTGCTTCTTACTGGGAGCAAACGTGATATGATTATGCGGTTCTTTTCGATCATTCGAGGAGAAAGGCAATGTTGCGATGTTGTGAGAAGCCCTTAGGATCGAGCTGAAGGAATGATCGGTATAGCGGTCCTCGCTGACCGCAAATATTGATTATATCAGGGAAAGAAATGAAATAAGAGGAGAGAGAGCATGAGTATTGATAGCCATCCAAGATTCATGTTTGTTCGTTGATTCATCAAGTATTATTGTAAAATATTTCGCCACGAAATATGTTAGACATATTTTTTGTTTTAAGTAAAATTGCAAACGTTAAATGCTTTACGTATTCTCTATTGAATATTCATATCTCGGTGCAACAGAATTTATTATTCATTGAATTTCGAAGAAGTTCTTATACTTTGTTACGAAATCGGTATGCTAATTAGGAGGGTAATTAATTTGTTTAAAAAGGTGTACTTTGCATAATGAAATGCACCGATACTGGTGCTCGTAACAGTTTATGATAAAGTATAAATAACTTAAAAAGCTTTTACTTTAGCAAAACGAAGGTAAAGTATTACTCATAAATTTTAAAAAATAAATTATTTGATATTGAAAAATTTATTAAAAATGCACCTGAACAGTTTAATTAGGTATCAATACGTGGGTATCGAATACCAATATTCCCCCACCTCCATTAGACGGAAACAAAGTAAGTAGACCGGTTTCGGATAAAATAAACCGGACGTCTGCTGGCGGAGGGTGAAAAATCAGCCCTCTAAAATTGACCTCCTAGTCGAATGCTTTCCGTCGCGAGGCTGAAGATTCTGGCAAATCGTATCCGAATAGCGTGCGCGAGGTTACATATGATGTACCGTTGGTGAGTGCGAGGGGTCAGCCACACCGTAGGTTATTTTCAGCCCTATACCACTGTCTTCAGCCCTCTCATCGGTACGAGGCGACTTCTTACCGACACGCGTGTCTTCTGTGACGCGTTCGCGGATTACCGTGTCCCACGAATATGCGGTTTTGCTAAAAACGTTTGATCAGTTCCCTGTAAGCAAACGCGAGCAGTGTATGTAATGCAAGTTACGCGACGATCTATGCAAAACGTACGCAGAGAACGCACCGCGTGCGATCGTTGCCATTAAATAAGATGTTCCGTGTCGTTTTTTCATTTAAAGTACAGGATATCACGCGTCCGGGGTAATATAACGAGATTCCACTGGATTTCTACTACCTGAAATAAAAACCTAGTTACGCCAATGCCGGGAATAAAGGCCATTATCACCGAGGTGAAGAAGAAATTACAGAGTTATCGGGTATCAAACCGAAGGGTCGTAAAGGGATAGCGGTATCCTTTAACCCTTGAAAGGTAGAAGTTAAAACAGGTGTTCCGCAGATGATATTTTGAAGCTACCTATACATGCTTTTACTCGTAAACAATTAATAGTTTCCGAGATATTGAATAATAAAGTTTCAACGTTCTCGGTACAAGAACACCTTTGAGCAAATTAGTTGTCGAAGCGTACGGTTATCGCGTGAAGTTTCTTTTACGTACAAGTTCTTGCTCGGCAGTGAAGTAATACCGCGGGAAACATTTGCATTTACAACTTAATATCTCATATTATTTATAAGGATTATGTGTAACGTAATAGTCGGGATGGAATTCAGTGTAAAATCATTTGAAAATCTGCAATCGTTTCTGTAAAGTGTAGAGCAAGTTGCAATATTTCTACCTGCCTAGGTGGCAAGTCATCATCCCCACCACTACTTTGCCGTTCTGTGAAGGTGGTAATACCTGTTTTACTCGCTCTTGCTGTTTCTTACTCTGGTCAAAGTTAGGGACGAGCGAGTGGGAGATGGATAATACTGTCAAATCCGGAAACGAGCGGTTATCTCTCTCTTTAAGTGGTAGGTGTAGATCTCAGCTCATGTCAGATGCACAGGTAACGCTTTATCCGGGTATTTAGCGTCTTCTCTTTTGTTCGTTTTCACCTGAAATTGATTTTTATATCAACACATTATTTATCACTTATAAATAAAACATATATTGTTAAAAGGTATACAAGAAACTCTAATTACTAAAAAACAAGAATTTTCTTTTAAAATTTAATAACTCCTTTCAATGACCTACAATTATTCAACTCCTTCACAGAATTTAATTACCTATAAAATTTTCTGTTGTTTCATATCGTTTCTTTTCTTAGACCACACATTATGTTATAGTAATTATTTTCTTAAACTTACCGCACAGGAGGCTTGTTTTTTTGGTCATATAAGACATCCTGTTCAACGTACCGATCACCAATTTGTCTTTTTTAATTTATCGCTTATGTAAAAACAAATAAAATTAATAATAATTCTTTTATTGGATTCGATTGAATGGCGAGTTAAGATAAAAAATACGTCAGGTACCGAGCGGATCAGCATCTTTCGCATGATCGGCAGAGATACGTCCGTCAAGGTTTAAAAAGGGTTTCACAGTTTTTTATCGCCGGCGAATAAGAAGGCGTCCGTCAATTTGGCTGGAATGCGAAAGAGGCGTACGGACTTTGGTCGAGGATCGCGGTTCGATGCTCGAACGGATCTGACCCAGGAGTTGCATCGATAATTGGCCGATAAGACGGTACCGATAAGAATCGATCGGAGATGACCGATTCGAAGTTACAAATACGCAACAAGTAGCAGTAGAATGGAAGGTAGGGTGGGCCGAAAAAAAACCGGTTCCACCTAATGATGGACTACCCACTTTACAACCAAGCGTGCCAGATTGTAATGCACTTTTCTGGTTTCAATAACCTCGGAGCGGCTTTCGATCCAGCATACGTTCAACCGACCGATCGCTAACATAATCATAACGAACATGTTCTTCCGGTGTAACATCAACCATGCAAAAATTCGAACGACTCGATACTTTATTTTCATTGTTTTTCCTTTCTCAGAAGCGTTACAAGAGATAAGATGAACGCGGTAAGGAAGAATCTTCATCGGTCTTTATAGCATCCTTCCGAGTAAATTGCTTCAACAAAACGACTTTGATTCTCGAGGATTTTGGTTACATTTTATAGGAATGGAGGATAGGCGGAAAGACGAGGGGATTAATTTGATTTTATATTTCCAAGCCGCCATCGAACGTTCGAGAGGTCTGATTAAGGGTATCTCTTGTGTCCCGATTAACATTGCCGTCGGAGCTTTAGACGGTAATCGTAATAAATTTAGCGACATTATGTTTCGTTCGATCGTAAAACGTGGAATGTAAACGAGAGCGGATGACGCTTTAGATGCAGGGAACAAAATCTGGCCAGCATTGTGGTATTATTCGTCGGCTGATCGTAAAGAACGGAATGTAAAGAAAAGAGTTGTCCTCAAGTGACCTGAGAATTTCGCCAAGAAGCTACTGCCTAGCGCGTTTACGATCTACCGGATCCGCGACAACTAATAAAGAGTTTTCAGATGAATTACACTAGAAATATTGTCGCAATAAAATTAAATTCCTATCGAACGAGGAAATCAAATCCAGTGACATATCAAATCTGTGAAGAAAAATCATTTTTATATCACAGGTTCCTATAGAGGATAATTTAATTATCTGCAAAGATATTGAAAATTGTATAAATTTATAGATTTAATTCATAAGTGTGAAAAATTATTATTTTCTTCATATTAAGGGTGGTTGCGGTGTTTTCATTGTAAATAAAAATGTTTACTTTATGTAGATAAACTATATTCAAGCGCGCTCTACGTAAGTTCCTTTGAACAAGGAGTATGAACCAGTCGATACGAGTTCTACAAATATTTGCCACTCGAGTGTTTTTCTCTGCTGCTTGTATTGCTTTAGTCGATAACATAGCTCACTGTTGCGGTTAGGTAAACTAGCTTTGACGAATGATAAGTGCTCTGTTTATCGTACATTTTCTATATTAACTTTCGTAACTTTCTTTTTGTTCAATTCATCATGTACTATTTAAAAAATAATCTACTACCGCTTTAGTTGTAAGTGTACTTACCGACGTCCTTCAGGGAACTCCCAGTTTATTGATGGTGTAATGAAATCCTCGTCGGTCGTGCCAACGACAGCAACGAAAATCCCTAGAATCATGAACATACTATCGGTTATGTAGAATTTACGTTTACCGATTCAACAGTCCTCGACGAGTAGTTTCAAGTGTTTCACAACAGGATCGCATTGAAAAAATACGTAGGCGCGCTCCTTGATCCGCGAATACACTTGAGTATCTTACCGAGGGTGAATCCTACCCCTGTTTTCCTTTCGAGACGCAACCCCGAGAAGGGTAGGAGAGCTCGAAGGACCCGAGTGACGGCGACGAAGATGCGATGCAGTCTGGTGTGAAAACGAGTTCATTGGTTATATATTTCCCGGGGCGTCGGGGCGTTAAAGTGTTGAAATTTCATTAAGGGTCTAATGAAGCACACCGCGTAAGGTCTCTTTTTATCTCTCTCGGACTATCAGTCCGTCTCCTTTCCGCTGGATGTTTGTTCGAGGGTGGATGGCCCTTAGAGATGCGTAAGCGAATTTACATGCTTCAGGGTGGTTCTTCTGTACGCCGTCACTTGGAAGATCGGAGGCAGAGGCTACGGGGTTTTCAGCCAGAACGTCCTTCTCGCCCCGCGGAAAGAGAAGGAGACCCTATTCATCCGTTTCATTAACTTTCCGTCATTAACATATTCTGAAAATAACGATCTAAGATGTACTGCCGCTCTAATTACACTTCCAGAAGTTTTTGTATTGAGCTTTTACGCGCCGTTGCCCGTCTAAAGGGTGTCGCGCGAGCGCGCCGATTGAACGATCCTCTCGGCGCCTGTTCCTGGACGGCCCGACGACCTCAACTTAGCGGACTTAGCCGGGTTGATTCTTCGTTTCCGGACTCTTTCTAAGCACCCTTCTTTCCCCCACGCCACCCTATTCAGCCTCGGTCACCGGGGTGGCTCTCCCTCCTCCCCCAAAGGGGTGGGGGGTAGAAAAGGAAAAAAAAAGGAAATTTAATTTCGTCGCGTTAACACGTCACGAACGAGAGAGCGCCGGGGAACTTAAGAACAGCCGCGCGACCAACATTCAATGGAAGAATACGGACTTCAACGCTAATGAACATTAATTGCTGCGAGACCTGAATAAAATTGTAACGTTGCGATCGTAGCAAATACGCTGCATTCTTTTTTAGCGACTTGTTCCCAGCGAAACTTCGTCAAGTGCTTCCTTGATTCCACAACCTCCATTCTAGTAGCAATTTGTTCAATTCCTCGGTTACACGAACCTCGACAATCGTTTCCTCGTGTGCGCTCATTCGTGCCCGTAATCGTTCAATTTAGTTTACGCTAAAATAATGAGACGCCAGTGCAGATATTTTTTAACACCGAAGGGAAATGCTTAATTAAAACCATTCTGTTTCGCAGAACATTTTTTTACGCTCATTTATTATCAACGTTGAATAGTTTCCTTTTATTCGAAATACTGACGTAAGATTTCAATTAGTGAGTCGATTATTCTTCTTTAAACAAATATCACATATTTAAACGATCACTGTATCGTTTAGAAAATGTTAACTAAAATTTGGAAAAACCTCCGGTTGGTATAATTACCTTCGTAAAATCGCTACTTTTTCATTTCGCAATTTAACTTAGACACGTTTAATTAGCCGAGGCAACACGTTGAATATGTGAAAAATTTTCATTTCATATTATTTTTCATCGTTTTTCTACCGCAAAAATTAACTACCTTTCGCTTGATAATTTTTTATTACTACTTATTTTTAATTTTCCATGAAAAGGGATTTGAAATGTGTTCATCGAAATTTGTGGACTCGAAAATTTTGCAAACTGTCCTTCGCGTTAAATGCTGTTTCAACCTTTTCATTTTTTATTCTCTACCAATGTAGACTGATCGAATAGGAACAGAATTATTTTAGTACGATTGAATTACCTTTTGTTAAAATAAAACAAATTTAAGGGTAGGATCCGTCAGAAGGGGAATAGATGCGCGCCACAGATATATTTTTTTATTAAGTTTATTTTATATATCGACAACAACACGTCATACATTAGAAAACAGAAGGTTTCTTGAAGCAAACTCGAATGAAAAGTTTTGTGGAACAATCCGAGAGACACTATGTGAGTGTGCCGCGTCATCATCTATGGAGTCGTATATATATAATATTGCGTGTCCCTGTATGTCGTATATGTCAATGGGGATGTACAATTGTGGTGTGTTCGTGTCCGCGTATGTTGTGTGAATGTGTGTAGGTGAGGTTGCATATGTATGTACTTCCAAGTGTACGCAAAAATGCGTTGTGTCTTTTTGTGTACTACGATACTCTTGTGTCTCCTCTCTCGTTTTCTTTCTTTCGCTCGTTCGCTCTTTTTTCTTCCTTACAATCTTTCTCTCCCACCATTTCGCTTCTTTCTCGCATATATGTACTCTTCGTTAACCATTCTCGCGTTCTTTCATTCAACATTTTCTTGCCAACCCTTTCAAATTTATCACGCACTTCTCTCCTCTAACCGGATGTTAAACTTGGATGCCATCATTGAAGAAATTCGGTTCTCATCGACGGATGTTCGAAACGCGACAGACCGGAAAATTTGGCGGGAAACTCGAGAAGACGCGATATCGAATGAAAAATTCGAATTCAACATCCCTCTATTCCTAATTTCTTCTTCTCCCATCCTTCCTTCACCATTCTCACCCTCTTTCTATTCTCTGTCTCGCAATCACGCCGTCTCATTCGCTCCCTATCGACTCTCTTGTCGTGAATCGCCTCCGGAAGTATCTGACGTGGTGCCGTGGAGCGGAAAACGGTAAAAGAAATGACATATCGTGTACGCGTATATTTCTTAATTAATATTTGTATATATCTTTGAATGTGATCGCGGATGTAAACGTCTCGAGAAATAGGCGGCGCTCGTCGTTCGGAAAAACTGAAAAACGGACAATAAGAGAAGGTGATCTCGCGTTTTTCTTTCATTTTTTATTTCGTTTCGGCGAAATGAATTTTACGAGAGTAAACGAAAGAGAGATTATTTCGCACGGGCGCCCTCCGCGATTCAACTAGCCGCGCGCGGAATTTCGCACAATTTCCCGATTTCCTGCCATTTTTCGTGCCTCTATCTATCTATCTATCTATATATATATATAATATATATATATAATATATTTATATATTTATATATATTATTTTGTATCTTTTTTTTTATTTTTACTTCAAAAAGCGGCAGTGCATCGTCGTCGAATTCACTCTCGGCCTATGAGAAGGGAGGGCGATCGTTTCAATTTTTCTTTTTCCTTTTGGTGTTCTTTGTTTTTCTCCCCCATAAAATTGTTCGTTCCGTTTCTCGAGCCAAAAAACTATCTTCATCATCATTCACCTTCGTTTCGCGACGAGACAGCCTAAACGCACACCCCTTTGATTCTTTCTCTCACACTCTCTCTCACACTCGTATTTTCTTTCTCTTTCCCTTTCGTCCTCCTTTCTCTCGAAAATTTCTTTGGTATCGTGACACGTCGTAGGAACGTACGAGGTTTTGTTGATCGGCGATCACGTGCGAGACGGCGCGTCAAAGGAAACGCGCGAATTTTGACCTCGATGCCAAAAGAAGTGTCCCTTTAAAATCTCTCAACCCCCTCCCCCCCCTCACACTCTCCTAAATACCTTTATTATTTTTCGTCTTTTTTTTTTCTCTATACAGCGCCAAAGATATACATACATACATAGATACATACATACATATATTATGAGGAAAACTAGCCGCGTGCCGCTAGTCAGCGATGCAACCGTCCGCGCCTCCTCTTGCAATAATTTATGTACAATTTTACAACCTACCACGCCGCCGACGATATAATTTTTTTTATTTTCTTATAGTTCGCCTTTAAATACACGAATAGGACCTAGACATCGTTAATTGTTTTTTTTTTTTATCTTTTTCACCATCATCATCATCATCATCTTTACACTATACTAACGAAATCTAAACGTTCAATTTTTCATTTTCACCACACTAGGAATAATAAATTTTGCCGTATCGTTAGTATACCTTTATAGAAATATGCTTACAAAAATAGAATTTCGCGAGGCGCCGAAAGTGCGTCGCTGCCGGGCGCGGGCGAGTTCTATTAGGAATTTTTTCGTCGCTTTCGTTTTTTGCTTCTTTTTTTCCATTTTCTTTTTGACTCGTTTTGTCCGAACGATTCCGAAAGTATATGACCAGTGACACGGCGTGACATCGTGCCTGTATGAGTATGTGTGCCTAACCGTCGCCGAAAAACGCGTCGTCACGCCGTTTTGCGGAATTTTTCTTCGTCTCGTTCACAATCGTCATCATCCATTTACGACCCAGCAAGATACTACGTGTTCCCTTTCTAACGTCCACCGTCACGCCGATCGCAGCTCGTCTCATTTATCCTCGTGCAAATAAATTTAGCTCTTGTAATTTTCTCTCTCTTTCTCTCAAACTTTCTCTCTATTATAATTGTATATTTGCCACATTCGCGCGCAGCCCACTTTCATGCACGCCAACTCTTTCGCGTATCCATTCGTCACGCTTTCTCCCTGGTCCGCGATTCAAAATCCCATTCTCACCCTCGTTCACCCCCTTTCGCGCAACCCTTTTCTACTTTCCTGTTATCAGTCGCTCGTTATCGTTCGATTACACTCTCGTTCAACGCATCCACACGCACACGCGTTCCTCAATCACGCACCGTTGTTCATACTGAAAGCGGTCGAGTCGTTTCTCCACGTTTATCCATTCTCTTGATCGTTTCTCTGTGGTATTTTCTCTGAAGAACGTATCTATATAATATATATGTATATATACATATATACGTGTCTCAAAATTGTGTGCAACTGATTCGATTTTTCTTCGCTCTCGTTTACAATGTACATACGATAACGATAATAATGACAATCAGAATACCATTAATCGCCGTGGTAATAATAATTAGAATCGGTAATTAGAAGGTTAACGGTAATCATAATAACGGTTACAATCGTCGTGTCAGCATGTCCTTTCGTGGATTGATTTCAATGATAAGAAACGAACATCACTAAGGTAGGGGTTGGGAGGACAAATGCACCGTTCGCAAAAAAACGGTATTATTTTTTTCTCTTTCTCTTCTCTTTTTTTTGGCTTTTGTTTTTAGCAATAATGACCAGTGACTGACAATCGTTAATCGCAATAATAATACTAATAGTACTGATAATCATTATAAAGATGAAATTTGTCATTCTCTTTTCCTTCAACCTCTCTTTTCTTTTGTCCTCTTCTTTTTTGCAATTTTTTTTTTTTTACTTTTGTTTCTTTTTAAATCATCCACGTGCACACATCTCACGCGCGCGCTCCTAAAACTTCAAGTTAACATCATCATTTAGACTCGTCATTACAATATTACATTATTAGATTACATTATATCATAATACGCTAGCGTTTATTCAATAAATTTTACATACTTTGATACGCAGTATGATGGCTTTCAAAAACGGTCATCGGCCAACCAAATTTTGTTCACACATCAATACACCTACGCTCAGTAGTCGAAGTTAATTTGTACTTGTAGCCATATATTATAAATATTTTTAGTAGTTTCGGCCTCTATTATTTTCACGCCTTTCGCTAACTTTAGTTTTCATCTTCTTTTTTCCTCTCATCATTCTTTTCACAACTTTTTTCTTTTTTTTTTTTTTTTACTTGTCTCCCTTGTCCCGTTTCGGTCGCCAGTATTTTCGAGGCCCTACACATCTTTTTCATTTTTTTTTTTTTACTTCTGTTTTGATACGAATATTTAAATATTATTTTACCACCGTTTTTTCGCTTCTTTTCTCTCGTTACCATTTGCACTGCTCGATCTCACTCGCTTTTATTTAATTCTTCTCACGCACTCGTACAATATTTTCGCTTCTCGTTTCGTACATTTTATTTTATTTTTCTATTTTATCCACTCACACGTACATACACTCTCTCCGTAACACGTTGCATTTTTGTTTCGAAAATTTTTGTTTTTTTACAAAAACACGACAGCGATGCGCCTTCGTCTCCGTCGTTCTTTCGTCGTATCAATCTCCGCCACTTTGTTCACGTTTTTTCCCCTCATTTTCTTTTTTTTTTTTATCTTCGTTTAAGCTTAAACCTTAAATAGTATCGAGATATCGTTGCCAAAAATATATAAAAAACCCAGAATCGATTTTTTTGTTTGTTTGTTGAAATCGAAACAAGCGTGCTCAGGTCGAAATAGGCAAGGACGCCGAATCGTGTGATCTCGAAAACGATTTTCTTTACCACAGTGTTACTCTATTTTCCTAGTTGTCTCTTTTACATCATTTTCTTCTTTTTACTTTTTTCTTTTTCGTCTTTCCGTTTAGCCGAAATCCTCCGAAAATATATATGTACATGTATTATATAGTGTTTCCTCTTTAGTCGTTTCCTTCGGGTGAATCTCTTTTTGGGCCAGGAAGAAGGAAAGTGTAATTTCAGTCATCGAACGCGGCACGGGGAGTAATATTCGGGATGAAAATTCATTTTTTCCGTCCCGATATTCGTCCCCGCGCACGATGTATCCGGCGCCCATGAAATTTCGAGCTCGCATCGTGATCGAGGTAAGGTCACCGGGCGACCGAATCACCCCCAAAAAATTACGATAAATCTTTTTCTTAAATCTCTCTCACTTTTTATCTTCCATTCGATCATTCACGCAAGTTCACTTTTAAACTCGACACCACCGTTTATAATAGGTCTCTCGTCCCCTCTCCTCTCCCTCGTCTCTTCTCTTTTTTACAATAATTTCTTTAGAACATCCTAAAAACCACGAGAGGATTAGATAAAATTTGTATTATCTTTCTTTTTTTTCTCTTGCTTTCACTCGTTTCTTTTTCTTTTTTTTATACACCTAAAGTTACTTGCACCCGTTACGGACGGGGCCGCCGGTGACCAAGCCGTCGATCGCGATTCGAGGGATGCAACCTTTCTGTCGTCGTTTCGTCTTTTCATTTTTCTATCGTTTCCTTTCGTTTTCTTTGTCGTCTTACGCATACACGCTCGTCTACGCTTTATACGCACCCCTTGTTCGCACGCGCTCGCAATATTCGCGCACACACATTCTCTCTTTCACTCTCTCGCTCACGTCGTATCGACGTATTCTCGTTCTCTCACGCCGTTTTTCTTTCTCGTTTGTTTCGAATTTTTATATCGTTACTTATTATCGTGATTCCTCGTTACGAATCTGCCGCCCCATGTTTTTTTTCATTATTACTTTTTTTTTCTTTTTTGTGTGTGTTCGCATAGGTTTCTGCCTGTTCGTTCGTTGAAGTTTCATTACATTTGTCTGCCGCATTGAACGTTTCATCGAAATGCAACCGCGATTATAAAAATGTACACTTACAGCGCTTAAATTGTCGTCAATTGTTCGATTTTTTTTCCTCGTTTTAAAGATACAACAACATACTATACGTATATGGCTCTACAGATGTTCGCTTGCACTGCAACTCAAACGTGTGTCATGAGGGTCTCCTGAGTCCGTTGACGGCGATACGGATCGATCGATCGATACGATGCCGATTACTTTCTTATCGTTTTAGGCCCCGTTCTTCGCCTTCCCCTCTGTTTACACCCTTTTTCCTTCGTTCCGTCGAATAAAATCGACACGTTTCGTCGATCGATCCGCGCGCGATCAACGCACCCCCGAGTGCGGATTTAGTGTTCGTTATTATTAATGTTTATTTTTTTTTATTTTTGGAAAATTAGGACCTTCCCGCGGCTCGAATCGCGACGCGATTCGAGCGCGACGGGAATTCATGTTTAGAAACTCCTACCCGCGTTATGCTTCTGTCGGGGTACCCGCAAGCAACACTGTCCCAAAGAACGTGTCTCCGTTCTTTCCCGCGATCGATCTAATTGATCGCGGATCAACGACGGATCTGGTTGTTAACGCATTCCTTTCACCCTTACTTTCATTATTTGATTTTTCTTTTTTTCATCGATTTCGAACACGAGTTTTTGGTAGAGCTCGATGGGTATAACGGCCTAATGTGAAAATCAGGATGGTAATTTCCATGGTGTTATAAAACGCACGGGTATGTTCGCGAATTCGTTTAGCCAATTATCACCTACGATTTTCAGCCGACTTACCGGCAGATTTCAACCGATTTTCTCGTCGATCCGAGAGGAGTACCGATACCTTGGAACGACTTGTTCTGTTAGCACCAATCGTTTCACGCGTCGAAGCTTTATCCAACCCTTTAGAAAAGGAAATTCCTTTTTCTTTTCGCTCTAAATTTTTTTGTTCTTTTTCTCGAATATCGAAACATATCCTTCTTATTTCAGCTCCTATCGTGATCGTAGTCGTTTCCAAGGATCGCCACTGCCGGATCTCGTATCCCGACCGATTATCCGTCGTTGCGAGCGGGCAGCCCCACATTCGTTTTTGACCGTGGCGTGTCTGTTTGTAACCCCCGTGTTGCGGTACCTGGCGGTACATTGTATACAAATATCATTAAGTTTTACATTACAATATATTCGGTCATTTTGCATTTCTCGTTAAAGTTTATGTGGCATGTATATACGCATTGTATTCGTGGGAAATGAGAACCAGTCTTATGGCGCCTGACTGTAGCGCAGGCATATTCTGTAACGTAAAAATATATACATCATCTGTGTGGTATGTATAGTGCTGCTCTGTAACTCAAGATTTTACATCCAGTTAATGCATCATCATCGATTAAATCCTGTACAAAAAACGTTTAGCTACGCTTGAGGCTGATTCTCGCCCTGTCGTCGCGAGACGCGAGCCGTCCGGATTCGCGCAGAAGAATAATTATGCGTCGAACGACCGATACTAAGTACTCGCAGTCCGATTAAGTACTCAGTGGACAGTGCCCGGAGGAAAACAGGAAATCCGGGCGCGTACGGTCAGCGCGGGAATCCACGGCTCAGTCTCGCGGGGCAAGAACGAAGCGGACCCGCGGGTAGGTCGGTGGTTATCATTACTGCATTTTTTTTTTTTTATGTTTATTTATCTGTTACTTGTTTTGTTCACAAACTGCACGGCAACTAGTGTTTCTGTTATCATTTCTTACGATTTTATTTTTACTTTTTTTTTTTTTTTTATCTGTTTAGTAATCTTGTTTCCTGTTACGTCTGTTCTATTACTGATTGGTTATCTGTAGAAGTGCGTGGGCCGTATGCGTGTGTACCTGTGTGTACGTGTACATATCTCGTGTACGTGTGTGCGTGTATCTGTATGTCGGTATGAAGGATGGCGTGATCCGTGTAGTAGTGTCCTACATTTGTGTGTGACCAAACGTCTCCCATACCTTATCGTCGTCGTATTATCATTAAATATCATTAGTATACTATATATAATATTATATCGAAAATAACGGATAATACAACACGTAGGGAATCGAGGGTTGCGGAGGCATGGATAAAAGGGGAACGTGGGTGATTTGGTGTCTTCAAATTTCTTCTTCTTCTTCTTCTTCTTTCTTTTTTTTTTCATCTTCGATTTAGGTTCTTAAGGATAAGAGGGTTAGAGAGGATGTCGAGGGACACTGGTTACGGGGAATCGAAAAGGGCGCTAGCTGCTAATACCAGCTGTGCTTGTTGTTTCGGGGCGTCGCGCGACCGCGATCGCAATCGTCTCGATCGACGAGCGTTCCGTCCCGATTATCGTTCCGTCGATCCATCGATCGAATCGCTTCGATCCGAAGATACCAACGTACGTCTCCGGATAGAACGCGAATCTGTATCGTTCGATCGCGATTCGCGGTCGGCTCGATGAGCGGCGGAGCTAAAGTTACATGGTCTCCCCACACGTGTGCGTATAATCGTAAACGAAGGCTTTGTTTCCATCCTTTATGTACGTCTGTCTACGAAAAAACACTAATGGTAAATATCATGTTTTTATGTTTTATTTTTTTATTCGGTTAGCCGGCTGATCGGTTTCGTTTTAAAACACTGACTGGGTTATACTGTGCGGTATTTTAATTCGTCGGAGGAATTTGTGTCGTGGAAGGAGGGCGGTGGACACTCGGTTGAATGAGGGGGTGAGGATACGAAGGGAGACAGAGAGGAACGTCGATAGGGACACCGGGTACATTCTGCGGGTACTTAACGTCGAAGGAGACGGATAAATTGGTAATTAGGTCGGGACGATTATCGACGGAAGGAGTTAAGTAAATCGGTTGATCCGTGAATCTTGAAGGGTGGATGAAAAGATAGGGTTACAGAATTGGAACAGAGAGTCGGATGGCGGCGAGGATGGGGGGAGGAAAGGGGTAAATAGGGACGATTAAAACCGGGCGTTCGAGTTACTTTTAATCGCTTGCTTATTAGAACTGGACTGGCTGATACAACTGGTAGAATACAAGTTATTTTTTTTTTTTCATTCGTTTTACATACGGCTATTACTTCGATATACGGTAGGTAGTTAGTATGTAGTTGTCGACACACAATTCAATGATTACTGGGCGTTTACTGTTTATACTGCTTTACTGCTTGTTTAATTGTTAATAATTAAGTAAGTTTAATTGTAGTTAGTTAGTTAGCTCTTACGTAGCTTCTCGTCATTCATAGTTAATGTGGTTAAATTCTACGCTTGTATTTCTGAGGAATCGGGGGGTACGGTTGGGTGACGGGGAACAGGGTTACGGGGTCACGTCGAGCTTCCTTGGGGATTCGGAGAATGCGGACGAAGACGCGCGTCGATCTAGTTAACGAGAAACGATCCCGGGAGCCGCGATAATCGCGTCGACTTGCCGATCAACGATGGATCGCGTCCGAGTGGATCGATCATCCGCTCGATCGACGCGTAACACTTCGGGGTATTATTCTGATTGGGAAGTGGGAGAGACCATAGTACACATATATATTATGTAAGTATACTTATCGCATAGTAATTGCATTTAATCAATATACGTGTGTTATCGGTGCATAGCAGCGTTCCGAACTCCTTGCATCAACCAAAACTTATTTTTTCTTGCTGGGGTGTTGCTGGATATATTTGCGAGCGTGTGTGTGCGTGTATGTGTTTCACACCCTGTGCACTAATCGTGTCATTGTACGTGTGGTTCCGCGTCCGTGCCACAGGGGTGCTTTCCAAGAGTAATTTAACGTCCCTCGAACACGCTTTCAGACCTGCATCCAGAATGGCGTTAGCACGATAATTCAAACAGAGATCTCGATCTCAAAGATACATTTTTTATGATAAACGACTAGAGGAATATTAATATTTTTGAACGTGGTCCCAGATGCGAGTGTTGATCTTAGAAAGAAAGAAAAAGGAACACCCTCTTAGTGTTCTTAGTCTTTGAGGGACGGGGGGTCGCGTATCTCGGGCAGTTTCTTAATTCGAATAGTTAATTGCGAAAGCAATGCATAGTCTCTTTTTTTGAACGCGATCCACCGAAAATAATGAAACGCTAAATCCAGAAAGTTGCAGGTCTAAGAAACGTCTTCTTTAACGAGACTGATATTAATTAATGTAGATGTATGATGTTTCTGTTGAATGTATGCTGAAGTCCGGTGTTGGGATGAAAAAACGGGCAGCGGGCGAGCACCAGTCAGGCTTTGGGTGGGCGTTCGGTCTATGTCGGGCCCCTTTGTATAATTTTAGTATTTTTTTCGTATAAAATCAACACTGAAGGCACATTCTATCGGACGAGTCGGCCCAGTGTGTGCTGTGAGTGAGATTGGGCGCGGGACCCGCTTCCACGCGCTCGCGTGACCGCGGCTAACCTGGCTTTATCATTTTTTGCGGGCCCGAAAGGGTGGCGGCCTTATGCACCTGCCCCCCCTTCACTAAACTAACGGGCTGCCGCAGCTAATTAAATTATCTTGGATATCCTTCGGGGTTTCTCGAGACTCGTGGAGCTCGTTACACGAGATATCAAGGAACAAGGAATTTTCGCGGGGACAGGATTAGGATAGGGCTTTTAACCTTAATTTTTCATTCGTCTAAAGCGGAAATATATGGCGGCAGCCGCGGCCGGGCCCCGCGCGAGAAACTGTTGATTCATGTGGCGGTTATTTTGATCCGGTTGCCTTCCTCTATTGCGTCGGGTTTTGGGGGTCTGTTCACTTTTTTCGCTTTTAGTCGAAATGGCTATTTCAAAATTGAGAGCCGGCCCGACGCTCGCCTGACTTTGCCCAAGGCC